>NW_026591086.1:33899156-34223174 GCF_907164565.1 Psammomys obesus
TTTATGCCAATACCATGCAGTTTTTATTACTATTGCTCTGTAGTACAGCTTGAGATCAGGGATGGAGATACCTCCAGATGATCTGTTGTTGTACAGGATTGTTTTGGAGATTCTGGGTTTTTTGTTTCTCCATATGAAGCTAAGAATCTTTTTTTTCAAGGTCTGTAAAGAATTGAGTTGGATCTTTTATAGTTCCATTCATTTGCCTGAAAATTTAATGATATCCTTGTTTTTAATAGCTGAGTGGTATTTTACCAGAGAATCCCTACAGCTGGTAAGAACCTTCACCAAAGTGGCTGGATACAAAAGTAACTCAAAGAAATCAGTAGCTCTCCTGTATATAAAAGACTGAAGGGCTGAGAAAGAAAAGGGAAACAACACCTTTCACTATAGCTACAAATGACATGAAGTACCTTGGTGTAACTCTAAGCAAGCAAGGGAAAGACTTACATGAAAAAAACTTCAAATCTCTAAAGAAAAAATTTGAAGATATCAAAAGATGGAAAGATCTCCTGTGCTCATTGATTGGTAGGATTAACAGTAAAAAATGGCCATCTCACCAAAAGTAATCTACATATTCAATGTGATTACCATCAAAATACAAACACAATTCATTACAGAACTTGAAACAATATTTCTCAACTTCATATGGAAAACAGAAAATCCAGAAGAGATAAAATTCCTATACAATAAAAGAACTTTTGGAGGTATCTTCATCCTTGATCTCAAGCTGTACTATAGGACAAAAGATACAAAAACAGCATGACACTGGCATAAAAACAAACTGGAATATCAATAAAATTGAATCAAAGTCTCAGAAATAAACCCACACAACTATGAACATAAAATTTTTGACAAAGAAGCCAAGACAATACAATGCAAAAAAAAAAGACAGCATCTTCAACAAATGATGCTGGTCTAACTGAGTGTCTACTGTAGAAAAATAAAAATAGATCCACATTTATCACCCTGTACAAAACTAAAGTCCAAGTGGATTAAAGACTTCAACCTAAAACCAGACTCACTAAATCTGTTAGAAGAGAAAGTAGGGAAGGGCACAGGAGAAAACAGATCTCAAACAGCCCAGGCTCTAAGATCAACAATCAACAAATGAGCCCTCATGAAACTGAAAAGTTTCTGTAAAAAAAGGTCACTGTCATCAGAACAAAAGGTCAGCCTACAGATTGGGAAAGGATCTTCACCAACCCTACATCTAATAGAGGGCTAATATCCAGAATACATAAAGAACTCAAGAAGTTAAGTACAAACAAGCAGAGCTAAACAGAATTCTCAACAGAGGAAAATTAAATGGCAGAGAAATACTTAAAGAAATGCTTAAAATCCTTAGTTATCAGGGAAATGAAAATCAAAATGACCTTATTCCCATCAGAATGGCTAAGATAAAAAAAAAAAAACTCATGTGACAGCCCATGCTATAGAGGAATAGGAGAAACGAGAACCCTTCTCATTGCTAATGGTATTAAACATGTACAACCACTTTGGGAACCAATCTGGCAGTTTTTCAAAAAATTAGGAAGAGTGCTAATTCAAGATCCAACTCTACTAACCCTGGGCACATACCCTAAAGATGCTCCACCATTCAACAAGGACATTTATTCAACCATGTTCATAGCAGCTTTATTCATAATAGTCAGAATATGGAAACAACCTAGATGTCCCTCAACAAGAATGGATGCAGAAATTGTAGTACATTTACACAATGGAACAGTACTCAGCTATTAAGAACAAGGAAATCAACAAATTTGCAAGCAAATGGATGAATCTAGAAAAGACCATTCTGAGTGAGGTAACTCATAAGCACAGAGACACACAAGATATATATTCACTTATAAATGGATATTAGCCATATAATATAGAATAAATATACTAAAATTTATAGATATAAAGAAGCTCAACAACAAGGAGAACCCTAGAGAAGATACTTAATTCTCATTCAGAGGGGCAAACAGAATAGCACAAGAAGTGGTAGAAGAGGGTAAACAAGATGGAAGCCTACTGTAGATGTCCTCTACAAGATTTCACTCAGCAGGAGATTGTAGCAGATGCAGAGACTCACAGCCAAACTTTGTACACAGATGAGGAAATCTTATGGAAGAAGGGGGATACAGATGCACCTGGAGGAGAGAGAAGCCCTGTATGTAGACCAACAAAGCCAAAAATTGCTGGGCTCAGGGAGGACTGCAGAGACTGATGCATCAAAGACCATGTGTAAAATGGACCTAGACTCTCTTGATCAGATGTAGCCAAGAGATAGCTCAGTCTCTATGTGGATCTTCTAATAAGGACTGAAGAGGCAGTCTCTGATGTTATCTCTGTTGTGTACACCTTTGATCACTTCTCCCTGGTGTGGTAACTAGCCTGCGACAGAGGAAGAGGACCCAGGCAGTCCTGGTGGGACCTGATAGGTTATGGTCAGACAGTAAGGGAGGACTTCCCCTATCAGTAGACTAGGGAAGAGGGATAGCACAGGAAGGTGGAGAGTGTGTGGAATGGGGAGAAAATGAGGGACAGGGCTACAACTGAGATACAAAGTGAATAAATTGTAAATAATAATAATAATAATAATAATGAAAAAAGCATTTAATTCGTGTTTGCTCACAGTTTCAGAGACTTACTCCATTATCATGATTGCATGGAGCCTGGACACAAGCAGAAAGACATGGTGATGGAGAAGTAGCTGAGAGTCCTACATCCATATCTATAGGCAGCAGGAAGAGAACAACTTTGCACTTGGCTGCCATGCCCTTATGACTAAACACTGATGTACATGAGCCTAAAGGGGTAACTCTCATTTAATCAACCACCATGTCAGATTTATCAACAAGTCTTCAAAAGTGGAAAAAGAAGCATTTGTTTAGATTTACATGCCAGGAATGGATTTTCTGGTTTATTTTTGGTGAAAATGTTCTTCTCTCAGGCAATATATTGGCTTATTCTATTCTAAAAACTCACAAAACCCAATTTCTGTAATAACTCATGAGGCATTGTAATTCCCTCCTTACTCTTCTTCATTTTTAAATATTTGCCTAACGTGCAATGTGATTTTGTGGTTACTTTATGACTTTTTCCCTATTTTAGTTTCTATAAGCCTACCTTCTCTTGACCTACTATCTTTGTGCCAGCATATGAAACATGACCTAGCATCTAATAACTTCCAAACAATATTTTTGTATAGAAAAAGTGTAAGAAAAGAACATCCCATGGAATGCACATCACATGAATGAGCCCTAATATAAATTCCAATAATAATATGCATAATATTTAAAATCAATTATAATAGATGCATTAAGTAATAAATTAGGATAAATTGGTGGTAGAAATAACAGATGTATCAATGAATTGCTGTATTTCTCATCTAATTTTTCTGTAAAGTTAATACTGCTACAAAATATTCAATACATAAAAGAGAAGAAATACCATGGTGGTTGGGAAAAATAAGGGATGGCAAGAGATGCAGAACACACTAAGTTATATTGCTATGTATTTCTGAGTATATCCTGTACAAACTATAGATATCAGGTTGGCAGTTGAGTCTCCCAGGATCTAAGCAGATGGCACACTGAAGTTGCAGGTGAGGAGAGTAAAATATTGAAATATTGAAAGCATTGTACAAACTGGGATCAGAAAGGAAGATTGGTATAGCTAGTATGGGCTATGTCACCATGATGAGCAAACTAGAAAGCCTGTGAGAAAAATTGCAGGGAAAGATCCAAGATAATACCCAGCAGAGTCCCTATGGGTGTTTTATTGAAAGTGGCTTCCGTAGGCCCATAGGGAGTGGCATTATAAAGAGATGTGGCCTTTTTGGAGTAGGCATGAACTTGTTAGAGGAAGTGGGACACTCTGAGTGTGCTTTCGTGTTTCAAATACTCAAGCCAGTTTCATTTGCTCTCTCTGTCCCTGCTGTCTGGACTTGGAAATTCCATCTACTTCTTCAGTATCATACTTGTCTTGAGTGCAGGCATGCTTCCTGCCTTGATGAAAATGGGCTAAGCCTCTGAACTATAAGCAAGCTTTAATCAAATATTTTCTTCTGTAAAAGTTTTGGTCATGTTGTTTCTTCAAAGCAGTAGAAGAGAACAGGGGTCCTCTTCTTTGCTGTGTTGATGCTCTTTTCTTTATGAGCACCAATCATAAGTCAGAGGAGCAGAGGGTGTTGCTGAAGAATGTTACTTGACTAATATGTGCTACCTGGAAACAATAGACTGTTGAACAAGACAGGTACCTTCACATTCCAAAGCTTTTTACCAATTTTGTATTTTTTTTTTTTTTTTGTGGGCGACCTGCCCACATACTGGGAAAGGATCTTCACCAACCCTATATCTGACAGAGGGCTGATATCCAGAATATATAAAGAACTAAAGAAGTTAAAAAGCAATAAATCAAGCAATCCAATTAAAAAATGGAGTATTGGTATGATGTTCTTTTGAAATGTATGCACCTTCTCTTGTTCATTCAGATGCTGATTTATCCCCCCCCACCCCATTCTCTGGTTTCAATCCAGATACTGCATTGTGATACTTATTCTAAGCATCCTATCTCAACTGTGCGTAAACAGGTCAAAATAAAACAACTAGCTACAATGCTGTGCAATGGGAAGGGCCAGAGGACAGGAAAGAGGGGAGGAGCTAGAGGGCAGGAAATGAGTGGGCAGAGAAAGGGCAATGAGAGCTTGGATGGCAGAGCTGGAGAAGAGATCTTGGGACCACATGGAGAGATGGACTAGACCTAAGATATCACTAAAAGTAAGTATAATGTGCGAAACCTAAATGTTAGGAAACTATGAGGGCTTGGAGGTTTAGGATGGAGTAACTATTGCCCAGCATTGAGTTCTAGGTTAACTAAATAATCCCAGTGTCTGTGTGGTGATTTGGTTATACAGCTGTTTAGGACTAACAGCAGAATTACCAGAAGATATATCAATAGTAAATATTATTCAATTACAACAATGGAGTATGGAGCTAAACAGAGAATTCTTCGTAGAGGAATACAGAATGGCAGAGAAACACTTAAAGAAATGCTCAATGCCCTTGACCATCAGAGAGATGCAAATCAAAACAACCCTGAGATTTACACCCATCAGAATGGCAAAGGTTAAAAACTCAAGTGACAACACGTGCTGGAGAGGTTGTGAAAAAAGGGGAACCTTCCTCCATTGCTGGTGGGAAAGTAAACTTGTACAACCACTTTGGAAATCAATCTGGTGCTTTCTCAGACAATTAGGAAAAGCGCTTCATCAGGATTCAACTATATATCAGGGCACAGGGGTCTTCTATGAGACTATTGCTTCAACTAAGGACTATGCTTGGATATAACCTAGCTCTGGTGTAGCCCATGGTAGCTCAGTATCCCAGTGTGTTTTCCTAGTAAGGGGAACAGGAACTATTTCTGACATGAACTCAAGGACTGACTCCTTTACCTTCCCCAGCCCCAAGGAAGGAACAGCCTTGCTCGGCCATAGAGGAGGACATTGCAGCCAGTACTGAAGTTACCTGATAAGCTAGAGTCAGTCAGATGGAAGGGGAGGAGGACCTTCCCTAGAAGTGGACTTAGAAAAGGACAGGGAGGAGATGAGGGAGGGAGGGTGGGATAGGAAGGGAATGAGGGAGGAGGCTACCCCTGGGATACAAAGCAAATAACCTGTGATAAATATTAAAAAAAATAAAAATTAAAAAAAAGATCCAGCTATACCACTCCTAGGTATATATCCAAAAGAAGCTCAAGTACACAACAAGGACATTTGCTCAACCATGTTTGTAGCAACTTTATTAGTAATAGCCAGAACCTGGAAACAACCCAGATGTCCATTAACGAAGGAATGGATACAGAAATTGTGGTACATTTACACAATGGAATACTACTCAGCAATTAAAAATGAGGAAATTGTGAAATTTGCAGGCAAATGGCAGGATCTAGAAAGATCATTGTTAGTAAGGTATTCCAGAAGGAGAAACACACACACAGTATGTACTCACTTATAATTGGTTATTAGACCTATAAGGTAGGATAAACAAACTGAAATCTGTATATCTAAAGAAGATAAACAAGAAAGAGGATCCTGGGAATATGATCAACCCCCACCTAGAAAGACAAATGGGATGTATGTTGGATGTAGGAGAAAAAAAGTAACAGGACAGGAGCCTACTACTGAGGGTCTCTGAAAGTGTCTACCTAGCAGTGTATCAAAGCAGATACTGAGAATCATAACCAAACCTTTGGCAGAGTACAGGGAATCATATGAAAGGAGGGGGAGTTAGTATGACCTGGAGAGTACAGGAGCTCCACAAGGACCAAAAATATCTGGGCTCAGCAGTCTTTTGTGAGACTGTATCTCCAACCAAGGACCATGTATCGATATCACCTAGAACCCCTTCTGGGATATAGCCCATGGTAGCTCAGTATCCAAATGGGCATCCTAGTAAGGGGAACAGGGACTATTTCTGACATGAACTCAATGGCTGGGTATTTGACCTCCCGCACCCTGCACCTGAGGGAGGAGCAGCCCTGCTAGGCCACAGAGGAGTACTTTGCAGCCAGTCCTGAAGATACCTGATAAGCTAGCGTCAGATGAAAGGGGAGAAGGTCCTCCCCTATCAGTGGACTTGGAAAAGGGTAGAGAGAAGATGAGGGAGGGAATGGGAAGGAATGAGGGTGTGTGATACGGCTGGGATTCAAAGTTAATAAACTATAAAAAAAAAAAAAGAAATGAAAAATTATTTTTGTGTAACTTTTAATGAAATCCTATGATAAACTGTTAGGCCACATTTCATCATATAACTTGTCCTTTATTTATTCTAAATATTTTCAATCAATAATTTGTAGTTTCTCCTTATCATTTCAATCCCTACTTTCATCAACAGATTTGTCAAATATAATTTTTAATATACCATGACTAATAGTGTTCAAATCACCCTAAATTTTTAGAACTGGATATCTATATGCTTATTTAGTTGGTGTCATTATTCAATGTATCACAAATATCTGTGTTAGAAATCTGAGCAAATATTGTGAATCAGAGCTAATTGAACAGCACAATCCTAATCAGGCATGTGCATATTGATTTCTTACTTGCTGATATCACATCTTCATAATCTTCTGCTTTAACCACTGTTTCCAACTCCATCTCTTTATTACTTATCTTTCTTTGGCGGAAAACATAATTAGTTTTCTTCCTAACTATAAAAACATCAATGACAATGATTATTATAGTTATGACTAGAAATAAATAAGAACTCATGTATTAATAATTGCACAAACACTATGATATAGATACATCAATTGTTTATTCACACCTGAGAAATTTGAAACACAAAAAAATAAGCACATCTAATTTCTCATTAAAGTACTAAGGGTTTCAAACTCATGTTTGACAACTAAGTCCATCATTTCAACCATTACAAAGAATTATCTCCCTTACAAAGACAGTTACCATTTTAAAGGGAATTCTGTTCTACCACTTATTCTGAATACTACCAAAACAGCCCTTCCATGAGTCTTATGTATTTCTTTATTATGTGATTTTCCCTAGCCATACACACCAATTATAATTAATTCACATTCTGGTCAATTGAAGACTCTTAATATTAGCAGATAAATTTTTCAAATGAAGTTAGAAAATGAAGGTTTCAGATACTGTTTTTCTTTGCTATTTAACATAAGTCCAATAAAAATTATTAAAATTGAATTAAATGTCTAATAACCACTTCTGAGTGAGTATATACTACATGTGTCTTTCTCTTTCTGGGTTCCCTCATTCAAGATGATCTTTTCTAGTTCCCACCATTTGCCTGTAAATTTCATGATTTTCTTGTTTTTAATAGCTGAGTATTATTCCATTGTGTAAATGTATCACAATTTCTGTATATATTCCTTTATTGAGGGACATCTAGTTTGTTTCCAGATTCTGACTATTATGAATATAGCTAATATGAACATGTTTGAGCAAATGTCCTTATGGTATTCTTGAGCATATTTTCAATATATGCCTAGGAGTGTCATAGCTGGATCTTGAGGTAGCACTAATCCTGAAGAGAATGATACCCCAACCAAGGACAATGCATGGAGAGGACCTAAAAGTCTGGCTCAGATGTAGCCCATAGACTCAGTCCCAAGTTAAGTCCCTGGGAAGGTGATCAGGGGCTTTCTCTGGCATGAACTCAGTGACTCTCTATTCACCTCCCCCTAGTGGTTCAGCCTTGCCAGAGCACAGAGAAAGACAATGAGATCAGGTCTAATGAGACCCAATAGGCTAAGGTCTTTTAGAAGTGGAGAAGGACCTCCTATATAAGTGGATCAGGGGAGTCACATAGGGGGAAAGAGGGAGGGAGGGTAAGGTTGGAAGGAGATAAGGGAGAGGGCCACAGTAGCGATACAAATTGATTTAATAAATAATAATTTATTTAATAAATTGATTTAATAAATAATAAATAATAAATTATATAATTCAATATAATTTATATTATATTTTAATATTTAATATATTAATATTTTAATATATTATAATTTAATAATTTATAATTTACAAAAAATAAATTATAAATTATAAATAATAATAAATTAAAAAGTAAATTAAATTCCAAGACAAGTTATCAAGGTCTTCAATTCAATGGATTATGCTGAAATTAGTTTATTTCTAGAATATGTATGAAGTTATATTATTGTGAACTTGCTATGAAAAAATTCATGTATGCCTTAAAGATTTTTCTTTAAATAACAGATTTTACATTTTATCGTTTGGCTTCATTTTCTTTTCTACTAACATTTTATTATGAATCACTTCAATGACTATGATGCTAAGAGGAAGTATGTAGAAGTGACACTGTAAAATGAAAAGAACTTTCTTGCAAAAGATATTGAAAATATAAATACATAAAATAAAGTCCTTGGGTTTAAAGACCTTGAAATCAACCCTCAGTGACTCATGGAAAAAATGGAACACAGAAAATAATTCTGAGATTGCTGGACTTAGGAAAGAAGTTAAAAGCGTAAATTTCTTAAGAGAGTAAAAAACCCTGCTAATGGAGAAAATAAAAATAAAACCAAACAGAAAACTAAAAGAAATAACGTAAATATTGTGTATTGCAACACATTGCAGGGGGAGACATAATAAACACAGTGAAAAATAAAAAAAAATAAAAGTAGAAGCAAAAAAAGATGGAAAGCAAAAGCAAACGTGAAAGAGAACCAACTTCTGCCTGAAGATACATACTCGAAGACGAGAACATTATCAAAACATACATTTACATCTTTGTAGCTAAAATTGACTGTGCTCATCAAAAATAAATATGTTGATAATAAGAGAAATCTTTTAAAAAGACAAGATTCATTAATCAAGGCTACCCCGAAAATACACTGAAGAAACCACATACATGGAGAATATCTAGATATGAAAAGAAAAGCTTCCTATGATTTACACATGTAAATAAATCTACTAGAACTGAGCTCCCCATGATTGGTTAATTTCTGCCTGGCGTCCAGTTGGGGCATTCTGAGTAGACTATATGCATCGGCATACTTATAAATAAGATTATAGATACTTATGCACCCAATAATAATATTTTGCTATGAAGGACTAATGTTAAACCCTTTTGAGGTACATAAAAAAATAACAACAAAATCATCACATTAAGTATAATTATTAGGCATATAATTAATGGACAAAGGTCAATAGTTTTCCAAAGTTGAAACATTTTAGAAAGATTGTGGGGAAATTAATAAATGAGGCAAAATATTTGATTTTGTATACTTTTACTTGTTATATTTGTATATATGAATAAATTTATGTGTGTGTTGTATGAATGAATCTCAAGTGTTGTAAATAAATTTACGAAAAACTGGAAAATGTTTAACTTGAGAAATTTTGTTGTCACGAATGAGATAATTTTTCAAGGCACTTCCCCAAGATAACAATCCTATCTCTTGGTTGCTAAAAAAGAAAGTATTGCTACATGTGTTCAGAAATTTATATCTCTTATTGGACCTAACTTTTGTCCACAGAAGAATGTACCTTAAGGTCAGATTGCTTCCATAATCTGATGTGAGCGTGTAAATTCTCACATTTGCCATAAATATATGGAGTCATCTAGTGATTTAACACCTAGTAGAACAGAATTATCTCTCTTCTTAATAATGAGCAACTTCTCCCATGCAATCCTGTCTAACTGTCCCTTTTCTCCTAGATGTACTTGAGACTAGCATTTCTTTGTTTTCTAGCATTGAAGCAGGGATGTGAAAAGTCATAGAAAACAGCTTAGCTCAAGGTATGTTTTGGAGACATGGTTTCCTAGCTGCTCCATCAAGATGCTAAAATCCAGGCTGTTAGTATCTGCTGACCTACACAGAACCACAGTCTTGTTTTCCTCCCTTTGGTACTACTCCTTCAGTACCAACACCCAAGTAAAGAGATAAAGAAGTTCAGCTGCTATCATGTATTAACTTACATGATGACAGAGAGTTTAACTTACGTGTCTTTGCTTTCTTGATGCATGATTTTTAAAAAATTAATCTGTTGTCACTTGAGTTTTTTGATTTTCGCCATTCTGATGGGTATAAGGTGAAATCTCAGGGTCTTTTTGATTTGGATTTCCCTGATGACTAAGGATGCTGAACATTTTATTTTTCTCTTTCGAAATATCTTTTTTTTCTTTTTTCTTAATTTTTTATTTTTTTAATATTAGTTACAGTTTGTTAACTTTGTATCCCTGCGGTATCCCACTCCCTCTTTCCCTCCCACTCCCACCCTCTCTCCCTCATCTATTCCCTGCCCCTTTCCAAGTCCACTGATAGGGGAGGACCTTCTCCCCCTTCATCTGATCCTGGTTTATCAGGTATCTTCAGGACTGGCTGCAAAGTCCTCCTCTGTGGCCTAGCAGGGCTGCTCCTCCCTTGGGGGAGGGAGGTCAAAGAGCCCACCATTGAGATCATGTCAGAAACAGTCCCTGTTCCCCTTTTTAGGGCACCCAATTGGATACTGAGCAACCAAGGGCTACATCTGAGCAGAGGTTCTAGGTTGCATCAATACATGGTCCTTGTTTGGAGAAACAGTCTCATAAAAGACACTTGTGCCCAGATATATTTGGTCCTTGTGGAACTCCTGTCCTCTCCAGATCATATTAAATCCCCCCCCCTTTTTTTTTATTATTCCCCTGCACTTTGCTGAAGGTTTGGTTATGAGTCTTAATATCTGCTTTGATACTCTGCTACATAGAGTCTTTCAGAGGCCTTCTGTGGTAGGCTCCTGTCCTGTTACTGAATATTTCTTTAAGTATTGCTCTGCTATTCAATATTCCTCTATTGAGAATTCTGTTTAGCTCTGTACCCCATTTTTTCAATTGGATTACTTGATTTGTTGCTGTTTAAATTCTTGAGTTCTTTATAAATTCTGGTGCCGGAGCCAGCCAGCAGAGTCGAAGGGTTCTTGAGTCGGAGGTGAGGATTAATATTATTTAAATAAACACACAGCACACAGAAAACTTTTTTAAAGGTCCAGACTCGACAGCCACAGCAAAAGGCAGGCAGCTGCAGCAAGCAGTGCAAGCAGCAAGTCTCAAGTCTCTGCCTCCAGCCCTCTGTTTCCTAACATTTGGATTTCCCACATTATACTTGTTTTTTGTGAAATCTTAGGTCTGGTTCATGTTCCACGTCCTCTAAGCTCTCTCCTCCAGCTCTGCTCTCCTCGTGCTCTCTCCTGCTCTCCTCGTGCTTGCTCCTCCCCTCTTTCCTGTCCTCTGGCTCTTCCCATTGCACAACATTGTATCTAGTTGCTTTATTTGTGTCCTGTTTACAGAAGAGTTGAGGCAGGATGGTTGGAGCATCATCTTCAGCCTTTTTCTGCAGTAACTGTCTGTCGGCCTGTCTTTTTATTGTAGAGTTTCTAAGCCAGAGTAGAAACATCTCAGAACAATGGTTTAAATTCCACAAGGAGTCTGAGGAAGAGGTGTGATCCTCACAAGCTATCCTACCTGCTTTCACAAACAAAAGGAGATGGACTTGCAAATTCTACTCTGCTTTAGAAAAGGTCCAGTAAAAATAGTCTCTCTGCTGAGATTTAAATATCAAAGCAGCTGCCAGAGGCACCGCTCTGGACATTCTGGATATTAGCTCTTTGTCAGATGTAGGATTGGTGAAGATCCTTTCCCAATCTGTTGGCAGTGGTTTTTTTCTGAAAACAGTGTCCTTTTCCAAAGCTTTTTGGTTTCATGAGATCCCATTTATTGATGGTTGCTATTAGAGCCTGTGATGTTGGTGAAGTGCAGGGAAACTTAAGAAAGAAAGGGAAGATAGTAAGACCTGGAGAGGACAGGAGCTCCACAAAGAGAGCAATAGATCCAAAAAATCTGGGCACAGGGTCCTTTCTGAGACTGATTGTCCAACCAAGGACCATGCATGGAGATAATCTAGCACCCTGCACAGATGTAGCCCATGGCATTTCAGTGTCCAAGTGGGTTACATAGTAATGGAAACAGGGACTGTCTCTGACATAAACTGATTGGCCTGCTCTTTGATCATCTACCCCTGAGGGAGGAGCAGCCTTACCAGGCCACAGAGGAAGACAATGCAGTGAGTCCTGATGAGACCTGATAGATTAAGATCAGAAGGAAGGAGAGGAGGACCTCCCCTATCAATGGACTTGGAGAGGGAAATGGGTGGAGAAGCAGGAAGGAGGGTGGGTTTCGGAGGGGAGGGAGGGAGCTACAGGGGGATACAAAGTGAATAAACTGTAGTTAATAAAAATTAAAATAAAAAATGTAATGGCAAAATAAAAAAAAGAAAAGAGAAGAAAAGAAAAGACAAAGTCTTTAATATATTTTTAAGATGACAAGCAAAATATTGATATGGGACATTTTATGGTAGAATAAAGAAATTTGCTACAGGGCAAATATGAGATGGCAGTACAACTTGCTGTAGAAATAGGAAACCACAAAAGAACAATGAATAAATTTGATTCCAAAGAAATGTAAAATAATCAAAGTTTTTAATTTTTTTTTATTAATTATAGTTTATTCATTTGTATTCCCACTGTAGCCCCCTACTTTTTTTCCCTCCCAATCTCACCGTCCCTCCCTCTTCTCCTCATATGCCCATTCCCCAGTACAGTGATAGGGGAG
The DNA here is from genome assembly GCF_907164565.1 of Psammomys obesus. Classification (NCBI taxonomy): domain Eukaryota; kingdom Metazoa; phylum Chordata; class Mammalia; order Rodentia; family Muridae; genus Psammomys; species Psammomys obesus. Next base: position 33,912,284 of record NW_026591086.1, read on the forward strand.
GTCCTCTTCCCCAACTAACCCTAGCCTATCAGGACTCATAAGGACTGGCTGAATTGTCTTCCTTTGTGGCCTGGTAAAGCTGCTTCCTCCTCTGGGGGAGGTGATCAAAGAGCCAGCCACTGAATTCATGTCAGAGACAGCCTCTGTTCCCCTTACTAGGATGCCCACTTGGAGACTGAGCTGCCATGGGCTACATCTGAGCAAGGGCTCTAGATTCTCTCCATGCATGGTCCTTGCTTAGAGTATCAGTCTAAGAAAAGACCGCTGGGCCCAGATTTTTTGGTTCTGTTTGTCTCCTTGTAGAGTTCCTGCCCCCTCCAAGTCTTTCTATCTCCCGTTTCTTTTTTCTTTCTTTCTTTCTTTCTTTCTTTCTTTCTTTCTTTCTTTCTTTCTTTCTTTCTTTCTTTCTTTCTTTCTTTCTTTTTGATTTTCTTTAATAATTACACTTTATTCACTTTGAATTCCAGATGTAGCGCTCTCCCTCTTCCCCTACCAATTCCACCCTTCCTCCCTCGTCTCCAACCATGCCCCTTCCTGGGTCCACCAATAAGGGAGGTCTTCCTCCCCTTAATTCTAATACTACTATATCAGGTCTCGTCAAGAGTGGCCTGGTAAGACTGCAAACCCAAGGGGGAGGTGATAAAAAGCATGCCACTCAGTTCCTGTCAGAGACAGGGACTGTTCCCATTACTATAAAACCCACTTGGACACTGAACTACCATGGCCTACATCTGTTCAGGGGTTATAGATTATCTCCATGCATGGTGCTTGATTAGAGTATCCGTCTCAGAAAAGTCCCCTGTGCCCAGAGTTTTGGGTTCTGTTGCTCTCCTTTTGTAGCTCCTGTCCTCTCAAGGTCTTACTATTTCCCACTTCTTTCATAAGATTCCCTACACTCTGCCCAAAGTTTGGTTATAAGTCTCAGCATCTGATTTGATACCTTGCAAGGTAGAGCCTTTCAGAGGATCTCTGTGGTAGGCTCCTGGACTGTCCCCTGTTTGATCCCACTTCTGATGTCTTTCCTCTTTGTCTTTCTGAATGAGGATTGAGCATCTTACCCAGAGTCCTCTTCCTTGATTGTTTTAAGTGTACAGATTTTAGTATGTTTATGCTATATTACAAGTCTAATATCCACTTATGAGTGAGTAAATACCCTGTGTGTCTTTCTGCTTCTAGGATACCTCACTCAGAATGGTCTTTTCCAGTTCTCACCATTTGCCTGCAAATTTCATAATTTCCTTGTTTTCAATTGCTGAGTAGTATTCCATTGTGTAAATGTACCACAATTTCTGTATCCATTCCTCAACTAGGGGCCTCTGGCTTGTTTCTAGCATCTGGTTATTATAAAACAAAGCTGCTAAAAACATAGTTGAACAAATATCCTTGTTATATATTTGAGCATCTTTTAGATATATGCCTAGGAATGGCATTGCTGGATCTTAAGGTAGCACTATTCCTAATTGCCTGAAAAAGCGCCAGATTGATTTCCAAAGTGCTTACACAAGTTTACATTCCAACCAGCAATGGGGAAAGGTTCCCCTTTCTCCACATCCACTCTTGCATGTGTTGTCACTTGAAGTTTTTATCTTAGCCATTCTCATGGGTGTAAGGCAAAATCTCAGGTTGTTATATTTTGCATTTCCCTGATGAATAAGGACTTTGAGTATTTTTTAAGTGTTTCCCTGCCAGTCAATATTCCTCAACTGAGAATTCTCTGTTTAGCTTTATACCCCATTTTTTAATTAAGCAGATTGTTTGATTTGTTGCTGTTTAACTTCTTGAGTTCTTTATAGATTCTAGATATTAGCCCTCTGTCAGATGTAGGGTTGGTGAAGATCCTTTCCCAGTCTCTAGGCAGTCATTTGTTCTGACAAGAGTGTCCGTAGCTTTATAGAAACTTTTCACTTTCTTGAAGTCCTATTTGTTGATTGTTGCTCTCAAAGCCTGTGCTGTTGGTGTTCTGTTCAGGAAGTTGTCTCCTGTGCCTGAGTTCTAGGCTGTTCCCCACTTTTTTTCCAACTGATTTAGAATATCTGGTTTTATGTTGAGGTCCTTGATCTACTTTGACTTTAGTTTTGTGCAGGGTGATAAATATGGATCTATTTCATTTTTCTGCATGTAGACATCCAGTTGGACTAGCACCATTTGTTGAAGATGCTGTCTTTTTTCCATTGAATGGATTTGGCTTCTTTGTCATATACCGAGTATTCATAGGTGTGTGGGTTTATTTCTGGGTCTTCTATGCGGTTCCATTGATCCTCCTTTCTGTTTCTATGCCAATACCATGCAGTTTTTATTACTGTTGCCCTGTAGTACAGCTTGAGATCGGGAATGGAGATAACTCCAGATGATCTGTTGTTGTACAGGATCGTTTTGGAGATTCTGGTTTTTTTGTTTCTCCATATGAAGCTGAGAATCTTTTTTTCAAGGTCTGTAAAGAATTGAGTTGGTATTTTGATAGGAATTCAATTGAATCTGTAGATTTCTTTTGGCAGGATGGCCATTTTCACAAGCAGAAAAGCAACAAACCAAGTAATCCCATTAAAAAATGGGGAACGGAGCCAATGAGTTCAAGACTCTTCCACACTATTTCTTCTAACAGGTTTAGTATGTCTGGTTTTGTGTTGAGTTCTTTGATCCACTTGGACTTCAGTTTTATTCAGGGTGATAAGTATGGATCTATTTTCATTTTTCTACATGTAGACATCCAGTTGGACCAGAACCATTTGCTGAAGATGCTATCTTTTTTCCATTTAAAGGTTTTGGCTTTTTTGTCAAAAATCACATGTCCATAAGTGTGTGGGTTTATTTCAAGGTCTTCTCTTCGATTCCATTGATTCATCACTTTGTTTCTATGCCAATACCATGCAGTTTTTATTACTCCTGGTCTATAGAACAGCTTGAGATCAGGGATGGAGATACCTCCAGAAGATCTCTTATTATAGAGTATTGTTTTATTATTGTTGTTGTTGCATATTTTATATTTGTATTTTTTCCCAGCACCCAGATTTTTTTTATTTTATTAATTACACTTTATTCATTTTGTATCCCCTCATAAGCCCCTCCCTCCTCCCCTCATGATCCCACCCTCCCTCCCCTTTCTGCATGCATGTCACTCCCCAAGTCCACTGATAGGGGAGGTTCTCCTCTCCTTTCTGATCTTAATCTATCAGTTCTCATCAAAAGTGGCTGCATTGTCCTCTACTGTGGCCTGGTAAGGCTGCTCCCCCCTCAGGGGGAGGTGATCAAAGAGCAAGCCAATCAGATTATGTCAGAGGCTGTCCCTCTTTCCATTACTATGTAACCCACTTGGACACTGAACTGCCATGGGCTACATCTGTGCAGGGGTTCTGGGTTATCTCCACGAATAGTCCTTGGTTGGAGTATGAGTCTCTGGGAAGTTCCCTGTGTTCAAATTATCTTGTTCTGTTGCTCTCCTTGTGGAGTTCCCATCCCCTCCAGCTCTTACTATTTCCCACTTCTTACATAAAATTCCATTCACTCTGCCCATCAGTTGTCCATCAGGCTCAGCATCTGCTTTGATAGTCTATACTGCAGAGGCTTTCAGAGGCCCTCTGTAGCAGGTTCCGAGGTTGTTTCCTATTTTCTTTTTCTTCTGATGTCCATCCTCTTTGCCTTTCAGGATGGGGATTGAACATTTTAGTTAGGGTCCTCTCTTTTGCTTAGTTTGTTTAGATGTACAGATTTTAGTGGGTTTATTCTATGTTGTATGTTTATATGAGTGAGTATATACCATGCATGTCTTTTTGCTTCTGGGACAACTCACTCAGGATGATCCTTTCCAGGTCCCACCATTTACCTGCAAATTTCATGATTTCCTTATTTTTCAGTGCTGAGTAATACTCCATTGTATAGATGTACCACAGTTTCTGCATCCATTCTTCAGTTGAGGTGCATCTGGGTTGTTTTAGCATTTCTGGTTTTCTTGTTATTCCATATGAAGTCGAGAAATTTTCATTTAAGGTCTGTAAAGAATTATATTGGTAATTTGATGGGAATTGCATTGAATCTGTAGGTTGCTTTTGGTAACATGGCCATTTTTATAATGTTAATCCTGCCAAGCCATGAGTATGGGAGATCTTTCCATCTTCTGATATCTTCCTCTAGTTCTTTCTTCAGATACTGGAATTTTTTTCATTCATGTCTTGACTTGCTTGATTAGAGTCACACCAAGGTATTTTCTGTCCTTTGTGGCTCTGGTGAAGGGTGTTGTTTCCGTAATTCATTTCTCAACCTTTTTGTCTTTTGTATACAGGAGGGCTACTGATTATTTTGAGTTGATTTTGTATCCAGCTACTTTGCTAAAGGTTTTTTCTGCTGTAGGAGTTCACTGGTAGAATTATTGGGGTCACTCATGTATACTATCATATCATCTGCAAATAGTGATACTTTGACTTCTTCCTATCCAATTTGTAAACCCTTAATCTCCTTTAATTGTCTTATTGCTCTAGCTAGGACTTCAAGAAACATGTTGAAGAGATATGGAAAGAGTGGGCAGCCTTGCCTTGTCCCTGATTTCAGTGAGATTGCTTTAAGTTTCTCTCTTTTTAGGTTAATGGTGGCTATTAGCTTGTTCTATATTGCCTTTATTATGCTTAGGTAAGTGCCTTATATCCCTGATCTCTCCAAGACTTTAAACATGAAGGGGTATTGGAGTTTATCAAATGCTTTTTCAGCATCTAAGGAGATTATCATATTTTTTTTCTTTCAGTTTGTTTATATGGTGGATCACGTTGATGGATTTCTATATATTGAACCACCCCTGCATACCTAGAATGAAGCCTACTTGGTCATAGTGGATGATACCTTTGATGTATTCTTGTATTCGGTTTGCAATTATTTTGTTGAGTATTATTGCATCAATGTTCATAAGGGAGATTGGCCTGAAATTCTCTTTCTTTTTTGGATCTTTGTGATGTTTAGGTACCAAAGTGACTGTGGGTTCATAGAATGAGTTTGGTAGTGTTCCTTCTGTTTCTAGTTTGTGAAATATTTGGAAGAGTTTTGATGTTAGCTCTTCTTTGAAGGTCTGGTAGAATTCTATGCTGAAACTATCTGGCCCTTGGCTTTTTTCTCATGGGAGACTTTTTATGACAGCTTCTATTTACTTAGGGGATATAGGACTATTTAATTGATTTACCTGGTCTTGATTCAGCTTTGACAAGTGGAATCAATCAAGAAACTTGTCCATTTCATTTAGATTTTAAAATTTTGTGGCATATAGGCTTTTAAACTAAGACCTAATGATTATTTGGATTTCCTCAGTGTCTGTTATTATGCCCCCCCCTTTTCATTTCTGATTTTGTTGATTTGAATAGTGTCTCTTTGCCTTTTAGTTAGTTTCAGTAAGGGTTTGTCTATCTTGTTGATTTTTCTCAAAGAACCAGCTGTTTGTTTCATTTATTCTTTGAATTGTTTGTTTGTTTCTAATTTATTGATTTCTGTCCTGAGTTTGATTATTTCCAGCCATCTACGCCTCTTTGGTGTCTGCTACTCTCCCCCCCCCCCAGGGCTTTAAGTGAGCCATTAAAAGTTGCTTAAATGAGATGTTTCTAATTTCTTCTTGAGGGCACTTAGTGCTATGAACTTTCCTCTTAGCATCAGTTTCATTGTGTCTCATAAGTTTAGGTATGTTGTGCATTTATTTTCCTAGAATTCTAGGAAGACTTTAATTTCTTTTTTTTATTTCATCCTTGACCAAACTGTCATTGAGTAGCGAGCTGTTCACTTTCCATGTGTGTGTAGACTTTTTGCTCTTTCTATTGTTGTTGAGGTCCAGACTTAGTCCATGGTGGTTAGATAGGATACAAGAGATTATTTCAGTCTTCTTTTATCTGTTTAGGCTTGTTTTGTGACCAACTATTTGGTCTACTTTGGAGAAGGTTTCATGAGGTGCTGAGAAGGCGGCAAATTCTTTTGTGTTTGGATGAAAGGTCTGTAGATGTCTCTTAGGTCCATTTGATTCATGACCTCTGTTAGAGTCACTGTTTCTTTGTTTAATTTCTATTTTGTTGACCTGTCCTTTGCTGAGAGTGGAGTGTTGAAGTCTTCCTCTATTAATATGTGTGGATCTATGTGTGGTTTCAGTTTTAAAAATGTTACTTTTACAAATGTGGATGCCCTTGTGTTTGGGGCATAGATGCTCAGGATTGTGATGTCTTCCTGGTAGAATTTTCCCTGAACAAAGTTTTACAATAACTTTTATACTTAGAAAGTCTTACCTTTTCCAGTGGCAACACCAAAGTACATTTTTTTCAAATCTAAAAATTATTATTTTTATGTGAAGAAACAAATAATGTAATCCATATATATGGAAGAAAAGTATAAAGTTCACCTTCAAAATTTATTTATGCATAAAATTAATGACATGTGAATGATATTTATAAATTTTCAATTCATTTTTCTAAATGTAAAATATGCAATTTTTCTGTATTTTATCACTGATAAAAAGATAAAATAAAAATAACTATAAACAAAAGTATTTGAGAATACACTGTCAAATGAAAATTGAAGGTATTGTAAAATCAGTAATTTTTTGAAATCAATACTTAATGGATGAATTTTCCTGAGAATTAATCATGTGTTGTTTCTTTTGTTACATGATCTTTTGGTAGCACATCATGGATTTACTTGAACCAGGCTATAAAAAATCTGCTGTAACACTAACAACTTAGCCCTATATTCAATATTAAATTAATAACTTAAGCTATAAAATATCAGTGTAACATAAGATCTATATATAGATTATTCACTTACATTTCAAATATTTTTTTAACTTTTATTAATTACACTTTATTCACTTTGTATCCCCCCTGTAACCCCTCCCGATCCCACCCTCCTTCTCCATTCTTCATGCATGCCCCTCCCCAAGTCCACTGATAGGGGAGGTCCACCTCTCCTTTCTTCTGATCTTAGTCTATCAGATCTCATCAGAAGTGGCTGCATTGTCATCTTCTGTGGCCTGGTAAGGCTGCTCCCCCTCAGGGGGAGGTGATCAAAGAGCAGGCCAATCAGTTTATGTCAGAGGCAGTCCCTCTTCCCATTACTATGGGACCCACTTGCAAACTGAACTGCCATGGGCTACATCTGTGCAGGGGTTCTAGGTTATCTCCATGCATGGTACTTGGTTGGAGTATGAGTCTCTGGGAAGACCCCTGTGTTCAAATTTTCTGGTTCTGTTGCTCTCCTTGCGGGGCTCCTGTCCTCTCCAGATCTTACTATTTCCCACTTCTTACATACGATTCCCTGCACTTTGCCCAACAGTTGACTTTTGAAGTAAGTCCTAATGATTCTTTGGATTTCCTCAGTGTCTGTAGTTATGTCCCCCTTTTCTGACTTTTAGTTAGCTTGGCTAAAGGTTTGTCTATCTTGTTGATTTTCTCAAAGAACCATCTCTTGGTTTCATTGATTCTTTGAATTGTTTTTTTTTTTTTTGAATTTTATTTTTTTCTTATCAGTTACATTTTATTAACTCTGTATCCCAGCCATGTCCCGATCCCTCATTCCCTCCCAGTCCCTCCCTCCCTCCCTCATCTCCACCGTGCCCCTTGCCAAGTCCACTAATAGGGGGGACCTCCTCCCCTTTCATCTGATCCTGTTTTATCAGGTATCTTCAGGACTGGCTGCAAAGCCCTTCTCTGTGGCCTAACAGGACTGCTCCTCCCTTGGGGGGGTGGGGAGGCCAAAGAGCCAGTCATTGTGTTCCTGTTAGAAATAGTCCTTGTTCCCCTTACTATGGGAAACCAATTGATTACTGAGCTACCACAGGCTACATCTGAGCAGAGGTTCTAGGTTATATTCATACATGGTCCTTGGTTGCATGTCAGTCTCAGAAAAGACCCTGTGCCCAGATATCTTTGGTCCTTGTGGAGCTCCTATCCTTTCCTCATCAGACTAACTCCCTTTCTTTCTTATGATTCCCTGTACTCTGCCAAAGGTTTGGTCATGAGTCTTTGCTTTGAAAACACTGCTAGTTATACCCAAAGTTTGCTCAAGTACACAAAAGGGATATTTGCTCAACCATGTTTATAGCAGCTTTATTTGTAATAGCCAGAACCTGGAAACAACCCAGATGTCCATCAACAGAGGAATGGGTACAGAAATTGTGGTATTTTTACACAATGGAATATTATTCAGCAATCAAAAAGGAGGAAATCATGAAATTTGCAGGCAAATGGTGGGATCTAGAAAAGATCATCCTGAGTGAAATATCCCAGAAGGAGAAAGACAAACACGGTACATACTCACTTATATAGACCTATAAGATTTGATAAACATAATGAAATCTATACACCTAAAAGAGATAATGAAGAGAGCGGACATGGGGTAAGATGATCAATCCTCGTTTAGAAAAACAGATGGGATGCACATTGAACATATGACAGGAGTCTACTGAGAGCATTTGAAAGACTCTACCTAGCAGTGTTTTCAAAGCATTTCAAATATTTTATAAATATATTCAATTATAAATTTCCAGTAATTTTTAAAAATCAAGCATTAACATTTATTATTCATATACACACACATATATGCATTGTTTGTTTTCATTTACTGTAGATCCTTTTAATAAGACTTTAGTCAGAGGTTGTTAGCTTTCCTAATGCTGTGACTCTTTAATGGAATTCCTCATGCTATGCTGACCCCAATCATATGATTATTCTGTTGCTATTTCATAACTAATTTTGCTGTTAAGAACTGTAATGTAAATATACTACATACAGGATATCTGATAAATGACCACCAAAGAGGTTGTGACCCATAGGTTGAGAAATACTGCTTTAGATCGTTCATGGGCTGTTATTACATTTGATGACAATAAACATGGTATCTTGTTACAATTTTAAAATAGACTTTAGTTTGAGAAACATTACATGATTGAAAGCAACAGATCACCCATAAAGTATCCTTTTATTTCTTCTAACATATGCATACACTTTAAACTGTCATGCTGACAAAGTTCCTTCTATGTATTTATGTTTATTCATATAGATATAGGCTTCTTTGAGTTTTGATTCTGGACATTTATTTTTGTAATGGATAGTAGCCAATGAAAATACACATCTAGTAAGAATGCTGAGAGTAAACGCTTAGTCATAAATAGGGCATCTGTGTCATACTCTTCACTGTAATGGAGGCTCAGAAAGAAGCACATAAAATAAGACAGAAAGAATGTGAGAGCCAGAACATTGGGCAAAAATCTGCTAAATGTTGTTCTTTAGAGATGGCATTTCTAAAGAACAACATTACCTTACAGCAGTTTTAGTTATCTGCAGATGACTTACCGAAGACAAAGCTAGCTAAATTTCTGTATAAATGGTGCAAATGATATAAAGACTCATCTCATATAATGAGCTGTTGCCATTGAAAGTCCTGAAGAAAAATAACCATTCTTTACTGAAGATAAGGCAATGTATATTTCTGTATTGTCCAGTGAGAGGCCGCAGAACAATGCACATACAGGCTCAGTAGTAGATGGTCAACCAAAAATTGAAGTTAATCATATTTTCTAGAATTTGTCTTCAAGTTATGTTAGTTGGGAATATTTTTATTTTTGCCTTACTAGTATTTTGCTTATATAGTCAGGTTTCTGATTTGTGTTAACTTTAATTTGAGTTAAATTAATGAAGCCTAAGTTTAATGACTTCTTAACATCTATATTCCAAAGTTAAAACAATGGTGATTTACCTGAAAAACTCTTCATGGTATGATATTTTTTAATTTAAAAAATCTTGTCTAGTCCTTAGTAATTAATTTTATTTCTTTGGTCACACAAGTAATTTGTGAATATACATAATTAATTAAAAAACAATGAACAGTGAGGAAATTGAGTTTATAAAGTATTTATGATTATGAACTCTGGTATCATTGGAGAAGTGTGTCTGAAGATTTAACTTCATGTGTCTTCATTCTTATTCTGTATTCATGTCATTGCACATGCACAGCATCTCACAATGAATTTTAATGAATAATTGGAAATATGGATTCACATTCATTAAAAATGCATGGCAGTGTTTGAGTGTTACTGAAATCATCAACCGCCCAGCTTAACAGCACACTGTTTTTCAGATTTCACTCATTGATCTCTTTAATGATGCCTTATTAACACAACTGAAAAATTAAGACTATGAATAAATTTCTTATAGAAGGATTTTAACATTACTACACCAAATGCAAGAAATTCACACAAAAAAATTATCAAATAATATCTACATCCTAAGGAACAATTTTAATTAAAATAGGAAAAGACAAATACTTATATATCACCATTATTTTATAAAATGAAAAACTTCTGTAATACTGATCAGAAGTCTTTGGTGAAACCTGTGGAGTTTAAGGATTACATATGTTAATCCCAATGTTGGAAGGACAAAGACTGCTTACCCAAATAATCACTGTTGACTTAATTAATTCAAACAAATAATTAAAGCAAACTTTTTTCTCATGTACATGGGCTGCCTCTCTCTGAGGTGGCCTTTGATAAGTCAGGATTTTATGTAAAGGGGACAAGGCCTTCATATCTCAGGGGTAGGGAGTTTCCAAACAGGGAATTTGCTTGGTAAAATAGGCAGAGTTTTAGGAGCAGAACTTAAGCATAACAGGTTAGGGCTAATGACGTCCTGAAACAAAGGCATAGTTGCAAGGTGGGCATAACAACAAGTAGTCATGACAAGGCAGCCATAACAACCCCTTTCAAACAAAAGTAGGGTTCCAAGATGGTTATAAACATCTTTTTGGTTCTTTTTGTTCTGTTTTTTTTTTTTCTAATTTTTATATTAATTAGAGTTTGTTAACTTTGTATCCCAGCTGTAGCCTCCCCCATCATTCCCTCCCAATTCTACCTTTTCTCCCTCTTCCCCTCCCATGGCCCTCCCTCAGTCCTCTGATAGGGGAGGTCCTCCTCCCCTTCCATCTGACCCTAACTTGTCAGGTCTCATCAGGACTGGCTGCATTGTCTTCCTCTGTGACCTGCTAAGGCTGCTCCCCAGAGAGGTGATTAAAGAGCCAGCCACTGAGTTCATGTCAGAGGCAGTTCCTGTTCCCTTTACTAGGGAACCACTTGGAGTCTGAGCTGCTATGCATTACATCAGTGCAGGGGTTCTAGGGGTTCTAGGTTATCTCCATGCATGGTCTTTGGTTGGAGTATCAGTCTCAGAAAAGACATTTGTGCCCAAATTTTTTGGTTATGTTGCTCTTGTTGTGGAGTTCCTGTCCCCTCCAAGTCTTCCTATCTCCCCCTTCTTTCATAAGATTCCCTACACTCTGTCCAAAGTTTGGCTATGAGTCTCAGTATCTGCTTTGATACACTGCTGGGTAAAGTCTTTCAGAGGCCCTCTGTGGTGGGCTTCTGTCATGTTGCCTGTTTTCTCCCTCTTCTGATGTCCATTCCCTTTGCCTTTCCCTAATAAGATGTTTAACATATTTTTGAATCAAAGATGTGATTGTCAACTTTAAAAATAGCAGTACAGAACAATTTGTAGTTAAAGTTACAGGTGGAACATAGCCAAATCCTTGAGAAACAGAGCGTTAATCATAAACAGTAATGAACCAAGTTTGTTTTTACTATAAGATGATTTTTAAGCCTAAGATGGAAGTAAGCTGGTTATTTAATTACCCAAAACTCTTACATAGTTGATTTTGTATTAGGGTATGAGCATGTGCATGTGTGTTTGTGTGTGTGTCTTTGCATACAACTGTGAATATACATATTGACAGGCCTTCATTTCAAAAGGTTTACTTGACTTAAGAGAACAAAATATTAAAATATAATTATCAGTTCACTTACAGGTAAGCTGAGAAGTGTGAATTAGGGCCCACTTATATTTCAAACTATACACCTGGACCATTCCCTGAACAGAAAGAAAGGTTAAATGGGGATCAAAATGCCAAGGCTATGTTGTGGAGTGGGGTGGCAGAGAGAATCAAAATGGCAGAAAGCAAGTGAGGAAATTCCAGCTGACATAGGCTGTTTGTATTAGTATGGAACTAGATGCCTTTCCTTCAGATAGCTGATTTTAAGGAATAGATTAAAAGATATCTGTCTTACAGATTCCTGAAGAATCCTGAATTTATATTTCTACTTACCATGGAACAACCCTTCTGTTTACCTTATCAGAATCCTTCTTTTCAAAACATTGTCACCAGCATTACCATTTTGAGGAACCTACTTTGTACCTTATTTGGTAGCTTTGTAACTAATAAGAAGATGAAGGAAATAACTCTTCAAGGAATTCTTCAAATGTTTTTTCAACTAGATTTAATATTTAGTCCTTATTTTTAATATTTATTTTTATTTTGCGTAATGTATATGGGTGTTTTCCCTATTTGAATGACGGTGTAACACTTGCACTACTGGAACTTTAAGAATCCAGGAGAGGGCATTGAATTCTCTGCAACACTAGTTCCAGAGGGTCATAAAACATGTGGGTTCTAGGAATCAAGCAGAACAGCTACCATTACTCTTAACAACAGAGACTTTTCATACTGTTTTGTTCTTCTAGTTAAATAAATCTTTACCATATTTAGAATCTACTTGTAAATTATTATTTAACTTACTATTGTGTTAAAATAAAAAAAAAATCTCCCTGCACAAAACTAAAGTCCATGTGGATCAAAGATCTCAACATAAAACCGGATACACTAAATTGGTTAGAAGAAAAAGTGGGGAAGAGCCTTGAACTCACTGACACAGGAGACAGCTTCCTGAATAGAACACCAACAGCACAGGCTCTAAGATCCACAATCAATAAGTGGGACCTCATGAAACTGAAAATCTTCTATAAAGCAAAGGACACTGTCATCAGAACAAAATGACAGGCTACAGACTGGGATAGGATCTTCACCAACTCTATATCTGACAGAGGGCTAATATCCACAATATGTAAAGAACTCAAGAGTTAAAACAACAACAAACCAAGTAATCCAATTTAAAAAAAAATGGGATACAGAGCTAAACAGAGAATTCTCACCAAAGGAATATTGAATGGTAGAAAAAATCCTTAAAGAAATGTCCCATAGAGAGGGGAAAAAGGACTATTTCTAACAGGAACGCAATGACTGGTTCTTTGGCCTCCCCACCCCCCAAGGGAGGAGCAGTCCTGTTAGGCCACAGAGGAGGGCTTTGCAGCCAGTCCTGAAGATACCTGATAAAACAGGATCAGATGAATGGGGAGGAGGTCCCCCCTATCAGTGGACTTGGAAAGGGGCACGGTGGAGATGAGGGAGGGAGGGAGGGACTGGGAGGGAATGAGGGATCGGGACATGGCTGGGATATAGAGTTAATAAAATGTAACTGATAAGAAAAAAATAAAATTCAAAAAAAAAAAAAAAGAAATGTTCAATGTCATAAATCATCAGGGAGAAGCAAATCAAAACAACACTGAGATTCTGCCTTAACCCCATCAGAATGGCTAAAATCAAAAACTCAAATAACAATTCATGCTGGAGTTGTTGAGGAGAAAGGTGAACCCTCCTTCATTTGCTGGTGGGACTGTAACTTGTACAACTGCTTTGGAAATCAATCTGGCATTTTATCAGACAATTAGGAAAAGTACTATCTCAAGATACAGCTATTCCACTCCTGGGCATATACCCCAAGGATAATCCAAAATTCAACAAGCACATTTCCTCAACTATGTTCATAGCAGCTTTATTTATAATAGTAAGAATCAGGAAACAACCTAGATGTCCCTCAACTGAAAATTGGATACAGAAATTGTGATACATTTACACAATGGAATAATACTCAGCTATTGAAAACAAGGAAATCATGAAATTTGCATGCAAAGGAATGGAACTAGAAAAGATCACACTGAGTGAGGTAACCCAGAAACAGAAAGACACATATGGTATATACTCACTTATAAGTGGATATTAGCCATATAATATAGGATAGACATTCTGAACTCTAGAGTACTCAAGAAACAAGAAGGACCCTAGGGAAGAGGCAAAAATGTCATTCAGAAAGGCAAACAGGATAGACATCAGGACGAAGAGAAGAAAAGGAACAGGACAGGAACCTTCCATAGGGAATCTCTAAAGGATTCTACCCAGCAGGGTATCGAAGCAGATGCTCAGACTCAGAGCCAAACTCTGGGCAGAGTGTAGGGAATCTTATGAAAGAAGGGGTACACAGAAAGACCTGGAGGTAGACGTAGCTCCTGGCAGCTTGGTCTCCAAGTGAGTTCCGTAGAAGGAGGAATGGGACTGTCTCTGACATGAACTCAGTGCCTGGCTCTTTGATCATCTCCCCCTGAGTGGGGAGTGGCCTTACCAGGCCATAGAGGAAGATTATGAATGTCAGTCCTGATGAGACCTGAAAGGCTAGGGTCAGATGGAAGAGAAGGAGGTCCTCCACTATCAGTAGAAGGGGGCAGGGACATGGGAGGAGTTGAGGGAGGGAGAGAAGGCAGGATTTGAGTAGGGAGAAAGACCTGGAGGGGCAAGGAGCTCCACAAGGAGACCAACAGAGCCAAAAAATCTAGGTCCAGGGGGTCCTCCAGAGACTGATGAATCAACCAAGGACCCTGCATGGAGAGGACCTAGATCTCCTGTTCAGATGTAGCTCAGTCTCTATGGTGGTTCCCTAGCAAGGGGAGCAGGGACAGTCTCTGGCATGAACTCAGTTGCCAGCTCTTTGATCATCTTCCCCTGGCAAAGTTGTCTTACTAGGCCACAGAGAAAGACGACGATGATCCAGACAGTCCTGATGAGACCTGATAGGCTAGGGTCAGATAGTAGGAGAGGAAGACCTCTTCTATCAGTGGATTAGGGGAGGGACACGGAGGGGAGAAGAGAGAGGGAGGGTGAGATTAGGAGGAAATGAGGGAGGGGGCTACAGCTAAGATTATAAAGTGAATAAATTGTAATTCATAATAATAATTTTAAAATGGAAAAGATGAATAAAAAATTCTATCTAGTTAGAGTGGAGATTTTATGGTGTTGGGGTCCAGATCGTCTAGTTTATTTCTCAGGTACAAACCCTGACTGAGACTGGAAAATGCAAGGCCTTAGACCTAAGAGGAATTTCCTCAGCAGAGATAAATCCACCACAGCTGGGAAGTACAGAAAAAAGAACTTAGATAAGAGGCATAAGGATGTTGTTTAGTTAACCTGCTTACAATGCCACCTTTAGTAGCTAATAAAGAAATATCTAAAAAGTGTTTGAAAAAAATAAACATGCTTCATTCCTGAACTGAACCAAGAGAGATTCTTGTGTCTATCAATAACTTCTTTCAGGTCCCTGTGTGGCCTTGTCTGCAGAGGCTGAGGCACTCTAGGTTTTGTGTATAAATGAACATATGTAATAAAGACTTGTGTCTAGTATTTCTTACTGTTTTGAAGTATTCATATCAACCTCCCTTTTTTATGTTGTTATCCAGAAGGTATATTGGCCTGGAGATGATGACACCTTGAGTTTGGAATCCTCATGAATGGGATTAAAATGTTCATAAAGAAGTCCACAGATAATGTTAGCTCTCTTCCTTTTTTGCATGTGAAGAAGCAGTAGAAATTCCTTTTATAACCCAATCCATAGCCCTACGTAAAGCATTGTCACACTGTGTCATTGTCAGCTGAAACCTCAATAGTGCAGAAGTTGTAATTTTTTTTATTTTGGTTTTGAACTTTCACGTGTTTTGTTAATGCAGCTATAACTAAGACAGCCATCAATTACACATTGTGGTTCCCAGGTGTCCTTTACCCTACAAAACTGCTGTACAATTTTAGCTGTGCTGTTCTTCAAATGTCATTTTTAACTCAAAGTGTACTTTGAGTGAAGCCTTTTTTCTTCTCACATCTGTACAGATGCAGTTTCATTCCAATGATTCTCCTACAATAATAGCTATGCCAGTCCACCATTTACTGACTTTAATGGACACAGAATAATTTCAGCTAAACCATTGTAAACTAAGAATATTACTCAAATAAAATATAAAGTTCTTTTCCAGGGCTATCACTCAGTGCATATCTGCATTATATTTTCTTCATTATCTGGTATCTTACCTCAGTGATCCTATCACTTACAAATTCAACTCACAAATTAGGAAACAAGTCAGACTATCAACGGAAATGTTTACATTTAAAGGCAGGTTGACTCCATATTATGAGGCCACCACTTAATATAATATGAAATTGATACTATTGGTGAAGACATAAATAAAATATTCTAGTTACTAAATCATCTGCATTTTTTTTTACTGGACAATGATGAAGATTTTTATAAAGCAAGATAAGTTTGAAATAGGTATGGTTTTAAATTATCTACATGCATGATTTAACAGATTTTCACAGTAACTAATCTCCCTAATGTATCTACTTGAATATAAGTCATATTAAAAATACTTTAGCAGAATATTTATCTTAAAGTGTGATATCTTAATGCCAGCAGTAAATAATGCTACTCTTCTAGGATAGAATATTTGTATATTTCATATCTCAACATCTATCTACCTTTTTAAATGAAGGTAAGCCAGGCAGTGGTGGCAAATGCCTTTAAGTCTAACATTCAAGACACAGAGGCAGGCTGATTGATCTCTGTGAGTTCAAGACCAGCCTGGACCACTAAGTGAGTTCCAGGACAGCCAGGGAAGTTATGTTGATAAACTTGTCTCAATAAACAAACAAAAAGCACCACCATCAACAACAAAATAGATAAAATAAATCTTATAAAAGATAAACACAGTATATATTCTGAAATTTTCTGTAATTTATTTATAATAATTTATTTATTTACTTCCCATAAGCTTTATGAAATATTGAGGAATGAGTAAACTGATGTAATGTTAACTCCTTATTTTGACAAACTCGGCCATTTTAATACGACTTTCTATTTAATCATATTTGTTTAACAGATAGAATCCAAGTTAAATTCTTTAAAAGAACTACAATTTAAAGAAAGATGGATGCCATTTATAAAATTATAAAATTATAAATTTATAAAATTAGTTTCAATTCTTATATGAATTTCATAATATGTACAAAGAAGTTCATTTTATAAAGTGTATACTTGAACAAGATATGTCTGATAGGTCAATCCAGAGTGAAAATTATTTTAATCTATCAGATTCACACAGTAATAGAAAGTGGATGAATTTTCAGCATTCCTAATATATTCATCCCCAGGTACACATGAGCATCTGTTCTTTATTTGGGATTTGATTCTTATATTTTAAGTTAGTTAAGCTGCTGAACACGCAGTTCTTTGAGGCCTCATTAATTTTAACTAGCTTTTGTTGACTTAAGGAAGATTGTCATAGTTCAGAGGTTACAAGTACGACCAAGCATCAAATCAAATGCAGTCATTCAAGCCTTCAGTGTCTAGTGTTTAGCTGGTCTTATTTCCCTCTAGTTGGAGTCAATTGGCTGTCTGTCTTTTTAAAAATGTTTAGAAATACTACCATGTTCCACTTGAACAAATACCTTCATAGGAAACAGAGCAAGAAATAATCATGCTATGGGTTTTAAATTCATCTCCTGCATTACCCTCTCAGGGAACTGATTTATGCAAAGATGCATGGAATTGTGTAAAGGTTGCTAATCCTCTTAATGTCTTTATTTAGTTTTAAATTATTGTTTCCATGGGAAAATCATCTATGGAGTGACACAAATTAAAATATTTTATGACTTTTCCCATGGATAAGCCTGTGCTATCATGTAGAAAGAGATTCAGTAGACAATTTAATTATAATTTATCTCTCTCTTCTAGTTGCACCTTGATAGATTTGCCAAAATTTCAAATTAATTCAAATATGTTTTCTTCAAGATATTTTTTAAACTGTATATTACCATGTCACATTAAAATTTAAATAATTTCCTGACAACATGGAGTAAGCTTTCCAAGCAACCATTACAGAACGTATGGCAATATTTGTAATTTAGTCCATGGGCACATATAAATCTTATTCTTACAAACTTATTTTGAAGACAAGAAGCATTTTAAACTTCTAAACTTTCCAGCTCCTGAATGTAACAGTTCATAGCAGAGGTGACCTTTAGGCTTTGTAAATTACAGAATAAGTCAATGGTATAATTCTATTCATTTTTATGTGGTTACATGCTTTGAATAAGGTCAGCTATTACTCAGCTTTGAAATACTGTTTTTATACTTTAAACTGTTAACTTTAGAAATTTCTTTGCATACAGGATCAATCCTATATTTAGTTTTTGAATAGTTATATAGTCAAAATTAATATAAATATTATCTACACTGAGTTTCAAGTCCAGAAATTAAGAAATGTGAATATTTTAGATTTCATATACATTGACCTAAGTCAAATTGTTCTTGTCTCTCTAAATGGAGAGCTATGAAATTCCTTTAAAATGTTGCTCTGCTTATTTCTTCTAAGAAGAGAAATTATTTTCCCTAGAAATGGATAGATGACTATTTGTTAAGTTTCTCAGAACATGATAAATTATATGTAAAAAGTCAGTGAGTTTCTTGAACATGTGGTGGCATTTTGTGCATGAATTGCTCATTTTAACTCTCTGTGATTTTGTGGGTATTAGAAGATTAAAATATTCAGTTTCATGTTTTTCCTCTTTTCCCTGCTTAAAATCCCCCCTTCTCTGTAAGGTATGATATGTAATATAGGTTCCACTTGGGCCATGTTCTGTACTTTGTATTAAACAATGTTCTTTTTTTTTAATTTTATTTTTCTTATTAGTTACATTTTGTTAATTCTGTATCCCAGCTGTATCCCTCATTCCCTCCCCAGTCCCTCCCTCCCTCCCTCATCTCCTCCCTGCCCCTTTCCAAGTCCACTGATAGGGGAGGACCTCCTCCCCTTTCATATGACTCCGTTTTGTCAGGTATTTTCAGGACTGGCTGCAAAGTCCTCCTCTGTGGCCTAACAGTACTGTTCCTCCCTTGGGAGGTGGGGAGGTCAAAGAGCCAGTCATTGAGTTCCTGTTAGAAATAGTTCTTGTTCCCCTTACTATGGGAAACCAATTGATTCCTGAGCTATCACGGGTCACATCTGAGCAGAGGTTCTAGGTTTTATCCACTCATGGTCTTTGGTTGACTGTCCATCTCAGAAAAGACGCTGTGCCCAGATATGTTTGGTCCTTGTGGAACTCCTATCCTTTCCACATCAAACTCCCCTTCTGTCATATGATTCCCTGCACTCTGCCGAGGGTTTGGTTATGAGTCTTAGTATCTACTTTGGAACACTGCTAGGTAGAGTCTTTCAGATGCTTTCTGCGGTAGACTCCTGTCATACGTTCAATGCACATCCCATTTGTCTTTCTAACTGAGGATTGATCATCTTACCCTGTGTCCACTTTCTTGATTATCTTCTTTAGGTGTATAGATTTCATTATGTTTATCATATCTTTTAGGTCTATATAAGCGAGTATATTCCATGTTTGTCTTTCTTCTTCTGGGATACTTCACTCAGAATGATCTTTTCTAGATCCCACCATTTGCCTGCAAATTTCATGATTTCCTCTTTTTTGATTGCTGAGTAGTATTCCATTGTGTAAAAATGCCACAATTTCTGTACCCATTCCTCCACTGATGGGACATCTGGGTTGTTTCCAGGTTCTGGCTATTACAAATAAAGCTGCTACAAACATGGTTGAGCAAATGTCCTTATTGTGTACTTGAGCAAATTTTGGGCATATACCTAGCAGTGGTATAGCTGGGTCTTGAGGAAGCACTATTCCTAGTTGTCTGAGAAAGCACCAGATTGACTTCCAAAGTGGTTGTACCAGTTTACATTCCCACCAGCAATGGAGGAGGGTTCCCCTTTCTCCACAACCTCTCCAGCATGTGTTGTCACTTGAGTTTTTGATCTTGGCCATTCTGATGGGTGTAAGGTGAAATCTCAGGGTCGTTTTGATTTGCATTTCCCTCATGGCTAATGAGGTTGAGCATTTCTTTAAGTGTTTCTCTGCCATTCTATATTCCTCTACAGAGAATTCTCTGTTTAGCTCTGTTCCCCATTTTTTAATTGGATTACTTGGTCTGTTGCTTTTCAGCTTCTTTAGTTCTTTATATATACTGGATATTAGCCCTCTGTCAGATAAAGGGTTGGTGAAGATTCTTTTCCAAGCTGTAGGCAGTCGTTTTAAACAATATTCTTTAGAGAAAAGGAACCAAAACACTAGTTTTTGTTTGTTATTGTTGTTGTGTATGTGTTGGAGAGAGACACACACACAAAGACTTTAAAAAGCTACATCAGGAAATACAGGGCAGAGTTTCAGGTTCTTCAAAGGCAGTTTTGGACAACATTCTTTTCTGCTTAGAAAGGTTATCATTAAATCTTCTACCAATTGATGAGTCCTATCTATATTGCAGAGTATAATATTCATAAAGTAAGTTTTATTTTATTCATTGTTAAAACCATTTAAAAACAAAACACCACAGTAACATTCAGATAACATTTGATCATAATCAGAGAACAGGTTACAGAGGCACTAGGACCTATTCATGTGGAATCTCATAATTAATCCTCTTCATTATGTTTGCTGTTACATAATCTGAAATCTGATAATGCTTGTATACTTCTGATGTAAAACATATCTAGAGAGAATGAGCTAAAGATCTAACTGCTGATTTTAGTGAACTGAGTTAGAATTTTAATTGGATGACTTTAAGCTATTAGTGCTGTGGTTATGAGAATATTAATTTCCCTGCCTTAAAATTCATCTTGAGTAATTATAACCAGTATAATGAAATAATGACTGAAAACGCATTTAAAGTAAGAAGCAAATATTTTACTCTAAGGGGTAATCATTGTTGACCAAGTGTATGTGTCTGTATTCTAACAACATATAGTTTGTAATGTTTTCCTCATATTAGATATAGCTAAGGTCAGTCAAAGCAAACTTTTAAAGAAATAAAACATTTAGTAATTGTTATGGAAATCTCCTCTGCCTCTTTTCATTAGCTCCAGAAATCTACAAGCATGTTATATCTTTCTCTTCTACTAAAAATCATTTTCTAAGAAGAATTGTACACTATATGATGCCTAAGCAAAGCCACGGACTGTGAATTGGAAGTTAGCCAAGTACAGATGGTGAGAAGGCATTTAAGCAGAAGAAGCAGCATGCTAGAAGGCTCTGAGGTGTGAGATAGCATGACCTGACCAGGGCAATATCATTATTCATCCTGTCACTACTTGAAAGTAAAGAAATGGGCTTTATCTTTGCATAAGAGTTAATGACTTGACAAGTTATATCCAGAAATATGATAGGCATGCAATGTACTGAGAGATGAAGCTGCTATTATTCCTGTTATTGGGGAAATATGTAACTTTAAACCAAATTAGAGGGAGAAGGAGGACCTCCCATATTAGTGGACTTGGGGAGGAACTTGGAGGAGATGAGGGAAGGAGGATATGATTGGTAGGGGATAAGAGCCGGGACTACAGCTGGGATACAAAGTGAATAAACTGTAACTTATTTTTAAAAAATAATTAAAAGAGAAAAAAATGAATTAGAAGTTATATACAGTCCATTTTGTTAGTTTTGTTCACCCCCAAAATTAATTATACACACACACATACACATAGAAAGAGGGAGAGAAAGAAACACAAAAGCAGGCACAGAAAAACAGTTTTATATGCCTATAGATGTGTTAGTATGTATTTATCCATGTGTGAGGACATGTGTTTGTGTATGTCAGTATGTGTGTGTGTGTGTGTAGGCATGGCATGTGTGCTTGCTTTCATGTGTATGTATATATTTATGTTTTTATAGGTGTGTGTGGGTGAGTGTGGATTTGGTTATGAATATGAATGTTTGTAAATGTATTTACATGTGTGTGAGCATACTTATGGGTGAGAATATATCTGTGCATGTGCGTAAATGTATGTGTTTCTGACACGGTATTCCAAGGTACATATGAAATACTGATTTTAGGTTTTGGTTTTGGTAAAACTGATTTTTGGAAGACTGAATATCTAATGAGTCATTTCTAACCATTGTTATTTTGACTAAATGAATGTTTATCTTTTAGGATCAGTGCTAAAAATTGCTTTTACTAGTGCCTATGTTGTTTTACAATAAAATATCAAAGTTTCAGACTCATGAGACTTTTCGTTTAATATTTTGAATTCTAGGGTTTATCTGTGAAATGCCATATTTCTCCTATACTCAAAAATAATTATAATGCAGTGGTATGGTAACAAAGATACTCGAACTACTGATTCAAATAGAGGCAAACCAATGGGGGGAAAGAGAAGATGTGGAAATTAACTATCAAAGGTATGAACACCCAAGTTTTGATGAAGAAGAGAATATGGTGCATTGGAAAGAAAACAATCTACTTAACAAATGGTACTGGCAAAAGGACATTCACCTACAGGAGGATGAAATTATATCCATACCTTGCACTGTGTACAAAACCAACTAGATGTCACTCAAAGACTTTAATTTAAAACCTGAACAAGTTAAACTGTTTTTGTCCTTGACGCCATTCTTCTTGCTAAAAGTTCAGCAGAGGCAGCAATCAGTCCAATTTTAAACAAGGTTGGGAAGACATTTCTTATGTAGTGTCTGCTTTTTACTTACTAAAATCATAAAACTGAGATATTATCAGATGTTTCTCTTCATTAAAGAAATATAAAACATGTTATATTAATGACTATATTTACCACAGCTATCTCCTTATTAATTCCAAATGTTCCTCAACTGATAGTATTCTATACTCTTAATTTTTCTTGCAATGAATTTGACATTAACCGAGACAAAGCTCAGAGGTTAGAGAGGAGTAGAAATGAGATACATGTGTATGTTGGGCAGTACTCACTCTTATATATACATGCTGAGGCCTTGAGGACCTTGGTATTCTTTTCTTGGGCTGTGGAAATGATGAAAAGCATATCTGTTGTTTATTCTGAAAGAAGGATTCCTGCATGAGGGAGTACTCTCTAGAAATTGATGTGAAGTTTGCAGCATCTAGGAATGAAGGTTCAGACGCCTGGTAGTAATAATTGTCATAAGCAGATTCTGAGTATGATATGAGCACTTTTTTGGTAATTCCAATATTTCCTTGTGGAGAAGGAGACAAATGAAATAGCACCAGTTAACATCCTCACAGTATGACTAGGAATGCTAAACACTGTACTGTCTTCATCACTTCACATCTTTTAATACTTTTTTAATGATAACTTAGAAGGAATCAATACTCTTCTTATTTTTTCATTTAATGTCCATATGTATATAAAAGCACATTAGATGTGGTTAAGAAATAATGATATTGAATCAGACAATATGAGAACATATGTTTCTCACCACACAAAACAGTGCTAGAAAGGCAGTAGTGATTAGGGTTTATAGCTTTACTCTGAACAAATATAGAGGGATAACCTTATTCTGAAAGCTACCATTCTTCTGAACCTCTCAGGCAGACTGTGGGTTTCAGTTCTGTAGTTCATCTTTCTCTGATGTGATGTATTTATACAAACATATTTTTTTAATTTTAAGTATTTGTTTAATTTTTAAATAATTTTATACATTCACTTGTATCCCAGCTGTAGCCCTCTCCCTCTTTCCCTCCCAATCCTCCCCTCCCTCCCTCATCTTCTCCCTGCTTCCTTCTGAGTCCACTGAGAGGGGGTGTCCTCCTCTCCTTCTATCTGGTCCTAGCTTATCAGGTATCTTCAGGATGGTTGCAATGTTCTTATCTGTGGCCTACCATGGCTGCTCCTCCCTCAAGGGGGAGGGGAGGCTCATGAGTTCATGTCAGAAACAATTCCTGTCCCCCTTACTAGGGCACCCACTTGGATACTGAGCTACATGGGCTATGTCTGAGCAGTGGTTGTAGGTTACATCCATGCATGGTCCTTGGTTGGATAAACAGCCTCATAGAAGACCCCTGTGCTCAGATATATTTGGACCTTGTGGAGCTCCCTGTCCCCTCTAGGATATATTAATTCCTCCTTCCTTCATATGATTCCCTATACTCTGCCAAAGTTTTAGTTATGGGTCTCAGCATCTGCTTTGATATACTGCTAGGTAGAGTCTTTCAGGTGCCTTCTATGGTAGGCTACTGTCCTGTTACTTGTTTTCTCCTATTTCCAATGTCCATCCCCTTTGTCTTTCTAGATGATGATTGATCATCTTACCCCTGGACCTCTTTCTTGATTATTTTCTTTAGGTATACATATTTTAGTATGTTTATCCTATCTTATAGGTCTATATAAGTGAGGATATACCATGTGTGTCTTTCTGCTTTTGAGATTCCTCACTCAGGATGATTTTTTCTAGATCCCACCATTTGCCTGCAAAATTCATGATTTCCTTGTTTTTAATTGCTGAGTAGTATTCCATTGTGTAAAAGTACCACAATTTCTGAATCCACTCCTCCATTGAGGACATCTGGGTTGTTTCTAAGTTCTGACTATTATGAATAAAGCTGCTACAAACATGGTTGAGCAAATGTCCTTGTTGTGTACTTGAACATCTTTTGGATATATACCTAGGAGTGGTATCGCTACATCTTGAGGTAGCACTATTCCTAATTGTCTGAGAAAGCAACAGATTGATTTCCATAGTGGTTGTATCAGTTGACATTCCCACCAGCAATGGATGAGGGTTCTGTTTTATCCACAGCCTCTCCAGCATGCGTTATCTCTTGAGTTTTTGATCTTAGCGATTCTGATGGGTGTAAGGTGAAATTTCAGGGTCGTTTTGATTTGCATCTCTCCGATGGCTAGGGATGTTGAACATCTCCTTATGTGTTTCTCTGCCATTCTATATTCTTCTACAGAGAATTCTCTGTTTAGCTCCATACCCCATTTTTTAAATTGGGTTACTTGAATTATTGCCATTTAACTTATTTAGTTCTTTATATATTCCAGATATCAGCCCTCTGTCAGATGTTGGGATGGTGAAGATCCTTTCCCAATCTGTAGGCTGTCGTTTTGTTCTAAGGACAGTGTCTTTTGCTTTACAGAAGCTTTTCAGTTTCATGAGGTCTCATTTATTAATTGTTGCTCTTAGGGCCTGTGCTGATGATGGGCTATTCAGGAAGTTGTCTCCTGTGCCAATGAGTAATAGGGTCTTCCCCAATTTTCTTCTAACTGATTTAGAGTATCTGGTTTTATATGGAGGTCTTTGATCCACTTGGACTTTAGTTTTGTGCAGGGTGATAAATACAGATCTATTTTCATTTTTTTGCATGTAGATATCTAGTTGGACCAGCACCATTTGTTGAAGATGCTGTCTTTTTTCCATTGAATGTTTTTGGCTTCTTTGTCAAAAATCAACTATTCATAGGTGAGTGGGTTTATTTCTGGGTCTTCTATGCAGTTCCATTAATCCACCTTTCTGTTTCTATGCCAGTACCAAGCAGTTTTTATTATTATTGCTCTGTAGTGCAACTTGAGATCAGAGGTGGAGGTACCTCCAGAGGATCTGTTGTTGTACAGCATTGTTTTGGAAATTCTGGGTTTTTTTTTTTCTCCATATGAAATTGAGAATTTTTCTTTCAAGGTGTGTAAAGAATTCTGTTGGTATTTTGATGGGAATTGCATTGAATCTGTAGATTGCTTTTGGTAGGATGGCCATTTTCACTGTGTTAATCTTACCAATCCATTAGAATGGGAGATCTTTCCATCTTCTGATGTCTTCTTCGATTTCTTTCTTCAGAGACTTGAACTTTTTTCAAACAAACATATTTTTAATAATTTATTGTAAGTAAACAAAATGCCAGCTATATGTTGGATGGTAAAATTACCAATATATGTCTATGGCTTACAGGAGTGACTTCTACTGTTTTTTTTTTTTTTTACTTTTTTTTTAAATGCCAGTTCAAAACCAATCCCGTCTTTCCTGCTCCAGCACAAAGTGGATTAAATATAAAGGCCCTCTTCTGGACAATACCTACTCGTTTCCAAGTCCCAAATGGTTCAACTGACTCTAGAATGGGCACGAATAAACACAAGCCTTGTAATCTCTCATCTTTGGAATACACTCACTGAGACACACCATGGTGGGTGTTAATGCTATGTATTCGCCTAACTTGTCAAATCCTGTGTGAAACCCTGCTTGATTGTCCTTGCAGTAACTGTATGCTTTGAGTACTAGGTATTTGTTCATTGTGTTGCTGAGCACTGAAGAGAATTTGACTGGATATACAACATAAAGAAGGGGAAAAAGAAAAAATGAGAGACTGGAGAAAAAAATGATAGAAAAAGAAGAGGAAAGGGGAGAAGGGGAATGAGAGAGACAGACAGAACAGCTGAGTATTCACAGATCTTGAACTACATAGAAATCACTTTTCCACACATACTGGAGAGCTTGTGGAGAAAGGGGAACCCTCCTTCACTGCTGGTGGGTATGTAAACTTGTACAACCACTCTGGAAAGCAATCTGGTACGTCCTCAGACAACTAGGAATAGTGCCTCCTCAAGATCCAGCCATACCACTCATAGGCATATATCCAAAAGAGGCTCAAGGACACAACAAGGATATTTGCCCAACCATGTTTGGAGCAGCTTTGTTTGTAATAGCCAGAACCTGGAAACAACCCAGATGCCCCTCACTGGAGGAATGGATGCACAAATTGTGGTATATCTACACAATGGAATATTACTCAGCAATAAAAAACAAGGAAATCACAAAATTTGTAGGTAAATGGTGGGATCTGGAAATGATCATCCTGAGTGAGCTATCCCAGAAGCAGAAAGACACACACAGTATATACTCACTCATATAGACATATAATATAGGATAAACCTACTAAAATCTGTACATCTAAAGAAACTAATCAAGAAGGAGGACTCTTGCTAAAATGCTCAATCCCTATCCAGAAAGGCAAAGAGAATGGACATCTGAAGAAGGAGAAAAGAGGGAACAAGTCAGGAGCCTGACACAGAGGACCTCTGAAAGGCTGTGCCCTGCAGACACTATCAATGCAGATGCCGAGACTTATGGGCAACCATTGGGCAGAGTGCAGGGAATCTTAGGAAAGAAGTGGGAAACAGTAAGATCTGGAGAGGACAGGAACTCCACCAGGAAAGCAACAGAACCAAAAATTCTGAGCACAGAGGTCTTTCCTGAGACTGATACTCCAATCAAGAAACATGCATGGAGATAACCTAAGACCCCTGCACAGATGTAGCCCATGGCAGTTCAGTATCCAAGTGGGTTCCATTGTAATAGGAACAGGGACTGTCTCTGACTTGAACTGATTGGCCTGCTCTTTAATTACCTCCTCCTGAGAGGGAAGCAGCATTACCAGGCCACAGAAAAAGACAATGCAGCCACTCCTGATGAGACCTAATTGACTAGGATCAGAAGAAAGGAAAAGAAGTCCTCCCCTATCAGTGGACTTGGGAAGGGGCATGCATGAAGAGGTTGGAGGAAGGGGGCGATTGAGATGAGAGGAGGGAGGCAACCATAGGGAGGATACAAAGTGAATAAAGTGTAATTTATAAAGAATTTGAAAAATAAAAAAAAATCACTTTTGCAATGATCTCAGACATTAAAATCCAGTGCTTTTTCAATAATTACTTATAATTACACATTATACAACCAAATTTGTAGATAGAATATAGTTTCATAGATATTTCTCCCTTATTTTAGAGCAAAGAACATTCAACCAAATCAGCTAAAAGGGCATACTTGATTTTCTAAGATCTTTCTTAACACCAAAGAAATATTACACAAACATAGAGAAATCTAAGAATTTTAAGAATTTGTAAAACACTCCTTGATCAGTAACAACAAAATGTAAAATAAACATAATGCCTAAAATATATGCTATATCATTTTTCAATTGTTTAAGA
The DNA here is from genome assembly GCF_907164565.1 of Psammomys obesus. Classification (NCBI taxonomy): domain Eukaryota; kingdom Metazoa; phylum Chordata; class Mammalia; order Rodentia; family Muridae; genus Psammomys; species Psammomys obesus. The sequence continues at coordinate 33,940,036 of NW_026591086.1, forward strand.
AAACATAAATTTAGAATTTGACATAAATGACAAAATATTAGGACCCTCGCCTTCAAATTATACTATATATGAATGTGAACATCACTATTTCCCCTGTAAAATCATTTTAGAAATGTTATTTGTTAAATCATGGTGATATATGCACAAACCACAGTATCATTGTTTTTGCCTTACACGAAGTCTTGTGTGGAATGCTCACAGTCCCCTTTTCTTCTCCCTAAGATAGCACAGTCTGTGTACGTGTTTTAGTGAGGATGAAGGACTTTGCGATCCTTCCATAACCTTGCTTTTTTTTCTGTGATGAGATCATGAGGTCAGATCACTGCCACCTTAGATAAAAGTTGACATAAATCCCTGATGAAATTAGATCAACTATGATTTTCATCAAAAGCACTCTAGTGATTCAGCCCTCATCATATTTATACTAAAAGGTGAAATGTACAATGGGTGCTTTTTGTTCTACCAGCACATTTTAGGAGAAAGTACCTTACCTCCATCTTAGCTCACTTGAAATGTAATTTTATCTGCATATATGTATATCTTTATTAAAGAATCTTGATCATTCATTAAAAATGAGTACAACTATGTTGCTTATTTTCATGTACTTTGGAAAATGAAATGTGATAAAGTGGTAGTTCTAAATTGGCCATTAATGAAACATTTAAATACTATATAGGATATATAAAGAGATGAAAACTTCATGTCTATCATCCAGCATGTTTTAGGGAACATAAACTTGCACACTGATCTTTGAGACTCTGTATTCCAGGGTGAGAGTGAGGCAAAGGAATGATATACTTGAGGCAGTCATTGCCCAGGCTAGTTTTTAGATCAACTCGATACATTAGACGCATCTGAGAGAAGGGAACAGCAGCTGAGAAAATGACTCCATATGTTGAGACTTATGGACAACTGTTGGGCAGACTGCATGGAATCTTATGTAAGAAGTGTGAAATAGTAAGATCTGGAGAGGACAGGAACTCCACAAGAGCAACAGAACCAGAAATTTGAATACAGGGGTCTTTCCAGAGACTCATACTCCAACCAAGTACCAGGCATGGAGATAACCTAGAACCCCTGCTCAGATATAGCCCAAGGCAGTTTAGTGTCCAAGTGGGTTCCATAGTAATGGGAAGAGGGACTGCCTCTGACATAATCTGATTGGCCTTCTCTTTGATCACCTCCCCCTGAGGGGGGAGCAGCCTTACCAGGCCACAGAAGATGACAATGCAGCCATTCCTGATGAGATCTGATAGACTAAGATCAGAAGGAAGGAGAGGAGGACCTCCCCTATCAGTGGACTTGGGGAGGGGCATGTGTGAAGAATTGGGTGGGGATGGTGGGATCTGGAGGGGAGGAAGGAGGGGCTTATGGGGGGATACAAAGTGAATAAAGTGTAAATATTAAAAATAAAAAGAAGAAAAAAAAAAGAAAAGAAAAGATTAGGCAGTAGATAGCCAAGCTTTTGCAGGGCTTTTTCTTAATTAACATTTGGTTAATTGTTCAGATTATTTTGGATCCAGTCAGCTCTGAGCTGGTGGTCTGGGTTCTATACAAAAATGATCAGATGAGCAATTCTGTAAGCTGCACTCCTCCATGCTCCATGGCCTCTGTACCAGCTACTGCCTCCAGGTACCTGCTCTGCTTGACTTGCAGCCCTGACTGTTTTTGATGATGAACTGTAGTGTGGAAGTGTAAAAAAATAAACACTTTCCTCCCCACATTGCTTTTGTTCAAGGGAAACCCTAACTAAGATGACATATATGACATTTACAAAGCCACATACAACAAGAAAACAATAACGCAACAGATAATAAAATAAGTGATGGTAATGGTATATGCCAACAGCCACTGAATTTTTCACTTCATTTATGTATAAAAATACATTGTCCAATTAGTTTTAATTTAAACCCAGTTAGAAAATTTAATTTGCAGACTCCATTTCTATAGATGAAATATATGAATGTCATTGAATAATTAATAGATATATTCCAAAGAGTTAAACTCTTCATTCTTTGTTTCTTTAAATGACTAGTCTATTAACTCCAGCATTCTAATTTATATAGCACACCACTAAAATCAGATCATGTATGCTACAAATGTCTGAATTCTTGTTAAAACTCTATTTGACTAAAAAATAGAACTTAATAGGCTTACTAAGGACTGTAGATTTTAGTATGTTTATCCTATATTATATGATAGTCCTAAAGAAGTGAAACAACAAGGAGGACCCTAGGGAAGAGGCTGAAACCTCAATCAGAAGGGCAAACAGGGTAGACATAGGAAATGGAGAAGACAAGGGACAGGATAGGAGCCTTTCACAAAGGATCTCTGAAAGACTCTACCAACCAGGGTATCAAAGGAGATAGTGAGACTCACAGCCAAACTTCGGGCAGAGTGCCAGAATCCTTATGGAAGAAGAGGGAGATAGAACATGTATGAAAGAGGAACTCCACAAGGAGAACAACAAAGCCAAATTACCGAGGCCCAGGGGCCCTGCAGAGACTGATACTACAACCAAGGACCATGCATAGAGAAGACCTAGATGACCTGCTCAGAGGAAGCCTATAGGCTGCTCAGTTTCCAAGTGGGTACCCTAGTAAGGGGAACAGGGCCTGTCTCTGACATGAACTCAGTGGCTGGCTCTTTGGTCACCTCTCCCTGGGGGATGCAACCTTGCTAGGCCACAGAGGAAGATGATGCAGCCAGTCTTGAGACCTGGTTCAGATAGAAGGGAAGGAGGTCCTCCCCAAAAAAGGGGACTAGGAAAAGGGCATAAGGGGAGAAGAGGGAGGGGGTGGGACCCGGAGGAGCCATGGGAGGGGGCTACAGTGGGATATGAAGTGATCAAATTGTAATAAATAAATAAATAAATAAATAAATAAATAAATAAAATATTAATTTAACATTTATAAAAAACAGGCTAACCAAGTATAAAAATGTAAACACTGATATTTATTTAATGTGTGTTTGTGTGTGTGTGTGTGTGTGTGTGTGTGTGTGTGTGTCTGTGTGTGCTGTTGATGTTATTTTATATTGTGTGTGTGCAGGTGCCATGTAGGACAGAAGAGGCTGTCAGATACCCTAGAGTTATAAGAGGTTGTAGTTGCCAGGCATACAAGCATGGAACGTAACAGATCCTCTGCAAAACAGTAAGTGTTCTGAACTATGAAGCCATTTCTCCAGCTCTGGACACAAATTGTTTTAATTGAAATGTTTTTCCAAAATATATTTTTGCAAACTTTTTCTTCCAATACATAATACATTCTAAATGTAAAAAAAAAAACATAGTATATATCATAACATTGTAAATGATTATATATCATATATTGTATAGCACATTTTATATCCACAATATAAGACTAAGGCAGTATTTTATACCATCAAAATGATGGATTGTGAATAGACATTTTAATTGGATAGTGTTAATGTCCTAAAGATATATTTATAATGAAGTGTTTAAAGGTTAACAGTCATGTTTTCTTTTGGAAAAGTCAAAGTTGCGAAGTTAACTGTATGTTATGAAAAAATAAGTGAGGAAATGTACATATCGAAATGCAGGCAAGGTTAGATTAAATTCTCCATTTTATGGAGGAATTTTCTTTATATTTATTTACTTTTTTATTACAAGATGCATCCTCTAGGCACATTTTCCAAGGTTTATATTATTTCCAATTAAAGCTCAGGCAAAAGCTGCAATAATTTTAAGTCCATACGGGATGCTAAACAATCTGTAAATTATTAACTTTGATTCAAGAGTGTATAGCACTGCATAAAATAAACATAATAAGGTAGATAATTTAGAAAAATGTACTTTTCAATAGTTTTATGAACACATGAAACAAAAGTTTCATAATAACTTAATAGCAAAAACTACCAAGTGCAGACATAAAACAATAATCACTGTGCGCAGAGCTGAATCAACATCTGTAAGAATTTTCCATTGAGAACTAACTGTTAACAATTTCATTTCCCGTTTTCTTCTCATACTATAGTAGAGATCTTCCTAGGGATTTTCCTTTCTGTGTGCAATATACAGAGGACAGGAGAAAAAAAAAAAAAACCTTTACTAGCTAGATGATTTTCACTCTAAGGCTGTCCTTAAAGCATCTTCGATGTTTATAGCCAGTCCATACTCACTCCTCACAGTTAAAGCTACTTACTTGTCCAAAATTCCATCATGTTTTAATGTCATGTATATCACTGTGCAAGAGAGAAGCCTAAGTACACATGTTTATAGCTTATTTTCTAACACATGTAAGTGACAAGTTTGAAAAGATCTCCTAAAAATGTTCATCTCCTAAAAATGAATCATGTTATCCATTTCTGTATTTTCTCCAAGTCATATTTTTTAAAAATTATGCTTATGAATTAAAACAAAATTCCTTGTTTCGATGTTTACTGATGATTCAGGGCTAAAGTAGCATTTATTTATTTCATTCTTAATATGGACTAGAAACAGTATCATATAATCTACTGTGTATGACATAAAATAAATACAGTCTATGAAGCAAATATATACATTTTTTGACAGTCTAAGATTCTGAATGCTATTATAAGGTTTCAAAGTAAAGAATAGCCAAACTGGAATTTAAGCTCAAAGCATTCTAAATATAACTGATACTGAATTCCAAAGCATGACCTTTTGTAATTTTTGGTAGAAATGAATGTTCTCATCTATGTACTAATTGAGTGTAAATATGGAGCTGAATTTTAAGGTTTTTTTTGCATTTTGAATTAATTATTATTATTTATTACAATAAATAATATTGTAAGCACACTTTGTGTGCTTACTGTGGTTCTCTTCCTCGTCTCTTCCCAATCCCACCCTCCAACCCTCTTCTCCTCCTGTGCCCGTCTTCTAGTCTACTGATAGGGGAGGTCCTCCTTCCCTTCTATCTGACCCTAGCCTATGAGGTCTCATCAGGTCTGTCTGCATCATCTTCCTCTGTGGCCTGGCAAGGCTGAACCAGGTAGAGGTGTTTGGAGAGTCTGCCCCTGAGTTCATACAGGAAGACAGTCCCTGCTTCCCTTATTAGGGAACCCAGTTTGAGAATGAGTCTGTGGGCTACGAGCAGCGTTTCAGGTCCTCTCCATGCATGATCAGTGGTTTATTAGACATTTAATATAGGATAAACATACTAAAATCTATAGTCCTAAAGAAGCTTAACAATAAGGAAGACCATAGGGAAGATGCTCAATCCTCATTCAGACGGGCAAACACGATAGACATTGGAAGCAGGAGAAGGCAGGGAACAGGAAAGGGGCTTACCACAAATGGGCTCTGAAAGACACCACAGATCTAGTTACCAAAGCAGAGGCTAAGCCTCATAGCCAAACGTTGGGCAGAATGCAAGAAATCTTATGAAAGAAGGGGGAGATAGAAAGACCTGGAAGGACAGAAGCTCCAAAAGGAGACCAATAGAGCTGAATTTTAAGTTTTAATAGATTTTTTTCTGTTATGATTTTGGGGATCTTGATTATTTAATTCTTTTTTTAACTTTTTATTTTTTAATATTAGTTACAGTTTATTAACTTTGTATCTCAACTGTATCCCACTCACTCATCCCCTCCCATTCCCATCCACCCTCCCTCAGCTTCTCCCTTTCCAAGTCCACTGATGGGGGAGAACCTCTTCCCCTTTCATCTAACCCTAGCTTATCAGGTATCTTCAGGCCTGGCTGCAAAGTCCTCCTCTGTGGCCTGGTAGGGCTGCTACTCCCTCAGATGGGGGCGGGGAGGTCAAATAGCCAGCCATTGAGTTTATGTCAAAAATAGTCTCTGTTCCCCTTACTAGGGTACCCACTTGGATACTGAAATCTGTACACCTAAATAAGATAAACAAGAAAGAGGACCCTGGGTAAGAAGATCAACCCTCGCTTAGAAAGACAAATAGGATGGACATTGGATGTAGGAGCAAACAAGTAACAGGACAGGAGCCTACCACTGAGGGCCTCTGAAAGTCTCTACCTAGCAGTGTACCAAAGCAGATACTGAAACTCATAACCAAACCTTAGGTAGAGTACAGGGAATCATATGAAATAAGGGGGGGGGGTTAGTATGACCTGGAGAGAACAAGAGTCCCACAAGGACCAAACATATCTGGGCACAGGGGTCTTTTGTGAGACTGTATCTCTAACCAAGAACCATGTATGGATATAACCTAGAACTCCTGCTCAGATTTAGCCCTTGGTAGATCATTCAATTCTTATATACATCAAAATTTCCCTTACTACTTGAGATAGCAACTATTCATTTAGCATGAATGATGTAAGCTATAATTATTAAAATAGGCATTAATATTGTAGTAAGTCTAAGTATCAAATAATAGTAACAGATTATAAAGAATGTCAAAATGAAAAGATATTACCTACCTATTTAAAAAACAATCAGTGAAAAAAATACAAAATAAGTATGTGATAACATTGAGAAAAATTTAATTCATTTAACATAGATAAGCAACTGTAATATGTTTCTTTCAGCAATATAGGCCAATAGCGAAGCATGGTCATCTGTGTTTGGGGACTGGTTGGTCATAAGTGTATGATCAAGTACACGTTGTAGTTTAAATTTATAAAATAGGCTAAAAGTATATTATTTGTGCACAATAAGTTAAATAAAAATCAGAATCTGAAACAACATGACACATGTAAGGAATAAAAACAACACAGTGAGCTCTTGCAGTCAAAAATATTCATGAGACCAATTTATACTAGGGTTGGTAATAAACAAACAAACTACATCCATGAAATATTGCAGATGATAAAATGTGATACATTCACATGTAGCTCCTTAAATCATGTTTTCTAAGCTCTTGAATAAAAAGCCTCTACTTATTTACAAGGAACATACTATCAAGACAAAAATTAATGGAGAGAAAAGAAATGTTTCAAATGTTTAAAAACACACAAAATTAGAGAAAACCACAGGGTTTTGGAAAATAAGTGATAAATTAAAATATATTGGTGTCAAAAGTTCATCAGGAGGCAAAGAAAGATACAGCCTCCACCCCCAACAATTAAAGTAGGGAAAAAAAAAGAAAACAAAACAAAAAATAGACATTTTGGAATAGTAACAGAAATTCACTAGGACTAAAGACTGGAGTCAGCAGGTTGAATATCTTTATCTTACCCAAGAATAGATGGGTGAAAACTGACACTAATCTTGGTACATTTTGGAAAAATGCCTTGCCTGGAAACATCTTGAAGTAAACAAATTCACTACTCTGAGAGTTAAAGGAAAATAAGCTCATTACTCTAATCTTGGTGGTAGATGGATGGTTGTGGTCTTTATGGGAAACTCTTGAGTCAACATCATTTACTGAGACAGAAATATTTCTCTCTTTGTGTGTGTGTGTGTGTGTGTGTGTGTGTGTATAGTGTCTAAATGGAGAGATCCAAAAAAAAATTTTAGAGTTAAATATGTTGGCTCTTAAGAACATCCACAGTAGGTGATAAAAACAGATGGTGCATATGATATCTTGATTTCAGCAAAACAAGTAACAAACAGTAACAGATGTCCAGCATGTGAGGACGAAGACTGCAAAGAGCTTCATTTGCACAGATAAGCTGAATGCCGTAAATATGTGTTACCTGCAGTAACTGCAGATGCTTGCCTAGCTTTGACATTCTTTTTCAACTTGTTTTTCTGTCTTCAAATACTGAACAATTCATCTATATACTAAGAAATCCTGCATGAGATTATCAGAATTATGCTACAAGATTTTTGTTTGTTTGTTTTGTCAAATTTCAACCTGTCATCAAATTCCAAATTCAGAAAAAAAAAAAAAAACTTACCTCTAATTTTATAAAAATAAACTGTTCTCTTCTACCTCTAGCTACCTCTAGTATAGTCTCTGCTGTCTATGGCTACCCAGAAACCTGAGGTAGGAGTATTGCTTGAACCCAGGAATTCAAGAGTTTGAAAAACATACTAAGCACTCTGAGTATTTTGAAAAAAAAAAAAAAAAGCAAAAAACCATGCATAGTATAAAACTTGGGAGCTACTATAGCATAAGTACTTGTTCAATAGTTTTTTTTTCTCTTTGTGTACATGGTTTTATGTGTATTCACATATATATTTGCAGAGACCAGAGGATAATGATGAGTTTTAGCCTCTTTATTTTTTGAGAATGTGTCTGAACTTAGAACTGATACATTCGCCTAGACTACCTGAATATCTAGGGTCCTCCTATCTCTTCCTTTCCATTGAGAATTGTATGTTGGTTGTACCTAACATTTTACATGGTTGCAGGGGTCCAAACTGAAGCCCTTATGTTTGTAAGCACTTAATCATTTTTCCAACTGAGCCATTTTCTCTACCTCTCATATTCAAGTTTTATTGTTAAATTGTCTAAGATCAAATCTTGCCTCTATCACAAAAAATTTATATGCTCTTACAAAATTATACAGTCATTTCACACACTACTTTCTTTGTGCATGAACCAAAAAATAACAATATATAAAATTATGATTATTATCAGTAACTAATTATATTTCTAAAAATAAGATAACTGAAATTCTCATATTGTACAATTTAAAGGAATTTTAATCTAGCAACATGACTGTTCTGGCAATGAATCACATCAACAAAACCCATGTCTCTGTGATCTGGCTGGATTCCCTTAGTATTTACTTTTTTAATTGAATTTTTTTATTAATTACACTTTATTCACTTTGTATTCCAGCTGTAGCCCCCTCCCTCTTTCCCTCTCAATCCCATTCTTCCTCCTTTATCTCCTTCCATGCTCTCTAAGTCCTCTGATTGGGGAGGTCCTTCTTCCCTTCCTTCTGATCCTAGCTTATCAGGTCTCATCAGGACTGGCTGCATTTTCCTCCACTGTGGCCTGACAAAGCTGCTCCCCATTGGGGGGGGGGGGCTAGGAGGCAGGGGTAGGGTTGAAGAGCCAGCCATGAAGTTCATGTCAGAGACTTAATCTCTCTGGCTGGCATATGTACATGTAATTCCTCTGGTTGGAATTAAGTCCATAGGAATCCCAAGAAACAACATCTAATTGAGAGGCAGACTAAATGACAAATCAGAGAGATTGGACAAAATGAGTCAGAGCTACGATATGTCCAACTCTCACAAGAACAGGCAGGAAGGAGAAACTACTTAAGAGCAGTGCAGAGAGAGTGACAGAGTTCAGGGAGACAGTACCTTTGAGGTCAGGAGTACTGCACAGTTCAGTGCAGTTTGGTGCAGTACAGTTGAGAACAGTAGAGTTTACACAGTTCCGTTTGTGGAGATCAGAGGCAGTTTTTTTAATTTTTTATTTAAATTTTATTATTTATACTTTATTCATTTTGTATCCCCCCCCATAAGCCCCTCCCTCCTCCCCTCCCAATCCCACCCTTCCTCCCCTTTCTGCATGCATGCCCCTCCCCAAGTCCACTGATAGGGGAGGTCCTCCTCTCCTTCTTTCTGATCTTAGTCTAATTCTGTGAAGCCAGTATACATTAGCTTGGAGAGGAGTTTTGAGCCAAAACAGCAGAACTGAACCAAGTATCCAGAGTTCAAAAAGAGCTTAAAAAGGGTCAGCTTAGTCAATAGTAAGACTCAGAGGCTGAATATATTCTAGGCCTAAGCTAGCCAATGGAAGCTGGAAACTGAAGCCTTCAAGGTCCAGGCTTACAGAAGCCTAGATTGTATGAAGTCTAGAAGCTTCTAGGCCAAGGTCACGGGATAGCTAGATTGAAATTATCTAAGCTCCGCCCATGCCATGTATTCCTAAAGCTTAGGTATGGATCTCATCTCATGCCCTCTTCTGAAAAATAAAAACATTTACGGTCCAACATAACTTAGTCAATTAAGCTTAGTCGTTGTCTTAGTCAGTGTTCTGCTTTGGTGAAGAGAAACAGTGGGGGAGCAGTCCCTCATGTTCTGCCACCATTTCTGCAGCACATCTTGAAGGCAGGACATGATTGTAGTTGACTGGTGTTGTGACTGCGTTGCTGCCCGGGTTTCTCTTTCCTTAACCTGGAGGTAACTTTCTCCCAACAAAGGGACTAAAATGTAGGGAGGAAGGCTCAAAGCCCTCACCAGCTCCACCGGTTTTAGTTCAGTTGGGCTTACTCATACAGTTTCAGAGGTTTAGTCATTGTCATCATGGCAAAAACATGGCAGCATGCCCACAGTCATGGTTCTGGAGGACGATCTGAGGGTTCTACGTCTGGATCCACAGGTAGCCGGAAGTGAAAGACTGGTACTAGCTTGGGCTTTTGAAACCCGAAAGCCCATACCAAAGATGGCCACATCAACCAGACAAGGCCACATCCTCTCCAGTAGGGCCACACTTCTTAATTCTTTCAAATACTGCCACTTCCTGAACAATTAAATACATGAACTTATGGAAGCCAGTCTTATTCAAACCCTCACAGTCATTATAATTAAGCAGAAAAATAACTTTAGCTCAAATAAGCATGCACATTGCCTATTTTATATGTGCTATAAGGCTAAGAATATTCACAAAAATTAAATGATAAAATATGTAGTGATTTGTTTTATTTATTTTCTATCTCCTCAGTTTAGTACACAGATAATAATTTTTTTTTTGCAATGGGTTCAACTTCGATCTTTTGTTTTTCATTTTTTAAATTTTTTATTTTAATTACAGTTTATTCACTTTGTATCCCATCTATAGCCCCCTCCCTAATTCCCACCCTCCCTCACTTATCTCCTCCCCTGCCCCTCTCCAAGTCCACTGATAGGGGAGATCCTTCTCCCCTTCATCAACCTCCTCCCCTTCATCAATTTCAGTCTTAATGAGGAAAAATTGTTACCTCCTTACATCTAAATTATATCTCTTATTTATTCTAATTTATTATTTACCCCAAAAAAACATAGCTGAATATTCTGTAATTATGTAAGAAGTATTTTAATAAAATGGGGTTAGCATAATGACATTGGAATAACTGAGAGATTATGGTATGCCCCACTTTTAGAAATAGTAGGCCAGAAAATAAAATTATTTTTAGATTACAATTAAGTACTATGTACTTTGGGGATATGTTACAGTTTTCTATTAGTTTCCCTGTTACTATGAAGTATTTTATTTAAAGAATAATCCTTACCAGTCCGCAGAGGAAGACAATGAAGCCAGTCCTGATGAGACCTAATACACTAGGGTCAGATGGAATTGGGAGGAGGACCTCCATTATCATTGGACTGGGTGAAGGGCATATGAGAAGAAGAGGGAGGAAGGATAGTGTTGGGAGGGGATGGGGAAGGGGGCTACAGCTGGGATACAAAGTGAATAAACTGTAATTAATATAAAAAATAAAAATTAAAAAAAGAATGATGCCTTTCCATTTTATCTTCCTTCTTTTCCTAGTTCACCCACCCCAGAACAACTAAATAACAGAAAATGCATAAGGATCAGCAAGTGAGGCATGGAACCTGTGTCACTGCTTCTCTAAAGCAATATATTCTAAATACCTATTCCAAATACCTGTTATATCCACAGAGAGATGTAGCCCTCACTCCTCATCATATAAGCTGCTTCCTACAGCAAACAGAGATTATTACAGAAAACCACAACAGGTAAAATGCAGAACGCAAGTACCTTTGGAATGTCTATGTCTATTCCCAGTTAATCATTTACAGCATGACACTACACATAAAGCTCCAGATATCTTATGGGAGATGGGGCAGAAGTATGGTAATAGCCAGAAGACCAGGACATCATCAGGGAGTTAATAATTCTTTTAAAAGTGGATAAAACGAAATACTTTTAAAGGTACAGGAACTGGAAGACTGTGGGAAAGATGGATTGAATCTGGAAGGTGGTGGGAGTGAATTGGATCAAAATAGATAGTAGAAAATTCCCAAAGAAATAATAAAGATGGTATACATTACTTGAAAGAAAGGTCAGCTAGCCATTCACATTGTTTGTTTGTTTATTGCCAGTCATGTTTGGTTCTACCCTGGGTCTCTCCGGTATCCATTCTTTGGTTTCTAGTCTTTCTTCTGGTTTCTAGCAGCATAGGGTGTGGTCTTTCTCTTGTTGGCATGGCCTTGAGATAAAGCAAACATTGGTTGGCCAGTCTCACATGCTCTGCACAACCATTGCTCTACCACATCTTGCAGACCAGACAGATCACATGTGGACAGTCTTGTGGCTGGTTGGTGCCCAGCTCTCATAACCCCAAGAATTATGAAAGTTTTTGTGAGTTTCTCACAACAAAGAGACTAGAATATAAGCATGAAGGCTCCAAAAGCCTGCACCAATTGAACCTCTTTACCTTCAGGGATTGGCAGTTCTCTTTGGTAATGGAGCATACTGCCAGTTTACAAAAGGCAACCTTATGTCTCTCCTCTGAGAAATCAGGGAACCCCAGAGAAGAGGGAAAAGAAAAGACCCTGTGCCTGGATATATTTGGTACTTGTAGAGCTCCTATCCTTTCCATATCATACTAACTCCCCTTCAGGGTCTTTTCTGAGACTCACACTCAAGGACCATCTATGGATATAACATAGAACTTCTGCTCGGATGTGGCCCGTGGTAGCTCAGTAACCAAGTAGTTTTCCAAAGTAAGGGGAACAAGGACTATTTCTAACAGGATCTCAAGGGCAGGCTCTTTGACCTCCTGCCCCAGGAGAGTAGCAGTCCTGTTAGGCCACAGAGGAGGAATTTGCAGCCAGCCTTGAAGATACCTGATAAAACAGGGTCAAATGAAAGGGGAGGAGGTCCTCCCCTATCAGTGGACTTGGAAAGGGGCAGGGAGGAGACCAGAAAGGGAGTTGAGGAGGGGGAGGGAATGAGGGAGCAGGATACATCTGGGACACAGAGTTAACAAATTGTAACTAAAAAGAAAAATAAAAATTAAAAAAAAAATTAAAAAGAGAAAAAGAGGGAAAAGAAAGACCGTAGGTGTCAGAGGGGGTGGAGGGCACCAGGAAAACATGACCGACTAACTAAACTAAGCAGGGTCTACGTGGGCTTCTACAGTCTGACATCGCGTGGGTCTGTACAGATCTTCTGTGTGTTTGCTATGGCTATGGACGTTCTTGTGAGACAGTGAAAGCAATCCGAGTCTTACTCTTCTGTCTGCTTTCCAGACTCTTCATCCTCTGATTGCCTTCATCCTAGGTTGCCTTGTTCAGCCTCCAGATAAAGGATTTCGCTTTGTCTTAATGTGTCTTGTTTTATCATTTTTGTCTGTTGTCTCTTGGAGAATGGCTGGGTTTTTTTTTGAAGAGTTAAACAAACAAACAAACAAACACTCAGTCTTTTTTCAGTCTTACTTCAGACCCAAGTAATGGGGAAAATAAATGGACTGATATGCTGATATACAAACCAATGCAAATTCTTCCTCAAATTAAACTGTTCACATAACAGCACTTATGTAACCATATAATATGTAGGAGTTTCCTATGTGATGATACAGATCTGAATTACTTTAACGTGTGAGGATGTTTAAATGGAATATTTAATTTTCAAATGTATTGCTTTACAAAAGAAAAGTGTCTTGGGATATCAATCTAACATCCTTTCCCAATGCCACCTTGAGCCCCACATGGTGTAATAGTTGAGTACTATGATTTTTATTTTATTGTGGATATCTGTATGTATTATCTAGTTAAATAGTTAAATACGGACTCAGACATACTATCAAAATATGCATTATTTAGAAATTAATTTTCACTACTATCATTAATATTACAACTATTAATCTTTATGCTTTAATGTCTGAAGTATATTATATAATATTGATTCAATGGGCAATCAAAGTCCTAAAATAAATTAATAGGGAAATACATTTAACATTATTATTTTAATAGTGTTTTAAATATATTGAATAAACAATTTTACATGTGCTGAATGAGCAATTACTGTCCCTCTACTAAGTTTCATCTAAAATATTCCTAAAGTAAGGATTGCTGTTATTGCTACATCATAAATTATTTCTTCTTTAGCAACAATGTGGTAAGTTATCTATTCATTAGGCCTTAATTTAGAAACTTGGAGAATTTTACTTCTGCTTATCTTTAACCAGTATTCAGGGAAATATTCTGATTATATACCATAAAATATGTGAATTTCATGTATCATTTCTTCTCTATCCTGGGTACTATAATTTCTTATCTACCCTTTTATGCTTTAATACATGAAAAAGACCATTGGTCAATTAAAAGATTACATAGAGGCATTTTTGTTCTGTCTTTTCAAATCCAGACAGAGGAAGAAAGGAGTCATTAGAGCAGAGATTCCACTTATTTTCTAAATCTATCAAATGTGCCTGTAACACTAATGCTGCCAGAGACTTCACAGACTTTGTTTCTCTGGAGAATAGACTGGACAGTGCAAATCAGCTAATTAGGAGTTATATGTACAAGCCTGTGTTCTTTTGTGAGCTGTGATGTTAGCCCCTTGTGAAGATTAAGACTGAGCTTTTAAATTAAACAGTGTACTGGCCTAAAATGGATCTTCTTAACACGCTGGTATGGTGATAATTTTTGTTATGCTTTGTTCTGCTCCCCTCTAAAACATTAGTATGGAAGTCTTATTGCCTAAAAAAATGAAATGAGGAAAACCCTAAGGCACAGTTTTATATGATATATTCTAAAATGAAAGTGTTTTATTTTATTATTTTTTTATAATTTATTCAATCTTATCCAAGTTGTAGCCCTCTCATTCATCTCCTCCTAGTCCCACCCTCCCTTCATCTTACTTGCCTATTCCTCTCCCGTAGTCCACTGATAGGTGAAGTCTTCCTCCCCTACTGTCCAACCCTAGCCTACCAGGTCCCATAAAGACTGCTTAGATCCTCTTCCTCTGTGGGCTAGCTAGGTTGCCTCAACAGGGAGAGGCAACCAAGTTCATGTCAGAGACTGTCTCTACTCTCCTTACTTGGTAAACCATATGGAGACTGAGCTGTCTATATATCTGAGTAGGGGGTCCTCTCTATTCATGGTCTTTGATTGATGCATCAATCTTTGCAGTCACCCCTGGGACCAGCATTTTTGGCTCTGTTGGTCTCCTTGTAGGACTCCTGTTTCCTACAGGTCCTTGATTCCATCACACACCCATCAGAATGGCTAAGATCAAAAACTAAATTGACAACACATGCTAGAGAGGAAGTGGAAAAAGAGGAATCCTCCTCCATTGCTGCTGAAACTATAAATGTGTACAACCACTTTGGAAATCAATCTGGTGCTTTCTCAGAACACTGGGAATAGTGCTAACTCAAAACCCAGCTATATCACTCCTAGGCATTGATCCAAAAGATGCCCAACCATACAACAAAGAAGAATTGCTCAACTATGTTCATAGAAGCTTTATGAATAATAGGCAGAATTTGGAAACAACTTACATGTCCCTCAACCAAAGAATGGATACAGAAATTGTGGTGGACAATGGAATACTACTCAGCTATTAAAAACAAGGAAATCATGAAATTTGCAGGCAAATGGTGGGAAATGGAAAAGATCACCCTGAGTGAGGTAACCCAGAAGCAGAAAGAAACATATGGTATATACTCACTTATAAGTGGTTAATTGTCATATAATATAGGATAAACATAGCAAAATCTATAGATCTAAAGAAGCTAAACATCTTGAGGACTTTAGGGAAGATGCTTAATTCTCATTCAGAAGGACAACCAGGACAAACACAAGAAGTGGTAGAAGAGAGGGAATAGGCCAAAAGCCAACCACAGATGTTTTCTGAAAGAATCTGCTCTGCAGGGTATCAAAACAGATGCAGAGACTCACAGCCTAACTTTGGACATAGTGCAGGAGTCTTATGGATGAGGGGGAGTACAGTAGGACCCTGAGGGGAAAATGAGTATTTTATGCAATATTGATTACAGGTGTATTGTACTATCTGTATTGTAAAGAAGTCAAACTTATTTGATTCACATATTTTTTTGCTTAAATACATTTGTTTTAAATTAGAGACTAAAATGTATTACGTCTGGAATCACTTGGCACTCATAATGTTACTGAAGCTAGTCTCAAACTCATAGCAATCCTCTGCTTCAGCTTTACAAATGCTGGCATAAGAAGACGGTGGAGATGAGGGAGGGAGGGAGGGACTGGGAGGGAATGAGGGATCGGGACACATGGCTGGGATACAGAGTTAATAAAATGTAACTGATAAGAAAAAAATAAAATTAAAAAAAGAGGATGAGTCATTATACATGACTCGTATATTTATATTTCTTAAAAGGTCTGTGTTCCTATGAAGTCATTTCCTTTATTTATGTGACTCAGATAATATTGGGATAACCTGCAAAGATTTCCAATCTGGGCACAAAAAAATATAAAACATATTTATCTTAAAGTATGGATATTTCATATATTATACATTTTAATTCATTTTTTCATTCATTATTTTTTTTATTTATTACAGCTTATTCACTTTGTATCCCAACTGTAGCCATTCCCTCATACCCTCCCAATCCCATTCTTATTCCCTCATCTCCTTCCATGCCTCTCCCAAAGTCCACTGATAGGTGATCAGAGAGCCAGCCACTGAGTTCATGTCAGAGATAATTCCTGTTCCCATTACTTAGGAACCCACTTGGAGACTGAGCTGCCATGGGCTACATGTCTGCAGGGGTTCTAGGTTATCTCCATTCATCATCCTTGGTTGGAGTATCAGTCTCAGAAAAGACCCTTTTGGTTCTGTTTCTCTCCTTTTGAAACTCCTGTCCCCTATAGGTCTTTCTACTTCTCCCTTCTTTCATAAGATTCCTTGCACTCAACATCTGCTTTGATATCCTGAAAAGTGGAGTCTTTCAGAAAACATCTGTGATAGGCTCCTGTCATGTTCCCTGTTTTCTCCCTCTTCCAATGAATGAGGGTTGCTCATCTTACCCAGGGTCCTCACTCTTGCTTAGCTTCTTTAGGTGTACAGATTTTGGTATGTTTATCCTATATTATATGTCTAATATCCCCTTATTAGTGCTTCTGGGATACCTCATTCAGGATGATCTTTTCTAGTTCCCACCATTTGCCTGCAAATTCCATGCTTTCGTTGTTTTTAATAGCTAAGTAGTATTCCATTGTGGAAATGTACCACAATTTCTTTATCTATTCCTCAGTTTAGGGATATCTGGTTGGTTCCAGATTCTGGCTATTATGAATAAAGCTGCTATGAACATGGTTGAGCAAATGTCCTTGTTGTATACTTAATCTCGTATTTTGGATATATGCCTAGCAGTGTTACAGCTGGATCTTGAGGTAGCACTATTCCATTTTTTTCTGAGAAAGCACCAGATTTATTTCCAAAGTGGTTGTACAAGTTTACATTCCCCCCAGCAATGGAGAAGGGTTCCCCTTTCTCTACATCCTCTCCAGCATGTATTGTCTGTGAAGAGTTAGGTTAGTTTTTTGATGGGAATTGCATTAAATCTGTAGATTGCTTTTGGCGGAATCGCCATTTTCACTATGTTAATCCTACTGATCTATGAGCATGGGAGATCGTTCCATCTTCTGATATCTCCTTCAATTTTTTTCTTCAGAGACTTGAAGGTTTTTTATTTATTTTATTTATTTAATTTTTATTCTTTATGAACAGGTCTTTCCCTTGCTTGGTTAAAGTCACACCAAGGTATGTTATGATATTAGTGGCTGTTGTGAAGAGTGAAGTTTCTCTTACTTCTTTCTTGGCCCTTTTTTCTTTCATATACAGGAGAGCTCCTTATTATTATTTTTTTTTTTTTGCGTTAGTTTTGTGTCCAGCCACTTTGCTGAAGGCATTTATCAGCTGAAGGAGTTCTCTGGTTGAAATTTTGAGGACACTCATTAGTTCTCACTTGTTAAATTTTACAGTTTGGAAGAAAAAAATAACAGATTTTAATTAATTTATTTAAAGATTTCTAGCAATTTTTAAATTTTTGTAGTACAGTCAGGGATATTCCTATCAGGAAATATCTATCAACTCCACTAAGTGTATTTTTCTGATAATGTTGTTTAAATGCACAATATTTTCAGACTGAACTAAAACTCAATTGCATCTTAACTACCAAAGTTTAAAAACATACATCAGGACAATGCAGCCACTTTTGATGAGAACTGATAGACTAAGATCAGAAAGAAGAGGAGAACCTCCCCTATCAGTGGACTTGGGGAGTGGCATGCATGCAGAAAGGGGAGGGAGGGTGGGATCGGCAGGGGAGGAGTGAGGGGCTTATGGGGGGATACAAAATGAATAAAGTGTAATTAATAAAAAATTAAAAAAAAACATACATCAAACTACTACCCTAACCTTGCTATAAAGATGTAGCTCCATAATAGTTTCACTTATATTATCTTTATTTCGTTTTGTCTAATTTTCTCAGTCTCTTGTAATGCATGCAAAGAGCATATTCTGAACTTTCGTATCCCATGAAGAGCTTGTATGTTACTTGAAAAGGTATGTTTAGAATGAATAGAATATGACAAAAAAAAACAAACATATCAATCATGAATAGAAAGAAAATGAGAAAAACATATCAAAACAAAACTCATGTTTTTAGATTATACAGAATCTCATGGTGTTTTTATTTCTTACATTTAAAGGACATTTTACTGAATGATAGAGCTAGGAATGAAATGTATTTGAAAAGCCAAGAAGGGGGTTTCTCTGTTTTCATTCCATGTGCTAATACCATGAGCAATGTGCACAGCAAAATAATACTAGAGAGGTTCTTAAAGAAAAGGAGACTTGGAAGCAAGAGTTACTCTATGTTACATAGGCATTCTATGCATGAGTGGACAATAAAAAACTAGGTACAGATTATCACTCATGCCTTACATCACTTAAACTATAATACAATCCTTGACTTTAAATTAATTACATAAACAAATAAATATGAAGGAAGGAAGGAAAGAAGTATGGAAAGAAGGAAGGAAAGAAGAAAGAAAGAAGAAAAATGATATTATAGTGCAAGCACTCCACACTTCAGTCAATATTTAAGACATCTAAAATATTTCTTGGTCATTTTCTCTTGAGTAATAGGAATATTGGGGTTGGACATTTATAATTAGATTCATTCCAGGGTATTTGGTTTTTATTATCATTAAAGAGATTTATTTGAATTTTCAGTAAGTATCTGGCAAACTTTCTAAATTCACGTATTTCTTTTTTCAGTGAGACTGTGGCTTCTTTTGGATTTCTATTCAAAGAATACAGCCTACACATACAGTAAATGTATTTATTACTAATACCTCTATATATTCAAAGATCAATTAAGACACAGAAATCATATCGCTTATTTAACACGTGTGTGTGTGTGTGTGTGTGTGTGTGTGTGTGTGTAATTGCCATGACACACTTGTGAATATCAGAAGACATCTTGCCCATCTGCAGTTTTGATTTTTTCCATCTATAGGTTGGACACGGCATCACAATTGCATGATCAGTTTTGGTGACAAGTGTCCTTGCTCCTCCAGAGGCTATCGCCAGCACAACAGTTTGTTGTTTTTGCTACTATGTTGAACATTACTATTACTCTTCTTTTTTTTTGTCCTGTCAGACATAAAACTGATTTCATGTAACATTTCTTAAATATATTAATTAATATTAAAATTAAACATCATTTTAAATTATAATCTTTTCCATTTTCATAAAGTAATTGAACTTATTTTGTTTAAAATCACGAATTTACAGTATGATATAGGATTTTTTGTGTGTGCAAACATTTCATAAGTGTCCCTGTGTTATCTACCTGATTTCTATTTGTTTAATGTACAGTTGAAGACTGGGTGTGGTTCCACATGCCTTTAATGCTAGCACTTGGGAGGCAGAGGCAGGTGGACCTCCGTGAGTTTAAGAAAAACCTGGTCTACATAAAGAGCTCCAGGCCAGTCAGGGTTATAGTGAATCTCTGGCTCAAAAACGAAATAAAACAAAACAAAATTTATTAATTATAATTCAAAGGAACATATTTAATTAACTGAAAAAGAAAAAAATAACTGTTAATAGGCAAAATGTACATATACATTCATGGAATACAGTACTTTGCCAGTCTGCAAACCATATTTAATCCGTTTCTTTGGGAAAACAGGAGTTTTCCACATAGAAATCTTTGTAATTGTGCTAGTAGATAATGTAATATTTCTTGTGTTAAATCATGTTCAACTTGCTTACAATATTGTCATGTGAAAGTTTTTCTTTAATTACTCTGTTCTTTACTATCAATGAAACAATCTGATAGGACACATGCGATGCCAAGGCATAAAGAAGGCAATAATATGATCTTTTCTCTTTATTTTTTTGTCTTTATTACCTACACTTTATTCACTTTGTGTCCCCCCTGTGTTCTCTTCCTCCTCCAGTCCCAATCCCTCCCTGCCTCCACCCTCTGCATGCATGCCCCTCTCCAAGTTCACTGATAGGGGAAGTCTTCTTTTCCTTCCTTCTGATCCTAGTCAATTAGGTCTCATCAGGAGTGGCTGCAGTGTCCTCTTCTGTGGCCTGGTAATGCTGCTTCCCCCTCAGGGGGAGGTAATTAAAGAGCAGGCCAATCAGTTCATGTCAGAGACAGTCCCTGTCCCTATCACAATGGAACCCACTTGGATACTGAACTGCCATGGGCTACATCTGTGCAGGGGTCTTAGGTTATCTCCATGCATAGTTCTTGGTTGGAGTATCAGTCTCAGGAAAGACTCCTGTGCTCAGAATTTTTGGTTCTGTTGCTCTCCTTTTGGAGTTCCTGTCCTCTCCTGATCTTACTGTTTCCACTTCTTTCCTAAGATTCCCTGTGCTCTGCCCAAAGGTTGCCCATAAGTCTCAGCATCTACATTGATAGTGTCTACAGGGCAGAGCTTTTCATAGGTCCTCTGTGTCAGGCTCTTGACTTGTTCCCTCTTTTCTTCTTCTTCTGATGTCCAGCCTCCTTGCCTTTCTGGATAGGAATTGAGCATTTTATTTTAGCAAGAGTCCTTCCTCTTGATAAGTTTCTTTGGGTGTACAGATTTTAGTAGGTTTATCCTATATTATATGTCTATATGAGTGAGTATATACCTTGTGCATCTTTCTGCTTCTGGGATAGCTCACTCAGGATGATCATTTCCAGATCCCACCACTTACCTGCAAATTTCATGATTTCCTTGTTTTTTTTTATTGCTAAGTAATATTTCATTGTGTAGACATACCACAATTTGTGCATCCATTCCTCCACTGAGGGGCATCTGGGCTATTTCCAGCTTCTGGCTATTACAAATAAGGCTACTACAAACATGGTTGAGCAAATGTCCTTATTGTGTACTTGAGAATCGTTTGGATTATGCCTAGGAGTGGTATAGCTGGATCTTGAGGAAGCGCTATTCCTAGTTGTCTGAGAAAGTGACAAGTGCAAATCAAAACGACCATAAAATTACACCTTACACCCATCAGAATGGCTAAGATCAAAAACTCAAGAGACAACACATGCTGGAGAGGTTGTGGAGAAAGGGGAACCCTCCTCCGCTGCTGGTGGGAATGTAAACTTGTACAACCACTCTGGAAAGCAATCTGGCAATAATATTAATAATGATTGAGAAAAAGCTACCCTAGAATCAAACTAGAAGTAACAAAAGTGGTAATTTAAAATTCTCCAAGCAGATGTATGCTTAATCAGAAAAATAAAGATATACCCTGATATATGATACTGCTAGGAAAACAGTTTGAATTTCTCAGGCTAATTTTCTTGAAGAAAAATCACATTTTTAAAAGTATGTTTTAATGAAGTGGAATTACAGCACTCCTACCTGGCCTCTCTTTATCCACTCCCAGCTATCCTCCATTGATTTTTTTTTTCCCACCCTACCAACTTCAAGCTGATAGCTTCTGTTTTCATTTGTTTCAATTAATATTGAAACTCAAAACCTGGGGATTATCTCAATATATGTTATGGCGTCTGACTTAAACTTTCCATGTGATGAAACATCATAACCAAAAAAGCAAGTGGAGGAGGAGAGGGTTTATTCAGGTTACACTTCACCATAGGCAGTCAGGATAGGAACTCCCTTGAAGGTAGGAACTAATGCAAAGGCCCCGGAAGGTTACTACTTTCTGGCTTGCTTCACGTGCTTTCTTCTCTTTCTTTCTTTCTTTCTTTCTTTCTTTCTTTCTTTCTTTCTTTCTTTCTTTCTTTCTTTCTTTCTTTCTTTCAACCTTTTATTGGTTCTTTGTGAGTCTCACATCATGCACCCATTCCCACCAATTCCCCCTTCCCCTTGACCCTAACTTCCACCCTCGCAACCTTCCTCCCGACAAAGAAAAGAAGATTTTTTTGTGGAAGCTGTAGAGTACCACAATGGGTTCCACAGTGTATATCTTTTGTCCACACATCTTTGCTTGCAAACGTTCATCGTAATGAATCCTTGGTCTGGTATGAGAATTCTGGCTTCTGCTACTCTATCAATGCCTCACTGGGGACTCCTCTCAAATATTCTGTTGCTGTCCTGTGTCATAGAGATCTTGAATATTTCTTTTTAATTTTAATTTTATTTTATTTTAATTACACTTTATTTACTTTGTATCCCCCCTCTAGTTCCCTCCCTTTTCTCCTCCCAATTCTCTCCTCCTCCTCCTTCTCCACACATGCCCCTCCCCAAATTCACTGGTAGGGGAGGGTTTCTTTTTCTTCCTTGTAATCCTAATCTGTTAGGTATCATTGTCTTCCTCCGTGGCCTGGTAAGGCTGCTCCCCCTTCAGGGGGAGGTGATCAAAGAGCAGGCCATGGCAGTTCAGTGGCCAAGCAGATTCCATAGTAATGGGAACAGGGACTGTTTCTGAGATCTTGAATTTTTAACCTGCTTTCTTATACAATCCATGACTACTAGACCAAGGATGGCACCACCCAGAATGGGCTAGGCCCTCCCCCATTAATTACTAATTGAGAAAATGCCTTACAGCTAGATCTTATGGAGTCATTTTTTTTTCAACTGAGGCACTTTTCTCTCTGATGACTCCTATCCTGTATCAAGTTTACAGAAACCTACCCAATACAACTTAAACCCCTGCCAATGTGACAAACATATCACTGTTAAGCTACAGTCCTTCCTTTCCTATGCATTTCAATATCATACATTAAAAATATAAATAAATTTGAAAGTCTTTACAAATTCAAATCCACTAAAATTTAAGTCCTTTTAAAATGTCCAATCTCTGATTGCCACCCTCTTAACTCTGTGCCCCCTCTCCTTCTCCTACCTTGTTCCCTCACTTCAGCCATTACCTCTGTCTATTCTATCTCCACTTCTGAGTGAGATTTATGCATCCTCCCTTGGATCCTCTATGCCAATTATCTTCTTTGGGTCTGTGCCTCATAGGATGTTTATTCTGTATTATATGGCTAAAATCCACTTACAAGTAAGTACATGCCATATGTACTTTCTGGGTCTGGGTTACCTTACTCAGGATGATCTTTTCTAGTTCCATCCTTTTGCCTGAAAGTTTCATAATTTCTTTGTTTTTAATAGCTGAATAGTAATCCATTGTGTAACTGTGCCACAGTTTCTTAATCCATTCTTTGGTTGAGGGACATCTGGGTTTTTTCCAGATTCTGGCTATCATGAATAAAGCTACTATGAACATAGTGAAGCAAATGTCCTTACTGTATGCCTTTTGGGTATATACCAAGGAGAGGTGTAGTTGAGTCTTGAGAGCAGACCTGGAGAGAGGTAGGGGGAGAGGACAGAAGGCCTGTAGTGAAAAGAGAAACTGAGAGTAGGGATATCTCTGTGACAACTTGGAAACCTAAGTCAGGGTAGTCTTCTGGGAGGATACGAGGGAGATTTAAGCAGAGACTCCTTGTAACAGAGGCCACAGAGACTGAAGATGACACCTTCTAACTAGACTAATCTTCCAGGAGAAGAAGGGGAACACCAACCCACCCATAGAAACTTTGACCCTAAATATACTTTGTCTACAAGATTTGCAGGGATAAAGACAGAGCAGATAGAGCAGAGATTGAGGGAATGTCCAAATAATGCCTGGTGCAACCAGAGAGCCACCCATCAGAGAGGGCCAAACCCTGACACTATGAAGCATCCTCTGCTAAGCTTGCAGACAGGAGCCTGACAGAACTGTCCTCTGAGGACTCTTCCCAGCAGTACTTTAAAACAAATGCTGAGACTTATAGCCACAAGTTGTGTGATATGTAGAAAGTCTTGTAGAAAAGTGGGAGGAAAGAGAAAAGGACCTGGAGGTGACAGGAGCTCCATAAGAAGACCAATAGAGCCAACTTGCCAAGGCCTAGAGGAATTTGCTGAGACTGAAACATCAGCTGGGGACCATGCATAAACTGGAGCTAGGCCCCATTCAAGCATAAAGCAGATGGACAGCTTAAGTTTCATGTGGGTACTCTAGTAAGGGAGGTGGGAACTGCATTGGACATGGACTTGCTTTCTAGGTTTCTGATCACTTTCCCTTGGCAGGACTACTTTGCAGGCCACAGTGGAAAAGGACAAGCTCAGTCCTGATGCAACTTGATGACCTGGGGTGGATGGAAAAGGTAAGCTCCCCTTTTCTCAGAAAAAGAGAGGGCATGTGGAAGGAGGAGGGAGAGTTGTACTGGGAAGGGAGAAGGGAAGAAGCTTCAATAAGGATGTAAAGGTGAATTATCTATCTATCTATCTATCTATCTATCTATCTATCTATCATCTATCTATCTATCTATATCTGTCTATCTCTCTCTCTCTCTATATATATATATATATTAAAAAGTTACAATAACAACAAAAAATAAATAAAATGTTCAACCTCTTTTCAAATCCAAAGTTTAAAATTCAAAGTCTCTTAACTATGGGTCCAGTAAAATACTTTCTTACTTCAAGAGAGAAAAAGTAGAGCACAGTAAGGATCAAAACAAAATCAAATTCCAACTGTCTGATGTCTGGACTCCATTCATGATCTTCTGGAATCCTCCAAAAGATTTAGATCATTTCTCCTGGTCTGCCCTCTGTGGCACCCAGCTTGTCTTCCAGGTTCTTGCTGGCTCCACTCTACTGTTGCTGCTGTTCTTGGCATTCATCTCATGGTACTGGTAGAATGCTAAGGTCTTTTTTTGCAACTTGCTTGCACTTTCACCAGTAGCCTCTAATACATTCTCTTCATGATGCCAAACTCAACTTCTTTGCATGACCCTTTCTGTCCTGGGATATTTTAGTTAGGGTTTTATTGCTGTAAAGAGACATTTTGATCAAGGCAACTCTTATAAAGAAAAAATATTTTATTAGAGCCTGCTTAGTTTCAAAGGTTTAGTCCATTAAAATCATGGTGAGAAGCATGGCAACATGCAGACACACATGGTATTGCAGAAAAAGCCTAGAGTTCTACATCTTGATCCCCAGACAGCAGAAGGGGACTGTGTCACGCTGGGCATAGCTTGAAGATAAATGACCCCAAACATTTCCTCCTACATAGTCACATATGTTCTTTAATAAGGCCATACCTTATGGCCAGGCATTCAAACACATGAATCTGTGGGGACCATTCCTATTCAGACCATCCATAGGCCTTCAACTCACACTGAAGCTGCACCTTCACCAATGGCCTCTCCTGGTCTCTCACAGTACCAAGCCTCACCTACTCTCTATGACCCTTTCATGCCTTCAAATCTAGTACTACCTGGGTAACTCTTACAGGTTACCAAGTTTGCCTAACAGCAGGAGGTACAATCTTGGCCACTTCTCCAACAAAGCTCTACATGCTCTCAGGTAACCCTTCCCAGAAGATCTCACCTCAATGATGCTGGTCCCTTTTTAATAACGGCTAATTTTTTAGCTCCAGCTAACCAGCATCAATTGTACCAGTAATATGAAGGCTTCACCTCATTAGTCCTGGTGTCTTGTTAATCACAGCTGATTTTTCAGTACCAGCTAACCAAAACCATAGAACCATGAATCTAAATAGTAAAGAGCCCTGATAGAGTCTTTAACTTTTCTCTGAAATTTCACAAAAAAGGCCTCCAACTTCTGCACTGCTCTCAACTTTCTTAACTAACAGGCTTCCACAAAACTTCCCAGTGAGCTCTCAGCACTCAAAGAGTTTCAACAATCTTCCCCCCAAAATGGTCAGGTCTGCCACAGCAATATCTGACTCCTAGTACTGTTGTCATAGTTACAGTGTATATTGCTGTGATCAAACACCATAATTAAAAATGAAAGTTGGGAGCAGAAGGTTTATTCAATTTATGGTTTACAACTCACCAAAGAAAGCCAGGAATTCAGACAGTGTAAGAACCTGAAGACAGGAGATGCCACAAAGAACTGGAGAGGTGCTAATCAATGGCTTGTTTCTCATATCTTGTTCAGCCTGTCTTTTTATAGAATCCAGGACCATCAGATTAGGGATGGTACCACCCAGAAGTGACTAGGACCTCCCTCATTGATCACTAACTGAGAAAATGACTTACAGCTGGATCTCATGGAGGCATTTCCTCAACTGAGGATCCTTTCTCTCTGATGACTCCAACTTGAGTCAAGTTGACACATAAAATCAGCTAGTAAACATGGGTTAGAACTTAATTATTTTCTTTCTGAAAGAAATTATCATGATTCCTTGTACTATTAGAGTTTTAAATATAGATGTTTATTATAAAACTGAAGCTTAGCATATGAATCCACTTTAAATTATCAGTAGATGAATGAGTAAATAAATGAAGCACATCCCAAGTGCTCAGTGTATGCTGAGTAATGTTCTAATCTAATCACTTTCAATTTAGTATTATTTGAAATTATGTTGCCATGATTTTATTCTCCTAAGTTCAAGAACAGAAGGCAGTATCGGAATTGAACATATTTTTGCCTTCATCAAGTATTGCTCCTGAGCCAATCCTGGAAAAATAATGCTTACAATAATAGAAAGAAACATAAGATTCAGATCATTAACAGTTTTTTTGCAGGTTTTATTATTACACGTTTAATTTTAAAAAGATTACTCAATACCACAGATAGGAAGAAAAAGAAAATATGTTATAATACCTTGTTATCTGCTTTATAAGCGTAAAGCCATGCAATATATGCATATTATGTGAAAATACAGTACCGGCACTGCTTATGGTGAAGAAAACAAAACTGTACATTGTATCAAAGCAGGTACTGAGACTCATGAACAAACTTAGGGCAGAGTGCAGGGAATCTTAGGTAAGAAGGAGGAGTTAGAGAGACTCCAAGATAGCGGCGAGCAGAGCGCACCGTTTCGGAGAGGCAGAAAACATGAATCTCCGGAATTGGTGAGTGGAGAGTCAATCGAAGCTAGAATTTGGACTTTTGGGCTTTCTAAAGGAGAGGGGCCACCACAGAAGCGTGGAGTGCTAGTAGATTTAGATCAGGTGCGGAAGGAAATAGGGCGCTTCCCTTGTCCCGGCCTCCCTTGGGCCCCCCCCCCCCCTCCCCCGGCACACAGCACCAGGCAGCTGAGCGCAAAGCTCACATCCGGGAGATCAAGACAGCAGAGACAGTGCTCCGGGCCCCTTACAGCTGAGGGCTGCTGTAACCACCCTTGAACACCCATCCCCTCCTTGGACACATGTCCCATTCAGGGCCCTCTGGACCCGCAGAGCGTCCCCTCCCCCATCCCGCTGACGCAAGCCCAAGCTAGACCGCAGCAGGAAGTGCAGTGGAGCTCACATCCCAAGCGGCCAGAGCGCAGTAACCCCAGAAACCTCCTCACAGGAGGAGCCCAGGCCCAATCACAGAGCTCCAACTACTGAGCGCTAACCACAGAGACTCAGATCCACAATACAATTCTTCCCGGATACCATAGCCGCAAAGCTCAGTGTCTGGGACCCAAGACGGTTGGAGGCAGGGAGGCAGGGTTCCAGACCCCGCAGCCGCATCGGAGAGTAGTAACAACCTGCTGAACGCCACCACTGAGAGGAGAACACACCCCACCTAGGGCCTCTCGCCAAGCTCTTGACCCGTGGAACACACCCCCCACTACCACCACCACCCGGCTCTGCAGGAGTGCATGCACCACCGAAACTCCACCCCGCCAGAGCATAAGCCCAATACAGTGCTAGCCACAGAGACTCAGATCCACAGTACAACCCTTCCCAGACCCCCAAGTCTGCAAGTGGCAGCATAGAATACACAGGGCTGCCCAGCCAGTGATTGTATGGGCCATCCAACCCCTCAGTGGCAGAAAACCAGCTGAATAGACACCAAAGACCAGCAGACTGGTAAAATCAATACGCGCACATTCTTCAACAGTGCTTTCGATCCCTTAGCGCCTGTGATCCAAAACTTCAGTGCCTGCAGGGCACCCCTCTCACACACTGAAGGCCTCTTCATTCACCAACACCCTGTCCCTTAGGACACACACACAAGCACACGCTCAAACGCAGGCTACCCCGCATTTGTCCTTCTGCGCATGCGAACTTTCCTTCTACAGGTATAGCTGAATAACCAACGCACACACTGAAACCATTAGACTTCACCCATTTTCTTGAAGAATTCAAGAATTCTCCAGATACCAGAGAAAAACCAGTCTGACCTGCAGAATACAGGAACAGACAGTGAACACTACGGATAACCAAATGGCCAGAGGTCAGCGAAAGAACACAACCAACGCAAATCAAGATATCATGGCTTCACCGGCAACCTCCAAAATTATTGGACACTCCAACTCTGCAGAAACACAAGAAAATGATTTTAAAGCTATGATTATCCAGTTAATTGAGGCACATAAAGAGGAAACCAACAAATCTCTCAGAGAAATAGTCATAGAGATTCAAACAGTTAAAGAGGATACAAAAAAATCCCTTAAAGATTTGGCCTCCCAAATAGAAACAAAGAAAAACAAAGCGAACGAAGACGCTCTTAAAGAAACACATGCAAATATAGCCAAACAATTGGAGGCAGAAGCAGAGGCACTAAGAGAGGAACAAACAAGAAAATAGAGACCATCTAGGACACACAGGAATCCACACTCAAACAGATAAAGGAAATGTTGCAAGACATGAAAACAGAATTACAATCAATAAAGAAAACACAAACTGAGAAAACCCTGGAACTGAAGAATTTAGAGAAAAGAGAAGGAATCACAAAGGTAGCATCACTAATAGAATACAAGAGATGGAAGAGAGAATCTCAGGTACTGAAGATACACTCACAGAAATTGATACTTCTCTCAAAGCAAAAATAAAATCAGAAAAATCCCAAACACAAACCATCCAAGAAATCAAGGACGCCATGAAAAGGCAAAATCTAAGAATAATAGGAATTGAAGAAGAAGAGGAGTCCAGGCTACGAGGTCCAGAAAATATTTTCAAGAAAATTTTCAAGAAGAAAATTTTCCCAATCTAAAGAAAGAGATGTCCACAAACATACAAGAGGCCTACAGAACACCAAATAGACTAGACTAGAGAAGAAACTCCTCACGCCACATCATAGTCAAAACACTTAATCTACAGAACAAAGAAAAGATACTAAAAGCAGCAAGGGAAAAAGGCCAAGTAACATATAAAGGCAAACCTATCAGAATCACACCGGACTTCTCATCAGAAACTATGAGAGCCAGAAGGACCTGGGGAGATATCATGCAGGCCCTAAGGCACCACAGATGCCAACCTAAACTACTTTACCCAGCAAAGCTTCCAATCAACATAGATGGAGAAAATAAAATATTCCACAACAAAACTAAATTTAAGCAATATTTGAACAGCAACCCAGCCCTACAGAAGATACTAGAAGGAAAATTCCAATCCAATGAAAACAAATACACCCAAGAAAACATAGGTTAAAGAAAATTTCCCAACAAAAATCAAAAGCAAACAAGCAATGATTCACAGTAACATCGCCAACCCCACAATAATAGAAAATAACATTCAATGGTCATTATTATCTATCAACATCAATGGACTCAACTCTCCAATAAAAAGACACAGACTAACAGAATGGGTGCGGAAACAGGAACCAACATTCTGCTGCATCCAAGAAACACACCTACGCAACAAAGATAAACATTACCTCAGAGTAAAAGGCTGGAAAACAGGTTTTCAAGCAAATGGACCCAAAAAACAAGCAGGAGTGGCTATCCTAATATCTAATGAAATAGATTTTCAACCAAAACTAATCAAAAAAGACATAGAGGGGCACTACATTCTCATCAAAGGATAAATTCACCAAGTAGACATCACAATTCTAAACATCTATGCCCCAAATACAAGAGCTCCTACATTCATAAATGAAACATTATTAAAGCTTAAACCACACATTGATCACAATACCCTAATAGTGGGTGACTTCAACACCCCACTCTCACCAAGGGACAGATCAACTAGACAGAAACCAAATAGGGAAATAAAAGCACTTACAGAGTCCCTAAATCAAATGGACCTAATAGATGTCTACAGAACTTTCCACCCAAACTCAAAAGAGTATACATTCTTTCAGCACCTCATGGAACCTTCTCCAAAATAGACCATATAGTTGGTCACAAAGCAAACCTCAACAGATATAAAAAGATTGAGATAATCCCTTGTATTCTATCGGGCCACCATGGACTAAAGCTGGACATCAACAACAATGGAAATAACCAAAAACCTACACGCACATGGAACCTGAACAACTTGTTACTCAATGACAGCTGGGTCAAGGAAGAAATAAGGAAGGAAATTAAAGACTTCCTAGAATTCAATGAAAATGAAGGCACAACATACCCAAATTTATGGGACACATTGAAAGCAGTGCTCAGAGGAAAATTTATACCACTAAGTGCCTTCAAGAAGAAATTTGTAACATCACATACAAGTAACTTAATGGCCCAACTGAAAACCCTAGAAAAAAAAGAAGCAGATACACCCAAGAGGAGCAGAAGGCTGGAAATAATCAAACTCAGGGCTGAAATCAATCAATTAGAAACAAATAAAACTATTCAAAGAATCAATGAAACAAAAAGCTGGTTCTTTGAGAAAATCAACAAGATAGACAAACCCTTAGCCAAACTAACTAAAAAGCAGAGAGAAGCTATCCAAATCAACAAAATCAGAAATGAAAAGGGGGACATAACTACAGACACTGAAGAAATCCAAACAATCATTAGGTTATACTACAAAAGCCTATACGCCACAAAATTTGAAAATCTAAACGAAATGGACAATTTTCTTGATAGATTCCATCTACCAACATTAAGTCAAGATCAGGTAGAAAGACTGAATAACCCTATATCCCCCAAGGAAATTGAAGCAGTCATTAACAGTCTCCCCTCCAAGAAAAGCCCTGGGCCAGATGGTTTCAGTGCAGAATTCTACCAGACCTTCAAAGAAGTGCTAATACCAATTCTCCTCAAACTATTCCACAAAATAGAAACAGAAGGAACACTACCAAACTCATTCTATGAAGCGACAGTCACCCTGACACCCAAACCACACAAGGACCCAACAAAAAAAGAGAACTTCAGACCTATCTCTCTTATGAATATTGATGCAAAAATACTCAATAAAATACTTGCAAACCGAATCCAAGAACACATCAACAATATCATCCACCATGACCAAGTAGGCTTCATCCCAGGAATGCAAGGGTGGTTCAACATACGGAAATCCATCAATGTAATCCACCACATAAACAAACTGAAGGAGAAAAACCACATGATCATCTCCTTGGACGCCGAAAAAGCATTTGACAAAGTCCAACACCCATTCATGTTTAAAGTCTTGGAGAGATCAGGGATACAAGGCACATACTTAAACATAGTAAAGGCAATATACAGCAAGCCTACAGCCAACATCAAACTCAATGGAGAGAAACTTAAATCAATCCCACTGAAATCAGGGACAAGACAAGGCTGCCCACTCTCTCCATATCTCTTCAACATAGTACTTGAAGTCCTAGCCAGAGCAATAAGACAACTAAAGGAGATCAAGGGGATACAAATCGGAAAGGAAGAGGTCAAAGTGTCACTATTCGCAGATGATATGATAGTATACATAAGTGATCCCAAAAATTCAACCAGAGAACTCCTACAGCTGATAAACACCTTTAGCAAAGTGGCAGGGTACAAAATCAACTCAAAAAAATCAGAAGCCCTCCTGTACACAAAAGACAAAAGGGCTGAGAAAGAAATTAGGGAAACAACACCCTTCACAATAGCCACTAATAACATAAAGTACCTTGGAGTGACTCTAACCAAGCAAGTGAAAGACCTGTTTGAGAAAAACTTCAAGTCTCTGATGAAAGAAATTGAAGAAGATGGAAAGATCTCCTGTGCTCATGGATTGGTAGGATTAACATTGTGAAAATGGCCATCCTGCCAAAAGCAATCTATAGATTCAACGCAATTCCCATCAAAATACCAACTCAATTCTTTAAAGACCTTGAAAAAAAGATTCACAGCTTCATATGGAGAAACAAAAAAACCAGAATCTCCAAAACAACCCTGTACAACAACAGTTCATCTGGAGGTATCTCCATCCCTGATCTCAAGATATACTACAGAGCAATAGTAATAAAAACTGCATGGTATTGGCATAGAAATAGAAAGGAGGATCAATGGAACCGCATAGAAGACCCAGAAATAAACCCATGTACCTATGAATACTCGATTTTTGACAAAGCAGCCAAAACCATTCAATGGAAAAAAGATAGCATCTTCAACAGATGGTGCTGGTCTAATTGGATGTCTACATGCAGAAAAATGAAAATAGACCCACATTAATCACCCTGCACAAAACTAAAGTCTAAGTGGATCAAAGACCTCAACATAAAACCAGATACGCTAAATCTGTTAGAAGAAAAAGTGGGAAACAGCCTAGAACTCATTGGCACAGGAGACAACTTCCTCAACAGAACTCCAACAGCACAGGCTTTAAGAGCAACAATCAATAAATGGGACCTCATGAAATTGAAAAGCTTTTGTAAAGCAAAGGACACTGTCATCAAAACAAAATGACTGCCCACAGATTGGGAAAGAATCTTCACCAACCCTTTATCTGACAGAGGGCTAATATCCAGTATATACAAAGAACTAAAGAAGCTGAAAAGCAACAAGCCAAGTAATCCAATTAAAAACTGGGGAGCAGAGCTAAACAGAGAATTCTCGACAGAGGAATATCGAATGGCAGAGAAACACTTAAAGAAATGCTCACCCTCATTAGCCATGAGGGAAATGCAAATCAAAACAACCCTGAGATTTCACCTTACACCCATCAGAATGGCCAAGATGAAAAACTCAAGTGACAACACATGCTGGAGAGGTTGTGGAGAAAGGGGAACCCTCCTCCATTGCTTGTGGGAATGTAAACTGGTACAACCACTTTGGAAGTCAATCTGGCGCTTTCTCAGACAACTAGGAATAGTGCTTCCTCAAGACCCAGCTATACCACTGCTAGGCATATACCCAAAATTTGCTCAAGTACACAATAAGGACATCTGCTCAACCATGTTTGTAGCAGCTTTATTTGTAATAGCCAGAACCTGGAAACCACCCAGATGTCCATCAATGGAGGAATGGGTAGAGAAATTGTGGTATTTTTACACAATGGAATACTACTCAGCAATCAAAAAGGAGGAAATCATGAAATTTGCAGGCAAATGGTGGGATCTAGAAAAGATCATTCTGAGTGAAGTATCCCAGAAGGAGAAAGACAAACATGGAATATACTCACTATATAGACCTAAAAGATATGATAAACATAATGAAATCTATACACCTAAAGAAGATAATTTAGAAAGTGGACATGGGGTATGATGATCAATCCTCATTTAGAAAGACAAATGGGATATGCATTGAATGTATGACGGGAGTCTACTGCAGAAGGCATCTGAAAGACTCTACCTAGCAGTGTATCAAAGTAGATACTAAGACTCATAATCAAACCCTCGGCAGAGTGCAGGGAATCATACGAAAAAAGGGGAGTTTGATGTGGAAAGGATAGGAACGCCACAAGGACCAAACATATCTGGGCACAGGGTCTTTTCTGAGATGGACAC
Source organism: Psammomys obesus (assembly GCF_907164565.1). Classification (NCBI taxonomy): domain Eukaryota; kingdom Metazoa; phylum Chordata; class Mammalia; order Rodentia; family Muridae; genus Psammomys; species Psammomys obesus. Next base: position 33,973,885 of record NW_026591086.1, read on the forward strand.
TCAACCAAAGACCATAAGAGGATAAAACCTAGAACCTCTGCTTGGATGTGACCCATGATAGTTCAGTAATCAATTGGTTTCCAATAGTAAGGGGAACAAGGACTATTTCTAACAGGAACTCAATGACTGGCTCTTTGACCTCCCACCTCCCAAGGGAGGAGCAGTACTGTTAGACCACAGAGGAGGACTCTGCAGCCAGTCCTGAAAATACCTGACAAAACGTAGTCATATGAAAGGGGAGGATGTCCTCCCCTATCAGTGGACTTGGAAAGGGGCAGGGAGGAGATGAGGGAGGGAGGGTGGGAATGGGGAGGGAAGGAGGGATACAGCTGGGATACAGAATTAACATAATGTAACTAATGAGAAAAATAAAACTTAAAAAAAAATTTTGAGGTCTAGATACAAAGCAAATAAAATGTAATTAATGTAAAAAATAAAAATTTAATTAAAAAAAAAAAGAAGGAGGAGTTAGTAAGACCTGGAGGAGACAGGAACTCCACAAGGACAGCAACAGAACCAATATATATAGGTACAGGGGTCTTTTCTGAGACTGATACTCCAACCAAGGACCATGCATGGATATAACCTAGAACCCCTGCACAGATGTAGCCCATGGCAGCTCAGTATCCAAGTGGGTGCCGTAATAAGGGGAACACAGACGGTCTCAGATATGAACTCAGTGGCTGCCTCTTTGATCACCTCCCCTGGATGGGGGAGCAGCCTTGCCAGGCCACAGAGGAGGACAACGCAGCCAGTTCTGATGAGCCTGGATAAGATAGGGTCATATGGAAGGGGAAGAGGACCTCCCCTATCTGTGGATTTGGAGAGGGGCATAGGAAGAGTTGAGGGAGGGAGAGTGGGATTGGGAGGGGAGGAGAGAGAGGACTACAGTTAGGATACAATATGAATGAACAGTAATTAATATAAAAATTATAAATTATATATATATATATATATGAAAATAACTGTATGTTTTTGATGGGAGAGATTTCAAATTGCCAAGATAGGTGAAGACAGAATAAATGAGTACACAAGGACAAGAAATAATGTCAACATTAATAAAGAGTTTATATTTTGTAAGAGTCAGTTTTGATATAGGCAAAGATATAAAACCGAAAATAGACAAAATCTATTATATTTGTAATTCATATAAAGAGAAAATGAAAATTATATTGGAAACTTACTAAAAATGGTTGAAAATTCTCTAGTCTGCTAGCATAATCATAGATATTCTCTCTAACTTATTCATTTTACTGTTTACTACTCCTGCATTTTATGCTTTATTTATATAAGGAAGCATGTGTTTATAAACATCTAATTTTACTAACAGAAAGAGGATACAACAAATGTATCAATCCATTTAACCAAATATACTCATAAATGTCTGAATATGATTTTTACTTCTTTTAATTGAGATATTACAATCATCATTGCAATAAAGAATCAGGTACAATTGGTAGCATCAAAGTTCTTATTCAACCTTTCACTAAGTTATAGACAGTTCAAATTTTCTGGTTCTGTTGCTCTCCTTGTGGAGTTCCTTTCCTCTCCAGATCTTATTATTTCCCACTTCTTACATAAGATTCCATGCACTCTGCCCAACAGTTGGCCATAAGTCTCAGCATCTGCTTTGAGAGTCTGCAGGGCAGAGCCTTTCAGAGGCCCTCTGTGGCAGGTTTCTAGGTTGTTTCCTGTTTTCTTCTTCTTCTGATGTCCATCCTCTTTGCCTTTCAGGATGGGGATTGAGCATTTTTCAGGGTCTTCTCTCTTAATTATTTTCTTTAGATGTACAGATTTTAGTAGGTTTATCTTATGTTATATGTCTATATGAGTAAGTATATACCGTGTGTGTCTTTCTGCTTCTGGGACAGCTCACTCAGGATGATCCTTTCCAGGTCCCACCATTTACCTGCAAATTTCATGATTTCCTTATTTTTCATTGCAGAGTAATACTCTGTTGTGTAGATGTAGCACAATTTCTGCATCCATTCTTCAGTTGAGGGGCATCTGGGCTGTTTCCAGCTTCTGGCTATTACAAATAAAGCTGCTACAGACATGGTTGAGCAAAAATTTGAACACCGGGGTCTTCCCAGAGACTCATACTCCAACCAAGTACCAGGCATGGAGATAACCTAGAACCCCTGCACAGATGTAGCCCATGGCAGTTTAATGTCCAAGTGGGTTCCTTAGTAATGGGAAGAGGGACTGTTTTTGACATAATCTGATTGATCTGATCTTTGATCACCTCCCCCTGAGCGGGGAGCAGCCTTACCAGGCCACAGAAGATGACAATGCAGCCACTCCTGATGAGATCTGAAAGACTAAGATCAGAAGGAAGGAAAGGAGGACCTCCCGTATCAGTGGACTTGGGGAGGGGCATGCGTGTAGAGTGTAGAATGGGGTGGGAGGGTGGGATCGGGAGGGGAGGAGGGAGGGTTTTATGGGGGGATACAAAGTGAATAAAGTGTAATTAATAAAATTAAATTTAACTTAAAAAAGATACAAAAAAGATATAGACAATTACTTCTCTACTAGTGATGCTTAGTGGTAATTTCCTTAGATTTAATCACACTGAACACAATATTCTAAAAAAAATAAAATAAAAAAATATATATATGAATGCTTTTCTTGAAAACATATACTAAGTCCCAACTCTAAAATAGACACTGTTCTTCACACATAAGGTCCAAAAGAACTTCCACTGTGATGAAATGCCTCATGTGATTGCTACTTAGTAACAACATATGGCATTTAAGTATGTAAAATATGATGAGTATTACTAAATACTGAGTTTTTTTATTTTGTTTATTTTTGATTAAGTAAATTTTAAAAGCACATGTGGCTGGTAACTACTATATTAGGCAATCTGCTTTTATGTATTGAAATTTCAAGAGTGAACAAAGCACACACATTCTTATCTACACTCATTCTTTTTTTCTGCATGGACAAATTTGGCAGTACAAATACAAACAAATACATAAGCAAAAGGAATTAAAATGAAGTTATGGTTTTAATGTGGCATAGTTAGGGTTCATAATGTCAAAAAGCATGAAGCATTTAAATTTATAATAGCGATAAATTAGAAAATAATTTTAAAATGGAAATAGAAAGTAAAATGTTTAGAATACAAGTTATGTTTCATGTATTTCAAATCAAGGATAGCGCTTTATCTCAAGGGGCCAGTGACAAATTATGAGGAATAACTTGGTCACACCACAATATTTAGTGTTTCAAAAGCTCTGGAAAAATCAGTTTCTTTGCAGTAGAAAAAAAGGAAAGCAGCTATTGCCTTTTAAAGAAGAAATGGTATGATATGGACTATATTTTGAAAAATACAAGTGCTTACATAAAAATTAAAGAATTCACAGAAATATGAAACATTGACTTTAAGATTTTTCAAAATAAACTCCTGGCATAAAAGAGAACTTTATTTATCTTTTCATACAGAGTTTTATAAGTCATTTTATATCCAGAATTAGTGAAGCCAGAGACTTCTTAACTCCCCTAATATCTTATAGACATAACAGTGTTGTTTTTTATCTTAATTCATGTGATATTTTGAAGATAAAATAAGAAAAAAGCCACTCCAAGTCTGATTGTTTCTCTCGTAATACTGATCACTTCTGACACCTGATATGAAAGGATTTCTCCCGATCTAGAAATATATAATTGAGTAGTTGGCAGCAGACATATCTGGGTAATCTGGAATCAACTCAGTTCTTATATGGTCTGCCTGGAGAACTCACAAGATAAAATATCTATCCCCAAACACACCACCCGATACATTTTAGATGCCTTTAGCAAGCCTCCAAAGTGTGTTTGCTTGAGCTTCTGCCCTATCTCTGATTTAAGTCAGGGTTCCCAGAGCAGTTTCTTTCAGTACAACTCATTTTCTCTAGCATCTTAAACAACAAAGGAAACATTTAATCAGGTTTGTCCTTTTACAATAGAGCAAATTATGAAGGATGTAGACAAAAAGGTGCAGGCACAAGGTGCCCTAAAGGTCACACCAATTTCTAGTGTGACTCAAAACATAAACCTTCCAACCACAACCCCCTCCTCATGTTCCACGAACCCTGTCTTTTGTTTTTCAGTCCCAGATCCAGGGCTTTGAGTTGGCCCACCCTAACCTCTGTCACATACTACTGAAGTGCATTCAGGGGCAGGTCCTGCTGAACCAAACCTGTAGGATCTTAATGACACAAAGTAAAGAGAGGATACTGAAGAGTACCAGTGAGGTCCAGTACTGATAGTGTAGCAGAAGCCAGAGGCCTTGAGGCAGACTATGGCAATAATTCACAACAATGAACATTTACAAGTAAAGATGTTTGGGCCAAAGCATGACTCATGTACATACTATGTGACACACCATGACATACTACAGCTTCCATAGCGAAACATTTTTTGTTGTTGTTGTTGTTGTTGTTGTTGTTTTTGTTTGGTTGGTTGGTTGCTTGGTTGGTTGGTTACTTGAGTTGCTTTTTTTTCCTTTGGGGGTGAGGTTGAAAGGGCAGATGGTGATTACAAAGGGACAAGGAGATGGATGGAATTTGAGTGCATGATATGAAATTCACAACAAAATCAATAAAAAGATTTTTAAGTCAATTGAAAACTCTTCTTGCTGATTATCATATCCTTAGTTCCTTTTCCATATAGGACCACATAAGGATACAGATTTGAAAATCAAAATACAAGTGCTTTTTTGATTGTTTGTTTTCAAATGATGAACATTCAAGAATAGAATTACTGGCTATCATCATGTTTTTGGATAGCTTTGCTATGTTTAATATAGATTTAAGCCTCTGTACATGTTATTAGACATAAACAAAACACTAAACAACTAAACAGTTATTTTAAAATTGAGCAGTAGAATGTGTTACCACAGCTGCAAAATGATGTTCTAAACTGCCTATAACTAGTTAATCCATCTTAGAAACAACAAATATGTTTAGAAAAGGAAAGGGCAGTATTTTCATTCTCAAGAAAATAAATTGCTAGCATTTTTTATTTAGAACACTGTTCCACAGCCATCTACACATTGATTTGTCTTTTAGATTAGTTCACGGTTAAAATACCCTTAGAAGTTAAACTCTTTAAGTCTATGTTTTTGGTGGTTAGTAGTCATGATTACCTCTATATGTTCATTTACTTATTTTATTTTTTATTTTTAATTTTTTTCACAATTTATTCATTATACTTCCTGATTGAAGCCTCCTCACTCAACTCCTCCCAGTTCAAACCTTCCTCCCTCTTCCACCTTATCCCCCTTCCCTAGACCACTGCAAAGGGAAGTTCTCCTCCTCTGCCATCTGCTTATCAAGTCTCCTCAGGACTGCCTGGATCAACTTCCTCTGTGTCCTGGTAAGGCTACTTTGCCAGAGGCAAGTGATCAAAGAGCAGGCAATCAAGTTCATGACAGAGATTGCCCCTGCTCCCCTTACTCAGGAACCAATAAGAAGACTGAGCTGCCTATGGGCTACATCTCAGCAAGGGGTCTAGGTCCTCTCTACGAATGGTCCTTGATTGGTGCATCAGTCGCTGATGGACCCAGATTTTTCAGCTTTGCTGGTCTCATTTACTTATTTTAAATACTATTTTCTCCTAATATTAAGCCTGGTGTTGGGATGCATGCCTGAAATCTCATCTATTCAAGAAACAAAGAGAAGGTCATGAGTTGGCAGCTTCCCTGGGAAACTTGGTTATATTCAGTTTCAATAAGGTAAAAAGGTTGAGGATGACATAGAGCTAAGAAAGCTTAGTGACAGGGAGCTCATTTAGCATGGATTAGTCTTTTGGGTCAACCTCTAGTCATTTCAGATTGCTCTTACATCGAAGATGAGTTGAGTCATAGAATTCAAATATGTGTATTTAACATATCATTTCAAACAACCTAATAACTTCATGGACTTTTAACAGTACAGTATTGAACTAGATACTGCAACTACTTTCTCAACCTTACTACTATTTTCTAGTCCAGTTTCTATTTTCTTTTTCAGGGATCAAAACATAAACTGATTTAAATAAGCTAATATTGGAAAACACAAACATTTTCAAATTTTGTTAATATAAAAGTATTTTAAATGAAAAATTTATATTTAATATGCCAGTTTTGCTTGTAATAAATTGATTAAGAAGTATATATCCATCTCTCCTAGAGGGATAGGAGCTGAAAATGAAAGAAGGGTGGGACCAGAAGGAGATGAAAGAGGGGGCAACTACCAGGATACAAAGTGAATTAATTGTTAATAATAATAATAATAATAATAATAATAATAATAATAATAATAAGAAGAAGAAGAAGAAGAAGAAGAAGAAGAAATATAAATCATTACATAGTCTCCAAAACAGAGTGAAGGGTAGGAAGATGCGTTGGCAAGTGGAAATCACCTTAAAGTGAAGTCAAAACTTTTATATATAAATACAGGCGAGGAATACCTTGGGAAGCAAGCAAGCAGAAGAGTTTGTTTGCAGAGAATAGGAAGTGAATGTTTTATGAAGTAAAGTGTAATTTACATGTCTATCTGTTTCAGGGCCATTTTACAAAGGTGAGAAATATTGCTCTCAGAGTCAACATAAAGTTTAGCATGGAGCCTATGACAAAACAGAAGGATACAAAGTTTTCTTATTTTTTTTATTTTTATTTTTTTTTAGGGAGAAATGGTTTATTTTGGCTCAGAGTTAACTTACAATCTGTCATTATGGGAAATTCACAGCATCAGGAACTGGTCACAGTCAAAAACCAAAGAGGAGCAAATGCTTCCACTCACCTCATTCGATTCTTATAGGGGAAAGGATGGTGGTTGCTAAGGTGGCTAAGGACTAGCTTGAGGGAAAGAAAGCACATAGGTTTGCTTAAGTGCTGTTGTATTAAGTTTTGTGTGGGGTGAGGTGAGGCACATTTGAAGTTTCCTTAGACAGAAGAAGGAACAGAAGTTGTTTTTAGTTTGTCTCTACATGCAGCAGAAGAGGAACAGAGACGTGGAAACTATCCAAACTCATATATGAAGCCAGCTGAAACTGTTGGTGCCCTAGAATATAGATAAGTTTCTAGAATATAATATGGAGACCTTACCTGCTGGGTCTCCTTTCTCTTTCTCTTTCTCTTTCTCTTTCTCTTTCTCTTTCTCTTTCTCTTTCTCTTTCTCTTTCTCTTTCTCTTTCTCTTTCTCTCTCTCTCTCTCTCTCTCTCTCTCTCTTTCTCTTTCTCTTTCTCTTTCTCTTTCTCTTTCTCTTTCCTTTCCTTTCCTTTCCTTTTTTCTTTCCCTTTTCTTTTCTCTTTCCTTTCCCTGCCCTCCCTTCCCCTCCCCTCCCCTTCCCTGCCCTCCCCTTCTCTCCTCTCCTTTTTTTCTTGTTTTATGTTTTTGGGTTTTGTTTTGTTTTTATTTAATCAGTATTTGGCCACATCTTTTACTCTGAAGTTTCTACTTGCAAAAAAATAAACTGATTGTAGTCATATTATATCTCCCTACCTATATGGGATTATGTGATGTTTGCAGAAGACATTTCTGTAATTGAACACAGCTTAAAAAGTGCAAAAAGAAAAGGCTAAAGAAAGACACCCAAGCACCTGCCGTGGCCCCACTAGGATGGAGGATGAAGACATGGTAAAGTTGGAATATACAGCGAAGAGATGGAAGAGAAAATGAAACCCAGGGGTTCATATACTTTGGAGAAAGGTGGACCTGGACCCTCCACAGTTGTGAGGAGCAGGCAGATATGAAAAGGCTACGGTGAGGTCCTGATCTGAGATATCACCAAGAGTCGCGTCTGGGTCTTTGGGCACTGCTGCAGCTGGGATCTGTATGTCCATGGTCCAAGTTAACACCAAAGGCCATGCAGATGTCCGTGGTCTGAGTTGTTGGCTGAGGCACTGTGTTGAGATAACTTTTCCCCTGGCCTGAGAACCACAGTAGTGCAGACCCTGGTGGCTGGGATGTGGGTAAGCTGGCCCCAAGAGAGTGCCCATGGAAGAGATGGCCCCATCCTTCATCTGAGGGGGTCGGGATGGGTGGCATGGCCAAGGTAGTGATGTTCTTCTCCCCCTTGCCACGTGGGACCTGTAGCAGGCAGATGAGCTAGTCTTAACACCATGAGAGTGAGAGAGAAGACCCCTGCACTTCACCTGGGCTGACCCTGGTAGGGAAGGAAAGCATGGAACATTCCAAGGACTTGAGAGCAAGAGAGCTGACCCTGCTCCTTGCCAGCTGAGGCATTGGGTGTGCCAGCCCGGTCAGTGCTAGAAAGGTTGTTCTGGTAGCACAGGCACAAGAGATCTGGTAGGCTGACAAACTCAGCTACTTCCCAGACCCAGATCCAGGTTGAGTTGGCCCACCCCAACCTCTACCCCATTTATGACATACTAGAACAATATACTAGAATAATGTGAAGGGACAGGTCCTGCAGCACCAAGGCTGAAGGATCTCCATGACACAGGGCAAAAACAGGATATCCAAGAGGGGTAGCCCTGAGGTCCAGTATTGATAGTACAGCAGAAGCAGAAACCTCAGAATAGGCCAATGAGTCATTGCAATGAGCATTTGCAAATAAAGATGTGTACACAAAAGGGTACACTGAGTGGCACACTGTGACACAATACTGCTTTCATGACAAGATTTCTTTTTATTCTATCTTATTTTATTTTTTAGTGGAGTTTGTGGGGGAAGGTTCAAGGGCAGAAGGCGGATATAAAGGGACAGGGAGATGGGTGGAATTTGAGTGTGTGATGTGAAGTTAACAAAAACATCAATAAAAAGTGGTTTTTTTTTTTAGTACAAAAAGGATGAAAAGGTGTCGCACATTAGCCTTTGATACTTATACTGTTTGATTAGACACTGATTGTTTTAGATATGCTTTTGTTTGTGTGAGAAAAGTTGACTCATTATTTGAATCTTTTGTAAACATATCTACAATATTTTAAAAGTAGTTGAAAACCCACGTTTGTTTCATTTTGGCAGCAGTTTAACTCTCAACGGGAAAATGCTACTTTGGAAATACAGAGATGATCATTTTTGCAAATACAAAAGAATCAAATGCCACAAGTTTTTAAATATATTTTGACATTGTTATGTCATGGCTATCAGGATTGAAGTCTGAAATGTCAACAATAAACTAACAAATAGTTAACCACTGTATCAGTTACAGAACTAAAATAGACACTGTAAAACTTTCTTCAGTAAACACCCTGCTGCTTGCAGAAGGAAGGATGATAAATATCTTCTAATTGAAACATTTTATAACCATTTCTACACTTTGATTTATGGTGGAAAATATCCATTCCCACAGCAAGCCACTTGACATTTACAAGCAGAGAAAGAACCTGCCTCCCTTATTGCTTCTGATATAAAATGACAATAATAAGAGTATCTAGGAGCCAAGCGTTGACCTCCAGACTCACAGCGAAAAAGGATGCAGAAAATATTTCCTACAGTAAATTACTGCTGTGAATTTCCTGATGAGAGTTAAACAAATAAACAAACAAGAAATCGCATGAAAGAACAAAGCATGCTAAATCTAAAATATTTTATAATTACAAAATTGTCTTAGTAAATAACCTAGTCTCAGTTACTTATTCCACTTGACCTCTTTAAGTTACCGTATAATTGAATAATAATAATGCATTTCAAGAAACAAACTTTGTAATTGACATTCCCTTTTAATTTCTTTACAAAGGCAAAACATCACTGTGGTATAAATAGATCAATTATGATTTTTAATTCTCAATGAAATCATTGATAGCTACCAAAGACAGTATTACTTGAGTAACAAAACATATGTAAAATACTTCATATCATATTGTCTCCTTTCTTGAGTCTACCTTGATTCTTCTGACCTTGGAATTAAAAAACATAATATTGATAATTATATCTTTATATATATATGTGTGTGTGTGTATCTTCTAAGTCTTAAAATAATATGTTATCATAATATTGACAAACATATTAATGATGAAAATATTTTAAAGATCATTCAAAGAAAACTACGTATCTATGAAGAGTGTAGACTGCTGCACCAATTATGGTTGTTCAAGGAAACCATAGGTGGTTGCATAGGTGTGTAATGGGAGATAATTGTATTACTTTCAAAAAGAAGTAGCTTATTTCTAAGACAAAATAACATTTCACAATTGATACAAGAGTCTCAGTCTTAAAAGCCCTCATAGCCAAACTCATTATCAGTTCAGCTGGTGGCAGTCATCTCCATGCTTCAGTGAATTCATAAAGAAACTGATATTTCATAATGCAAATTAAAAAAATAAATAAATACCCATTCCAAAGAGAGTACTGTGTGACTGGAATGTACCACAAGGAAGGTGACGTTCTGGAAGCATTTTCACTTTAATTTGTTACATGAATATTCATCACATCATATACTTTACAAGCCATTGGCTTTATTACTGTTGCAGCAATAATGAGGTTATATGGGACTATTGTGCAACATGTTAAAAAATATGGTAGAGGGAGTTATCACCTGTCATTTTGCATCTCAATTTAGATAAATAAGGATGCTAGCAATTTGCAAGTGACCTTTGGGAATATTTTATTAGTTTTCAAAGATTTAAACTCAAAGGGAGCCATATATTTTTACCCCTTTTTAATTTTGTAATTTTAATCTACATGTCTACTGAGTGCAATTCTAGTTGCAAAAAATAATAGAAAGAATTAATTGGTTTCATATAACATTTGGTTTTCTGGAGAAAATAAATAAAAATTCAATGTGAAATTCTAGAAGGCGAATTGCATAATTACATGAATGTAGACCCAATCAGTATACTCGCTTCAAAGTTGCTTTGATAAACCCTAAGTTAAGAAATTGACTCAAGACCTGGAGGAAGTACTGATGTAGAAACTTCTACTATGATTACTCATTTGCTTCCTACTTCTACTAATCAAGTTGTTTGTTTTGTTTTGTTTTGTTGTGGAAATCAAGGACCACCTACACGGGCATGGCATCACTCTCAGTGGGCTAGAACCATATCCATTAACAATCAAGAATATGCCACACACACATGCCCTTAGGTCAGTCTGATGGTTATAATTTCTGAGATGAGATTCCATCTATCCATATATGTCAAGGTGATAACCAAGAACAGCCATTACAATATGGAATATAGATTGTCATAGTGTTGTAAATGTAATAGAAAGTGACAGAAAATGTGTTAGGTTGTGGATTACGCTGGTTCAATAAAGTTTTGGTTTTCAGTTATCCTTCAAGATTCATGACCTTAGAAGCCCTGAGTAGTTTGATAGGTTTCTAGTAGCAGTCATGATATCCTTCTTGTTGAGCTGGTCTTAAGTCCCATTAGAGCTCTGTTGGTTACTACCAAGGTGGGTGTGCTATACTACTGAATCCTTAGGGTTGTCATAGATGTTGTTCATAGGGATAATAGCTAAGTTGGACTGTGGATGCTCTTTGAACCTTTCATGTTGCCCTCTAGGTCCCAAAAGTCTAGTCCTCAGAAATGAGTCTTTCTAATCAGTTAGAGCTCAGAGGCTTCTGGGCACCATGTCTGAAGTGCAGTATGTCTTTCTCAATAGGTACTTACTTTTGACATCTGTAGGAAACTCAGGCAAAAATACTGTATGTAACATTTTAGGAGTCTCCAGGATAATGCTGACAAGCAACTCAAAAGAGAGCTTCTTACTTCTGCCTGGAGTGCAAGGAATGGTTTTTGTGTAGAACCCTTTAGACAGAGAGTTTGGATTTTTTTTTTAAAGGCAGTATTTTCTTGAGAAATGGAAGTGTTTGAAACCATTTTTAAGTTAAAATCATAGAAAATATTTTGGTTATGCTGAAAATAATTTTATTGGTTCATGACTGAAATTTTTCCACACAAGCTATGATTAATATTTATTGATATTAATTTATGTATGTAAAATTTGTAACAAGCATGTACATTTGTAACAAATGATTAATTTTTGTATATTATTTTCAATACATAAAGTTTGAAATGATTTTTTTATAGTTACAACGTTTATAAATTTTGTTTATTTATGTATCTAAATAGTCTAAGATTAAGGATTTTACAAATAAAGACCAATATGGTCAGAGAACAGGTGGAAATTACTAATAAATATTTGCATTATGCCTGGTGCTTCAGACACTGCGAATAGTCATGTAAGACAGGTAACTGTGGTTGTCCTACACAAAGAAGAAAGCTCTCGCATACATTTTACCGAACACCTGGAAGAACAATTCTTAGAAGTGGTATCAATAAAAGAATGTACCTTCTGAAGAAACTCAGAATCTTATGAATGTATATAAAATCTTTCCTAGAATTTTGTGGCTTATTTCTAGAATTTTCATAAAGAGTGACAGGTTGTCATCTTAAGATACATATAAACAAATTAAAAAACTTCATCTTTAAGAAAGCCTCTGAAATAAAGTACAATTAACACTGCTGACAGTAGTAATGTTTGAGTCGATGAGTTATCTTTAAACGTCATTTCCTTAAAACATGTACTATATTTCACACAGACAATTTGGTAGGTGAAAGTTCACACAGTGAAATGGTTATTTCAAGTAACTCTGGCAAGGCACGCTATAAATTACGTGACTGCGTAAAACAGCCTCCCATCAAATAAGCAAGCATACAAATACAACCATGTTTTCTGTAGAGTTTTATCAATTTAAAATTGATTTCTGACTGTTTGAGCTCTAGCTATGAACTGAAGCAAATGCATCTTCAGCTTCTCTCTCCATCTGTCACAATGGAACACTATCAGCAAAATGATGAACTCTTAATGTTGATGTCTCAACAGTTGCAATAGGAAAACATTAGTGAAGGAAAAAACAGTGAAAGACAGATTGAGATAACAGGAAGCAAAAAAAAATCCCCAGATTCTATCTATATGTATTATTTAAAATATTAGTGTATATTGGAGAAAGGTAAACACTGCATACTTCCTTGTCTTCAGAGTTTCCTATGAGAAAAAGAATCAATGAGCTACTGTGGTGAAATAGTCTTTACAATGCCCCTGGTATCAATACTCATAAATTCTTTTGTCTTATTTTCTTCCTCTTTCCTTGAGTAGTGGCTTACCATGTACACCCAAAATGAATACTGAGCCACAAAATCAAAATTTTGATGAGAAAATGGCTCTACTGTAATCAACCTGCTTTTCGCTAAGGTTGGGACAGACTATTCATAATGTCTGGCTGTGCACACCAGCCATTGTGAGGCTAAGAAGCAAAGCAATGTCAGAAATAAAACCTACATATTTTAAAATAAGTCCAAGCTCCTCTTTTGAAACACTAATAAACCTTACTGGAGAGAGAAGGCAGGAGGATTGCAAGTTCTAGGCAAGAGCGAATTACATAGTAAAAGCCCATATAGAAAAGGGGGTAAGGAAGAACTAAATTAAATTTTGTCAATAAAATACAGTCTTTAAAGCCTGGCAACTAGCATGAGAAGAAAGTAAAGATTATGTGATAGCTGAAAGAACACCTTAAAAAAAATATATATAATAATATATGCTTGACTCTCCCACACACTTAAATACACACCCAGGTGTAAGGGATATATGCGACAGGGAAATAAAAATGTATTATGAGTTCTTTCACTTCCTGACATTGAATAGAATACTTGAACTTGAGAATTTTACTGAAAATACTTAATTTGCTTATCTCTTTATTTTCAATAATTTGAAAGGTCAGCTTCACTTGTTTTGTTTCTAGAATACTTCAAACATAATAATTATTAAACATTTTAAAACATCTCAGGATCCCACCACAGAGGGCCTCTGAAAGACTCTACCTAGCAGTGCATCAAAGCAGATGCTGAGACTTATAACCAAACCTTCGGCAGAGTGCAGGGAATCACATGGAAGAAGAAGGAGTTAGTATGACCTGGAGAGGTCAGGAGCTCCACAAGGACCAAATATATCTGGGCCCAGTGGTCTTTTTATGAGACTGTTTCTCCACCAAGGACCATATATGGATATAACCAAGAACCCCTGCTCAGATGTAGCCTGTGGTAGCTCAGTATCCAAGTGGGTTTTCTAGTAAGGGGAACAGGGACTATTTCTGACATGAACTCAATGGCTAGCTCTTTGACCTCTCCCCTCCCCTTCCCTTGTCTCCTCCCAAACCCACCCTCTCTTCCTCATCTCCTCCCATGCTCCTCCCCTAGTCCACTGATAGAGGTGGTCCTCCTCCCCTACCATCTGATCCTTAGCCTATCAGGTCTCATCATGACTGGCTGCATTGTCTTCCTCTGTGGCCAACTATTACATTCAAAATGTCCAAAGTATTTTTAAAATATTGTATTAACATAGCCTTTTGGGAACATTAACTGGGACCAAACTGGGATCCATAGCTTCAAAACAGAGAGAAGTCCAGGACCATCAAGTGTGAAGCAGAGCTGTGAATGATCAAGATGTATTAAGTCTAGGCTTAAACATGATGTTTAAGAGACTGACAAGTATGCAGAAGGAAATACTAGAAACACTTCAGCATCAGTGCAAGTGTCTAGGGCAATTGTCCTCTATTCTCTTTACAAAAGAATTGTTCACCATTTTCATGGGATTTGAAGTTATTATCTTCAACTGGTTGCTAAGCAATCTATCTGAGCTCACTGTCTAGTTCCTGAGGGGCTCCTGACAGAATTATAAGTAATGAAAGAGAAGGCTATCTCGAAAAGATGCAGGAAGGTAAGTTATATTTCTCATGAACCAAATTTATCACCTTGTCTGAGAATCTCAGGAAGTGGCTGAAAAGGGGATGAATCCCACTCTAAGGTCATATACATATAATTTCAGGCCTTGACCATGAGTCTTTGTCACTTTGGCTGCTGTGAGTGACAGGGATGGGGAGAACTGTGCCTGTGTTCTCCAAAATTTAGACAAAATAACTTAAAAATACTAACTGCTTTTTCATATACATGTGAAATAAATGTTTATATACACATAACAAGTTTGCATCTTTATTTTTTAAATATCATTACTTGTATGTTATAAATATAGAAATGTTATAATTCTTACAAAACATGGTATATGGATTATTACATTGTGCTAGTGGAAGGTCCCATATTTTTATGATGAATATTAACTTTCTATTTACAAAATGTTCTTCTAAACGCTGAATGAATACTTTTTTGATGTAATTATATATATATATATATATATATATATATATATATATATATATAGGTTGTTTGATATAAATCAGTGACAGTATTTTTTTCCTTAATTAAAAATATGTTTAATCTGGTTATACATTCTCCTTTCCCCAATTTCTCCAAGATAGCCCCAACTTCCCAACACACCTGGCTCATTAGAGTAAAAACAAGAATCTTAAAATACTAGTAATTAATAATAATAATAACAAAATAAAATGAAATGAAACAAACTAAGAAAGGAGAAAATGAAGAAAAGGAGCCAAAGAAAAGCGACAAACACATTTGGACAAACAGATATTCCATTAAAAATTCAAAACTGGAAATCATAACGTATCCACAGAGGACCTATAAGGTTAAAAAATTCTGACAAATCATTATAAGACAAAGATCCTCAAAAACTGTCACTGCGTTATTTTGTGTTACATATTTACAGTTGAGCAAGGGATCTGTCATCTAGTGTGGATTGTATATAGCCAATGAAACTCCATTGAAGAAAACAAATTTTTCACTTTTGACTGGTTATCAACTGGATAAGGTTCAGGGTTAGTGACGGAGGTACGTGTCCACTTTCTCAGTGATCTGTCGTAACACTAATATATCTATTTTAAATATAAGACAATGGGAATAGCTATGCAGGATGGGGGGGGGAACAGCTACTTCCATGTTTCTGAGTCATTTTTAAATTAATATTATATTATTAAGCATTAATTTGTGTGGAGTATGAAAATTTCGCACATGTCATTTGAATTCCTTACCACATAGTATTTTTTACTTCCGACTGAAGAAACTATTTAAAATTTGTATTGATGTTAATTATTTCAGGTTAATTTGAATAATTAAAGTGACCTCTATCAAAAATTACTTATTAAAATATTGTAAGACTAGGATAATGTGGTGCAATCAGCTGAATATTTCATAGCCTAATGCTAGATGTGCCTATTATTTAGCCATTAGTAGATCAAAAAAGTCAATTAAGCTCTTATTCTGTATACATTATATGGTAATAACTAATGATATTTATAAAGTAACAAGCAAAATTGCAATTAATACACTGATGTAACTATTACCATGCTTATCTAATGTATTTGAATGAAGCAGAGAATATTGGAACAATAATCTTAGGTAATGTCTTATTGTTAAATATTGCATTTGCATCATCAAAATTTCACATGTCTGCACACATATATTTAGACAAGTTTAATTCTAAGTGTTATATCTGGAAAATTCCCAGTGACTCAATCTACTTATGGAGGTTGAAGTTCCCTCTTTTAGATTTTGGAAGAGAAAAAGTGTTTCAAAGTTTTAGACTTCTATATTCAAAACATTTTCTATGGAAATCTGTTCATTTCAGATACAAAAAAAAATTATAAACAACTTGTCAGCAGCCTATTCTGGAGGCAGTCTTTAAAAAAACATAACAATGTAATATAAATAACATCAATGTAAGTGATAAGAATGAAAATCACAGAGAACACATTTGTAATTATGTTGAAATCAGATTCAAAATAAATTTGTTATTTATATGATAACAAGTTCTTTTCTACTAATAGACAACCATTTTGGAAAATAAAAATGGTAAAATAAGTTTCTTTGCAACATATCCATTTTCATTCATGCTATTTCTGATTTGCATTAAATATTAGGCAATATCAGCTGAATCATGGGCAATGTTGAAGTTTAAGATGTAGTATTTTGAAGACTTGGAAGTGACTCGTTGAATAAATTCTCTTATTTATTTAAGTTTTATTGAAAATAGAATCTTCTTATACAATACATTCTAATCACAGTTCCTCCTCCTCTTACCTCCCTGTCAACTCCCTTCTCCCTTATACTAACTACCCTTTCTTTTCTTTTTCATAAAAGATCTAGATTTCAAGAGACAATAGCCAAAAAATAAACAGGATACAATAAGACAAGGCAATATCCCTCATATTCAGGAGAGACAAGGCAACCCAATAGGAGGACATAGGAGGACAACCCAATAGGGTCCTAAAATCAGACAAAAGAGTCAGATACAGCCACTCCTAGCCATTCCTAGCCACGGGAATCCCACAAAAACCCCAAGTTAACAGATATGACTTACACAAGAAGGACCAAATATTGGTTGACTATTGCTACAAATTCTGTATCATAATTTTCCCAGCACATTTTACAGGCTGGAGAGATTGTAGGTAGAGGGTTTTGTGGCTGGGTTGGTGTTCAGGTTTCTCTTTCTGTTCCTTGGACAATATCTTCTTGTGCCAAAAAAATTAAAACATTGGAATACACTTTTATTTTGCAAGACATTGGCAAAGACCCATTTGATATAGCTGCAAACAATCATTGTAATAATGATTGATAATAATCAACTCTGATGGCTTGAGTTCACTTCAGGGGAAAAAATAACATGTCAGAAGGAGAGAAAATACTCCTCCAATTTGGCCTGTGACCTTCCCACTTCCTATGTAATATAGCATAGGTCTTTGCACATACTTACATATACAAATAAAAAAATAATAATGACAAATGCAAAAAAAAAACCATTAAGATAAAATGTCATGATATCATCCTCATCCCTGCACTTCTTGTAAGTAGGGTAATTTTTGGATCAAAAGTTTTGTCATCGGGTTGTTGTTCCCCTTCTTCCACTAGTCCTGCCTGGCTAGGAGGTGGTCACTTTAATCTTCATTTCCCCCTCCATTAAGTGTCTCAGCTCAAGTCACACCCATATACTCTTAGGAGCCTCTCCTATTGCAGGCCTCCAGCTTGAAAATGAGATGCCCCTCTCAGTTTCCCTTCCTACTCCCAGCCTAATCACCTCCCACTCCATTCTCCCCACATCTGATACCCAGCCTTATATCCCTTCCCATTCCATCTCCTGCCCAGTTCCCTCTCTTCATCCACTTCTGCTGTCTATTCTATTTCCCCTTCTGAGTGACATTCCAGCACCCTCTAGTGAACCCTCCTTGTTACCCAGCTTCTTTGGGTCAATGGATTGTAGTATGGTTATCTTGTACTATAGGTCTTATATCAGCTTATAAATGAGTACATATCATGTGTGTCTTTCTGGATATGGGTTATCTCATCAAGATGACCTTTTCTAATTCCATCCATTTGTCTGCATATTTCATGATGTCCTTATTTTTAATAGCTGAGTAGTATTTCATGAGAGAATGTCCAGCCAATAATTGGCCCAACCTGAGACCCACTTTGCAGTTGAAGGCCAGCCCTTGACACTACTAATGATGTTCTTCTATGCCTGTAAACAGGAACCTAACTTGACTTTCATCTAAGAGGTTCAGACAGCAGCAGATGCTGTTACTTGCAGCCAAGCATGGGGCAGAGTTCTGGGTGTCCTGTGAAACTGTTGGGGGAAATATCAAAGGGCATGGAGAGGACTAGGAACTCACAAGAAGACCAACAGAGACAAGTTGCCTAGATTGATGGAGGTTTACAGAGTCATCATATAAGGAGCCTGCATGGTTTGGAATAGGCCCTCTGCACATATGTGGCCAATGGACTGCTTGGTCTTCATGAGGGCCACCTGACAAATAGAAGGAGGTGTGTTTCCAACATGAGCTCTATTGCCTATTTTTTGATCACTTCCCCTTGGCAGGGCTGCCTTGCCTGGCCTCAGGGGATAAGGATATGCACAGTTCCAATGTGACTTGATGTACTGGGGAGGGCTGATATGGGACACTCCCCTTTTCTGTGGGAAAGTGAGGAGGGGAAAGGTGAGGGAGTGAAAGGGGGGACTGGGAGAAGGGGAGGGAGGCACACACTTGGCATGTAAAATAAATAAACTGAAATTAAAAAAAAATAAGTCACTGTAAAATGGTAGCAATAAATGGACATTTGGTCCTCCTCTTCCTTCTCAATGGACTGGGGGAGGGGCATAGGTGGGTTTGGAAGGGGAGGAGGGAGGGAGCTACAGGGAGGATACAAAGTGAATTAACTGTAATTAATAAAAATAAATTTAAAAAATAAGAAAAAAAAGACATTTAGTGAAGTGAGAAATAAAAGGATTTGGAAAGAATTATAGACAATTTAGACAATGGCCAATTTATTCCTGTGGAAGTCCAATATTCTACTATAACTGTTCTGGAAATATTGAATGAATAATGATTTTAAACTCTGTTACATTCATAATGCCACTATAATATTTGAAAGTAAAAGTGACATACAGAAACAGTACTCAAAATACATTCATAGGATGAAGGAAATGTTAGCTAAAGAACATTTTCTCAAAGAGAAGTGAACAATCTTCAAATTTGTATAAACAAAACACAATTCATAAATTAAATTCACAGGAAATGTTTTAAAGGTATACCTATAGAAGAATTTTAATGAGTAACATGGTTCCTCTGGCAAGAGAAAACATCCAAACACCTTCTAGGTGTGTGTGATACAGCTAGATTGCAGACACTCTCAGGATTATAGTACGATCTGGCTGGAAAATAGACACACCCTTAGTACACACCTTTAATCTCAAAAAATAAAGGTAAATTTAGTTTATAGAAGGAAACTGTCTTGTTTAAAAGTGACGTCTAATTGAGGGGCAGACAAAGTGACAAATTAGAGAAAGATTTCACAGAATGAGCCATAGATAAGACATGCCCTGCTTTTGGGAGTGGCAGAGTTGGATGGACCGCCAGAAGGCGTTGGGAACGCTTCGGGAGTATAAAGTGGTGGGGCGCTGCCTGCCCACCCAGAAGTGCCACACACCACCCCTGTACCGAATGCGCATCTTCGCACCCAACCATGTGGTGGCCAAGTCCCGGTTCTGGTACTTGGTGTCGCAGCTGAAGAAGATGAAGAAATCATCCGGGGAGATTGTGTACTGCGGGCAGGTGTTTGAGAAGTCGCCGCTGCGGGTGAAGAACTTCAGCAACTGGCTGCGCTACGACTCCCACAGCGGTACACACAACATGTACCAAGAGTACCGGGACCTGACCACCGCTGGTGCGGTCACCCAGTGCTACCGTGAAATGGGTGCCCAGCACCGTGCCCGCGCGCACTCCATCCAGATCATGAAGGTGGAAGAGACTGCAGCGGGCAAGTGGACTTGGAAGATAGAGGCAGGAGTTCAGTAATGTCTTGGTCTACATAGAGTGTTTGATACTAACCTGAGCATCATAAGGCCCTTTTATAAAAATAACATTAACAGAATAATAATGATAATTTATGTGCAATGTATAAAAAGCACTTAAGCAGATAATAGAATTTTGACAGCAAAAGCATGCTGTCTTTTCAGGGAAGAGATTAAAATCAAACTAATCTAAATTTGAGTACATAAATTAGATAACAGTTCTATATCACATTTTCTCAAAATCATATATGCTTATAATTAATTACTAGATTTTTTTAACATATATTTGTTGGATAAAACATTGCACAAATTGAAGTAGTGAGCAATATGATTTCTCAGTACAAATTTATGTTGGAAATGATGACTCACAAAAATTTCTTTTAGGACTACTGTTTTACTAATTTATTTTTTTAAATGTTCAAAGATGATTCCAAAATGAGCTTCTTGTGAAAGAGTAAATATATATCTATAAATGTCAAATTACAAAAGTAACTATTACCTTACTTTCTTAAAGATAAATGAATTTATTGAAACATGCTGGCATGAGAAATTATATCCTTGATTAAAATCAAATAAAATGAAACATCGAAGTATTCATTTATTTGTATATTCTGTATACAAACCCCTATCAGTAGCAATTATGTAGAGAAAATTAAATTGCAAGAACCATATGTGGATACTTTTATAGTTGCATTTGTATTGATTACATGTAATTTTTTATAGCCAGTCTCTTTAACTTTATAAGAGAATATAGCAATTAAGTAGTCTTACTTTACTACATTATATACGAGGTAGTTCAATTGATGTGGAAATGTCTGTACTGAAATTTGCCTTTTTCACTATATTTAATATTATTCTTGTTGACATTTTTAAAGAACTACAGAACACCTGGAGTATAAAGAAAATTCAGAAGGCTTTAAAAAAGGAACAAAGATTATCTTCAGGTCTATGTAATTTCTTTAAAAAAAATCTATGTAATTCATTATAATAATGAATTATTATATCTTAAAGTTATAAGATTAAGAAATATTATTCATCTTGATTGAGGAAGATAATGTATGCATCAGTCAAGATGAGTGTTAACAGATGTCTAACTGTCAAATGTCAAACCCAGGAAAAGTGCTGAGGTGCTGTTTAATGTATCAGAGCAGAGCTGGCCAGAGGTTCCCCTAGTATCTCTCAGTTCGTGCATGTTACAAAGTATGGCTGGCATATTCTGCCTTCTACTCACACCTCTCCAGCCCAGAGACTGGGATACCCTTCCTTCAGAGGCTGCTTCCTATATAAACCAGACTTCCTGGTTACCCACCCTTTTTGTATCCTTGGATTCTGGCTTCGACACATGGTTCCTCTCTCTCCTGTCTCCCATGTGACCCAGTTCAGGCTGGTCAAGACCACTCTAGACTCTCCCAGAAGTCCCTGCATCTGCCTCTGCTGTCACTTTTATCTATAATAAGGTTTTTCCTCACCATACCAAGGAACAGTCATGCCCTGTCCTTTCCTTTTCTTTTATTATTATTATTGTTGTTGTTGTTGTTGTTGTTATTATTAGTTACATTTTATTAACTCTGTATCCCAGCTGTATCCCCCTCCCTTATTCCCTCCCAATCCCACCCTCCCTCCCTCAGCTTTTCATTTCTTTTGTTTTTCATTCACTAATGAAATGGGATATTTGCACCTTATAGCATTTTATTTAACTCTCTTTAGTGCTCACTTATGCAATAGCCCAATTAAAAATACTTTCTTTAACTCAAAATTTACAAGAAATTTTGAAGCAGCATTAAAGCTCTACACCTATTAAATGTTACAAATAAATTTATATAAAAGTCCATTATTGATGGTCATTTCATTTTAAAGCAATATATTTTCACAAAGAAGTAAGGCATCCAATTATGATTTGCAAATCTGAGAATGAAATTATTATTATTTTTATTATTATTATTATCATTCTATTAGACAATATATCTTATAAAATATATTGGTACCAATTAAAAATATGTCTTCAATTTAAGTCCTTAACTTCACATACTATAATATGGCTTAATATTTAATGTGCTTAAAATCAAGGGAGTAGCAGCCTTGCTAGGCCACAGAGGAGGACTTTGCAGCCAGTTCTGAAGATACCTGATAAAACAAGGTCAGATGAAAGGAGAGGAGGTCCTCTCCTTGGAAAGGGACAGGAAGGATATGAAGGACGGAGGGTGGTGTTGAGAGGGAATGAGGGAGCGGGATACAGCTGGGATACAGAGTTAATAAAATGTAACTAATAATAAAAATAAAAATATTCTGAAACAGGAAAAAAATCCCTTTATTTATTGTATGATAACAGTTTTAAGGGTTTGAAATATAAAATAGAAGTACACTCTAAACAAAGTTTTCTTGAGAAATCAAAATGTTCTTCCAACAAAGGAATTTCTAATGTCCCTATAAAGATATCAATGTAAAAAGAACAAAACGAACCACCAGGAGCTATTAAAAAAAAAAAAAGTACATAGCTAATTGAGCCACATGGGGATCAGATCTTTGATGTTGGACACCGCAGCACAGAGACAAAGAATACAAATTTTCTCAGATGTTTGAACTTAGGGTGTAGAAATGCTAAGCTTTAGTGTTGAAGTTACCTACCGTGGCAGCACCATGCTGCTTGCCCTGCTAATTCCATTTAAAACATTGATTTCTCATGTAGAAACACAGAAACTATTTTTGTTGTTAACCCACTAAATATACTGTCCGCATCCTACTTCCATAGACAAGCACAGGAATACACTGAAGGAAGGCACGAGGAAGGCTGTGATTGTAGATTTACAGGATGAATAATTGCTTGCATGCCAGTCTTATTCCCACTTGTGTCTCTATCTGGTGGTGTAATTTATGGGTTTAATTACTTTATAAAGTAAGAGTGTTCACATAATCAATAATGTGCCCACCACCAATTTCTTATTCTTTCTAGTATAAATCATGTATTAATTTCCCATCATATTTATCTATGTAAAAATCATTTCCTTTTATACACATGTGCATGTCTATTGAGAATTATCAGAAAAATGAAACTGTCTGGGCCAAAAAAGTAAATAAATAAACTAACCAGTATCAGAGATTGTTGGTGTTCATAAACATCCAGAAATTTAAATATTAGTAAATGCAAAGAGGATGATTCAAGATTTACTCTGAAGGTCAGATTAGCTAATGAAAATTGAATAAATTTAACTCATGATTTAATCATTTCATGAGACCATATGATTATTTTATTGAAATAGAGAATTAAATATATATGCTTCTTACCATCTAAAAATAGAGGAGGAATTTCCTGAACCAGTGATTCTACTCATTTCCATATTCAGTAAAGAACACACAGATAAAAAAGTAGTAGTGATAAAAATAGTAAAAGGAACAACTGTAAGGAAAAGTAAATTATATGAATTATCATCCCCATGTTAATTAATTCACTTGACAGATGTTTTGTATGTTTTGTGATAACTTCAGATGAAATAGAATAAACAAGATCAAGATTTTTCTTTATTCTCTAAGTTTAAGTCAAAGTAAGCAGATGGACATTGAATAAGCAATTATAATTAGGAAGGCTCCAGAAAAGAAAGCTAAAGCTAATAAAAAGTGATATAAATGTATTTTGAACATACACTGACTGGCAGTCATTTTAGAGGCTAATGTCAAGAATTACTTTCTAATAAAGCTTGCATGTGAGTTCATAGCTCAGGATTAGAGACATTTTATAAACAATATGAAGTGAAAGTGACAGAAAAATAATTATAAAGCAAATGTTTGCAAAAATATTCCATTATCTTCAAAACATTACAGGAGATCCCTAAGATTTCTAGGGAAACAGTGACTCTAATATATACTAGAGATTCATATGATACATGGGCTTTAGTGGCAGATGAACAGGACTATACATAACTGGTTATATCCTAGGGTCTTAATACCTTTGATATAGTATAATAGATGAAAACAGGCTGGGTGCGTTATATAAAGAGAACATTTTCTCCTCGCAGTATCTAAACTAAGCACCACGAAGTTCAAGGTGTTGGATGCTTTTCTGTTTTGGTGAGTAGTGATAGCTACAAAGTGGTACCTAGAAGGCTACATTTTTAAGTGAGGAGGAATTTTATGCTTGCGCAAAGCATGGTGGAGAATAACATGAGGTCATTCCATCTGTTATGAGCCTGTCATGAGATCAGGCATTTCTACCCACATCCTTCTCCCTATGCCTTTGTATAAAGACTACATTTCAAAGTGTCTTGTTGAGGAAGCAATGGTGTCATTATTTCGTTGAGAGACAAAGCTTTTTTTTTTTTTTTTCCTAACTAAGCTGAAAGAAAAGTTTATTCCAGATGAAAGACAGTCTTCATCCAGAATGAATGAAGAACAAAGATCATGGAAACACCAGAATTCTCATCTCTCTTTCTGAGTAGTTTTACATAATTAAAAGGAATTCTATGCTACTGTAGAGAACTCAACTCTTAACTGAAATTTTCATACATTTGCATTCTAATTTCAGAAGAATCCTTAAGTTGTGACTCATCCAGCCCATTCATAATTTACAAGTAAAAAGGAGAAAGGTTTAGCCACAGTCCCACAGAGCCTCTCATCAAAAGTGGCCAGTCTTCCAGTTAAGTTGGCCAAGGTCATCCAGCAATCTCTCAAGTCTATTACAGTTATTTGAACCTCATTCAGGCCTAAAATTCGATGAAGGCTTTAACTCTGTTAATAGCGTTAGTTCTGCCTATTTCTTAGGATTAATTTTAAAAGTCATTAATGAAGCATTTGCAAAAAATTAAATTCAAATAAAGAAAGTTAAGCACAAGTTTTGAAGCTATTAAAACACCTTACAGCTTTCCTGAGAATTTAAATTATAACAGATTAAACAATTTTTAAGAAGTTTTATAATTCTGAATCAATATTTTCCATCTACAAAATAAGATTTTAATGTCATTTTCTTTAGTAAGGGTAGGAAAATAATACATTAATTTATTATTATAAAGATATTAAAATATACATATTAATAGAATACAAAAGTCAGTATTTTTATTTTATTACATAAACCTAATTTGCTTCTCACTGGCACTATTCACCCTGTTGTGCACAATTTGTGAGACCCCAAAAAACCGCCAGGAGTCAAGTCCATTGCAAAACACATGAGGATCTTATTACAAGCTAGAACTTGGGCTAACACCCTCACAGCCACAGTGGTTGAGAGCCCGGAGCTTTGTGCTCAGGGTAGGTAGGTAGTTGTTTTCAAGATTCCATTCCCCCTCCCAGGGAACCCAAAACAGGGGAATTCCTCCCTGGCAAGCATCTATTGGTTGAAACACAAAGGGGGACGTTGCATTTTGAACTGATTAGCTATAAGAAGCCCCCCCCCCCAAACCAGGAATAGTCTGGCTTCCCTTGTTCGGCTGTCCTAAGGGAAAGGGGTCTTCTGGGCCGGTTTCCTAGCAACTGTATCTCTGGTGGGCAGGAAAAGAATGTGCTGAGGCTGCTTTCTCCCCACAGGTGTCTAAACATGTCTCTACCTCTCTGGCCTTTGTTCAGGCTTGTGCTTGAAACTTTAAACCAATAACTCAAAAAACTAATTTTCAATCCTTTGGTCTCTCAACATTACGTCTGTCTGTGTCTATATTCAAAGTTCTTTGTGTCACTATGTACATATCCCCTTAACCATATTGATAGTGAGCTGATGTCTCTTGCATTCTGTGAATACATGTTGAACAGATTGCTTCTAACTTTAAAATTGGTTGCTATGGAATGCTAAAGTCAGAGTAGCATAAATCAACTGAGAGACCAAAGAATTAAAATTGCCTTTTTGGAGTATTAGTTTGGGATTTGTGTTGTGCCCGAATTGCGATTCCCCAAAAGACCACCAGGAGCAGAGTGCGTTGTAAAACACATGAGGATCTTTTTATTACAAATCATTACAAGCTGCAGCTTGGGCTCACACCCCCTACCGCCAAAGCTGTGAGAGCCAAGAGTCCCCGTGCTCAAGTTAGTTGGGTGATTTAAAAATTCTGGTCCCTCCCAGCATGCCCAAAGCACGGGTGATTCCTTCCTGGCAAATGTCTATTGGTTAAAATGCAGTATTTTGAATTGATTGGCTATAAAAAGATCCCCATGATCTTGTGTCCCTCCCAAGGGGGATGGGACAGTTTCCTAGCAACTGTATCTCTAGTGGGTGGGGAAAGAATGCAGTAAGGCCAGTTCTTCCCCTCAGGGCATTGCTGGGCTTGTCTCCACCCAGCTAGCCTTTGTTCAGGCCTTAAACATTAAAACAATAGCCACCAATTTTTGATCTTTTGGTCTCCCAGTTTGGAGCACAGGCCTGGGTAAAGGCCAGCCAGTTGGAGACATGTCCAGCCACCAGGGGAAAGGAACTAGCTTTACTGCATTCTTTTTCTGCCCATTAGAGATACAGTTGCTAGGAAACTGGCCCAGATGGCCAGGGTGTTTATGGTTTTGGTGCCTAAAGTAAACCAATCATTTCAAAAGTCAATTTCCCTTACTCAATCATGTAACGCCAAGGCATGTAACTCCCTGCTCACATTTTTTTCCTTTCAAAACCTTGTTCTCAAAGAACATGGGGCCACATTCCTCTCCTGTTTCCACAGGAAGTTTTTCTACTAGGCTGGAGCACATATCCAATAATCCCTCATGTATTTGCAGCCGAGCTGATTCCTGGTGGTCTTTCGGGAGACTCTCGAACTAGGCATAACACAACTCATTTTACTATGGACTTGGTTACACACCTTTTAAAGTATCATCTGAATTATATAAACTGCTCGTAATATTGTGTTGCTTAAACACTGAATTAGTAAATAAAAACAAAATCCGAGTGAAAGTGAATCTGAAAACTGTGCACTGTACTCTCCCTATGGGTAACATTTAAATCTGCAAATTATCTATGGTTTTATAAGGCCTGTACAAATCAGTTTTCATCCCTAGATACTGTGAATTATTTTCACGATTATTTCATTTTCTGTTCTAAATCAGAAATAATGACACTTTTATAATTAGGTACAAATGGCCTTTTCAATATGCAGATTTTAAGAGAAATATGAAAGCTCTACTTCGAAAACATGCAGTCCTTTGTATTGGAAAATTTCACCCCCACATACAATTTATGTATGCAGAAAAGCAAACGAATCAAATATTACAACGTACTTAAAAGGAAACCCCGCTACAGCCATATTAGACTATTGTTAAATTTTAAATATCATCTGAGTGTCACATTCCCGTGCTCCAAGCTCCTAAGGCATATCATCCTAATGTTATTTTGCTGTGAATATTTCTGAAAGCTAAAAATAGTTTTTGTCTGATTAAATTTTGAGATTCATCAGTGAAGCAAATCGTGTCTCCAAATTGCTCAGACTGTCTACACAGATACTTCTCTGCTCAGGCTGAATACAGAAGAGCAAGTGTGAGAGCCAAAGTTTTAAGTTTTAATTACTGTGCCAAAGAGATCTATGAAAAAGGCCTCTAATCCATAAACCTCCTGCTGAAGGACAGATACTTCCGGAAATGCTGGAGGTTGTTGTTTATGGGAGATAACAAACCACATGCTTTCACTTCCACAAACAATTTTCTATGACCCATCTGCCCTGGGCTGGATGTGCTTGATCATGTATGGAAAGGAGGTATGTGGGCTGGAAGTATGTCAGGATGCATGCTCACCCCTGATTGGATGTAGGCAGGAAATATGGCAGAGTATATGCTTTCCCTGATTGAACCTGATATTGTTATGCCAAGTCTTAAGGACCCCAAAGGCCACCAAGGAGCCCATTCTGCTGCAAACACAGTAGGGTCTTTATTATAAGATCTGGGGGCCCTCACCTGTCACTGATACAGTGTTTCTTGAGTGTAGAGCCCTGAGCTCAGGGAGAGAGGGGTTTTTGTTGGGGTCCGGAGGGCCAAACCATAATTGTTTTTACTCAACCTATTGTAAAGAACACCTGGATAAACTCTGATTAGCACTTGCTAGGGGTGAAGGTTAAATATGAATTAGCAGGACTCTGTAAGGTCTGGTCCAGGCTATTCCTTCAGTAGGGGATTTTATGGTCTTGTTCCTGGAATTGGTGGCTTATGTCCTAATTGCTGGGATGATAACTTATCTATCTATCTATCTATCTATCTATCTATCTATCTATCTATCTATCTATCTATCTATTTGCAGGGGGCAATGAAAAAGGGACTCAGGCCTGGTCCTTTCAATGAGAAATATGTTGGCATTGTGGCATTGCTTTTTTAAACCTCTGCAAGGCGTGGCTCAGGTGGTCATTTTTTCAAAACCCAGAGATTGACCTGAATAGAAAACTCCATCAACCTGGCAAGTATTTAATTAAAGTCTGCTTTAAATAGTGGTCTTATTCTCAGCTGGTGGGATTAACACAAAGATTTCTCAGTACTACTGTACAACCATTTTATAAATGATAACCATTATCACTGTCCTCTGCTTAGTAGTGCTACCTGTAAAATAAATTTAATATTATCCTCAGGAACGTCTTATGAGGTGATTTAATTTATTACAGCCAAACATTTATGTACTTAGTCACCAAAATACTGCGAGTAAAATGAACAAGATTCAAATCATGCTTTTATTAGATATTTGATTTCAAAGGCTAAATAAGGCTTTTTGAAATGATAGGTTTTGTTGCTTCAGGTAAAATATTTGAATGATACAACAATTCTCAGCATGGAGAACTACATGCATATATCTTACTCGTCATGTTAGTTATTCTTTCCAGCCATCCAGTGGGTGAAATTCTTTGCCATCAAGCCTGGAACCTGAGTTCAATACCCAGGACCTACATGGTGAAAGGAGAGGATCAACTTTTGCAAGTTGGTCTCTGGCCTGAACGGAAGTACCGTGCTACACACTGTACATCCATACAACTAAGTTATTAAAGAAATCAATGTAACTTTTAAAATGTTGGATTGTACCTCTTGTTTCTAGGGAGATGTGGGGTCAGTAGTTAAGCACATTATTTTTTCCCCCTGCACAGAAGCAAAGTTCAGGCTCCAACATACATTTCACTTACAACACCCTGTAACTCGAAATCCAGAGAATCTGACAGCCTCTTCTTTATGAGTGGGAATAAATGCACACACACACACACACACACACACACACACACACACACACACCACAAATAAGAACAGACCTTAAAAAATAAGTACATGTAGAATGCTAAAGTTAAATTTCAATAACAGAAAGCAAAGCAATATTCTTACTAAGGAAAATTGTATATTTAGAAATACTGCTCACAGATGAGGATTGCTTTCACTGTAACAACAATGAAGCTAAATCTTTATATTTATTTTATTTTTTATATTAATTAAAGTTTATTCACATTGAATCCCAGCTGTAGCTCCCGCCCTCATTCTCTCCCACTTCTGCCCTCCCTCCGTCATCTCCTCCCATGCCCCTCTCCAAGTCCACTGATAGGGAAGGCCCTCCTTCCCTTCCATCTAACCCTAGGCAATCAGGTCTCTTCAGGATTGGTTGCATTGTCTTCCTCTGTGGCCTGGTAAGGCTGCACCTACCTCAGGGGGAGGTGATCAAAGAGCAGGCCAATCAGTTCATGTCAGAGACAGTCCCTGTTCCCATTACTAGAGAACCCACTTGGATACTGAGCTGCCATAGGCTACATATGTGCAGGGGTTCTAGGTTATCTCTATGCATGGTCCTAGGTTGGAGTATCAGTCTCAAAGAAGAGCCCGTGTGTCCAGATTTTTTTTTTCTCCTTGTGAAGCTCCTGTCCCTTCCAGGTCTTTCTTTTCTTTCCTTCTTTATTTTTAAAATTTATTTTAATTTTTTTGAAGCTAACTCTTAACCTCATCATTTAACAATTCAGCTTTCCCAACCATTTTGTAGTGGGACATCAAAGTACTTGATAAAAGATTAAAATCAAAGTGTTTGACCAATTTTGTATCTTCTACATAGTTATTAGGTATTATCCTTTTGAAGGCTTTGTCAGAAACAAATAGCAAAACATTTCTAAATCTTGCTCTGATCTCTTCTTGATCCGTAAATCCTAGAAAGGCAAGCAAATGCAGCATCCCACATGGAATCATATTTGTGCCTTTGCCTCGTGAATTCCGTGGTGAGGATTCCACTGCAACGGGAATATTTATAAGTTTCAGGAATGAGAAGTAGATGGATCTTACTTTCGTTGGCAATCTTATTCCAACCTAGCTGACACTTTGAGTGTCTACATAATTAGAAGGTACCCCAACAGACTCAACCTGAAAGGTCTAATAACTCCAAAGCATCTGAGAGACACCCAGAAGGCCTCAATCTGTTTAGCTAATCTGACTCCATGACAGGCTTCATTTTAAATTTTGCCTAACTAAGCCTGAGTTTCTGATATTTTGGAACAATGAAAAACAGATTCTGGAAAAACTGCAGTTCGCAGGCAGTCAATCAGCTTCTAGGTTAACAGGTGGGCTTGAGCTAAGTATAATGATTAAGAAAATGTGAGGAAACATCCTTAGCAACTCTAGAAAGTTCCTAAATGTTTACCCAATCTTAACCCACCCCTTGTCCCCTTCCTGAGACACTACTAACCAATAAAATGAAAGGTTACCTCACTCCTGGAAATCCCACTAACTGCCTTTATTTTTTTAAATATAATTTTGATTTATTGAAACTTATTCACTTTTATTCCAGCTGTAGCCCCCAACCTCCTCTTCTCCCAAACCTTCCCCCCTCCCTCCAAATTCTCCTACCATGCCCCTTCCCTAATCCAATGATAGGGGAGGTCCTCCTCCCCTTCCATCTGACCCTAGCCTTCATTCAGGTCTCATCAGGATTGTCTTTCATAGTCTTCTTTTGTTGCCTGGTATGGCTGCCTCCACCTCAGGGGGAGATGATCAAAGAGCCAGCCACTGATTTCATGTCAGAGACAGCTCCTGTTACACTTACTAGGGAACCCACTTGGAAGCTAAGCTGCCATTGGCTACATCTGTGCAGGGCTTTTAGTTGTCTCTGTGAATGGTCCTTGGTTGGAGTATCAGTCTCAGAAAAGACCCCTGGGCCCAGGTATTTTGGTTCTGTTGTTTTTCTTGTGAAGCTCCAGATTCTTCCATGTCTTTCGATCTCCCCTTTTTTTCATAAGATTTCCTGCAATTTGCCCAAAGTTTGGCTATGAGTCTCAGCATCCACTATACTATCCTGCTGGGTAGAGTCTTTCAGAGGCAGTCTGTGGTAGGCTCCTGTCTTGTTTCTTGTTTTCACCTTCTTCAGATGTCTGTCCTGTTTGCCTTTCTGAATGAGGATTGAGCATCTTACCAAGGGTCCTCCATCTTGATTAGCTTCTTGAGGTGTACAGATTTTATGTTTATCCTTTATTATATGTCTAATATCCACTCATAAGTGAGTATATACTATGTGTGTCTTTTTGCTTCTGGGATTCTTCATTCAGGATGATCTTTTCCAGTTCCTGCCATTTGCCTGCAAATTTCATGATTTCTTTGTTTTTAATAGCTGAGTAGTATTCCATTGTGTAAATATACCACAATTTCTGTATCCATTCCTTAACTGAGAGACATCTGGGTTGTTTCTAGGTTCTGGCCATTATGAATAAAGCTGCTATAAATATGGTTGAACAAATGTCCTTGTTTTATACTTGAACGTATTTTGTATATATGCTTAGTTGTGTTATAACTGGATGTTTTTTTTTTAATTGAACCTTTTGGCTTTTCTTTTTTTTTAATTTTATTTTTTTCTTATCAGTTACATTTTATGAACTCTGTATCCCAGCCATGTGCCGATCCCTCATTCCCTCCCAATCCCACCCTCCTTCCCTCATCTCCACTGTGCCCCTTTCCAAGTCCACTGATGGGGGGGACCTCCTCCCCATTCATCTGATCCTGTTTTATCAGGTATCTTCAGGACTGGCTGCAAAGCCCTCCTCTGTGGCCTAACAGCACTGCTCCTCCCTTGGGGGGTGGGGAGGCCAAAGAACCAGTCATTGAGTTCCTATTAGAAATAGTCCTTGTTCCTCTCACTATGGGAAACCAATTGGTTACTGAGCTACCATGGGCTACATCTGAGCAGAGGTTCTAGGTTATATCCATACATGGTCCTTGGTTAGTGTCAGTCTCTGAAAAGACCCTGTGCCCAGATATATTTGGTTCTTGTGGAGCTCCTATCCTTTCCTCATCAGACTAACTCCCCTTCTTTCTTATGATTCCCTGTACTCTGCCGAAGGTTTGGTCATGCGTCTTTGTATCTGCTTTGAAAACACTGCTAGTTAGAGTCTTTCAAATGTGCTCAGTAGACTCCTGTCATACGTTCAATGCACATCCCATCTGTCTTTCTAAACGAGGATTGATCATCTTACCCCATGTCCGCTCTCTTGATAATCTTTTTTAGGTGTATAGATTTCATTATGTTTGTCATATCTTATAGGTCTATATAAGTGAGTATAGCTGGATCTTGAGGTAGCACTCTTCCTAATTGTTTGAGAAAGCACCAGCTTGATTTTCAATGTGGTTGTACAAGTTTACATTCCCTCCAGCAATAGAGGAGGCTTCCCCTTTCTCCACATCCTCTCCAGAATGTGTTGTCACTTGAGTTTTTTACCTTAGCCATTCTGATAGGTATAAGGAAAAACTCTCAGTGTCATTTTGATTTGCATTTCCCAGATGGCTAAAGACTTTGAACATTTCTTTAAGTGTTTCTCTGCCATTCTGTATTGCTCTATTGAGATTTCTCTATATAGTTCTGTACCCTATTTTTTAATTAGATTACCTGATTTGTTGCTGCTTAGCTTCTTTAGTTATTTATATATTCTGGATATTAGCCCTCTGTCAGATATAGTTTTGGTGAAGATCCTTTCCCAGTCTGTAGGCTGTCATTTTGTTCTTTGCTTTACAGAAGCTTTTCAGTTTCATGAGATCCCCTTTATTGATTGTTGATCTTAGAGCCTGTGTTGTTGGTATTATGTTCAGGAAGTTGTCTCCTGTGCCAATGAGCTTAAGGCTCTTCCCCACTTTTCTACTAACAGGTTTAGTTGTCTGGTTTTATGTTCAGGTCTTACATTCACTTAGACTTTAGTTTTGTGCAGGGTGATAAGTATGGCTCTATTTGCATTTTTCTACATACAGATATCCAGATATTCTGGCACCATTTGTTGAAGATGCTATCTTTTTTCCATTGGGTGGTTTGGGCATTTTTATAAAAAATCAGGTGTCCATAAGTGCGGTTTTATTTATGGATCTTCTATTTGATTCCATTGACCCACTAGCCTGTTTCTATGTCAGTAGCATTCAGTGTTTATTACTGTTACTCTATAGTACAGCTTGAGACCAGGGATGTAGCCACATCCAGAAAATCTTTATTGTAGAGGATAGTTTTAGTTATTCTGTTTTGTTGTTGCTGTTATTCCATATGAAGTTGAGAATTTTTCTTTCACGGTCTGTAAAGAATTGTTATGGTAAGTTGATTGGAATTTCATTGAATCTGTAGATTGCTTTTGGTAAGTCTTAAATGCTGAAAAAGCATTTGAAAAAATCGAACATTCATTTATG
The DNA here is from genome assembly GCF_907164565.1 of Psammomys obesus. NCBI lineage: Eukaryota > Metazoa > Chordata > Mammalia > Rodentia > Muridae > Psammomys > Psammomys obesus. The sequence goes on from NW_026591086.1 coordinate 34,007,610, forward strand.
TTTAAAGTCCTGGAGAGATCAGGGATACTAGGCACTTACCTAAACACAGTAAAGGCAACATACAGCAAGCCTATAGCCAACATCAAACTAAACTGAGAGGAACTTAAATCAATCCCACTGAAATCAGGGAGAAGGCAAGGCTGCCCACTCTTTCCATATCTCTTCAACATAGTTCTTGAAGTCCTTGCTATAGCAATAAGACAAATAATGCAGATCAAGGGAATTCAGTTTGTAAATGAAGAAGTCAAAGTATCACTATTTGCAGATGGTATGATAGTATACATGAGTGACCCCAAAATTTAAACCAGGGAACTTCTACAGCTGATAAACATCTTCAGCAAAGTGGCTGGATACAAAATTAACTCAAAAAGTCAGTAGCTTTTCTGTATACAGATATGAGAAAGAAATTAGGGAAATAACACTCTTCATGGTAATCTCAAAGGACATAAAGTACCTTGGTGTAACTCTAACCAAGCGAGTCAAAGACTTGTATGAAAAACAAAACAAAACAAAACAACAACAACCAAAAACCTTCCAGTCATTAACTGCCTTAAAATTGAGTGTAAGTGTTAACTTTGTGGCCTCATTCTAAGGAAGGTGGCCTCCAGCTTGCTGGTAAATTTCTGTAAAATAAATCACTCTTTTTTTTTTTTTTTTTGGATACTTCTTAAGTCTGAGGTTTTTCTTCAGTGATTCTCAGGGAATTAACAAACCCTGATTCTGGATTAGGTGTCTGGGTCTTCTTTAATAGCACTTTGTTCTCAAGGATGCCTTGTGACACTCTGAGATATTAATCCTTGTTAAGGAAAATGATGCTTTACACATTAGAGAAGGTCAAAAGAGACTTTCAGGCATTTAAAAGATTCACCATCTCATCATGTAAATCAGACTTGACAGAGATTTCTCTAAAATCAGGCCATCCTTGATTACTTAGGGGAACTTAACGGAGGGATAAACTCCTCATTATACCTGTATGTATTATGAGATGTTATTTTTATAACGGGGAACATGAAATCAGAAATAAGCTCTAGATTCTGCTATCTCACTTCTGATCTGTCTTGGAAGTCATTATAGAGAATTTACAAATTACTAAAGAATAGTTATAGAATAGCATGGCACTGTACTCATCTTTTCTTTTTGGAGGCAAACCCTGGTCTCTCTAATGGCTATTCCTTATATAACTAGACTTCCAATTAAAGCAGATAACATATACCTGTATATTTTATTCATACATGTATTCAATATATGTAATGATAGATTATCTAAGGAAATACATAACGTATATAAATGTCTACATAATTTCTTTTGTTTTCTCCTCCTGCAACTCTTTGATTTCCCTCCAACATCACATTTCTTTCATGAAATATATCATTTTCTGTAACTATGTACAGACAAGAAACTGCAAATGAAAGAATGCACTCAGTATTTTTCTTTCTGAATCTTACTTCTCTTATGAAAGTCTGCACTTGAACCTATTTTCTAACAAAAAAGATAAACTATGAATATATGTTTGAAAGCTAGAGTTATTTTGATTATGGGCATTAGAAAAAAATGGTTGAGACAAATGCTTCATCTGGTTGTTTGATGTCATGTTCTGTTTGTAGTCAGTGGCTGTAAAAGAATGGTGAGCTTCTTTTCACAGATCAACCTCCGTATTTGCCAGTTAATGAAACTGGGCAATGCAATGGCACATGTGTCTAAACCTTCTCCTCATAGCAAGATGCTCTAGAAAAAAGAGTAACCTGTGTTGACAGCTGGTCCTAAATGAGGTTTTCAGACTGTAAAGTTAAAAATAAGACAAGCATATGCTCTCCAAATTAACAAAATCAAAAATAAAAGGGGGACAAAACAATAGAGACAGAGGAAATCCAGAGAGTAATAAGGGCATACTTTAAAAATCTGTACTCTTATGATTTTGGTTGTGAGCCTAGCCTCTAATGGCTGAGCAATCTATTCTGCCAAGTGGATGAAAACAGATGCTGAGACTCACAGCCAAACATTGGGCAAAGTGTAGGGAGTCTTGTGGAAAAGTGGGTAGAAGGCTAGAAGAGGTGCCATGAGTTTCAGAAGAAGCCCAACAGAACCAACTAACCAGGGACCAGAGGGGTTGGGGAGACTGAAGCATCTAACCAAGGACCATGCATGAACTGGACCTAGGCCCCCTACACAGTTGTAGCCCATGGTCATCTTAAGCTACATTGGGTTCCTTACTAAGGGAGCAGGAGCTGTTTCCCACATGGACTCTATTGCTTGCTTTCCCCTGCCCCTATTTGGGGCTGCCTTTCCAGACCACAGAGGAAGAGGACACACTCAGTCATAATGTGACTTGATGAGCAGGAATGGGATGTTGTGATGGGGGGGGGGTGGCTCCTTTTTCTGAGTAAAATGGAAGAGGGCATGGGGGAAGAAGGAAGAGTGGTGGGACAGAAAGGAGTGAAGGGTGGGGGCTCTAATCAGAATGTAAAATAAATAAATAAATAAATTAATAAATTAATTAATTAGAAAACTATACCCTACCAAGTTTAAAAAATCTAAAAGAAACGGAAACTTTTCTCAATAAATGCCACAAAATAATATTAAATCAAAATCAGATAAACAATTTAAACAAGCCTATAACCACTAATGAAATATAAGCAATCATTAAGTCTCCCAACCAAAAGAATCCTAGGGCAAGAAAGATTTAGAACAAAATTCTGCCAGACTTTCAGAGAAGAGTTGACAGCATTACTCCTAATATTATTCCACAAGATAGAAACAGAAGGAACATTGCTCAATTTATTTTATGAGGTCAAGTTATTGTGATACTCAAACCACATAAAAACTCAAGAAAGAAAGATAATTACAGACCAAATTCAATTGTGAACATGAACTCAAACAGACTCAATAAAACACTTGCAAGCTAAATGCAAGAACTCATCAAAAAGATTATCCATGAAGATCACGTAGGCTTTAGACTAGAAAGGGATCAATATACAAAAATCAGTAAAAGTAATCTACCATATAAGTAAAATGAAAGGAAACAAACAACCACATGTTCATATCAGTCAGAAAAGACCTTTGACAAAATTCAACACCTCTTTCATAATAAAAGTCCTGGAGAGATTAGGAGAACAAGGAGAACCTAAACATAACGAAAGCAGTTTGGAACAAGCCTATAGCCAACATCAAATTTAATGGATAGAAAAGCAGAACAGTTCCACTAAAATCAGGGATAAAACAAGGTTGTTTTCTCTCTCTTCATATCTATTCAATTTGAAGTTCTAGTCAATTAATAAAACAAGCAAAGGAGATCAAGAGTATTAAAATTGGAAATGAAGTATTAAAGTATCTTTATTTGCAGATGATATAATAATATACTTACTTGACCCAAAAATTTCCACCAAGGAACTCAGTCCTCTTATAAACAAATTACAAACACTGATAAAGAAATTAAGGATTAATAATTGTCACACATAATCTCAAATAATAGAAAATATCCAGACGTAGATCTAACCAAGCAAGTAAAAACCTGCTTGATAAAAACTTCAAGTCTTTGGAAGAAAAAAAATTGAAGAAGACTTCAGAATATAGAAAGATTTTCCATGCTATGGATCTGTAGGATCAACAGAGTAACACTACTAAAGCAATCTAAAGATTCAATGCAATCTCTATCAAGATTCCAAAAAAGTTTTAAAATTTTTTCTTGATTTTTTTATGTGTGAATTTCACATCATGCACTCTAATCCCACTCATCTCCCCATCCCTTCGTCTCTTTCTTCTCAACTTCCCTTCAAAAAAAAAAAAAAAAAGCTGCAGTGTCATATTCGTCACACAGTCTTGCTGGGCCACAGAGGAGGATTTTACAGCCAGTCCCGAAGACACCCGATAACCTAGGGACAGATGGAAGGGGAGGTGGACCTCTCCTAGTAGTGGACTTGGAAAGGGGCAGGGAGGAGATGAGAGAGAAAGGGTGGGAGTGGGAGGGAATGAGAAAGAGGGCGAAGGCTGGGATACAAAGTAAATAGACAGAAGCTGGAAACAACCCATATTCCCCTCAGTGGAGGAATGGATACAGAAATTGTGGTATATCTACACAATGGAATATTACTCAGCAATAATAATAATGAAAAAAGGAAATCATGAAAATTTCAGGCAAATGGTTGGAACTGTTCCTCCCTCATGGTGAGGGGGGGCGGTAAAGGAGCCAGTTGTTGATTTCATGTTAGATATAGTTCCTCTTACTCTTACTAGGGAAACCCACTTGGTTACTGAGCTACCATGGGCTACAACCAAGCAGGTGTTCTAGGTTATATCCATACAAGGTCCTTGGTTGGAGAAACAGTCTCATAGAAGACCCCTGTGCACAGATATATTTGGTCCTTGTGGAACTGCTGTCCTCTCTACTCCCCCTTCTTTCATATGATTCCCTGTGCTCTGCTCAAGGTTTGGTTATGAGTCTCAGCATCTGCTTTGATACACTGCTAGGTAGAGTCTTTCAGAGGCCCTCTGCGGTAAGCTTCTGTCCTGTTACTTGTTTTTTCCTACTTTCCCTCTCCATCCCACTTGTCTATCTAAGTGAGGATTGTTCATCTTAGTCCAGGTCCTCTTTCTTGTTTATCTTCTTTAGGTGCACATATTTTATGTTTATCATAAGTATGTTTATCATATCTTACAGGTCTATATAAGTGAGTATATACCATGTGTGTCTTTCTGCTCCTGGGATACCTCACTCAGGAGATCTTTTCTAGATCTCACCATTTGCCTGCAAATGTCATGATTTCCTTGTTTTTAATTGCTAAGTAGTATTCCATTGTGTAAAAGTACCACAATTTCTGTATCCATTCCTCCATTGATGGACATCTGGGTTGTTTCCAGGTTCTGGCTCTTACGAATAAAGCTGCTACAAACATGGTTGAGCAATTGTCCTTGAGGAAGTGCTATTCCTAACTGTTAGAGAAAGCACCAGATTGATTGTGTGCAGCCTCCTGAAAGAGCAATGTAGACACCAAACAAAACACAAAACATTTGATCTACAACCTGCATTGCATACAAAATGTGCTAGAACATTGGTAGCTCAGAACTTGTCTGATTTTATTAACGACCCCTTCCACAAGAAAGAACCTATACTCAATACTATGTGTGTAACCAAGAACCAGAGACTACATATCCCAGAGACCTATGGTAAAACAAAACACCACTGGACAAAAACAAAACAAAGAAAATAAATAAATAGATAGATAGATTAATTAATTAAAAACCTATCACTCAAATGATTCCTAACAATAATCTGCTATACACATAGATCAGTGTATAGCAGTTATACTGCTGATGATAACTTTATCCAGTTATCATCAGAAAGACTTTCTTAGACAGTCTATGGAAACAGATGCACAGACCCTTAGCCAGATATTATGTGAAGTGAAGATCTAAATGGAGGTCTCCATCAAATCTATCTATGTCTTCCTCTCCTCTCATGATATATAATGTCCAGCAGCACTTGGAATTCCTGCTTAGGCAAATGAGGCATCCCCAGCACCCTGGCCCTTCCCAATAATGTGCACTCACCCCTTCAACTTCTACCCACCACACAAAGTTTTAAGTAGCTTCTGTCATCTGGAAGTTCTTACTTTTACCACTGAAATTTAGAAACATTTTAAACCTCTGGTCAATAACTTTAGATCTTCAGCCAATATTCCTGACAAGAAATACCATCCACTGAAGGAATAGTTAAAATTTCAGAATATCCCAATCCTTAATGATAAATGAACACCAGAGAACTATTGCTACTATAGAGGGACAATGCTTTTTCTCTACTGAAATATGCACTCCCAATTCAAATATTCATTTCCTTGTTTTCCCAGAATTTTGACCAAATGTGCCATTACTCTATTGAGAAATTGTCTTCACGTACATTATTTTCATTTGTAGAATTGCCTTTCTGTCTTCTGTGTGTTGGGACTAAAAGGATACACTATCAAGCCTGCCTTTCAATGGTATACGGGGCCAGAAGGTTGGAGGAGGTAAGAGCCATCCCGGAGAAAGAGTGGGATCAAGGAGGGTCCAAGCCACACAGATCTTGTTCTGAGATCGGCAGGAGAAGGATTGATTCCCCTGCCCATGGCTTGCTTCTCCAAGCCCACATAGCCCTGCAACCACACTTCTGCCCTTTGGAGGAGGTCATGTAGCCTTGTAGCCAGGTTAAACTTCCTCTCCCTGTGTAAGATATAATGTCCAGCAGCACCTGGAATTCCACCTTAGGCAAAAGAGGCATCTTCAGCACCCTGACCCTGGCCAGTAATGTGTACTTAACCCTTAAACTCCTACCCACCATAAAGGTGTAAGTAGTCTTTGTTCCTTTCCATTAAAGGAATCCTCTCACTGAAGCTGTCTCACACTCAGCAGCCTGAAGTCTCTTCTGCTTCTAGCCATTCTGCACTTTCCTCTCGGGATCTGCTGGTTGGGCTGGATGGAGAAATGGAGCCTGAACAGCAATATTTTACTATTAAGTTTATAGAAATCTGATAATTATTTACAAATAAATGTATTTTGCTTGACTCCCATTGATTTCACCCTTCTGTTACTCAGGTCTTAAAGTATGTTTATATTAAGATCATAAATTATTATATACCCACATTGTTTTTGTCCATTTGCTTGTGTTGTGTTATTTTCCAAAGATCAAAGTTGTCTTACTAGGATAATTTACTAGTATTTGTTTAGCCAAATGTGATGTGAGAGTAAATACATACATAGAGCAACTTGTGATGATATGTCAATCAGCCTGTCTATTCATATAGCTAAAAATGGCTCAATGTTTGCCTCAATATCATACTAAAAACTTGATGTAAGATTGAACATATGTCAAGTTTTAGTATACAAGATTTTTATCAAAATCAGGTTTTGTAGTTATATATAATGAAATCTAACAATATTTTCCAAGTAAAACTTTAAACAGATTCTATGTGAACCACATTAATTATGCAGTTGAAAATCACTTCTATATGCTACCTCAGTGGGAATAGTATTCTATGTGTACTACTGATATCACTCAGATATAATAACATGAATACAATTCTCAAGAAACATTAAAATCTTCATTTTATGCTAGCTTTCATAAAAAATCAATTTCTAACAGATAAAAGAAAACATTGACTATTTTTACACATATAATTAACTTTTGTTTTTAATCTTCTATGTATTTTATTTCACTGTGATATTAGTTAGTATTAAATTTTTTATTACTTCTAGTAAATTAATATTTTACACTGAACTTAATATTGCTGAGTATAAACTACAAACATGTGTGCCTTTGTGGATTATTTAATGAAATGCTTGAAAAATTGCAGTGCTACTTCCTATTTAAGATTGCATACAGAAGTGTTTATTAATAATTTTATTATCATAAACAATCTACAGTAATTTAAGCTACATTAATTAATTGATTAAATATTAATGATAAAAGCCACTTTAATAAATAGCAACAATGTTAATATCTTATGATTCTATTGCCTAAGAAAGACAAAGGAGCTGAAAGTACTGTGAAATGATTATCTAATTTAAAATATTTAAATGAACTTGTTAAATTAGTCAAAGTTTCTCATCAAAACTTTTTTTAACTTTTTTTATTTTTTATTAATTACACTTTATTAATTTTGTATCCCCCCCTAAGCCCCTCCCTCCTCCCCTCCCAATACCACCCTACCTCCGGTTTCTGCATGCATGCCCCTCCCCAAGTCCACTGATAGGGGAGGTTCTCCTCTCCTTTCTGATCTTAGTCTATCAGTTCTCATCAAAAGTGGCTGCATTGTCCTCTTCTGTGGCCTGGTAGGGCTGCTCCCCCCTCAGGGGGAGGTGATCAAAGAGCAGGCCAATCAGATTATGTCAGAGGCAGTCCCTCTTCCCATTACTAGGTAACCCACTTGGACACTGAACTGCCATGGGCTACATCTGTGCAGGGGTTCTAGGTTATCTCCATGAATAGTCCTTGGTTGGAGTATGAGTCTCTGGGAAGTTCCCTGTGTTCAAATTTTCTTGTTCTGTTGCTCTCCTTGTAGAGTTCCTGTCCTCTCCAGCTCTTACTATTTCGCACTTCTTACATAAAATTCCATTCACTCTGCCCGTCAGTTGGATATCAGGCTCAGCATCTGCTTTGATAGTCTGCAGGGCAGAGGCTTTCAGAGGCCCTCTGTGGTAGGTTCCTAGTTTGTTTCCTGTTTTCTTCTTCTGGCTTTCAGAGGCCCTCTGTAGCAGGTTTCTAGGTTGTTTCCTGTTTTCTTCTTCTTCTGATATCCATCCTCTTTGCCTTTCAGGTGGGGATTGAACATTTTAGTTAGGGTCCTCTCTCTTGCTTGGTTTCTTTAGATGCATAGATTTTAGTGGATTTGTCCTACGTTGTATGTCTATATGAATGAGTATATACCGTGTGTGTCTTTTTGCTTCTGGGACAACTCACTCAGGATGATCCTTTCCAGGTCCCACCATTTACCTGCAAATTTCATGATTTCCTTATTTTCATTGCTGAGTCATACTCCATTGTATAGATGTACCACAATTTCTGCATCCATTCTTCAGTTGAGGGGCATCTGGGTTGTTTCCAGCTTCTGGCTATTACAAATAAAGCTGCTACAAACATGGTTGAGCCAATGTCCTTTTTGTGTACTTGAGCCTCTTTTGGGTATATGCCTAGGAGTGGTATGGCTGGGTCTTGAGGAAGCGCTATTCCTAGTTGTCTGAGAAAGAGCCAGATTGCTTTACAGAGTGGTTGTACAAGTTCACATTCCCACCAGCAGTGGAGAAGGGTTCCCTTTTCTCCACAACCTCTCCAGCATGTGTTGTCACTTGAGTTTTTGATCTTGGCCATTCTGATGGGTGTAAGGTGAAATCTCCGGGTCGTTTTGATTTGCATTTCCCTAATGGCTAATGAGGTTGAGTATTTCTTTAAGTGCTTCTCTGCCATTTGATATTGCTCTATTGAGAAATCTCTTTTTAGCTCTATTCCCCATTATTTAATTGGATTACTTGGTTTGTTGTTTTTCAGCTTCTTTAGTTCTTTATATATACTGGATATGAGTCCTCTGTCAGATAAAGGGTTGGTGAAGATTCTTTCCCAATCTGTAGGCAGTCGTTTTGTTTTGATGACAGTGTCCTTTGCTTTACAGAAGCTTTTCAGTTTCATGAGGTTCCATTTATTGATTGTTGCTCTTAGAGCCTGTGCTGTTGGTGTTCTGTTCAGGAAGTTTTCTCCTTTACCAATGAGTTCTAGGGTATTCCCCACTTTTTTTCTAGCCGATTTAATGTGTCTGGTTTTATGTTGAGGTCTTTGATCCACTTGGACTTCAGTTTTGTGCAGGGTAATAAGTATGGATCTATTTTCATTTTTCTACATGTAGACATCCAGTTGGAGCAGCACCATTTGTTGAAGATGCTATCTTTTTTCCATTGTATGGTTTTGGCATCTTTGTCAAAGATCAGGTGTCCTTAAGTGTGTGGGTTTATTTCTGGGTCCTCTGTTCGGTTTCATTGATCCACCATTCTGTTTCTATGCCAGTACTATGCAGTTTTTAAAACTGTTGCTCTATAGTACAACTTAGGATCAGGGATGGAGATACCTCCAGAAGATCTTTTATTGTAGAGGATCGTTTTAGCAATTCTGGGTTTCTTGTTATTCCATATGAAGTTGAGAATTTTTCTTTCCAGGTCTGTAAAGAATTGTGTTGGTAATTTGATGGGAACTGCATTGAATCTGTAGATTGCTTTTGGTAAAATGGCCATTTTTTACTATGTTAATCCTGCCAAACCATGAGCATGGGAGATCTTTCCATCTTCTCATATCTTCTTCTAATTCTTTCTTCAGAGACTTGAAATTTTTTTCATACAAGTCTTTGACTTGCTTGGTTACAGTTACTCCAAGGTACGTTATGTCATTTGTGGCTATTGTGAAGGGTGTTCTTTCTCTAATTTCTTTCTCAGCCGTTTTGTCTTTTGTATACAGGAGGGCTATTGATTTTTTTGAGTTAATTTTGTATCCGGCCACTTTCCTGAAGGTGTTTATCAGCTGTAGGAGTTCCCTGGTGGAATTTTTGGGGTCACTCATGTATACTATCATATCATCTGCAAATAGTGATAATTTGACTTCTTCTTTTCCAATCTGTATCCCCTTGATCTCCTTTAACTGTCTTATTGCTCTAGCAAGGACTTCCCGCACTATGTTGAAGAGATATGGGGAGAGTGGGCAGCCTTGTCTTGTCCCTGATTTTAGTGGGATTGCTTTAAGTTTCTCTCTGTTTAGTTTGATGTTGGCTATACGCTTGCTGTATATCACCTTTACTATGTTTAGATATGTGCCTTGTATCCCTGATCTCTCCAATACTTTAAACATGAATGGATGTTGGATTTTGTCAAATGCTTTTTCAGCATCTAGGAAGATTATCATGTGGTTTTTTTTTTTCTTTCAGTTTGTTAATATGGTGGATCACATTGATTTCCATATGTTGAACCACCCCTGCATAACTGGGATTAAGCCTACTTGGTCATAGTGGATAATATCTTTGATGTGTTCTTGGATTCGGTTTGCAAGTATTTTGTTCAGTATTTTTGCATCAATGTTCATAAGGGAGATTGGCCTGAAATTCTCTTTCTTTGTTGAGTCTTTGTGAGGTTTAGGTACCAAGGTGATTGTGGCTTCATAGAATGAGTTTGGTAATGTTCCTTCTGTTTCTATTTTTTGGAATAGTTTGAAGAGAATTGGTGTTAGCTCTTCTTTGAAGGTGTGATAGAATTCTGCGCTGAAGCCATCTGGTCCTGGGTTATTTTTTAGATGGGAGACTTTTGATGACCACTTCTTTTTCTTTGGGGAATATTTGACTATTTAGTTGATTTACCTGGTCTTGGTTCAGCTTTGGTAAGTCAAATCGATCAAGAAAATTGTCCATTTCATTTAGATTTTCAAATTTTGTGGCATATGGACTTTTGAAGTAAGTCCTAATGATTGTTTGGATTTCCTCAGTGTCTGTAGTTATGTCCCCCTTTTCATATCTGATTTTGTTGACTTGGGTGGTGTCTTTCTGCCTTTTAGTTAGCTTAGCTAAAGGTTTGTCGATCTTGTTGATTTTCTCAAAGAACCAGCTCTTGGTTTCATTGATTCTTTGAATTGTTTTATTTGTTTCCAGTTAATTGATTTCAGCCCTGAGTTTGATTATTTCCAGCCGTCTACTCCTTCTGGGTGTGTCTGCTTCTTCTTTTTCTAGGGTTTTTAAGTGAGCCATTAAGTTGCTTGAATGAGCTGTCTCAAATTTCTTCTTGAAGGCACTTAGTGCTATGAACTTTCCTCTTAGCACTGCTTTCATTGTGTCCCACAAGTTTGGGTATGTTGTGTCTTCATTTTCATTGAGTTCTAGGAAGACTTTAATTTCTTTATTTCTTGCCTGACCCAGCTCTCATTCAGTAACAAGTTGTTCAGTTTCCATGTATGTGTAGGCTGTTTGCTATTTCTGTTTTTGTTGAATTCCAGCTTTATTCCATGGTGATCAGACAAGATACAAGAGATTATTTCAATCTTCTTGTATCTGTTGAGGCTTGTTTTGTGACCAACTATATGGTCTATTTTGGAGAAGGTTCCATGAGGTGCTGAGAAGAACGTAAATTCTTTTGTGTTTCGGTGTAAAGTTCTGTAAATGTCTGTTAGGTCCATTTGATTCATGACCTCTGTCAGAGACATTGTTTCTTTGTTTAATTTCTGTTTCGTTGACCTGTCCTTTGTTGAGAGTGGGGTGTTGAAGTCTCCCACTATTAATTTGTGGATATCTATATGTGGTTTAAATTTTATCAATGTTTCTTTAACAAATGTGGGTGCTCTTGTATTTGGGGGATAGATGTTCAGGATTGTGATGTCTTCCTGGTGGAATTTTCCTTTGATGAGTATGAAGTGTCCTTCCCCATCACTTTTTATTAATTTTGTTTGAAAGTCTATTTTATGAGATATTAGAATGGCTACTCCTGCTTGTTTCTTGGGTCTGTTTGCTTGGAAAGTTGTCTTCCAACCCTTTACCCTCAGGTAATATCTATCTTTGTGTCTTAGGTGTGTTTCTTGTATGCAACAGATTGCTGGGTTTTGTTTACGTATCCATTCTGTTAATCTGTGTATTTTTATTGGAGAGTTGAGTCCATTGATGTTGAGAGAGATTAATGACCAGTGGCTGTTAGATCCTTTGATTTTGATGTTGGCTGTGGTCATCAGGTTGTGTGCTTGGTTGCTTTATGTTTTACTGTAGTAAGGTTAATTATTTCCTGTGTTTTCTTGAAAAAAGCTAATTTTTGGGGGTTGTATTTTCCCTTCCAGTGTCTTCTGTAATGCTGGATTTTTTTTTTTGTAGGTATTGTTGAAATTTGTTTTTGTCACTGAATATCTTGTTTTCTCAGTCTATGAGGACTGAGAATTTTGTGGGGTATAGTAGCCTGGGCTGACATCTATGTTCTCTTAGGGTCTGCATGATATCTGTCCCGGCCCTTCTGGCTTTCATAGTTTCTGTTGAAAAGTCAGGTGTGATTCTAATGGGTTTGCCATTATATGTTACTTGGCCTTTTTCTCTTGCAGCTTTTAGTATTTTTTCTTTGTTCTGTATACTTACTGTTTTGATTATTATGTGGCGGGAGGATTTTCTTTTCTGGTCAAATTTTTTGGGTGTTCTGTATGCCTCATGTATTCTTATTAGCCTCTCCTTTAACTTGGGGAAATTTTCTTCAATGATTTTGTTGAAAATATTTTCTGGGCATTAGAGAATGGAGTCTTCTTTTTCCTCTATACCTATTATTCTATTTTGTCTTTTCACATTGTCTTGGAATTCTTGGACGGTCTGTGTCAGGAATTTTTTGGATTTAACATTTTCTTTGACAGATACATCAATTTCTTCCATTGTATCTTCTACACCTGAGATTCTTTCTTCCATCTCTTGTAGTCTGTTGCTTACCTCTGTAGTTCCTGTTTTCTTCCCTAGATTCTTCTTCTCCGTTATTTCCTCCATTTGTGTTTTCTTTAATTTTTCCAATTCTATCTTCAGGTCTTGAGTTGTTTTGTTTACTTCCTTTATCTGTCTGATTGTACTTTCCTGTTTTTCTTTTAGTTCCTTCAACTCTGTTTCTTTTATTTCATTCAGTGCTTTAAGCATTTCCTTTCTAAGGCCATAAGCTGTTTGGCTGCAGCTTCCTCTATTTCTTTATGGATGGCAATATTCTGTTTGAGTTTATCTTCCTCTATGTCTTTACGTATCTTATTTGTTTCCTCTGTTATCATCTTCATGAGCATAGTTATTAGGTCATCTTCTGGATTTCAGTTATGCTGGGGTGCCCAGGGCTACTTGCCCCTGGGTAACTGGGTTCTGTAGATGCCATATTGCTCTGTCTTTTGTTTCTTGAGCTTTTACGCTGGCCTCTCCCCATTATGCTATCTTAGGTGTTTGGGGTTATTTTCTGGTGGTTCCTGAGGATCCTGTGGTGGAAAGAATCCCTTTGCAGAAAGCTGGTTTTTCCTGAAGGATGTCTTCTCAGCTGTTTGGGTATAGTCCCTGGATGGCTGGCGTTTTTTCAGGAGTTGCTGCTGCTCACCTCAGGGATAGAGACCTGAGTGGTAACTGTGGTCTTTGTTAGTCGAGAGGTTTCTCCTCTCACCCAGGAAAGTCCTGAGGACAGCTGCCCTGTTTCTGGGTTTCTTGCTGTAAGTTTAATGATCAGCTGCTGTGACCCAGTTGGATATCTGGTGCACAGCAACTGTTTGTGCCTATGTCTGGAGCACAGCTGAGTGATGGCGGCTCAGTCTCTGCCAGCTGTCTGGTGCGCAGAAACTGCCTGTTTCTGCCTTTCCAGCCTTTGGGAGCCTGGGTGTCTGCCTAAACTGGGTAACTTTCCTGAGACCTTTTCGGGGTGGGGGTGTCGAATGAGTGCTCTGAGATCAGACCAGCCGTTTCCCTCCCTGTGTGTTTGCACCTGACAGTGAAACTCATTCGCTGGTGCCCTGGTGCCCACAGTTCTATCTCAGGTGGTGAATCAGGCACACAGGCAGGCAGGTCTCTGTGCTGGAGCCTGGGTCCCTGGCTGTGGCTCCGGGCTGGTTCCTGGGGTGCCTGTGGAACCCGAGTCTTTTCCAGGGGATATCTGGGTGACCTAAGGTCGGTCCCAATTGTTTCCTGTACCGTGGGGTTATCACTTGACTGACAATTCCAGTCTCTGATAGTGTGGTGCGCATGGTTCAGTTTGGGACCATGACCAGAGACACTGGCTTGTGGCTCTGGGCTGGGGCTGGGGCTGGCTGCCAGCAGCCAAGCGTCTGGCGGGACCGGGATCTCTTCCGCAGTTTAGCTGGGTGAGTTAAAAGCTGATTGAATCCCCCACTGTGGGGTATCCTCTCACCTGGGAAACACAGGTGAGAGGATGTGTTTTATGACTGTGTTTTATGGCCACGAGTTCTGATTGCTGGTCACTGCTGATCCTGCTGCTGCTGCTCAGACTGAGAGTCCTCCAGGCGCCGCCATCTTGCCCCACCTCCACTCTCATCAAAACTTTTGTCCCTTCCTTCTTTCCTTTCTTTCGTCCTTCCTTCCTTGCTTCAGTTCTCAGTCCTCTCTGTCTCTCTCTCTCTTTATTCATTTTTTGGGGTCTTTTCTGTAGTCTGCATTGCATTAGGACTCTGCAGCTGCATCCTGCCTCTGCTTTCCAAATACTAGAATCACAGGTATATGTTCCAGACCTGGCTTACTCTTTATAAATTATGTTCTTTAGACGTCCCAAGGTTTTTTCCCCACTTAGGTCAAATAAATGATTTTAAAACCATTATGCTATTTTAAAGAATATATTATATCTTAGGAAATCCTACATTTGCAGAAAACCTTTGAAATGAGTACACAGCTCTCTTAACCTCCTTTTCCCAGGTGGAGAGACCGACTTTAAGATATTCTGCAGATAGAGAGTCTAAATTACAGATACCCACCAGGTCCTACCCTCAGATATGAGAATGCCACAGAAGAGGAGGAACAAATGTAGAGGTCAAAGGGGATAGATGACACAAACAGACCATAGTCCTTTGAATCAACTAAGCAGTCCCCATCATATGGCCTCACAGAGATGTGACAATCAAGAGTCAAGCATGGGTCTGTGCCAGGTCTTACATATGTGCTACAGCTGTTATCTTTGTGTTTTTGTTGAAATCCTAACAGTTGGAGCGAGAGTATCTCTGACTCTATTGACTGCTCTTAAGAAACTTTCCTCGTGTTGGGTTGCCTTGTTCGGCCTCAATATAAAGGCTTTTGACTTTTCTTATTGCATCTTGCTTGATCTTTTTTTCTGGCTGCCATATCCTGGAGTCATGCTCCTTTTAAAAGACTGGATAGCAGTTTTATTTGTAATAGCCAGAAGCTAGAAACAGCCCAGATGCCCCTCAACTGAAGAATGGATGCAGAAACTGTGGTACGTCTATACAATGGAGTTTACTCAGCAATGAAAAATAAGGAAATCATGAAATTTGCAGGTAAATGGTGGGACCTGGAAAGGATCATCCTGAGTGAGTTGTCCCAGAAGCAAAAAGACACACACAGTATATACTCACTCATATAGACATACAACATAAAATAAACTCACTAAAATCTGTACATCTAAACAAACTAAGCAAAAGAGAGGACCCTAACTAAAATGTTCAATCCCCATCCTGAAAGGCAAAAAGGATGGACATCAGAATAAAAAGAAAACAGGAAACAACCTAGGAACCTTCTACAGAGGGCCTCTGAAAGCCAGAAGAAGAAAACAGGAAACAACCTCGGAACCTGCCACAGAGGGTCTCTGAAAGCCTGTGCCCTGCAGACTATCAAAGCAGATGCTGAGCCTGATGGCCAACTGACGGGCAGAGTGAATGGAATTTTATGTAAGAAGTGGGAAATAGTAAGAGCTGGAGAGGACAGGAACTCCACAAGGAGAGCAACAGAACAAGATAATTTGAACACAGGGAACTTCCCAGAGACTCATACTCCAACCAAGGACTATTCATGGAGATAACCTAGAACCCTGACAATGTAGCCACTTCTGATGAGAACTGATAGACTAAGATCAGAAGGAGGTAGCTGAGAGGAGTGGAGGGAGGGGAAACTGTGGTGAGATGTATTTTATGAAATCTATTTTCAGTAAAAATAAAACCAAACCAACCCACAAAAAAAAAAAAAAAAAATCCACTCTCTCCTCGTTTCCCTAGTGTTAGTATCATATATCAGCATGGTAAATTTGTCACAGAATGTATATTCTGTGTATGTATATATCATGACTCCTTAAGTTCAGTACTAATGTTAAGTTTCATTCTTTGTATTACACTTATTTTTGTTATCTAAATAACAGATTCTAAGTTTTATTTATGTACTTTAACTGATGAATTGACATGGATGTATTTAGCTGGTATATATAGTTCTGAAGTATTTCTATGTATCGAACAGCTAAATTGGGTGCACATACTACTGTTGTCTTAAAATTTTGCCAATTGTATTGTCAATAGGAGACCAATTGTATTGGTCTCCTACCTAGAATTCAATACATTGTTATCACCAATATTATATAGCAGATCCTTGAAATCCTTCTTCTAACCTTACTGAAATTCTACCTATGTGGATAACATTCCCTTCTTCCCCACCTCCAATTTCAGGTGACTAGCTTTCTTCTGTTTTCAGATCACCTCTTCTTTTTCATATTACACATTATCTAAGAATATATGGAACTTACCTTTTTCTCTGTTTAGATGATATTTTGCAATGCACTATAGTATATTTTAGGTTTATCTATATGGTCATTAATGATAGAAAATACTATAAAGTATTTGATTGGTATTGCCTTGTATACACAGATGCGTACAAACAGGTACACACAATTTTCTTTATCAGGTAACCTACCAAACATAGATGGGTTAATTATATTTTTTGCTTATTGGATATTGTGAACAATACTACAATGGAAATGGGAGAACCTGCATATCAATATATTCCTCAAAATGATTTAATTTTTTTCAGTATATGACTGGTAGCAGGTTGCTAGATCATGGTGCAGTTCAATTGTGCAGAAAAAATGCATCCATTCCATTATTTGGTTCTTTTACACATAGTATTTTGATGGTATTGACTCTCTTCCCCTAACTCTTCTTAGATAAGAAAGCCCTGTTCTTTTTCCTTTCTTTCTTTCTTCTTCTTTCCTTCTTCTTCTTCTTTTTTTTTTTTTTTGTTTATTTTTTTTTTTGGCTGTTTGTTTTTGGTTGTTCAAGAAAGAATTTCTCTGTGTAGCCTTGTGCTGGAACTCACTTTATAGACCAGGCTGGCCTTGAAATCACAGTGATCCACCTGCCTCTGCATCCCTGACTGCTGGGATTAAAGGCAGGCATGATTATGCCAAGCTGAAAGCCCCATCGTTATTCACCAAACTTTGTGTTCTTTTTAATGAAACATTCAGCCCAACAAGTGCTTTCCATATACTCTTAGACTCTTAGATGTGTAGATATAACCTGGAACAAGATCATCCAGGAATCAAAAGGTAAAGAAAACTAATTCTTTCCCAGCAGCTATCAATTTTCAATATCTATTCTAGAAGTGGGACTCTGTGGCCACATCACACCCTCTTCATGCTGAGATTTTGTCTGGATTGAGTTCTCACAGGTTTTGTGCATAATGTCACAACAACTTGAGTTAATCTGTGCAGGTGACATAATATTTCAGGAACACTCTTTATAATTTTTCACTGCATTTTTCTCTTATACTTTGGTAGCTAAATATTGCTTCCAATATTTTTTGTAAGGCTAGCCTAGGGAACATGAATCTTTTGACTTGTTTATGTCATGGAAATTCTTTCTTGAATACTTAAAATACACACACACACACACACACACACACACACACACACATTTGTCCTGAAATAACAAGTGATTTATTAACCTAGTAATTTATAAATCCATGATAAGGTTCCATTAAAAGTACAAAATAATGTGAAAAAACACACAGTCATAACATTATGTATGATGGAATTCTATGTTTATGAGAATTTGAGATTCAAATAAAAAGAAATGTCTTTTTGAAAATTGATAAATATGATCAAATTACAACCCTTTTAATGTTATGATGCGCAGTATGTGTAGTATATATGGATGTTATTCAGAATGCTCTTACTTGGGAATTCATCTCAAATTTGCTTAGTTATATACCTAAAACATTGTATACTAAATGGAATTTAAAGATCTGAAATAATAAGATACAGCTCTCTGAAAAGAAACAGAAGTTGGCTTCAGTTATATAACAGGGGTACTTTAACTTGATTCTCAAGAAAATCCCTAGGCACTTGGTCCCTTACTACCTAAAACACTTTTTTTCTGGCACAAACTAGTAATATAAACTTTTCTGGAATGTAATATTTAACCCTAAGTTTCATGAGCATAAAATGAATACTTATTAGTAGAATCATTTTCTTTTGAAAAACAAACTGATTTTAGTGGAACTTTTTTCTTCCTAAAAATGTGCAGACACAAGGAAAAGTAATGATTCAATGAAGAGAAAAAAAAATGTTCCTTATGAAAACTTTATTTTTAACTGGAAGACAGAAATAATCCACTTGGGTTTTTTTCAGTTTTTAAATGTTTTATGATATATTATACTTAATAATAGTCTCATTATGACATACATTATAGCATCTTTATATATGAACATAATATATTTCAGTCATATTCACTCTCATCCTCTTTTTCTGTTGTTGTTAACGTGGTCTCATTTAGCCTAGCTTCAACTCCTTATTGTTGCCATTGCAGATATACAACTAGACATCTATTTTCCAGTTTCTGTAATTCTGAAACTGAATAAATTGTAATAAATCAATAAAAATAGATAATAAAATAGAAAAGAATAAATTGGAATTCAGCTTAAAATCAGAAAATAAAATAAGATAGAATTTTTTATTGAAGTAAAATATGTAATACACTTTTATCTGGCCTCAATTTGAGATAAAAATAACAGGAAAATGAATATTCATTAACAGGGAACTATTAAAATAAGATATGCTCATATCTACATTATGGTTGTTTTATTGTGACAACAATGAGCTATAGATGTAGTTCAAAATCCATTTGTTTTATTGTGTTGTAGAGCTAATACAACATGAAGTTTCAAAGCAGATAAAGACAGGTGGGTGAGGTTATGAGCCCACTAGCAAAGCTCTGTTGACAGATTAATACAAAAGTATCATATGTTCTGTTTGACAAATGTGTTCTGAAACAGTATTTTGCAGTAGGCTTGATTTCTGTTCTATCCTTTGTCCAAATGTGATAATGAAAGAGCATATTCAACCCTGGAGGATAATTGGCATGTGTGAAGGATGTACTGAAGAAAAATCATGTGAGAAGAGACATGATTTTTCTATACATAGTGGCATGTGTGTGACATTGAGTGTTACTTAAACACAAGCTACTCCACACTCAATTCATCCATCTGTTTCCTTAAAGGGAATAAGGACACATGCAAATGTATTTATATTTACCTTCCCTTCAAGGGAATGGGATTTAGTTCCAATAAATATCAACTGCCACCCAACTTTTGGAACAGAAACTAGGTTATGAATAGAAATAGATACCGCAGACTGCTAGGCAAAGAAAATGATTATTTATTTTTGCTTAAATTTTGAATGATTAAAGCAGTGAAGATTAAGGCCAACATATTAGTTTGTATATTATTCTACCTAAATGATTCAGCATGAAAACATCTCAATCAAATTTTAAGAAAATTATATAACAAATACTTATAAAATAAACATTTAATTTACTTTCTAGGATAGTTCAAAAATAAATATGTACAGCTAAAATTGTAATCAGGATGTCATAAAGTCAGAGATAACATAGATAGCTTCTCAGTGTCAGAGGTCTATAAATAATATCCAAAAAGAATAAGCATAATCCTAGGGAAAAATAGTAGAGACCTGCAGAGCTTATGTTATGGCTGTATTCTCAAGGACTTAGGTGTATATCACACTAACACAATAACTATATTTACAATAACATTATAGGTTATAGATTACAGTGTATCAACTCATAAATAAAGTTATCATAAAGAAACTAGTTTATATTAATGCATATTAATCACAACAATGCCATATAAATGAAAACTATATCACTTAGATATATTTCTTTTAGAGTTCAAAATGCAATATATACCCATTTTTACTAGTTGGCATAATTTGATAAAATCAGATATATTCATTTGTAAGACTAAATTAAAAATAATTCGATTAATAAACAGGTCAATGAAAAGTTTTCAAACATGTTTATTCAGAATCTGCTTTCTCATCCTATGAATTTGTAATATTTATGACAATCCAGAGAACTGTAATATCATTATCCTATAACAGTTAGGAATCACTATAAGCTTGTACAACTAGCATCTTTTTCAGACTGGTAACAACTCGCCTAAAAATTCACAATCAGGAATAGAGAAGAGAAACCTGCACAAACAAAAGATAAAAGGCAGACAAATTTCCTTCCTTCTCTCCTCTTTGATGAACAGTCTTGAAATACAATTGACCTTGCTCCCTCGGGTAAAATTTCATAAAACTGGGAAACTGGTTTCACTTAGTGGCAACCACATTAATGGCATTTCTTCCTGGAGGCCTTTCCCCTCTTTTTCAATGTTACTGGACCCAGTGAAGTTCTTAGGAGAGCACAAAGTTCTGTCAGTATTCACCTTATGTATGACTACAGCTAAGTTTTACTCTAGTTCCTAAACTTTGAGGAGAAAGAGTGTCTTTGTATTAAAAGATACCTTTATTGTGAATCTTAAGTCTGACCCCTATAGCTTTAGATAGTTAGGATAAATTCTTAAAGTATTTTGTTGTTTTAATCTGAGTTTAACAGAGCAATGCCTAAGGCGGGGGGTGGGTGGGTTATATTCTATTTTTCCTTAATGGATTGCTCTCCCTGATATCAAGAGTGATGGATGAACACTTAGATATATTTTAAATACTACTTTTGAGTAGAAATTTCAAACTATGCCAGGAAATTGTCCTGACATATCAGACCATATAAGACTGCTCAGAAACATTGTCCTCTATTTGAAGTGCTTTAATTTCATTCAGGTTGCAGCCCAAAGCACTGTTTCCAACAAACTTTCATGTGAATCTCTTTTCTTATTTTCCCAAGATGATTGTCACAAGAAAATTGAGTCTTAGATAAGTATAATAAGCACATAGAAATTCTAAGTTAATATAAGATATATAATAAATGCAAAATATATTAGTTACTGTAGCTATTGTTATTAATTATGATTGTGAAATATATGTAAAATTATACTGACTGTGATGAAGTAGCACATGGGGGCATCTGTGGAGTTTTATAATATAAAATGTGATGATTTTTAAATTTCAATTTATTACTTAACAAGTATAAAAAATGATACGCTTTTCAGGAACTTAGCACATTATTGGGAAATGAAGTCTACAAGCACAGTGAGGAATACCTGAAGGTAGTAAAGATGCCATCTTTACCAAAGAAGACAAATAGCAGAACATCTAGAAATCACCTAAAAAGCAGATGACTAAACAGAGAATTGTGCTAAGGATTTTGGAGTCAACATTCTCGTCATACGAGAGTGGGTTTATAAAGCTGGAGAGTAAGAAAGTTAGTTAATCACAGTTGTGGTTTTACATACAACATAGAGTTATCTCCATAATTTTGTAGCTTTCATTATATACATTCAGATAAGTACAGATGTAAACTCTGTATGTTCCATTTTACACATTTACTTAAAAAG
The DNA here is from genome assembly GCF_907164565.1 of Psammomys obesus. Classification (NCBI taxonomy): domain Eukaryota; kingdom Metazoa; phylum Chordata; class Mammalia; order Rodentia; family Muridae; genus Psammomys; species Psammomys obesus. The sequence continues at coordinate 34,029,377 of NW_026591086.1, forward strand.
ACTGTAATAAAAACAATGCAATAAAAACCAGATCACTAAGATATATTTTTAAAATACTACCTTTGATTAGAAATATCAGAGTGTTCAGAGAAACCAGAAATTTCTGGTTTCCAGAGTGGGAGAAAGAAAATATGTTTGTAAATTTGTATAAGTATGGAGTATAAGGATATTCCATTAATGCCAGGGAAATCTACAAGTTATACGTAGGAGTAGTGTCAAAAGATCCTTATTCAAAAAATATGGGTAATTAAAAGAATGCCTTCAAATCCTGATTAACTGAATACAGTAACAATATATGAATAAATTTTAATTACTCAATAAATGAAAATGATATATATTTTTCAAATCTTTCTGAAAAGAGCTGTGATTATAAAACGTCAAAATCATTGACAAAGTAGAGTAAGGACTAGGAGGCACCATCTCATCAAATGACCCACTAAAGATCTTAATTTATACAACAATATTAAATAATTTTTCATGTAATAGGATGGCATGAGAAGAAAATGACAACACTTTGGCATTCTCCCCAGTTTTATGGCACATGAATCTCATAGTGAAAGACTATCAAAAAACTCATATTGAGGGACCTTCTAAAAATTAAAGTGACCTGCATCTTTCAAACTGTCATCATTCTGAAGATAAAGGGAAGACAGAAAAATTACTTCCATGACAAAAGAAAGTAGAAACATGACAGTGAAAAACAATATGTCATTTAAGCGAATGGTTTTGAAGAGCTGATGAAAGAATACCTGGTTGATTGTAGTAAAAAAAAAATTTTCTCCTCCCTCTCTTTTTCTTTCTCCCTCTCTCTCTCTCACCCACACCCCTCACACACACTCAGACACTTACAGACACAAACACATGTGTGTTCCTAGGAGTAATGGTAATACCTAATGCAATGCAAAAATTATTCATGAAGGTCAGGAAAAGAAAACATCCTCTTGTATGGCATGTGTAAGTTTTCAGTATTTTTTAAATTTTATTTATTTTTTATTAATTACAATCTATTTACTTTGTATCCCAGCTCTAGCCTCCTCCTTCATTCATCTTCAACAAATGGTGCTGGTCTAACTGGATGTCTACATGCAAAAAATGCAAATAGATCCATATTCACCACCCCGCACAAAACTAAAGTACAAGTGGATCAAAGACCTCAACATAAAACCAGACACACCTAAGATGTTAGAATAAAAAGTGAGGAAAAGCCTTGACCTCATTGGCTCAGGAGACAACTTTCTGAACAGATTACCAACAGCACAGGCTCTAAGATCAATAATCAATAAATAGGACCTCATGTAACTGAAAAAGCTTTTGTAAAGCAAAAATTTTTAGTAATTTCAAAGAAGATCCATGCTTTAAATATTCATGCCATAATACATTTAGACTAAGGAATATGAAAAGTCAATATAAATTATAAACATGACAACACACATTTATGCTATATAAAGGGTTCTTGAAAAAAGTAAGTGAATGGAGTTTGGTAGATATTTGGTAAAATTTAGGGAGTAAAAACAGTAAGTAATTATCTCTCAGATAAACTCAGGAAATTTATGTAGAAGGAATGGCTATTTTAATGTAAAACAGTATAGAATATGAGCTAAAGTCGGTTTTAAATATTGAGTAAGAACTTTGGATAGAACATAGATGTATAACTTTTATTTTTATTTCCAAATTCTTTATCATCTTAGTTTTATTCTTTTTTAATTAAATTTTTATTTTTTATATAAATTACAGTTTATTCAATTTGTATCCCAGCTGTAGCCTGCTCCCTCATTCCCTCCAAATCACACCTTCCCTCCCTTATCTCCTCCCCTGCACATCTCCAAGTCCACTGATAGGGGAGGTCCTCCTCCCATTCCATCTGACCCTAGCCTATCAGGTCTCAACAGAACTGGCTGCATTGTCCTCCTCTGTGGCCTGGCAAGGCTGCTTCCCCATCAGGGGAAGGCAGTCAAAGAGCCAGCCACTGAGTTCATGTAGAGACAGTGCCTGTTTCACTTACTAGGACACCCACTTGGATACTGAGCTGCCATGGGCTACATCTGAGCAGGGGTTCTAGGTTATATCCATGAATGGACCTTGGTTGGAGTATCAGTCTCAGAAAAGACCCTTGTGCCCAATTTTTTTGGTTCTGTTGCTCTCCTAGTGGAGTTCCTATCCTCTCTAGGTCTTACTATCTCCCCCTTCTTTCCTAAGATTCCCTGCAATCTGTCCAAATTTGGTTATGAGTCTCAGTATCTGCTTTGATACACTGTGGGGTAGAGTCTTTCAGAGTCTCTCTGTGGTAAGCTCCTGTCCTGTTTCCTGTTTTTTCCTGATTCTTATAAAGATGTTTTTTTTTTTCTCATATGAAAATAACAAAATCCATATTTTACCATAACTTTTTAGATTAGGAACATTTTGAAGTCTTTCTTAAAAAAATTAGATGTTAGCAGGGAGGATGAATGAAAGTTCCACTGTCATCATTAGTAGTACAATGAATAGGATAACTGAGCATTCAGGCAATATAACATGTTTTGCTCCATCAAATTGCATGCTTCCATATGTATGATGCAGTTATGGCAAAACAGAAAAATACCATAACTTTAATTGGTGTTAGAGATAAAAATGTTATAAATTTAAAGTTTATTTTTTTAAAATGGTATAAACTATTTCATAATTATAAGTGACATTAAAGTCATATTAGAAGCCACTGTTGTGTCAAGCTTCACCTTCCCCAATCACTGTGACAACAAACACAAAGTCACCTTTTTACTGCAAAATCTAAGTGTCTACTTTTCTAAAAATTTTCACAGTTGAAAAGATGCCAAGTCTTAAGAGAATAATGTACAGCTCAAACTCTCCTATGAACAAATAATACTTCTTACATAATATAGGTGAGTTTCTATAAACTGTACAACTAGAGCAGCAGTAAATCTTTGTTAGCTTCAGTTTACTTCATTTCACTGAAAGATATTTGCAAATTTTTTTCATTCATTATCCTCATGTCACAGAAAATAATCAGAGTTTAATTCTTGGCAAATATCTAGGGAGATTAATAAAATGTGCAGTTGCATAACAAACCTGAGCATAACTCTGAATTGGGATGAACGATGATAAGGAGGTCAGGCTTTGAACATGTAGGCTGGGTATGTGCTCAGGACCTCTTGCTGTGTACCAGTTTACCATTGGAGGGAGCCATTCAGAACACATGCAGCTTTTGACTTACCACAAATAATTAGTCTCCTAAAATCATGGAAAGTAACCACAGAATGATTATGACTGATTACTCCTTACTGGCTGGTAAACATCACTATTCTCAGTTTCCCACGACCAAAAGCCTAAAACTCCTTTAACAACAAAGAATAAAAAAAGTCCTGTTCTCTGTTGTTGTTTCTGAAATATTAGCTGAGATCATTGACGTTTCCTTACTCTGGTGCCCAAGGGCATCCTGTTATTTTATTGTTGCTGTTCTTTAGATACAGTTTCCTATGTAGCTCAGGCTTATTGTAAACTCACCACCTCAGCCTCCAGGTGACTGGGATTACATTATTTATCAGCATATTTGTCTATTGTGTGTTGTTACACATGTATTATTATTATATGGCTAAGTAACAGAGATTTAATAAATAAAATTATATAATAGCAGTCATAGATGGCAATGCGATAATAGTGAAGACTAGGTCTCTTTTCCACCTTACCATAGGTGAGAAGAGTTCTGATAACAAAGGGAGACCACATTTCAAAGTGAAAAATGTTGGCGGGACATCAGAAATCAAGAAAGAGAAGTCAGGGGAGCTAACAGGCCTGGTAGAGCAAATGGTGGAGGAAAAAGTGGAATCAGTCTGAAAATACAAGATTAGTATTTTTTTCAGTGCAGGAAAGTCCAAAAGTATAGCCACAGAGTAAGACCGATGACCAAGTACTCTTAGGCCTAACCCCAAGAGAAGCAAAGAGTTCTCCTGAGCCTAAACCTCAGTACAGGTTTTATATCTATAAATGACTTCTCTTCCATGGCAGGCTACTTTTGAGAAAAAGAATTGTAGCACAGCGCTCCCTGTACCTCAGAGTACTGCATCAAGTAATGCACTTGAGAGAGAGAGAGACTGTTACTTGAAATAGAGCTACTTTAGAACAGAAAAATAAGGTAGAATAACAAGTTAGTAGCCTGAGGAGGCATTGCCACAGTTGCTGGGTGAGAGATAGCTTCCAGGTGCATTGTAGAGAGTAGAAGTCAGAAGCATACCTGTTGGGAAGTTTTAGCAGTTAGATCTCAGGTGTCAGGTGCTTTGCACTCTGTGAAAAGGAGAGGCCCCATCTCCTCTGCAGTACTGCAGAAACTTCAAGGTACAAGTTCATCAACTGCTGATTGCTCAACATCCAGAATTTCCGCCCTGCCATATTTGATTTGTTGCTAAGTGGAACAAAGAACAGTAAGCTTATGTCCAACAATAACCTTAATTTCCAGTCCTTCTTCCACTGGATAGTTTATACCCAAGTGGTATATAATAACTCTGAGAACAGTGAGTAGTGAACTGCTTGGGTGGCCTTATGTAATATAGATACCAATTAATCAGTTGCTTGCCCTAAGCCCTGAGGTGCATGTGTCACCATACCTTTCAGCATGGATATTTATTACTGTGCTTTTACAACATGGAGAGATCCAGTGGAGTAAAAAGTGGACTGTTCTTTGCCATTCTGATGGGTGTAAAGTGAAATCTCAGGGTCATTTTGATTTGCATCTCTCTGATGGCTAAGGACGTTGAGCATCTCTTTAAGTGTTTCTCTGACATTCTATATTCCTCTACAGAGAATTCTGTTTAGCTATGTACCCAATTTTTTAATTGGATTGCTTGATTTATTGCTTTTTAGCTTCTTTAGTTTTTTATGTATTCTAGATATCAGCCCTTTGTCAGATATAGGGTTGGTGAAGATCCTTTCCCAGTCCGTAGGCTGTCGTTTTGTTCTGATAGTGTCTTTTGCTTTACAGAAGCTTTTCTGTTTCATGAAGTCCCAGGAGCCTACCATAGAGGGCCTCTGAAAGACTCTATCTAGCAGTGTATCAAAGCAGATGCTAAGACTCATAACCAAACCTTTGGCAGAGTTCAGGGAATCATATAAAAGAAGGGGGAGTCAGTATGATGTGGAAAGGACAGGAGCTCCACAAGGACCAAATATATCTGGGCACAGGGACCTTTTCTGAGATTGATTTTCTAACTAAAGACCATGTATGGATATAACCTAGAACCCCTGCTGGGATGTAGCCCATGGTAGCTCAGTATCTAAGTGGGTACCCTAGTAAGGGGAACAGGGATTATTCCTGACATGAAATCAATGGCTGGCTCTTTGATGTTCTCCCCACCCACCGAGTGAGGAGCAGCCTTGCTAGGCCACAAAGGAGGACATTGCAACCAGTTCTGAAGATACCTGATAAACTCGGGTCAGATGAAAGGTGATGAGGTCCTCCCCTTTCAGTAGACTAGGAAAGGGTCAGGGAGGAGATGAAGGAGGGAGGATGGGATTGGGAGGGAATGAGGGAGTGGGATACAAAGTTAATAAACTGTAACTAATATTTAAAAAATAAAAATTTAGTTTAAATAAAAGAAAAAAATAGAAGTGGCCTGAAGGACCAGTGAAGTCAGTTCCTCAGGAATAAGAAAATTCAAAGAAAAATGACATCTCTCAATCTCAAAATGCTTTTCTAAAAGAAAAAAAAAAGAATCTAAAGAAAATGAAATTGTTTAAATGGATAAAGAAAAACATTGAAATTGAGCTTACTCTTAATAACAATCAAAGTAATTTGAAAGATAGAACTAGAGAAGTTAAAGTCGTAGGAGAGAAACACAGCAATTTAGGTTAGAAAATCAACAAAATATGGTTATAAATTCATATATATCTATATATAGATATATAGATATACATATGCAGTGATTAAGAAAATTCAACCCTTATTCAAATAAAGTCTGAACAGAAATCTTTACCAGCATGCTGAAAATATGGGACAAAGATGATCAGAGATTAAAGGCATTGCTGAGGAATTGGAAAACAGTAAAATGACAAACTATGAACACCACGATCTAGACCTCAGGCTCACAACCAGCTAGTAGGTCTACAATTTTTGGTATAGAAGAGAAAACTGAGTTGCAGAAAAAAATGGTATGGGAAATCTGTGCAATAAAATTCTAGCATAATGTTTGGTATTCCTAGTAAAAGAAATGGCTAACCACGAATCAGACATACAAGCAAAGGGGAAGGAGGGACTTTATAATTCACAGAAACTATTTTAGAGAAAAAAAAATTCATATAATTTACTACCACAAGCCTAATAGAACAACACCAGATATCTAATAACAAGAATATTAATAAAATTATTCCTAAATATTATTCCTAATAATACAGCATTCTGCTGTACTTACAGCTTGGTGCTTTTTCTAGTCGTCATGAGAGAGGCTCCCTGCAGCAGCAGATGCAGAGACATACAGCCACAGTTCACAAAGGATGTCTCAGTGGGTGGTCTCCATGTTCCTTACCCTTGAAGATTGTAAAACTGTCGTTGCAAATTAAAAAAAAAATGAGTGTTGGGCTATGTAATATTTATGATTAGCCCTAAGATTAACACAGAGGTGTTATTAAACCATTTTCAAAAATAATAAGACACAGATACATGCTATATTTTATAATTACCTTATATACCTTGGGCTGGGGAGATATTTCACTTATGCTGGCTCAATAACTTCACCATATATCTCAGAGCCCCCACTCAATGCCATACACCTTAATCCTCCTCATCTGGTCTACCTCCCATTCGTAATCCCAAGACGCTTGTATTCTTCACCTGGGCCTTTTCACACCATTATTAGAATCTTTCCAGCCCAAATGATTCCTTCTTCACCCATCCCATCATGACATCTTCTTAGCTCTTCTCTTTCTGTCCATCTGTCTCCTATGATTCTCCTGTCCTCTCCAAGCCTCGGGAAACTTACTCACACCTACCCCATTCTGTCCAGCCCAGGGATAGGTCATTCTATCAACCAATAAGGTATGTCTTAGGCAGGTTTACAAAACAAGGATAGGTGTAATCAGATCTTGAGGGCCAGTAACATGCATCAGACCAACCTCAAATAAGAAAACCTGTGGAAAGGGTTTCATCAGGACTGGTTGATTATCATCCTCTGTGGCCTGGTAAGGCTGTTCCCCAATCAGGGGTTGGTGATCAAAGAGCCAGACAATGAATTCATGTCAGAGAGAATGGATGATACCATGAGAACATGGCTCAGTGAATCAACTAAGCAGGGCTCATCCTTTGTGCTCACAGAGACAAAATGACAATCAGGGACCTTCATGGGTCTGTACCAGGTCTTGGCATATAAGTTATGGCTGTTATCTTGGTTATTTGTGGAAATCCTAACTGTGGTAGCAGATGTTATATCTGACTCTTTTGCCTGTTCTTGGGACTCTTTTCCCTCTTCTTGCATAGCCTTGTCCAGCCTGGATAAGAGGGCTTTGGCCTCATTATTTTTTTTAATCATTCTATTGATTCTTTATGAATTTCGCTTCAGGTGTTAGAGTCAGGAATTCGCTCAAAGAATGACCCCAGACTCTAGTAGCTTGCAGAAAACAAAGGGCATTTATTCTGCATTAGTCCAGCATGCTGGTGTCACCACCTTTAAAATATGGTGTTGACCCCAAGGGGAGTTGAAGGCCCCTTTTAAAGCCAGAAATGAGAATTCCTATTATTGTTCTATAATCTTGACTGGGATTGCCTGGTGCCCATGGAAGCTACGGGTGCCCTGGTGATTCTGGTCAGTACTTATATGCTTTTCAAACCCTTAGTTAAGCAACCTTATATTCGCCAGGTCAAATGTATTGGCAGTTTCCCATTGGTTGCCCTTTTTCTGTGGTTCTTCCTGTAACTTTTAGGCCTGTTCTGTTGAGCAAGAAAATGAAGCCTGTCATGGAGTTTGTCAGGCTTATTTAGCCAGGCTCTCTCACAGGTACCCTAATCCCTCTCATCTTCCCATCACTCCATATTGTACCTTGGACTTGCAACTTCACCAAAAGATTAAAAAAAAAAAAAAAAAAAGCAGCTGTGGTGTGGTTTGAAGCCTTGCTTTTGCTATACTATCAATACTGGAGTCTCACGTGTCCTCCTGTTGTAGATCCAGTTGTTATCCTGTGTCATACAGATCCTACAGTTTTGGTTATTCAGGACTAGCCCCTTTACACACAACTGCAGTTCATAGATGGGATAGATGTTGGGGTGGGAGAACTCAAAGGCCTGGATCTCGGCCTGGATGGTAGCTGAATTGGTCTGCCTGCCAGCTCTCCCGCACTAGAATCACCAGTGCCAGCTCTCCCTCTTTGCCAGGGCTGGTTTTCCTGTGCTCATAGCATTGGGACCAGCTTTCCCATATTCTCCCTTCCTGTCTTATTGTACCTTGTTTTGTTCTGTTTGGCTGTTGTCTCTTGGAGGCCTTCTTTCTTCTAATGAGGAAATGGAGGGGAAGGAAACCTGGGGAAGAAGGGAGGAGGGTGGAGCTGGGCAGAGTGGAGGAAGTGGTGGTTGGAATGTTTCATATGAAAGAAGAATCCTTTTTTCAATGCAAATTATAAAAAGGGGAAATGAAAATGATTAGAAAGAGGAAATCTCAATGGAAAACTACACAGGAAAGAATTAGGAAATATATGAAAGAGTATTAATGAACTAGCCATGGAGTTTCTAAATCAAGAAAACATAAACTAGTACACACAATTTAATACTAACCCTTCATGTAAACAGTCTTGACTCTACATAAAACAAAGAGACTGGCTGATTAGATTAAAGATGAGATTTAAGTCTTTATTGTCCAAAGAAATCTTATCTCACTGGTAAAGATATATTCTTACTAACAGAGAAAGGATAGAAATGACATTCTAAGCAAATAAACTATGAAAACTAGTAGAGGAAGATACACTCTTTTATTTTTATTTTTTGAGGCATATTTTTTCTCATTTTTTATTATTGTCATTTATTACAATTTATTCTATTTGTATCTTGGCTATAGCATCTCCTCCCAGTCTCACCCCCTCCCTCTTCTCCCCCTATGCACCTTCCATAGTCCACTTATAGGAGAGGTCCTCCGCCCTTTTTATTAGACTCTAGCCTTGCAGGTCTCATCATGACTGGTTGCATTGTCTTCCTCAGTGGACTGGTAAGGCTGTACCCCCAGAGAGAGGTGATCAAAGAGCCAGCCACTGAGTTCATATCAGAGAGAGCCCCTGCTCTTCTTACTAGTGAACCCACTTGGAAACTGAGTCTATGGGCTATATCTGAGCCAGGGTTTTAGGTCTTCTCCATGCATTATCCATTGCTGAGATATCATTCTCTTTAGGGACCACAGGGCTAGTTTTTATGGCTCTATTGGTCTCCTTTTGGAGCTCTTGTCCCCTCCAGGGATTTCTATCTCCCCTTTCTTTCCTAAGATTCCCTGTACACTGCCCAAAGTTTAGGTGTGAGTCTCAGCCTTTGCTTTAATACCTCTATAGAGTTTTTTTCTTTCCTTTTTTTTTTTTTACTTGTTAGTTTTTAATTATTTATTAATTACACTTTATTCACTTTGTATCCCCCCAGTGGTTCTCTCCCTCCTCCCATCCCAATCCCTCCCTTCCTCCACCCTCGGCATGCATGCCCCTCCCCAAGTTCACTGATAGGGGAGGACTTCTTTTCCTTCCTTCTGATCCTAGTCAATTAGGTCTCATCAGGAGTGGCTGCATTGTCTTCTTCTGTGGCCTGGTAATGCTGCTTCCCCCTCAGGGGGAGGTAATTAAAGAGCAGGCCAATCAGTTCATGTCAGAGACAGTCCCTGTTCCTATTACTATAGAACCCACTTGGATACTGAACTACAGATGGGCTACATCTGTGCAGGAGTCTTAGGTTATCTCCATGTATAGTCCTTGGTCAATTCCTATGCAGAAAGTCAAAGAGGATGGACATCAGAAGAAGGAGAAAAGAGGGAACAAGTCAGGAGCCTGACACAGAGGACCTCTGAAAGGCTCTGCCCTGCAGATTATCAATGCAGATGCTGAGACGCATGGGCAACCTTTGGGAAGAGTGCAGAGAATCTTATGAAAGAAGTGGGAACCAGTAAGATCTGGAGAGGACAGGAACTCCACAAGTAGAGCAACAGAACCAAAAAATCTGAGCACAGGGGTCTTTCCAAAGATAGAGAGAGTCTTTCAGAGGCTGTCTGTGGTAGGCTCCTATCCTGTTCCTTGTCTTCTCCTGCTTCTGATGTCTATCACGTTTATCCTTCTAAATGAGAATTGAGCATCTTCCCTAGGGTCTTCCTTGTTGTTTAGCTTCTTTAGCAGTATAGTCTTCAGTATGTTTATCCTATATTATATGGATAATATCTTCTTATGAGTGAATATATACCATGTGTATCCTCTTACTTCTGAGTTACCTCACTTAAGATGATCTTTTCTAGTTCCCACCATTTGCATGCAAATTTCATGATTTCTTTGTTTTTAATAGCTGAGTAGTATTCCATTTTGTAAATGTACCACAATTTCTCTATCCATTCCTCCATTGAAGGACATCTAGGTTGTTTCCAGATTCTGGCTATTATGAATAGAGCTGCTACAAACATTGTTGAGCAAATGTCCTTGTTGTATACTTGAGCATATTTTAGATATATGCCCTAAGAGTGGAAAAGCTGGATATTGAGGTAGCATTATTCCTAATTGTCGAGAAAACACCAGATTGAATTTCAAAGTGGATATACAAATTTACACTCCCACTAGCAATGGAGGAGGGTTCCCCTTTGTTCACAACCTCTCCAACATGTGTTATCACTTCCATTTTTTGATCTAAGCCATTCTGATGGGTTTAAGGTGAGATTTCAGGGTTGTTTTGATGTGCATTTCCCTGATTACTAAGGACAGTAAGCATGCATTTAAGTGTTTCTCTGCCATTCTATATTCCTCTGTTGAGCCCCCCCCCATTTAAAAATTAGGTTATTAGCTTATTGGTGTTTAATTTCTTGAGTTCTTTATATATTCTGGATATTAGCCCTCTGTCAGATATAGGGTTGGTATAGATCTTTTTTTTATATTTATTTATTTTTTTTCTTTTTTTAAATTATTATTATTAATTACACTTTATTCATTTTGTATCCCCTCATAAGCCACTCCCTCCCCCCCTCCCGATCCCACCCTACCTCCCCTTTTTCCATGCATGCTCCTCCCCACGTCCACTGATAGGGGAGGTCCTCCTCTCCTTCCTTCTGATCTTAGTCTATCAGATCACATCAGGAATGGCTGCATTGTCTTCTTCTGTGGCCTGGTAAGGCTGCTCCCCCCTCAGGGGGAGGTGATCAAAGAGCAGGCCAATCAGTTTATGTCAGAGGCAGTCCCTCTTCCCATCACTATGTAAGCCACTTGGGCAATCTTTTCCCATACTGTAGGCTGCTATTTTGTCCTCTTGAAAATGCCCTTTGCCTTCCAAAAGCTTTTTAGTTTAATGAGGTCCTGTTTATTAATCATTGATCTTAGTGCCTGATCTGTTGGAGCTTTGTTCAGGAAGTTGTCTCCTGTGCCAATGAGTTCAAGGTTATTCCTCCAGTTTCCCTTCTGTTAAACAGTTTCCTTCAGTGTATACAGTTTTATATTGAGAACTTTGATCAATTTGGAGTTGAGTTTTATGCAGAATTATTGATAAGTATCTATTTGCATGCTTCTACATGAAGTCATCTGGTTAGACCAGAAACATTTGTTGAAGATGCTTTTTGTTTTCTTTTTTCATTGTATGGTTTTGGCTTCTTTTTTAAAATCAGGTGTCCATAAGTCTGTGTGTTTACTTCTGGGTATTTGATTCAATTGCATTGATCTACCTGCCTGTTTTTATGAGGCTATGGTGATAACCCTAGCTGGGACTCCTAGCAGCAGTGGATATGGAGCCTGAAGTCACCACCTCTGTAGTCAGGAGAGAGCCCTACTGAAGAGATGGGGACATAGAAACAACTATAAAACCTTTGACTCGAAATTTGTCTTGGCTACAAGAATTGTAGGCATTAAGATGAAACAGAGATTGAGGGAATGGCAAACCAATAGCTGGCCCAACTTGAGACACATTCCATGAGAGAGAGCTCATCAACCCCTGACACTTTAATGATATTCTGCTATGGTTGAAGACAGGGGCCTAGAATAACTGTGTATCTTTTAACAGTCAGGGTAGGGGCTGTCTCTGACTCTGTTGCCTGCTTTTGGACCAGTTTCCCTTAGCTGGGCTGCCTTGTCTGGCCTCAGTGGGAAAGGATGCATTTAGCCCTGCTGGGACTTACTGTGCCAAGACAAGAGCATAGCATAATTGCTTTCTGAGAGGCTTCATCCTGCAGCTGATGGAAGCAGATGCAAAGATCCACAACCAAACAGTAGACCAACCTAAGGGAAATTTGTGGAATAGTGTGAGGAAAAACTGAGGGAATCAGTGGGATCATAGACCCAACAAGAAATCTTACAGAGTAAACTAATCTGAACCCATGGAGGCTCGCAGAGACTGAACCACCAACCAAATAGCATGTGTGGGCTGGACCAAATCACCTACACATATTTTGTAGATGTGCAGCTCCGTCATCATGTATATCTCCTATCAATGGGAACAGGCCAGTCTCTGACTCTGTAGCCTGCCTTTCAGGGTTACATTGTCTGAACACTGTAGGAGAAGATGTGCTTAAGTTCTGCTGCAACATTAGGCTAGGCTCCTCCTTCTTTAAGGAGACAGGTGAATGGTTAGAAAGAAAGGATGACAGTGAACTGCCATGGGCTACATCTGTGCAGGGGTTCTAGGTTATCTCCATGCATGGTACTTGGTTGGAGTATGAGTCTCAGGGAAGAACCCTGTGCTCAAATTTTTGGTTCTATTGCTCTCCTTGTGGACCTCCTGTCCTCTCCAGGTCTTACTATTATTTCCCACTTCTTTCATAAGATTCCCTGCATTCTGCCCAAAGTTTGCCCATAAGTCTCAACAAGTGGGTTCCATAGTAATAGGAACAGGGACTGCTTCTGACATGAACTGATTGGCCTGCTCTTTGGTCACATCCCCCTGAGGGGGAGCAACCTTACCAGGCTACAGAGGAAGACAATGCATCCACTCCTGATGAGACCTAACAGACTAGGATCAGAAGGAAGAAAAAGAAACCCTCTCCTACCAGTGGACTTGGGGAGGGGAGTGTGTGGAGAAGGGGGAGGAAGGGAGGGATTGGGAAGGGAGGAGGGAGGGAACTAGAGGGGGGGATACAAAGTAAATAAAGTATAATAAAAAAAGAAAGGGAGGATGAGGGTGGGAGTGGAAGGAGAGGAGAGAGGGGACTGGGATCAGGCTGTAAAGTGATTAGATAGATAGATAGATAGATAGATAGATAGATAGATAGATAGATAGATAAATAGACAGATGATAGTACAGTGGAAAAAGAAAATAGAAAAAGGGATAGATTATTTCATTGTTAACACTTAGATAAAATAATATTGTTTGTAGTTTTCAAATTATTGAGTGATATAAATTTGGAGTTTTATTATAGCAACATTACACTTGTATCACAATATTGTTTTAATATGTAAGCAGACATACTTTTAAATTCTGATTGTGCCTACTTTTTATTGCCTTGTATCTTTTACTTAGAGGTTGTTTTGATTCATTTTCTTTTTAATGTATTGTATGAAGCACCCTTCCCTGCATGTACTCAGGAAGTATCCGCTGAATATGAAAAAAACAAAGTGTAGCCCTTTCCATTTACATTGAAATTTGTGTGCCTTTCTTTACATCTCGTTTTCTTAAATGTCTACTCTTAATTTTTATATAAGGAAAAAAAGCTCAAAGAAAATGATGAAGTGTTTATTGAACTTAGAAATTAGTTTTCTCTTTGAGAAGCATTTGCATTTACAATCATAAGAGATAATATAATTTGTCTTCCAATAAGCTGACCATGTTTAGACTAATTATCTATTAGCTATGGTGACAGAATTACTCATATATCAAAATTTTTCAGGAATAAACTTCTATTGTTGTTACGGTATCTTTTATTCACCTGATTGTCATCTCTGAGCCTTACTGAAGAATAAGCTTACCCTTTCTACTTTCTTTTGAACTCTTGCTGGCTGGTTCAACTCAGATGTTCTGGCTCAAAACTCTTCTCCAAACTGACTGATTGAAATTGGCTTCTCATGTCTTCACCTGAATAGCTTTGTTTCTGAACTCCATGAACTGCACTGCACCGAACTGAAAGAACTCAACTGAACTGCACCAACTGCTGATACTGAACTGTTTTGTATTGACCTCAGCTCTCCCGTACTGTCTTCTCTTCTGAACTTTCTACTGTACTCTACTCTACTGTACTATCTTCTCTACTCTCTCTCTCTACTGTACCATATTCTACTGTCTCAGCTTTATAGTACTGTTCTTAAATAGTTTTTTTTTCCTGTATATTCTTTTCAGAATTGGGTATAGCCTATCTCTGACTCATTCTGTCAAATATTTCTCTGATCTATGACTTTATCTGCCCCTCCATTAGATGTCACTTTCAAATCTGGGTGCTTCCTTCCAAAAACTAATTTTACCTTCATTCTATGGTATATTTAAAGGTATGAACTAAAGGCATATCTTTATTTTAGCCAGAGGGATTAAAGGTGTACTGGATGAAAATTCCTCTATGTATTGTCCAATCTGACAATTTTTCACTAGAACATTTTAGACTGTTGCTTTTGTTTAAGGAAGAAAAGATGGAGAAATATATTGTCAAGATCTAAAAGAAAAGCCTTTTCTATCTCAAAACCTGATGTCTCAGAGTGACGTTATGGTTACTGTTGACTGACAACTAAATTGGACAGAGAGTTTCGTAGGAGATAGAAAAGTGTATGTTTGTGGCCAGGTGTGTCTATGATGACTGTTTAAGGGAGGACTGCCTAAACAGTATAACCTACAGATAAGTGCATGTTTTGTCTAAGTGTGTCTATAAGAACTATGGGAAGACTAAATGAGAAAACCTATGCTATTAGCCTCATTTATTAGTCCAAGAGCTGAGAATGAATAAAAAGATGGAATTAGGCATAGGCATTGTTTCTGCTTTCTGGAAGCCAAAGTAAAAGTTTTCTTTTTCATGCCCTCTTTACTATTATTTCTACTTGACCATGGACATAAAACCAATGCAATTAGGACCAGAGACCAAAGCCTCTAAAACTATGGCCCAAAGGAAGCGTTCTTTTCTTTAAAAATGTTTCTCATGGACATTTATCACCGAAACAACAAAAATAAGTAACACCTTTAAATGATTTTAATAATGAGTCACTGCTGCACAGCTTAGGCTTGTTGTGGGAGTCAGATGTGGTCAGGGCCCACTTGCTTTGTACAACAACTTGGCTTTCCTGTCAGGATGCCTGAAGAAGTGCACCATGGAGAGGAAGAGGTGGAAACCTTGCCTTTTAGCAGAAATTGCTCAATTCATGTCCCTTATCATCAACACTTTCTATTCAAATAAGGAGATTTTTTTCTGGGAGTTGATTTCTGATGCCTTTGGCAATATTCTGTATGAAAGCCTGGCAGACCCTTTCAAGTTGGACAGCAGCAAAAAGATAAAAATTGACATAATCCCCACACCTCAGGAGCTGGCATTGGTGGACACTGGCATTGGTATGACCAACACTGACCTCATAAATTACTTGGGAACCATTGCTAAGTCTGGCACAAAAGCATTCACGGAGGCTCTCCAGGCTGGTGCAGACATCTCCATTGGGAAGTTTGGTGTTGGATTCTATTTGGCCTATCTAGTGGCAGAGAGGGTGGTTGTTATCACAAAGCACAATGATGATGAACAGTATGCCTGGGAGTCTTCTGCTGGTGGCTCCTTCACAGTTTGTGCTGACCATGGTGAGCCTATTGGCTAGGGCACCAAGGTGATCTTTCACCTCAAAGAAGAGAAGACAGAATACATAGAAGAGAGGGAGTCAAGAAAGTAATGAAGAAACACTCACATTTCATAAGCTATATAATCACCCACTATTTGGTGAAAGAACAAGAGAAGGAGATCAGTGATGATGAGGCAGAGGAAGAGAGAGGAGAGAAAGAAGAGTAAACTAAGGGTGGCAAAGAGAAGCCAAATATTGAAGATGTGGGATCAGATGAAAAGAATGACAGTGGCAAAGATAAGAAAAAGAAAACTAAGAAGATTAAGGAGAAGTACATTCATCATGAAGAGTTGAATAAGACTAATCCTATTTGGACAAGAAACCCTGATGGCATCACTCAAGAGGAATATGGTGAATTCTATAACAGCCTCACTAATGACTGGGAAGACTACTTAGCAGTAAATCATTTCTCTGTAGAAGGTCAGTTGAAATTCAGGGCACTGCTGTTCGTTCCTCAGCAAGCTCCTTTCACCTTTTTTGAGAACAAGAAGAAGAAGAAGAACATCAAACTGTATGTTCATCATGTGTTCATCATGGACAGCTGTGATGAGCTGATACCTGAGTACCTCAACATTATCTGTGGTGTGGTTGACTCCAAGGATCTGCCCCTGAACATATCCTGAGAAATGCTCCAGCAGGGCAAGATTCTGAAAGTCATCCACGAAAAAGTTGTAAAGAAATGCCATAAACTCTTCTCTGAGTTGGCCGAAGACAAAGAGAAGTACAAGAAGTTTTATTAGTCATTATCCAAGAAAATTTTATTAGTTTTAATATTTTTATATTAATTACAGCTTATTCATTTTGTATCCCAGCTGTAACCTCTCCTTCATTTTCTCTAAATCCTACCCTCCCTCCATCATCTCCTCCCATACATCTCACCAAGTCCCCTGATATGGGAAGTCTTCCTCCCCCTCCATCTGACCCTAGATTATCAGGTCTCATCAGGACTGGCTGCATTGTCTTCCCCTGTGGCCTGGTAAGTCTGTTCCCCTATCAGGGGTTGGTGATCAAAGAGCCAGACAATGAGTTCATGTCAGAGACAGTCCCTGTTTCCCCTTACTAGGGTACCCACTTGGAGACCGAGATGCCATGGGCTACATCTGAGCAGGGGTTCTAGCTTATCTCCATGCATGGTCCTTGGTTGGAGTATCAGTCTCAGAAAAGATACCTGTGCCCAGATTTTTGGTTCTCTTGTTCTCTATGTGGAGCTCTTGTCCTCTCCAGGTCTTACTAACTCACCCTTCTTTCATATGATTCCCTGCACTCTTCCAAAAGTTTGGCTATGAGTCTCAGCATCTGCTTTGATACCTTTTTGGGTAGAGTCTTTCAAAGGCCCTCTGTGGTGGGCTTCTGTCCTATTCCCTGTTTTCACTCTCTTCCGATGTCCATCCCATTGCCTTTCTGAGTGAGAATTGATTATCTTTCCCAGACTACTCTTTCTTGCTTAGCTTTTCTTTAGGTGTACAGATTTTAGTATGTTTAACCTATTGGAATCTATGAATATTCTACCAACCACCGCTGCCTCTTTGAGCTCCTCTGCTATCACACCTCTCATTCTGGAGATGAGATGACCTCCCTGTCTGAGCATGAAGGAGACACAGAAGTACATCTACTATATCACTGGTGAGAGCAAAGAGCAGACGGCCAACTCTGCCTTTGTGGAACGTGTGTTGAAGTGGGGCTTTGAGGTGGTGCATGTGACCCAGCCTATTGATGAGTACCGCGTGCAGCATCTGAAGGAATTCGATGGGAAGAGCCTGATCTTGGTGACTAAGGAGGGCCTGGGTCTACCAGAGGATGAAGAAGAGAAGAAAATGGAGGAGAGCAAGGCAAAGTTTGAGAAGCTCTGCAAGCTCATGAAGGAAATCTTCAATAAGAAGGTTGAAAAGGTCACAATCTCCAATAGGCTTGTCTCTTCACCCTGCTGTATTGTGACACCTATGGCTAGACAGCCAACATGGAGCAGATCATGAAGGCCCAGGCACCGCATGACAACACTACAATGGGCTACATGATGACCACAAAACACCTAGCGATCAATCCTGACCACCCCATTGTTGAGCCCCTGCGGCAGAAGGCTGAAGCAGACAAAAAAGGCAAAGCTGTCGAGGACCTTGTGGTGCTGCTGTTGGAAACTGCTCTGCTCTCCTCTGGTTTCTCACTTGAATATTCCCAAACCCACTCCAACCACATCTACCACATGATTAAACTAAGCCTGGGAACTGATGGAGATGAAGTGACTGCAGAGGAGCTCAGTGCTGCTGTTCCTGATGAGATCCCCACACTTGAGGGTGATGAGGACGCCTCTTGCATGGAAGAAGTAGATTAAAGACACCACCCCCCCCAGGCTTCCCATGTTCTCTCTGTAGCTTTCCCTGTGGCTCCCCTGTAGCCTTGACCCACCTGACCATCCTCATGTCTAGAAGAATTTCTTCTATCCTGGCCTTGTGGCCTTGTACCTTCAGGCAGGAAAATCCCCTCCTACAGAATGGCAAGGTCGGGTATTGTGTATGGTGTTTTTTGTTGTTGTTGTTGCTGTTGTTTTCTTTTCTTTTTTTTTAATGAAATTAAAAGTATGCAAAATAAAGAAGATGCAGTTTAAAAAAATTAATAATGTTTTTCTGGAGTTGAAGACTGACTTCAATATAAACATTCCTAGACACAAGTGAATGAAATACACATTAATAAACAAACATGATGTTTAACACTTTCCTGAATACAAATTTAACAAAGAAAAAGAATGGTAACAAGATACTGGAGAATTACAAACGTTAAGATAGGGAAAGAATCTTAAGTGAAAGCTGGTAGTAGAACAGACTCATGCTGACTTAGCACAAACTGCAACCCTAAGGAAAAAGACAATAGAAATCTATAAATATTACTTTTAATACTATATATCTGAAATAGGTGTTCTCCTTCTCCTTAGTATTCTGTTTACCTTAGATAGACACAGGTTGTTTTCGGATAATACTTATATATATCTTATAAAAATCCCTCATGAAAAATAAGTATTCTGATATCACTCTATGCTTCATCATTCAAAACTCCCATGGACAAAGAATATCGTCATTTATCAAGAGCTGTGCTTTCTCATAGACTTCATCTTTGCTACTGTCAGCAACATCAAGGACATCATTCATCTTCCTATTCTTTGTCTCTTTTGTGTAAAGTTGCTTCTGTAACATTTTTTGAATAAAAAGGGCTGCTTTTATATTCAGCTATGATGAAGAATGAAGTGATTCTTTTTGGCTTAGACATGAACATTGTGGAATGTACAATAGCTATTAGTTTATGGCTATGGCTTTGGATATTTCTGTTTAGTGATTATAAGTTTAGTATATACTACATTGTACCATAATGGTTATATTGGTTTTTAAGGCTATGTTATGTAACATTTCTTGGGGAAATGTGAGCATATTTTTAACTCATGGGTGAACACATGTCAGAAATAATAAAAAAAAAACATATTCTACATAATTCTAGGTTAGTAAGCACATTACTTTATCAAGGTTATGTGGGTGAGCAGTCATTTACAAAGAGACAAATAATTCAAAGGCAGCTTTATAAAAAAGAAGTGACCTCTCTCCTAGAACTGTAACCACTAAAGAGAGCTGAACCACTGGAACACTGTATAAGTCTTTCAGAACTTGCTTATACTCGGAGAGTCCATTTTCATAACAATTGTTATTGTTTGTATAACAATATTTCATGAGGTGAGTGGCCTGATGATTCTTGCATTTTTCATGGACTTTCTGAGGACTACCATGCCATAGCAACAGTTACTTATTTTAAAGAGCCTGACCAGTTATGAATCCCTGTGCTGTCCTATCCACTGTGAAAAAAAGCACAAAGAGTCACTTCTGTGACAAATCTGGCAGTATCAAAAATCTATGGGCATAGACACAAATGTTTAAGAATCAGTTGGAGACATCGCTTTAAGAATAACAGTTGTTAATCCTACATGGTAATCAGACACAGGTTTTTTGTCTTACAGTATTAATAATGACTCTGATTTTATACACTGGACCCCTTAATTGCTATCCCAAAGTAGTTGATTGGTTTCAAAATAGTAGCATCATTATTTTACTAGGCATGTCTTCCTCGACATGTTGGTAATGTAATGCATAGGCCATATGTAAGCATGGCCCATGTGACATCCTGTACTATGAAAGCAAACCACACAGAAAGAACATTAGCTGACTCCCAGACCCATTTCACTATGCCCAGAATAGATTCTGCATGGTGTATTCCACACCAATGTCTAACTGTACAACCAACAGTAGCGGGTGTTATTGCTTTTAACATCATCTTCTCATTTGTAGGATGCAAAGAACTTTTCTGGCCAACAATTCTCTGAGAGCTAACCTGACACTGGTCCTCACATTTCCATCGCACAACCTTATACCTTTTGGGAGCTTTCTTTCTCACTCATACAGGTTTCTTTTATTTAAGGAAGGAACTTATCTGCATAACTGCTGCCATTAGTGTTATTAAGTACGCTCCGAGAAACGAAGAAATTTTGGGTCTATAATATCAAAATATATTAACAAGACTAGGTACAGCAGAACATAACGTCATCACTTGTAACAATTGTTTTGTTAAAAGAATAATGTTTAGTATAGCAGTATGTGGTGACCATTATTTCATCTAGCCCTCTAAGCAACATTTATTATGTGTGACTTATCGACCCTTTTAACCTGGGCTACTACTGCTGTTCTGGGGCCATTGTACATTTGTCCATCTGCAGTGGTCTCTGTCAAGCCACTTTGGACTATTTTGTCTGGCTTAACTCCTAAAGGGAATATAACTCTTGTAGTGGTTTGAATAAAAATAGCCCTCATAGGTACATAGGGAGTGGCCCTATTGGGAGAAGTGGCCTTGTTGGAGTAGGTGTGGCTTCATTGGAGGATGTGTGTAACTAGGGGTTGGGCTTTGAGATCTTAGAAAGGCAAGCTCAGGCTGTGAGTCACAATTACAGGAAGATCTGCTACCTGCAGCTCAAGACATAGAACTTTTCCAGCACCACATCAGCTTCCATGCTGCCATGCTTCCCAGCAAGATGATAACGGACCACATCTCTCAAACTGTAAGCCAGCTCCAATGAAATGTTTTCCTTTAAAGGATTGCTGTGATCATGGTGTTCCTTCTCAGCAATAAAACACAAACCATGACAATTTCTATGTAGCCTCCTGTGCTTTCCCCTGGAGCCAGATCTCATGTTACAGATCGTAAGTTACTCTAATTCATTGTAACCAAAAGCAAAGTATCCCTGGCTGTCTAGTTTCTTCTTCTGGGCTGTTATGACCCAATTAAAAAATGGGGCACAGAACTAAACACAATTTTCAATAGAGGAATCTTGACTGGCCAAGAAGCATTTAAAGAAATGCTCAACTTCCTTAGTCATCAGGGAAACACAAATCCAAAGAACTCTGAGAGTCCATCTTTCAATGGTCAGAATGGCTACCATTTACATCTCAAGCTACAGTATGTGCTGGTGAGGGTGTGGAGAAAGGGGATCCCTCCTCCATTGTTGTAGGTAGTGTGAACATGTACAACCACTTTGGAAATCAATTTGGTGCTTCCTCAGAAAACTGGAAATAGCTTTACCTCAAGACTCACCTATACCTCTCTTGGGTATGCTTCACCATACAAGGACACTTGCTTAACTATTTTCACAGCAGATTTATTAATAACCAGAATTTGGAAACAACCTAGATGTCCCTCAACTGAAGAATGGATAAAGAATCTTCACATTTACACAGTGGAATAACACTCAGCTACTAAAAACAAAGAAATCATGACATTTTTATGCAAATGGATGGAACTAGAAAAGATAATCCTGAGTAAGGTAATCCAGATTCAGAAAGACACATGGTATGTACTCACTTTTATAAGAGAAATTTATCCATATAGTATAGGATAAGCATACAATGTGACACAGACCCAAAGAAGATAAATAACAAGGACAATCCAAGAGAGGATGCATAAATCTCATTTGGAAGGGAGACAGAGTAGACAGAGGTAGTGTCTGAAGTGAGGGAACAAGGTAGGAGGGGGGCACAGAGAGTTAAGAAGATGGAGATAAGACCTGGGGAGAGTAGGATCAAGAAGACAGAAGGCCCATAGATAAAAGAGAAACTGAGGTTAGGGGATCTCGGTGACAAGCTGAAGACCTAAGTCAGAGTAGGCCCTTGGGGGGATATGAGGAGGATTCAAGCAGTGACTCCTAATAGCAGAGGTCACTGAGACTTAAGAGGACACTTTCTAACTAGACTAGCCTTCTAGTAGAGGAACTTCAACCCACTTACAAAAACTTCTACCCTAAATTTACTCTTCCTACGAGATGTGCAGGAATAAATATAGAGCAGATAGAACAGAGATTGAGGGAAGGCCCAAACAATGTCTGCCACAACCAAAGATCTACCTTATGGGAGAGTGCCAACCCCTGACACTATGAAGGATACTCTGCTAAGCTTGCAGACAGGAGACTAACAGAGTTATTCTCTGAGAGACTCTACCCAGCAGCACCTAAAAACAGATGCTGAGACTCATGGCCAAACATTGGGCGATGCTTAGGGAATCCTGTTGCTGGCTCTTTTGCCTACTTGTGGGACTCTTTTCTTCCTGCTGGATTGCCTTGCCCAGCATTGTTGTAATGGTGTGTGTCTGGTCTTATTGTTGCTTGTTATTTTGTGTTTGGTTGACGTTTCTGGGAATCCTGTTCTTCTCCGAGGGATGGAGGGGGAAGTAGGTTTCAAGGAGAGGTGAAGCAAGTGGGGGGGGGGGGGAGTCCAGGGAGAGGAGGGAGGGGAAACTGCACTCATGAGAGAAAAACAAAAAGTATTAAAAAAAGAAATAATGTTATTGCTCTATTCAGTATAAATAACCCACAAAAGATTAAATATGAAAGAATTTTAATAGTATTTAGAGATGAAGTAGAAATTTTAAATAGAAAGTAGTTGCAAAGGGGAAAATAGTAAATAGAATGAATAAAACTGTTTCAAGGAACGATTTGTTTTTTAATTTCATTATTGGATCAATATGAAAAAAGAATATATGGTTTTTTTTCTACATGCATATAGAAGACTAGCCTTTCATAGTTTTTCTGAGGCTTACAAAAGAAACAAGATGCTAAGTACATTGTCATATTTATATATTTATATTTTATATATCTCCAGTGTTATGGGCAGAAAATCACTTTTTTTTCTACTTTCATGGTTTTTAATTCTATAGATGACACAAAAAAGTTTCAGGAAGCATTTAAACAAGCACTGATGAATAATACTGGACACTACTGATGAACTTTGAGAGCATATACATTTCTTCAGTGACAGTAAGCATTTTTCTTTTCTTTTCTATGGAGGGAGACACCTAGAGCATTTTCACATATTTTACACAAGCCTGTTCTTTGTTCCATGGAGGAATGATTTTTTTTTTTTCCTTAGAAGGCTATTCTTGATATGATCATCCCTTGAAACAGAGCTCAGAATAAAAGGTAGACAGACAATTCTACTGCTCGCAAGATGCACAGAAAAGGGCGTTACCTATGGAGAGTATTCTAGCAACAATTTCTGACCCTTCTGTCTGTATTTTCTTGGATTCTTGCTAACTCTCTTGTGTGCTCACTGCTCCATTAGCCACTTTGATTAATTTGGCTGACATGCTGTAGCCAAATCTGTTCAATCTGTCTCATACAGCTTGTAATTAGGGATACTATCAATTGGACTCTACACAGCAGGATGAGGCCAATCTGTAAGACATACTTGCACAAAGACAACCAGGGATCCATACTCCAGAAACAAGTAGAAGAGTGAAAGACAAAAGAACTTATTGCTTACACAGTTTATTTCTTTACATTTTAAGTTGAATGATGATTTTACTTTGCTGAAGAACTAATTAAATTTCATACCCCAGCGTTGCTTAGAAAGAAGCTAAGTGTGGTGTTTCTGTCATCTGTCAACAGTGAGTCAGGCTGACATGTGTACCTTCTTTTCACTGAACCATCACTGATATTTTGGTTGAAACCAAATTAACTTCACTAATTATTTTAGTGAATAATTAAATTTTTATTTTAGGAATAACACCTTTTAAGGTGGCACAAAGGACAAAATTTTCTCTCCATATGTTTAATACTTTGGGAGGTCACAATTCATTGTCTGTATGTAAGTATGTTTATGATGGTATGATGCGATAGTTTCTAATTTTCTAGTTCTCCAGTTATTACCTGTACTACATAGCTATCATATTTTCCTGAATGAGGCAGTTTAATATTAGATCTTTCATTCAACAGTAACACCAAGAGAGGACAGATTATAATTTACTTCATGATAAAAATACCCTGGACTCTGAGCATAACTTTAACATAGCTTAAACCTAGTTCTATGTTTTGAATGAAATTGTCTACACTGTTTTTTACCTCTGTGCTACTCTAATCTTGAGCTGGCCAAACAGTGAACCCAAGTATGAGGACCAAAAGGATATTGAAGCAATGCAAAATGTGAGTAAATATTACATGATGCTTAGAGAAGTTGCCAGCAATATTATGAAAAGTGGCAGTAAAAATAATGGCCAGACCTTCTAAGACTAGATTACCAACACAGCACATAATTTAATTTTAAAGAAAAAGTTAAATTATCTTCAGTCCTAGCATTTCCTATGGATTTTAAAGTCTAAAGCATTTTATCTTTGGGATTTGTGAATACTTAAGAAATTAAATTTATTTTAACTAATGTGTAAAATGTTAAGATCACAGACATTGATTGGAACCATGTGCTGTTTTGATACATGTTTTTATTGTTAGTTTTTAACTAGGTTAAATAATACCTTGATGGTTAAAATATCCAACATCCTTTCTTGGAATATATCCTCTTAATTAAACTACCTGGTACTTTATTGTATCTTTTGTCACCTTACATTACAAGCTGCACAAGAGAACTTCTTGATTCTAACTATAGCACAGTAATTATGCCAACTGTCTTTCCCCTCTTACTCAACTACTACAACTTCACTTCCATTTTTTTTAAACTGAAATTACCACTTTTAGAGTCCATATGTTGGTGACATAATGAACTACTTTTCTTTCTGTGTCGGGTTGACTTATTTCACAGAACAAAGTGATTTAAAGTTCTGCTATGTGTCACAAGTGATATATTGCTGTTTATTTTGGTAACTGAATAGCAATACTGTGTAATTGTATATGCACCATGGACAGGAAAATATTGTATACTACCCTAAAATTAATAAAGGCTATAAACTCATAACTACCCACTAAGTATAAAACAATGATCATATATCTCTACATATAATGAGAAATGCATCCTTTAATATAATATTTGGTTTTTTTTCTTGGAAAATGTTGTAGATGTATATAGTATATTTGTATCAATTTCTTCTGCAAATTTTCTGTTGAAATTCCTGCTAGTCCTCTTCAGAATGCATCCCAATCAACCTCATGTTTGTTCTCTGTTTTTTTGTTTTTTGTTTTTTTCAAAATAAGAACACTGTAGTTCACTTAGTTTAATTGGTATCGCTTTTTTTTTTTTTTTTTTTTTTGCAAATCTAGATGATGTCATCTATCAGGATGAACAACCTACGAGGATCCATGTTCTTGAATAAAATAGATAGAACTCCTACCCGACCAGGGAGCCGTCATCCGCCACTAGCTCCTCAGCTAAAAATAAGGACTCCTATGCCTCTCTTAGTGCAAAATCTTGTTATGTCGAGGATCTACAGTTTTTCAGTAGCCCACTTCAAATTCTGGTTTCTACAATCTCCCCACTCTGTCTACTGTGATGAAGCATAAGGCTCAGGGCTGGGAGGTGATAGGGACATTCCATTTAATACCAAAGATTCCCCAGCCATTTGTCTGTACTTTGATTAGTTGTGAGTTTCTATCTTAACTGCCACTCAGTACAAAAAGATGCTTCTCTAATGAGGTTGAGAGCTCTACCAATCTCTGGGCATGGGGATAAGTATTTACAACACAGTTTAAGGTTATATTAAATTATAAAATATTAGTAAATTATTTGTTCTCTCCCTGGGCTTATGACCTCCTTACATATATCTTTCTGATCAAGTTTATAGTTTCTGAGTTCCTGTTTACTAATTTAGTTTAGGTTTATGTGCATTGGTCTTTAGTCTACATGCATGTCTGTGTACCATGCATGCAATGTACAGTTGTGATTATAAAGTAAAGAGCATCAATACAATGAGAGAATCTAGTCTTCTGAAGCTTATTTATGAGTAAGTTCCCTGAATTCCTTTAGAAAACAAACACCTGAAAGTATAATAACCAGGGTGATATGGCTCATATTGCTTTTGGAATAAAGGAAGAATGAACAGAGCTAGAAATATTCTAGGAAGAATCTCAAATTTCAAAAATAACAGTTTATTGCCTTCATTTTGCGTGTGACTCAGGAAGTGGTTGTGAATAAAATTTCCCTCACAAGAAAAAGGCTTAGTCAGTATACTCCACTTTTTGACCTCTTCGGTATTAACAGGAGAAATGACTACTACAGAGGTTATTTTATTACTGAGCAATGAAGTCAGACAAATGGGCATTTGTAAGTCAGAAATTAATTCAGTTTCAAAACAGGGCATCATGTTCACTGTATTGATGAGAAAAGTCATAACCAAAGGGGAAGATGTTGGAAGAACTAATACCATTTTCAAGTCAGTAGGAAAGAGGTCATAGACTATGGAGGTCATCAAGGTGCTTTATACAAATAACCTGTATTAGCATATGAACTATAATTCCAAGGCTAATAGTATTTCTTTGGTGAAATACTCAAAGCATGATCTTACTGTTAATACAACAGTGAGGTGTGTGGTTCTACTTTTGAAGCAAACATATGCTTCATATACAGTGCAAAGAATAAATACATAGTAACACTGAAAAAGCATTGTAAAAAATTCATGTGAGACTTCAAGGACAAATACCTGAATACTTATTATCACTTATCATTGAAAATTTGACTTTCAGGTGAGATAAATGACTAAGTATTCTGCAGATGTAACATGAGACAAATAAATGTTAGGAAGTAGTGAAATTATTCAAATGGAAATTATGAATTTATAATTAATTTATTTTTAGTATTATCTACTAACTGATTATTTTTTAGATTTGTTTACATTCTTATGTACAAATAAGCATTTATTGGGTTTTGTCTTTGCGTAGAGGATATATTTCGTGATTGACTGCTGATGAGTTACAGAAATTGTTCCTAATCCTTTGGTCGTCTCATGTCAATTCTGCAATTGTATTTTCAATATGTGACTCTTATTCGCTACTCAATGTGCTGTGGGGAATAGACTAGATTGGTCGAGTCTTGTTAGATTTGATTAGTCTTAAAACAATCAGTAATTAAGTATGTAAGAGGCACCCCCCCCCCGAGTTAAGATGTAGACATCTTAACACAGAAATTAGTGAACTTGAAACCATACTTAGTTTTCTTATCTCCAACATCAATTCAGTGAGAATAAAACCTTAACAGAATACTCCACAAGGATACCTTTAATAAAAAGAAGCAAAACATAGTTCCAAGGCTGTCAATCAAACAGAAGCTAAGGAAAGAGAAATTAAAGGAAATGAGAAGATACTGAAACTGAAATTTTTATAGGTTGATGTAAGCTTTTGAAAGAGATTGCTTATTAAACATGTTAAATATGTACCTAAGGAAGCAAAAAGCAAGCAGTGGATAGAAAAATACCCTGAGGGTTTCCTATCAGACAACAGAGGTGCCTTGGAGATCTATGAGGTTACTGTTCATGAAGTAGCTCTAACTCAATGAATAATATTAGAGACCTTAATTAAAAACAATTACAACACTAGTACCAGCAGCATAGAATTTTATTTTAATTCCTTAGTGTTACCCACTCAAAACCCAGAAACAGAAAGACAGGCATTCACTGTTAGTATACATTCACTAATAAGTGGATATTAGCCATATAATATAGGACAGCCATCTACAGACCTAAAGAAGCTAAACACAAAGGAGGACCCTAGGAAAGATGCATAAATCTCATTCAGAATGACAAACAGAGTAGATGCCAGAAGCTGTGAAGAGAGGAAAGGGGATGGGAGTCTACTATAGAGTGTCCTCTGAAAGGATTCACCCAGCAGGAGATCAAAGCAGATGCTGAGACTCAGGGACAAACTTTGGACAGAGCACAGGGAGACTCATGGAGAAAGAGAAGGGTGGGATTAGAGGGACAAGGAGGGAAAAGGAGCCCCTGTACAAGGAGGCCAACAAAACTAAAAGATCTGATCCCAGGGGTTCTTCAGAGACTGATGGACCAATGGAGGAACATGCATTGAGAGGAACTAGACCCCCTGCTCAGATGTGGCCCATTGGTAGCTCAGTCTCCATGTGTAGTTCTGAGTGAGGGGAGCAGGGGCTGCTTCTATCATGAAACCAGTTGACTGCTCTTTAATCACTTGCACCTGGTGATGCAACATTGTCAGGCCACGGAGGAAGAGGATCCAAGCATCCTGATGAGACTTATCAAGTGATGGACAGAAAGCAATAGTGGAAAATTTCCCCTTTCAGTGGAGTAGGGGAAGGAGATGAGGGGAAGAGAGATAAAGGGTGGGACTCGGGGAGTTGAGGGAGGGGGCTTTAATCAGATTCGATAATGAATAAATTGTGAAGAAAAAATTTAAAAATTAAAAAAATAACTGGCTTATAAAATGAAAGGGTATAATAACTTGGTTTTTTGCCTAATAGTTTCTTTCTGTTAAAATCCTTTCCTTTTTTTGTTTTTAGAAAACTTCTAATTCTACTATGAACATAGTTGAGCAAATGTCGTTGTTGTGTGGTTGAGCATCTTTCTGGTACGAGCCCATCCTAAATTCTGGGTCTTGAGGTAGAGTTATCCCCAGTTTCCTGAAAAAGGGTCAAATTGATTTCCAGAGTGGTTGTACAGTTTACATTCCTACCAGCAATGGATATTTGCTCAACTGTGTTTGTTCATTAGCAGCTTTATTTATAATAGCCAGAATCTGGAAACAACCTACATGTCCCTCAATCTAAGAATGGATACAGAAATTGTGGTACATTTGCACAATGGAACATCACTCAACTAGTAAAAACAGGAAAATCACGCAATTAGCAGGCCAATAGATTGAGCTAGAAATGATCATCCTGAGTGAGGTGTCCCATAAACATAGAGACAGGCATGGTATATCCTCACTTATAAGTGGAAATTAGCCATATTATACAAGATAAACATACTAAAATCTACAGACCTAAAGAAGCTAAACAACAAAGAGAAGCCTAAGGAAGATGATTAATTCTCATTCAGAAGGGAAAACAGGATAGACACTGGAAGAGGTAGAGGAGAGGAAACAGGACAGGAACCTTCCACAGATGTCCTCTAAAATACTTCACTCAGCAGGGGATCAAATCAGATTTAGAGACTCACAGCCAAACTTTATACAGAGAGCAGGGAGTCTTTTATATATTTTTATTTTTTTATATTATTTTCTGTTAATTCACTTTGTATCCCAGCTGTAGCTTCCTTCCTCATTCCCTCCCAATCCCACCTTTCCTCTCTTATCTCCTTCCACGCCCCTCTCCAAGTCTACTGATCAGGGAGGTCCTTCTCCACTTCTATCTGACACTAACCTATCAGGTCTCATCAGGACTTGCTGCATTGTCTTCCTCTGTAGAGTCTTATGGAAGAAGGGGGATATAAAAAGACCCAGAGAGGACAGGAAGACTTTCCCTATCAGTGGAGTGGGGAAGAGGGGTAAGGGCAGGAGAGAGAGGGAGAGAGTGACCAGGAGGAGATGAGGAAGGGGGCTACAATTGGGATATAAAATGAATAAATTGTAAATAATAATAATAGGCAAAAAAAATTCTGATTCACCTTCAAAATGAATTTTTCCAGAAGCTGTTGAATTCATTCAAGCAGAATTGCATTTTCTCCCCTAGGTAAAATTTTGAACTGTTGTTATTGAACTAGGCATATGCTACTATAATTTGCATTTTTCCATAGCATCTCACAGCATGTTTCTTTCGGGTCTGAGATCTGTTGCGCAGTAATTGCTGTATCATGTATAATCACATACACAAAAAAATATTCAAGTCAAGTGCAACTTTACTTGAATTACTTGGTGTAAGGGGAAAAAATTGGTGGATTATAAGGCAGGGTATGGTGCTGAGAGACACACATGCTTTCAACAAGTGAAGGTATCATTGAAATGCATTTTCATACTAATATGTGATTGCATAGAGGAAGAAACGTCTCTGAGGTCCATCTGTTTACTACTTGTGCTATAATGGCTGTGCTATTGGTTGTTGCTTGAGATCTAATCTATGTGCCTTTCAGACTGAAATCCTGCTGCTAGATTTCTCTTATTCTTTGATCACTACCTTTCTATAAATAATACAAATTCTATTATTTAATTTATGGCTGAATGGTCGTAAGGGTCTTTAATTCATGAGTCCCTAATTAATTAGTGATTTCATTGATCTCTGCAAATGTTTTAGCATGTTGCTATAGCTGATGGCAAATGCTTCGGATGTAGAAATTATATGTACGGATTTTTTTTTAATTTTTTATTAATTACACTTCATTCATTTTGTATCTCTCCGTAAGCCCCTCCCTCCTCCCCTCCCGATCCCACCCTCCCTCCCCTTTCTGCATGCATGCCCCTCCCCAAGTCCACTGATAGGGGAGGTTCTCCTCTCCTTTCTGATCTTAGTCTATCAGTTCTCATCAAAAGTGGCTGCATTGTCCTCTACTGTGGCCTGTTAAGGCTGCTCCCCCCTCAGGGGGTTACTTGCGAGTATCTCCAAAACTCTTAAATTCATTTTATTGTAAACTTTGACAGCTTCTATTGACTTTGACATGCCTACTAAAACTTGGTCTAATTTCCCACTTCCTTCCAGTGTGCGCGGTTGTGCTATTGCACTTGTCAGCAGATGCAAGACAGGATGCTGCATCTTCTTTCTCACCAACTGAAATAGATATAAATCATGAGCAACACAAAATGATAAATAAATCTGCATTCTATGAAGTTGTCAACAATTTTGGCTGTTTTTTTTTTTTTCAAAATTTTCTGAGATATCTTAATAACAAATATTTCATGAGGCATAGTTGCTCCGTGTGTACTACTATACATTTTTAAATACCATCACATTATTTGAAGATTAAAATGAAGCTAATAGTCCCCTAGGAATTGGAGTGACTTTTTGTTTTCATTAGTCCTTCTCTCATCCAAGCAGTAACAAACATGGAAAAACAATTAAAAGACTCAAGAATATTAGTTTTTAACACTTTGAATGGTGGGTTATATAAGCATAGTAACAACTTCGCTTCAATAGTTTATTGAGATGACTTCCTTATGCAGTTCTATGAATTTCAGTAGAGTCTGTTCACTGGTAAAACGAAAGGTTCTGCATTATTACAAAAACATACTTCCAGAAATTCATGTTCTGAATGTTCATAAATATTTGTTTTACTCAATTGATTTGATGATACTATGGGGAATTAAATGAAAATATCAATGAAATAATTACAATTACATATACAATTCCTATATGTACATATAGTACAGTTTTGAAAAACAAGATTTCTTTAGAAAAACTGTTCAATATAATAGAAGTATGCAATTGAGATGTGGGCATTAGTTGCCTTTCTGATTTTGTGTGAGTGTAAAGGGTTGTATACAAGGCTCTATCGTATAGTGAACTATTATCACCATTTCATTATGTTAGAACTAAATTGCTTCGTGTTTTGTTTTGTTTTGTTTTGTTTTTTCAGAAAATTGCTGTGTGTAGTTAACAATTTTCTGCTTGCAAACTGATACTTTTCAAGTTCTTTTCTATTCCTAAAATAACTTTTCATTGCCTTCACGTTTACTGAACATTCATGCTCTATTGAATGGGCAATTGGAGAAATTTCAATGGAAATTTGTATGATACTACAGAGGGATATAATACATTCTCAAGTTGGGTCTTCAATTTTTGTTTCTTTTGTTTAATTTTATTTATTTATCTATTTATCCATTTGTTTATTTATTTAGATTTGTTTACTTTGCATTCTGTCTGCAGCCCCCTCCCTTGTCTCCTCCCAGTCCCACTCACCCTCCCTCTGCTCCCCTTATGCCCTTTCCCTAGTCCCCTGATAGGGCAGGACCTCCTCCCCCTCTATTTGACTTATTGGATCTCATCAAGGCTGGCTGCATCATCTTCCTCTGTGGTTTTGCAAAGCTGCACCCCCCCAAAGAGGAGGTGATCAAAGAGCCAGCCACTGAGATCATGCCCAAGACAGCCCATGATCCCCTTAATTAGGGAACATACTAGGAAACTGAGCAGCCTATGGATTTCCTCTGAACAGGGGGTCTAAGTCCTATCCATGCAAGGTTCTTGGTTGGAGTATCGGTCACTGCAGGCCCCCCTGGGCCTAAGTTTTTGGTGCTGTTGTTCTCCTTGTGGAGTTCCCATCCCCTCCAGGTCTTTCTATCTCCCTCTTCTCCCAAAAGTTTTCAGCACTGTGTCTAAAGTTTGGCTATGAGACTTTTTGCCTGCTCCTGAAACTGTTTTCCTTCTATCGGGTTTCCATGTCCAGCTTCAACATAAGGGCTTTTTGCCTTGTCTTATTTGTTTTTCTGTTGTTGTGTTTGTTTGCTTGCTTTTTGTCTTTCACAGCTGTTGTCTCTTGAAGGCTGTCTCTTTTCTGAAGAGGAAAAAGACAGGGAGTGTATCTTGGGAAGAGGAGAGTTATGTGGGATGAGTGGAGGGAGGAGAAACTGCAGTTGTGATGTGTTGTATAAGACAAGAATCTGTTTTCAATAGAAAAGTATAGTCTGATGGTTTGTTTATATTTTGCCACTCCACATTCTTCTATATTCATGCAACAGAACTTGAATTTTCCAGTAGAATGGTTCCTCAGACCTACCTCCCCACCCCCACACACAGTGGAAGTAGAAATAACCCTTTATTTTCATGTGGCTTGTCTTTTCATTTTCTCAAATACATGGGCATTGATCAGTTGCCTCAACAGTGACAGGTAAGAATCAAACAGCAAGTGATGATCATGCATTTAATGTTTTTTCTTCATAGAACTGATAGGATTATGGGTACAGTCTCACAAGAGCTAGAAACTTTGTTATAGTTCTCAAACAAGAGAACTTAATTCTTTTTTTTTTTCATTCTGTGAAGCCATAGTCACTTTGATACCTAAACCACACAAAGATCCAACAAAAAAAGAGAACTTCAGACCTATCTCTCTTATGAACATTGATGCAAAAATACTCAATAAAATACTTGCAAACCGAATCCAAGAGCACATCAAAGATATCATCCACCACGACCAAGTAGGCTTCATCCCAGGCATGCAAGGGTGGTTCAACATACGGAAATCCATCAATGTAATCCACCACATAAACAAAATGAAGGAGAAAAACCACATGATCATCTCCTTAATTCTGTTTAAAAGGATTTTATCACTCACAAAGAGATATACTTGATAAACATCTTACTATGGCAAAGTTTTAACAGGGCCACAGAAGGATTGGTGAAGATAGCTAATTTATTAGATTTTGGTTTCTGGACTCAAATGACTTAATACAGATCTTGAAAGCACAGGGAGTATGATTATATTTTGGTCAAAAACTCTTGACATAAGAGTTTAAGGTTATTGGAGCCTGTAAGGAAGAGAACTTAAAACTGAGTTTACTGTTTATTAAGCAGTCTCTATACCCTAGTAAGCAGTAAACTGTTTTGATTAAAAAGCTATTTACACAAGGGAATAAATTATTTTCCCAGACCTTTGCTTCCTGTTATTTTCCTTAAGGAGCAGTGAGATTCTTTGATTTTTGTAGTTTGTATGAGATTTAAAAAATAAAGAGAAACAAATGTTATAAAAATCTAGTATTTTTCCACTGGTTACTCTATCAGTGGAGTAGGGGAGGGACAAAAAAGAAGGGGGTGGAAGTAGAAGGAGATGAGGGGGCCACAGCAGGGATACAAACTGAATAAATTGTAATAAAAGATAATAATAAAAAATTTAAAAAACTTTGTGTACAAAGCAAAAGAGCCCCATTATCAACACTATTCTTTCTTCTAATTTTGCTTTTCTTGAAAATGTATTAGATAGAAAAAAACATTCTACTTTGTTTGGGCAGTGATGTATTATGGATTTTGTTTATGCAAGACCATTAGGCATGATGTTAGCATCTCTCTAACATCTCATGCTAAAAGGTACATGAAAATAGCTTCACCTCATCACAATAGGAGAATTCACAACATGGAAAAGTGGACTACTTATAACACTGGAATATTTTTAGAGATCCATTTAAAGACTGGCCTACACGTTTCTCTTCATAGGATAGTATATAATGCCACCATACTAAAGTACACTGCTTTATGTGAGAACAATGCTCTCACTGACTATAAATAAAAGGTCTTTTGGAATTCTCAGAACATTTTGAAGCAGTAATTAATCATAATGCGAGCGATTTGAGTGTCACTTCTATTCTGTAGCTAAGTAATGAGTTAATGAGGATAATCTGATATGACACTAATATTTCCATAAAAAACTTCCTCAAAGGGGAGGGGAAAGAGGCACCTCAGTCAGTCAGAAGTACCTCCTATGTAGGTAACACAACTTTTAATTTTTTTGTTTAAGAATAGGATTTATGATTTCCTTGTTTTTCATTGCTGAGTAATACTCCATTGTATAGATGTACCGCAATTTCTGCATCCATTCTTCAGTTGAGGGGCATCTGGGTTGTTTCCAGCTTCTGGCTATTACAAATAAAGCTGCTACAAACATGGTTGAGCAAATGTCCTTTTTGTGTACTTGAGCCTCTTTTGGATATATGCCTAGGAGTGGTATGGCTGGATCTTGAGGAAGCACTATTCCTAGTTGTCTGAGAAAGCAGGTAAATGGTGGGACCTGGAAAGGATCATACTGAGTGAGTTGTCCCAGAATCAAAAAGACACACACGGTATATACTCACTCATATAGACATACAACGTAGGACAAACCCACTAAAATCTATGCATCTAAAGAAACCAAGCAAGAGAGAGGACCCTAACAAAAATGTTCAATCCCCACCTGAAAGGCAAAGAGGATGGACATCAGAAGAAGAAAACAGGAAACAACCTACAAACCTGCTGCAGAGGGCCTCTGAAAGCCAGAAGAAGAAAACAGGAAACAAACTAGGAACGTACCACAAACTCAATGGAGAGAAATTAAATCAATCCCACTGAAATCAGGGACAAGACAAGGCTGCCCACTCTCTCCCTACCTCTTCAACATAGTACTTGAAGTCCTAGCCAGAGCAATAAGACAACTAAAGGAGATCAAGGGGATACAAATCGGAAAGGAAGAGGTCAAAGTGTCACTTTTCACAGATGATATGATAGTATATATGAGCAACCCCAAAAATTCAACCAGAGAACTCATCCAGTTGATAAACACCTTCAGCAAAGTGGCAGGATACAAAATCAACTCAAAAAAATCAGAAGCCCTCCTGTATACCAAAGACAAAAGGGCCGAAAAAGAAATTAGGGAAACAACACCCTTCACTATAGCCACTAACCACATAAAGTACCTTGGGGTGACACTAACCAAGCAAGTGAAAGACCTGTTTGAGAGAAACTTCAAGTCTCTGAAGAAAGAAATTGAAGAAGATCTCAGAAGATGGAAAGATCTCCCATGCTCATGGATTGGTAGGATTAACATTGTGAAAATGGCCATCCTGTCAAAAGCAATCTACAGATTCAATGCAATTCCCATCAAAATACCAACT
Organism: Psammomys obesus; assembly: GCF_907164565.1. Taxonomy (NCBI): domain Eukaryota; kingdom Metazoa; phylum Chordata; class Mammalia; order Rodentia; family Muridae; genus Psammomys; species Psammomys obesus. The sequence goes on from NW_026591086.1 coordinate 34,065,057, forward strand.
CAATTCTTTACAGACCTTGAAAAAAAGATTCTCAGCTTCATATGGAGAAAAAAAATTCCAGAATCTCCAAAACAATCCTGTACAACAACAGATCATCTGGAGGTATCTCCATCCCCGATCACAAGTTGTACTACAGAGCAATAGTAATAAAAACTGCATGGTATTGGCATAAAAACAGAAAGAAGGATCAATGGAACCGCATAGAAGAACCAGAAATAAACCCACACACCTATGAATACTCGATTTTTTACAAAGAAGCCAAAACCATTCAATGGAAAAAAGACAGCATCTTCAACAAATGGTGCTGGTCCAACTGGATGTCCACATGCAGAAAAATGAAAATAGATCTATATTTATCACCCTCCACAAAATGAAAGTCCAAGTGGATCAAAGACCTCAACATAAAACCAGATACTCTAAATCTGTTAGAAGAAAAAGTGGGGAACAGCCTAGAACTCATTGGCACAGGAGACAACTTCCTGAACAGAGCACCAACAGCACAGGCTCTAAGAGCAACAATCAATAAATGGGACCTCATGAAACTGAAAAGCTTCTGTAAAGCAAAGGACACTGTCATCAAAACAAAATGCCTGCCTACAGATTGGGAAAGAATCTTCACTAACCTTTTATCTGACAGAGGACTAATATCCAGTATATACAAAGGACTAAAGAAGCTGAAAAGCAACAAACCAAGTAATCCAGTTAAAAAATGGGGAACAGAGCTAAACAGAGAATTCTCAACAGAGGAATATCGAATGGCAGAGAAACACTTAAAGAAATGCTCATCCTCATTAGCCATCAGGGAAATGCAAATCAAAATGACCCTGAGATATCACCTTACACCCATCAGAATGGCCAAAATGAAAAACTCAAGGGACAACACATGCTGGAGAGGTTGTGGAGAAAGGGGAACCCTCCTCCACTGCTGGTGGGAATGTAAACTGGTACAACCACTCTGGAAATCTATCTGGCACTTTCTAAGACAATTAGGAATAGTGCTTCCTCAAGACCCAGCTATAGCACTGCTAGGTATATACCCAAAGTTTGCTCAAGTACACAAAAGGGATATTTGCTCAACCATGTTTATAGCAGCTTTATTTGTTAAATAGCCAGAACCTGGAAACAACCTAGATGTCCATCAACGGAGGAATGGGTACAGAAATTGTGGTATTTTTATACAATGGAATACTACTCAGCAATCAAAAAGGAGGAAATCATGAAATTTGCAGGCAAATGGTGGGATCTAGAAAAGATCATCCTGAGTGAAATATCCCAGAAGGAGAAAGACAAACATGGTATATACTCGCTTATATAGACCTATAAGATATGATAAACATAATGAAATCTATACACCTAAAAAAGATAATCAAGAGAGCGAGCGGACATGGGGTAAGATTATCAATCCTTGTGTTGAAAGACAGAGGGGATGCCCATTGAACATTGACAGGAGTCTACTGAGCACATTTGAATGACTCTAACTAGCAGTATTTTCAAAGCAAAGACTCATGACCAAACCTTTGGCAGAGTACAGGGAATCATAAGAAAGAAGGGGAGTTAGTCTGATGATGAAAGGATAGTAGCTCCACAAGGACCAAATATATCTGGGCACAGGGTCTTTTCTGAGACTGACATGCAACCAAGGACCATGTATGAATGTAACCTAGAACCCATGCTCAGATGTAGCCTGTGGTAGCTCAGTAACCAATTGGTTTCCCATAGTGAGGGGAACAAGGACTATTTCTAACAGGAACTCAATGACTGGCTCTTTGGCCTCCCCACCCCCCAAGGGAGGAGCAGTCCTGTTAGGCCACAGAGGAGAGCTTTGCAGCCAGTCCTGAAGATACCTGATAAAACAGGATCAGATGAATGGGGAGGAGGTCCCCCCTATTAGTGGACTTGGCAAGGGGCACGGTGGAGATGAGGGAGGGAGAGAGGGACTGGGAGGGAATGAGGGATTGGGACACGGCTGGGATACAGAGTTAATAAAATGTAACTGATAAGAAAAAAATAAAATTAAAAAAAAAAACAACAAAAAAGATACTAGATATAAAAAAAAAAAGAAAAGAAACACAGGCAAACATAGCCAAACAAATAGATGCACAAGTAGAGAAAAAATTAGTGGCATTTAAAAAGGAAATGAACAAAGAAATAGAGTCCATCGTAGAGAGACAGGAATCCAAATTCAAACACATGAAAGAAATGGTGCAAGGCATGAAAACAGAATTAGAATCAATAAAGAAAACAAAATGAGAAAACCCTTGAGCTGGAGAACTTGGAGAAAAGATCAGGAACCACAAAAGTAAGCATCACCAACAGAATACAAGAGACAGAAGAGAGAATCTCTGGAGCTGAAGACACACTTGCAGAAATTGATACTTCTCTCAAAGAAAAAGTAAAATCAGAAAAGTTCCAGTCACAAAATATCCAAGGAATCAAGGATGCTATAAAAAGACAAAATCTAAGAATAATAGGAATTGATGAAAAAGAAGACTCCAGGCTCCAAGGTCCAGAAAATATTTTCAAGAAAATCATAGAAGAAAATTTTCCCAACTTAAAGAAAGAGATGTCCATAAATATACAAAAAGCCTACAAAACACCAAATAGACTAGACCAGAAAAGAAACACATCATGTCACATCATAGTCAAAACACTAAATCTACAGAACAAAGAAAAGATATTAAAAGCAGCCAGGGAAAAAGGCCAAGTAACATATGAAGGTAGACCTATCAGAATCACACCGGACTTCTCATCAGAAACTATGAAAGCCAGAAGGGCCTGGGCAAGTATCATGGAGACTCTAAGAGATCACAAATGTCAACCCAGACTACTATACCCTGCAAAGCTTTCAATCAACATGGAGAAAACAAAATATTCCATGACAAAACTAAATTTACGCAATATCTATACAGCAAACCAACCCTACAGAAGATACTAGAAGGAAAACTCCAATCCAACGAAAACGAATTCACCCAAGAAAACAGGGCATACAGATAATATCCCAACAAAAATGAAAAGAAAACAAGCAATGAAACAGGGTAAGATCACCGACTCCATTACAAAATGAACAACATGCATTGGTCACTATTATCTATCAATATTAATGGACTCAACTCACCAATAAAAAGACACAGGCTAACAGAATGGTTACGGAAACAGGATCCAACATTCTGTTGCATCCAAGAAACACACCTATGCAACAAAGATAAACACTACCTCAGAGTAAAGGGCTGGAAAAATGTTTTTCAAGCAAATGGTTCTAGAAAACAAGCTGGAGTATCCTTCCTAATATCTAATAAAATAGACGTTCATCCAAAGTTAATCAAAAAAGATAAGGAGGGCCACTATATTCTCATCAAAGGAAAAATCCACAAGAGGACATCACAATCTTGAATATCTATGCCCCAAATACAAGAGCACCGACATTTGTAAATGAAACATTATTAAAGTTTAAGTCATACATTGATCCTAATACCCTAATAGTGGGAGACTTCAACACTCCACTCTCACCAAGGGACAGATCAACTAGACAGACACCAAATAGGGAAATAAAAGCACTCACAGAATCCCTAAATCAAATGGACCTAATAGACGTCTACAGATCTTTTCACCCAAACTCAAAAGAGTATACCTTCTTTTCAGTACCACATGGAACCTTCTCCAAAATAGAGCATATAGTTGGTCACAAAGCAAGCCTCAACAGATAAAAGAAGATTGAAATAATCCCTTGTATACTATCTGATCATCATGGACTAAAGCTGGACATCAACAACAACAGAAATAGCAAAAAGCCTACACACACATGGAAACTGAACAACTTGTTACTAAATGACAGCTGGGTCAGGGAAGAAATAAAGAAAGAAATTAAAGCCTTTCTAGAACTCAATGAAAATGAAGACACAACATACCCAAACTTGTGGGACACAATGAAAGCAGTGCTAAGAGGAAAGTTCATAGCACTAAGTGCCTTCAAGAAGAAATTTGAGACAGCTCATTCAAGCAACTTAATGGCCCACTTAAAAACCGTAGAAAAAGAAAAAGCAGACACACCAAAAAGGAGTAGACAGTTGGAAATAATCAAACTCAGGGCTGAAATCAATCAATTAGAAACAAATAAAACAATTCAAAGAATCAATGAAACCAAGAGCTGGTTCTTTGAGAAAATCAACAAGATCGACAAACCCTTAGCCAAGCTAACTAAAAGGCAGAGAGACACCACCCAAATCAACAAAATCAGAAATGGAAAGGGGGACATAACTACAGACACTGAGGAAATCCAAAGATTATTAGGTCATACTACAAAAGCCTATATGCCACAAAATTTGAAAATCTAAATGAAATGGATAACTTTCTTGACAGATTCCATCTACCAAAATTAACTCAAGATCAGGTAGAAAGACTGAATAGCCCTATATCTCCCAAGGAAATTGAAGCAGTCATTAACAGTCTCCCCTCCAAAAAAAGCCCTGGACCAGATGGCTTCAGTGCAGAATTCTACAAGACCTTCAAAGAAGTGCTAACACCAATTCTCCTCAAAATCTTCCACAAAAACAGAAACAGAAGGAACACTACCAAACTCATTCTATGAAGCCACAGTCACCTTGATACCTAAACCACACAAAGATCCAACCAAAAAAGAGAACTTCAGACCTATCTCTCTTATGAACATTGATGCAAAAATACTCAATAAAATACTTGCAAACCGAATCCAAGAGCACATCAAAGATATCATCCACCATGACCAACTAGGTTTTATCCCAGGCATGCAAGGGTGGTTCAACACACGGAAATCCATCAATGTAATCCACCACATAAACAAACTGAAGGAGAAAAACCACATGATCATCTCCTTAGATGTTCTAAGAGATCTTATTCTCTGCATTTTGACTGTGAATCGTCTGCTTCAGGACAAAGCTCCTCTTACAATAGGTGAGCATGGCACTGAAGTACGAGGTGATGATGATTGTATTGTTATGTTTTTTTTTAATATTTATTTAGTTTATGTGTATATCTACTCTGTCTTCATACATACCAGAAGAGGGCATCAATCCCCTTGTAGATGGTTGTGAGCCAGAATGTGGTAGCTGGGAATTGAACTTAGCACCACTGCAAGAGCAACCAGCGCTCTTAACCTCCAAGCCATCTCTCCAGCTGTTTTTTGTTGTAGTTGTTTTTGTAAGAACAGTAGTATTTGCTATTTCCCTGGGTCCCTAGGGAGAAAAATATAGCAACCAAACATGAGAATATATTGAGAGTAATATATGTATGAAAACATACCTCAACATCTTACTATTTTTTGATACCAATTTTACAGTGAAAGACCATATAAATGTCAACCATAAAGACAAACTTACCCAGTTCTAACAATACTATTCAATGGGCAAAGAAAAAGCAATAAATAAAATCTCACTTACTGCAAAGACTGGCAAATGAATGAGAATTTTATTGCATGCTTTCTGGAAAAAAGTTCAGGAGCTCTGAGACATTACATAATCTAAACAAATCCCATATACTAATGGAAAAAAAAGAAGTATTCAGACACCATCTCATAATGATCAGGGTATGTTATAGGAGATAATAAAAAAATTTTCCAATATCTTAACTTGGGACAATTTAATCTAGAAAGGAAACTGTAATATATTTTACTACAAATTATGAAATTAATATCACTAGTCAAAATCATAATATTCAGTTCTTAATAAAAAGATGCAAAGAAGCATATACATTATTAGTACAGGAAATTAAAAATGGATTATTTTTTTCTATTTGAAATTACAGCCTCCATAGTCTTTAATGTGGATTAAACCTTTACCTCCTTCCAAAGTGTGCATTATGGTGCATGGAGGAGGTGTTAATTAATTTTGGTAAAATTGCACAACCAGTGTTTCAGCCCAGTTAATATCCAGTGTTTATTAATGGGGCATAGGCTTGATAGTTTTTCATGGACTATTAGTATTTGTGATCTTCCTCTCCAAAACATTATGGCAAGAATCTATTCATATGAAACATATAGGAGATTCTCATTGAGAAATATTTTATAAGACCTCTGATTTCTACTCTTCAAAATTACCAAGATCATGAAAGTAAAAAAAATGGTTGGAAAATTTTTCACTATCTCTTCATTAAGGGAAGAAAATGAATAAATGAACTATGTTGTCCTGAAAACAATAAGTAAAAATTTAGGAGATTCCATAAATTGCAGATGTTTGTTGACAAGAATATATAACAATATTCATTTGATTACTATGTAAAGTTTCTGATACTATTATAAATTTTATAAAATATGGATGTTGGATGTAAGATATATAAGAACTAAAAAAATTTTTAACAACTCAAAGCATTTTAAATATAGTAATAAAACCAAAACTACCATCAGAAATATGTATTTTTACATTTGTGTTTTTCAAGCTTTTTCTCAAATTTGCTTCAGTACATATTTAATATTGCTGATTATTTTATTTAATGACATTTCTTGTTCATCATGGAAAAAATTAAGAGCTCAACTTTAATGTTTTTAACTAGTAGGATGGAACTTTTCTAGTGATTGCTATTTGTTTTCTTAACTCATATAAATAATTCATCTTTATGGAAATGTAATATTAAACACGACAATTATATGTGTTTGATGGATGTCTATCTGAAATTACTCTTGAGCTTTAAATTATGGATTTCACACCTGATGTGTTCCAGTGTGTGTTGATAAAAAATGGGAAACCCTTCTGCACGATGGCCAGCTAAATGATCTCTATTAACTTGATGGTAAATATCCCTTCATGCTGTGTTTGCAGAAAACACAGCATACATTACAGATCAGGTGTATGAGAACACAGTTAATTGGATATTAGACATGCACATGAAAGGCACTTCATTAGCTCAAACGATAATTTGAAGGCAACCTTTGTCTTTTGTGCAAGACATTTGTATGAATTAATAATTTTCTTTTGTATTTATTTGGTGCTCAGGACTTTCTGCATTAAATTTAAAACTGCAATCACAGGTAGAAATTATTACCTATAACTCAAGCCACTTTCAAAGTTCCTATAAACAGCTGTATTTTATTGTATTCACTGCCTTCAATGCAACTGTTTATTAATACACACACAACTGGATGATTAATCATTCTAATGCCCAAATATGTAAATTAATTATTAAGTGAATCAATAATGTAAATGTAGGAGCTCATTAGGAAGCATATGTGTGGTGTATTGTTTATGATAAGAGTAATAACAAAATGACACAAATAAATAAAAGTTTTAAGGACAAGTAGAACTGGAAAGAAGAACTCTGTAAGTACTATAGATAGTTTATCAGAGGTTGGCTCATTATTGTTAGACATTAGGAAGACTGCCTTTAGCGGCACAAGCCTTTAATCTAAGCACTCAGGCAGATCTCTGATTTCCAGACCAACCTGGTCTACAGAGTGAGCTCCAGGATAGCAAGGGCATTTTTTTTTTTTTTTTTTTTACTCAGGATTATTATGTTATTTGGATAATTTTGAGGTTTGTGATTTATTCAACTTCTCAACGACTTCCAATGGAGAGACATTAACATTTTTTTAAACTCACATACACTGTTATTGATTAGAAGGAAAGGATTAGAGAGTACATAAACCAACACAGTTGGTGATAAAGTTGACAATAATAGGACATGGAGACTTTTCTGTAAGCTTCAAGTCGTTTTTTTTTTTTTTTTTTTTTCTCATTCTTGCTTAAGATGTGTGTGGGTACATATGTTTTCTCTCATCCCAAATCCTCATGGTGAGTAGAAAATAAAATTATGTAATAAACAGTATTAGATCCAGTGATATCAGAAAAATGTATAAAAATTTTTTAACAATGTTTCCTTAATTCGAAGAATCAAATCGCTGGGACTCTGTGTAGAATTCAGATTTCTAGTGAAGATTCCATATCTGAAAATACTCTATATATTGAAAGTCTTTGGAATTCTGGTGACCCTTATTATTAATAAAAACATTGAGAAACTCTTGACCTAAATTTTCCTATCAAATTTAAAATTATATTTTAGAACTAATCCTTGTGTTTTTATAAATGCAATGAAATTTAAGTCATTTTTAAAATTTAAGGAGCAATTGACGTGGTGCCAAAAGTGTGCTCTACATGAGCTATTACAGCCTTCCAGTTTCTTGTATCAGTTTCCTGATTTTACAAATATTATCCCGTTGCATACATATGACTCATATATTATTAATTTGCCAAGAGGTTCTTATGTTATAAAATATGATGTAATGAAATTGAAGATGTCATATATAAGACCGTCTCTCTCACACACGCTCCTCGCATGAAGTGCTTTATCTATGTGTCACAAATATTTGTTTCTGATGTCCTTTTTATATAACATATCCACATTTTGTGAATAACTGTATATAGAAAACGCATTCAACTTTGTAACAAAACTTCATAAGACATATATCTCTATTACTATCAAATGTGTCCTACCCAGGCAGAGTGCCACGCAGCTATGGTTAAAACACTGAGGAAGCTGATCATGAATTAAGTTTGGGCTATACAGCAGATTCAAACACAAGTAAGTGACGTAGCGAGACTGTTCAAAAAATAACACCAACAACAAAAAGGCTAGAAACATAGCCCTATATTAGAACACTTGCCCAACACGAATGAGGAAAAAAATAAATCCTATTCTTTTTTTATTTTTATTTTTTTAATTGTTTATTAATTACACTTTATTCATTTTGTATCCCCCCATAAGCCCCTCCCTCCTCCCCTCCCATTCCCACCCTCCCTCCCCTTTCTGCATGCATGCTACTCCCCACGACCACTGATAGCGGAGGTTCTCCTCTCCTTTCTGATCTTAGTCTATCAGTTCTCATCAAAAGTAGCTGCATTGTCCTGTGGCCTGGTAGGGCTGCTCCCCCCTCAGGGGGAGGTGATCAAAGAGCAGGCCAATCAGATTATGTCAGAGGCAGTCCCTCTTCCCATTACTAGGTAACCCACTTGGACACTGAACTGCCATGGGCTACATCTGTGCAGGGGTTCTAGGTTATCTCCATGAATAGTCCTTGGTTGGAGTATGAGTCTCTGGGAAGTTCCCTGTGTTCAAATTTTCTTGTTCTGTTGCTTTCCTTGTGGAGTTCCTGTCCTCTCCAGCTCTTACTATTTCCCACTTCTTACATAAAATTCCATTCACTCTGCCCAACAGTTGGCCATCAGGCTCAGCATCTGCTTTGATAGTCTGCAGGGCTGATGTTGGCTATAGGCTTGCTGTATATTGCCTTTACTATGGTACGTTTAGATATTTGCCTTGTATTCCTGATCTCTCCAAGACTTTAAACATGAATGGGTGTTAGACTTTGTCAAATGCTTTTTCAGCATCTAAGGAGATGATCATGTGGTTTTTCTCCTTCATTTTGTTTATGTGGTGGATTACATTGATGGATTTCTGTATTTTGAACCACCCTTGCATACCTGGGAAGAAGCCTACTTGGTGGTGGTGGATGATATCTTTGATGTGTTCTTGGATTCGGTTTGCAAGTATTTTATTGAGTATTTTTGCATCAATGTTCATAAGAGAGATAGGTCCGAGGTTCTCTTTTTTTGTTGGGTCTTTGTGTGGTTTAGGTATCAGGGTGACTGTTGCTTCATAGAATGAGTTTGGTAATGTACCTTCTGTTTCTATTTTGTGGAATAGTTTGAGAAGAATTGGTGTGAGCACTTCTTTGAAGGTCTGGTAGAATTCTGCGCTGAAACCATCTGGCCCAGGGCTTTTTTTGGAGGAGAGACTATGAATGACTGCTTCAGTTTCCTTGGGGTACCTGTGTTTCTTTAAGAGTTTTGTCTATTTCTTCTTTCTTTACCTCCAATTTACTGGCCAAGTCCTTGAAAGATTTGTTCATTTCCTCCTTATGAGCCCCAAATAATTGAGCAAGCATGGCTTTAATGTCATTTTCCTGTGCTTCTGATCCATCGTTTTGGGGGTTTGCTGGTGAAGTCATGATGTCCTGATATATGTTGAAAGTGTTCTTTCGCCTATCCCTATGAAAATCTCAAAATTCTTCACAGATCTTGAAAGGACAATTTTCAACTTTTTATGTAAAAGCAAATGAAAGTTGAATTGGTGAAACAATCTTGTACAATAAAACAATTACAGAAGATCTCAACATTTTTTATTTACTGTTCTACTACAAAGCTGTAGCAATAAAAACTATGGTATTGGCTAAAAACGAGACACATTGATCTATGGAATCAAATTGATGACCCAGGCATAAGAACACATACCTATTGACACTTGATCTTTGATAAAGAAGCCACAAATACACTAGAAAAATAAAGACAGCCACTTCAAACAATGGTGCTAGCCAAAGGGGATGGCTATATACAGAAGAGTACAGATAGAGCTATACTTAGCACCCTCCATATAAACACACAATAACAAGCCTCTCCACCCAAACAAAACAAACAAAAATTCAACTACAAATGAATCAAAGACCTCAACATAAAACCAGATACACTGAACATGATAGAATATAAAATATGGAATTGTCTTGAATTCAATGGCATAGAAGACTTTCTGAACAGTAGATCAAGAGCACAGGCACCAAGAGTAAAAATTAACAAATGGAATGGCATGTAGCTGAGAAGGATTTGCTTTTCAAGCAATACTCTTATTTGGACAAAGTAGCAGCCTTCACCGTCAGAAAGTAATTATTAACCCCACATGCCATAGTTGTATAATGCCCAAATTATGTAAAGAACTCAAGAAACTTATCTGCAGAGATCCAAAAAGTCCAATTAAAAATGGAGTGCAAATCTAAACCAAGATTTCTCAATATAGGAATCTCAAATGCTTAGGAAGCACTTAAAGAAGCATTCAACATCCTTCGTTATCAGGTAACTTGAGATTACATCTTATACCTGTCAGAATGACTAAGATCAATAATACAATTGACAAGCTTATGCTGGTAAAGCTCTAGGATAAGGGGAATACTCCTCCACTGTTGATGTGAATGCCAACAAGCACAGCCACAATAAAAATCAGTAATGTAGTTCCTCAGAAATATTGAAAATAACCTACCTCAAGTCAGAGCTATAGCACTCTTGGTATACTCAGAAGACGCTTCATCATACCACAAGACTGACTTGTTCAACCATGTTCATTTCTGCTCTATTTCTAATAGCTAAAAAAATTGGAAAGATACCTCAGTGTACCTCAACAAAAGAATGAATAAAGAAGATGCAGTATATTTACACAATAGAGAATTACTCACTTATTGAAAGCAAAAATGACATCATGAAATTTGCAGATGTATAGATTTCAGTATGTTTATTATATCTTATAGGTCTGTATAAGTGAGTATATATCATGTGTGTCTTTCTCTTTCGGGGCTACTTCACTCAGAATGATCTTTTCTAAATCCTATCATTTGCCTGCAATTTTCATGATCTCCTTGGTTTTGATTGCTGTGTAGTATTCAATTGTGTAAAAATACCACAATTTCTGTATACATTCCTTCATGGATGGACATCTGGGTTGTTTCCAGGTTCTGGCTATCAAGAAAGAAGACCTGGGGTAAGATGATCAGTCCTCACTTAAAAAGACAAATGGAATGGGCATTGGACATAGGAGAAAATAATTAACAGGACAGGAGCCTACCACAGAGGGCCTCTGAAAGATACTACTTATCAGTGTATCAAAGCAGATATTAAGACTCATAACCAAAACTTCAGCAGAGTGCAGGTAATCATATGAAAGAAGGGGAAGTTAGTATGATGTGGAGAGGATAGGAGCTCCACAAGGACCAAATATATCCGGGCACAGGGGTCTTATATGAGACTATTTCTCCAACCCAGGACCATGTATGGATATAACATAGAACCTCTGCTTGGTTGTAGCCCGTGGTAGCTCAGTAACCAAGTGTGTCTCTCTAGTAAGGGGAACAGGAACTATTTCTGACAGGAACTCAGTGTCAGGCTCTTTGACCTCCCCACCCCGTGAGGGAGGAGCAGCCCTGCTAGGCCACAGAGGAGGACTTCGCAGCCAGTCCTGCAGATAGCTGATTAAACACATATGGAATGTGCATTGAACGTATGACAGAAGTCTACTGAAGGCATCTGAAAGACTCTTAAATAGTAGAGTTTTCAAAGCAGATACAAAGACTCATAACCAAACCTTTGGCAGAGTACAGGGAATCATATGAAAGAAGGGGAGTTAGTATGATGGGGAAAAGGATAGGAACTCCACAAGGACCAAATATATCTGGGCACAGGGTCTTTTCTGAGACTGACATTCAACCAAGGACCATGTATGGATATAACCTAGAACCTCTGCTCGGATGTAGCCTGTGGTAGCTCAGTAACCAATTGGTTTCCCATAGTAAGGGGAACAAGGACTATTTCTATCAGGAACTCAATGGCTGGCTCTTTGACCTCCCCACCCCCCAAAGGAGGAGCAGTCCTGTTAAGCCACAGAGGAGGACTTTGCAGCCAGTCCTGAAGATACCTGATAAAACAGGATCGGATGAATGGGGAGGAGGTCCCCCCCTATCAGTGGACTTGGAAAGGGGCAGGGTGGAGATGAAGGAGGGAGGGAGGGTGGGGTTGGGAGGGAATGAGGGAGTGGGATACAGCTGAAATACAGAGTTAATAAAATGTAACTGATAAAAAAAAATAAAATTAAAAAAAAAAACAGGGTCAGATGAAAGAGGAGGAAGTCCTCCCTTATCAGCGGACTTGAAAAGGTGCAGGGAGGAGATGAGAAAGGAAGGGTGGGATTGGGAGGGAATGAGGGAGCAGGATACAGTTGGGATACAGAGTTAATAAAATATAACTAATAATAAAAAAAAAACTTTATCAACAATCACTTAAAAAAAAGAAATTTGCAGGCAAATACATGAAACTGGAAAAATTATCCTGATGAGGTAACCCAAATACAGAAAGATAAATAGGGTATGTATTCATTTATATGTGGATAATAGTCATTAAATAAATTATAACCAAGCTGTAATTCATAGACCTGAGAGATTAACCATAAAGGAAAGAGCTAGGCTAGACACATAGATCTCCATGAGAGGAAGAAACAAAATAGATTTAATCGGTGGACTAGAATGGGGAGATTTGAAAATGGGATGATCAGGTAGGAAGGGGAGAGGAAATGGGTTAAGGGAAGGATGAGGGGACAAAAAGCTAGAACTGAAAGGCATTTGAGGGGTGGTATGAAAACCTATTGCATGGAAACCGAAACGTCTTATATAAAGGCAATTGTAATTAAATCTCCAACTAATGAGTGAGATTGAACTCCTATTGCTCATCTCCTATCATCAAATGAAATAAGGCTAGGTTTCATTGAACTCAGTGGTGAGCCAAAAGCATCCCATGGATATCATCAAACAAGCCAGGCTGTTGCCAAGGCATGAGGTAGCACTCTACAAACTGACATTAAGTCCCAATTGTGGAGAGTAGCACCTACACAAAACTCATTGAAGAAGGAGAGATCAAGTTCATTTTCACACTGAACCTTCACACTTACATTCTACTGTTTTTGTAGGGAAGGTATTCTGTAGGAAACCAAAAGAGAAATGAAACACCAAACCAGCCACAAAGCTTTGATCTCTAACCCGTTCTTCCTGCAAGTTATCCTAAGGCAATGATGGCACAGAACTTCTGGGAATAACCAACCAATGTCTGATTTGAATTAAGGCCAACTCTGCAAGATGAAAGGCATTCTTAAAACTGTTTGGGTGACCAAGAACCAGAGTCTAGATAGCCCAGAGACTTATGGTAAAAACAAATACTACTGGTCTGAAAAACAAAGTAACAATTAAAAGGCCCTTTTTTTCACATTTAATTGAAATTTTAGTTTTTTACATTAATTATATTGTATTCGCTTTGCATCCCAGCTGTAGCCTCCTCACTCATTCCCTTCCAATCCCACACTCCCTCCCTCATCTCCTCCCAGGCCTCTCTCCAAGTCCACTGATAGGGAGGTCTACTTCCATCTGATCCTAGCTTATCAGGTCTCATCAGGACTGGCTGCAATGTCCTCCTCTGTGTCCTGGCAAGGCTGCCTCTCCCTTGGGGAGGTGAGGGGGTCAAAGAGCCAGCCCCTGAGTTCTTGTCAGAGACAGTCCCTTTTCCCCTTACTTGGATACTGAGCTGCCATGGACTACATCTGAACAGGGGTTCTAGGTTATATCTATGAATGTACCTCGGTTGGAGTATCAGTCTCACAAAATGCCCCTGAACCCTGACTGAGGTATCCGAGTAGCAGAAAGACACACATGGTATATACTCACTTATAAGTGGATAGAAGACCTATAAGATAGGATAAACATACTAAAATCTGCACATCTAAATAAAATGGCTCTTAATGATATCACAGATCAGTGCCTTGCTCAATCATCATTAAAGAGGGTTCCCTCTGCAGCATATGGGAACAAAGGTAGAGCTTTATCACCAGACATTATGCAGTGAGACAGAGACCTCGAAACCACAACTCTAAATGAGATGTCCCATCAAATCCCTTTCATTAGAGTACATAGAAACTTGAAGAAAAGGAGGGAGAAGGAGTTGGAGGGATGGGACAGAGGACATCAGGAGAATAAGATCCTCTGAAACAAATGAGGTAAGCATATATGAACAAATAGAGACTAAAGAAATATGCTCAGAACTAACACATGTCTGCATCAGGTCCTCTGCATATATAGTGTGGCTTCAGTTAAGTACTTATATGGGATTTTTATGAATGTAGAAATGAGTGGGTCTCTGATTCCTGTGACTCCTTTGGGAATATTTTATTGTTGGTAGTAATGTTGGCTGGATTTGTCCAACTTCAGTTTGATGATTTGCATTTGATCTTGTTGGATTTTATTTTGTTAATTAATAAAAAATAAAATAAATCTTATATTTTCGATTGTGTGCCTAGCCTTTAATGACTGAGCCATCTCTCCAGCCCTAAGAGGACATGCTCAGTCCTGACGCAACTTAATGAGCTGTGGTGGATGAGAAAGGGAGTTGCCTTTTCTGAGGACAAGGTCAGGGAAGAAAGGAAGGGAGGGAGGCTGAGACTGGGATCAGAAGAAGAATGTGGCTATCACAAGGATGTAAAGTGAGTAAAAATAAAATAAAATAAATCCTAAAACAAAAGACAGAGAACAAATATCTATAGTCAAGTGCTGTAGGTCACTCTATTGTAAAACAAACAAACAACAACAACAAAATTAAACTCTCCATGCCAAAGAGCATTGTCCCAATTATATACAGGAGTAGTGTGAAGACATTTATAAAGATGTAGATTAAGATATTAAATAACTAGTGCCACATGAGTGTGTTTTCTTGATAATTCTGCTGATAGCATTATCCCCTAGTGAATAATACCCATAAAATTTTTGTTCATAAAACTGGAGAAGATATTTTAGAAATTTAAACTTTAATCTTAAAAAACATTGCTTCTTTGCTGTGCATAGTGGTACATACTTTTAATGCCAGAAATTATAAGACAGGTGAATCTTTGTGAGTTAGAAGACAGCCTTATATATGTTATGAATTCCTAGCTAGCCAGTGCTGCATAGTGACAGACTGTATCAAAGAAATAGGAGAAGGGGAAGAAGAAGGAGGAAGAAGAGAAGGAGGAGAATGAGGAGTAGGAGAAGGAGGAACAGGAGGAGGAAGAAAAGGAGCATGAGGAAGAGGGAAAGGATGTATTGATGTCATTGTTACATGATCCATCTTTAACACTGTAGAAATATTACAAGATAAATACAGTATAGTTTAATCAGGGATAAAATTAGAAATTAGTAATAATTTATAATAGATTCAAAATCATGTCTGCTTTTAGTTAGGATTTAAGAACAAAATTGAAATGCGAAAATACTAGTCATTTTGCAGAAAAAAAAATAATCAGAACATTTGCATGGAGGAAAGGAAATACAGTCATATTAGTCATTGAAAGGGCAGACAGCTAAAATGGGGGTCACATGATTATATAACCTAAAACCACTCTAGGGATAGAGAAAGTAAAATAGCAGCTTAACATATGAAAGATGCTTACTCTGTGGAATCTGTGCTCTAATTACCAACATATCCTCCTGAGATGGATAAATGTCAGTGCGAAATCTTTGTGCTTTCATTATATTGTACTGCTTATAAAAACTGCCTCCTTTTGAGGCAAGTGTTTCTCCATTATTACTATACTCTACATTGGCTCCCCTGGCTTTTCAACATCATTACATATTCTCCTAATTGAGTTATCTAGTATTTCTGCTTTGAATACTCGGAAATTTTAGTTATAACATTATCACAAACAAGAAAAATATGTTGGATATTTAATAAATTGTGAAGCTACATTTAAATGTTCTAAATGGTGACATTACCTTGAAAGAATTGTGGATTTTCTCATCTTTATCTATCAAAAGAAAAACTTTTAAAATGTACCAAATCAGACTAGTTAATAAAACCACAGTGAGCTAATATATCATTATAACCAATAAATACTGGAGGAAGCATGCTTATCAAATAATAACGCAACATGAAAATATTAGGAGCCCAGTTTAAAAATATTCAGCTTGTAACTACAGAAATAAGTCTTATTATTTCTTCAATATACAAAGGCAATTGAATTGTGTCTCTCATGATCTTTCTAATTACTAGAAGTCTAAGTTTTGTTAATATACAGTTTACAAGGTTAGATCCCTGTGTATCTCACTCAGTAGTAGAAGAGTCCCAAAATGTAAGTACTTGCTGAATTAGTACAGTCATCTTTTACCTACTCTTAATAGCTGTCTTAGTTTGAACTCAGAACTTCAAACAAGGACCACGCATGCATATAACCTAGAACTCCCCAACAGCAGTAGCCCATGGCAGCTCAGTCTCCAAGTGGGCTTCCTAGTAAAGGGAACAGTGTCTGTCTCTGACATGAACTCAGTGGCAGGCTCTTTGATCACCTCCCCCTGAGTGAGGGAGCAACCTTACCAGGCCACAGATGAAGACAATGCAACCAGTCCTGATGAGACCTGAGAGGCTAACGTCAGATGAAAAGGGAGAAGGACCTTCCCTATCAGTGGACTGGAGGAGGGGCTTGGGAGGAAATGAGGGAGGGAAGGTAGGATTGGGAGAAGATGAGGGATGGTGCTATAGCTGAGATATTAAGTGAATCAACTGTAATAAATTATAAAAGAAAAAAGAAAACAAAACCACAAAGCAAAATAAAATTATTTCTTTAATTTTTGAGATTATCAAATAATTACATCATTCTCCTCTTCTTATTCCTTACTGCAAATCTTCAGTAGACCCTTCCGTGCTCTATATCAAATTCAAACATACTAGAAGTTCCATGTGCTTCTTAAAAAGAAATTAAACGAAATCAGTGAAAAAAAATCATTTGGAGGGTGTTGGTTCACAAATTACTGTGTTACTCCATTAGCTGACAAATGCAATGCAAAAATAAATAACAAGAATAGTAGTAAAGAGAAAGCTTTATATTGGGGCTAAGATACTACTTGTTAAAAAAAGGTACTATATCCTGTCCATAATCAAAGTATATTTTTGCCCTTCCCATATAAAAATTGTAATAACTTGAATCAATATGAGATACTACAGTAAATAACTTCATGACCTTCAGGGAGTCAGGAATTTTTATTCACCTTCATATTAAACTATAAACAGGATGGCTTACATATATACAATCATTTCATCTGCAGATAAGGACAAGGGGACCTCTTTATTTGTATTCCCTCATTTCCTTTTGTTTATTGCACATTCTATGGCTTCCAGATTACTTACTTCTGTTTGAATTAACATAGAAATGATGGACAGATCTGCCGTGTTATTAATCTCCATGGAAATGCCTTTAGTTCTTCATTGCACAATAGATAACTGAATAATTGTTGTATGTAACCCTTTTTGTATTAAGAAATGTACACTTACTTCCTTGTTTCTAAGCTTTTCCTTTTTTAATCACGATGGAATATTTGGATGTCGTAAAAGAGATTTTTTTCTTTCTGGATCTATATATGTCCTATCTGTCCTTGAGTCCACTTGTGTTATATATTTATTGTCTTTGAGAATATTTTGAAACAATGCAACAGTGAAGCTTGCAACATGGGTTAAGTCTTGTTTTCATAAAGTTTGGTACTGATCATCTGATGTTGTATGATAGCATTTTGCACAGCAGTACTTTAAAAATTACAATTGATCCTCTAACAATTCATCCTCTTGAACACCATCACTAATTCATCCACTGCATAAACATAATGCACTAAAGAACTTTTTTCTAATTTCAACAATATTCTCAACATCTGGAAATAGATATTGTAGAAAGAATCGACTTTCTTTATTCATATTATGTATATAATATATCCATGCTATACATATGTATATACATAGAGCAAATAACACTACACACACACACACACACATACACACACACACACACACACACACACATTATGAGAGAAAACTAGAAAGTGGACTGTTCAGGAGCAGGAACTGAAAAAGGAAAAGGGATAACAGTAATGGAGATAACTATACCTACAATGTGATTATGAATATAATTATATTGACACTAACTTCAAATTTATAAAAAAAGAAAATACTATCCTCATCCTTTAGATGAGGATAGTATAACTTCAAATTTATAAAAAAAGAAAATACTATCCTCATCCATTTCTTCTGAGAAATCCAGTGCTATCTTCAGCCTCCAATATTCATTTGATGTTTTAAATTTTATTTATTCAGTTGATCCTGTTCTTTGAGGTTTGAACCCATGAAGCCATCCATGATGGCTAGAACTAAGTACTGCCAAACTATTCTTAGCACTGATCTTTTGACCTCTTATGAAACATAAACATCTTCTAGGACATCTTAAATGGTAAATCAATTACAAAACATCCTTTTTGTTTATATATTTTCAATATATTCACCATAGGAATCATTGTTTATGGCAGGGAAAGTTTAATAAGGTGAACTTTATCTATCTATCTATCTATCTATCTATCTATCTATCTATCTATCTATCTATCATCTATCTATCTTTTTATTTATTTATTGGTATATCTCCATCACAGAATGCTCAGTGCATTCCAAATAAGCAGTGATTTAAAACAAACAAACAAATAAACATCAGTTTGAGCATACTTAAAATGCTTGGTAAAGTGTGTGTAAAAGTGCTGTTGTCATGTAAGCTCTCCTCCTTCACTCTCTCAGCACAGGTTGTTTAAGTTTGATGGACGTTTTAAAAGCCTTAGGAATTTAAGAATGACAACAGATGATTGATTTCAATGACAGGTCATAGACCTTCAGTCAAGTAAATCAGCCTACACTTTAAGATTAGGTACAAATTTTTCTTTAGCTACAAAACAGTGCTTTCTATTATAAGGAGCTTTTTGTTTTCACTGTAAATTTGTGATTTACTGTAGGCAACTTTGTCGGTGATCTAAGCTCTAGTCAGTTGCTGCAGATTTTGCATTAACATTCTCCTTTTAGTCTTGTAGTTTTATGTTAAGGATTCAGCTTTTGTCCTTAATCCACAGGATTAAAGATTGTGTTAAGGATTCAGCCTCTACTAGCTTCAGAATGTTCTTCTTCAGTTCCTATGCTCTTCTGCCTTCCCCAAAATGAAGAGGATTTGGGCAATAGCCTAGATGAATTTTTGGTTGGGCCTATTGTGACCAGTTTATCTAACCAGAATGCTGAACTGTGTTCACTTCAATGATGACTGTTGTTCATTTGCATTTACATGTATTCCCCACAGTACTGTTAATTTTCTTCTATCATTTTTCTCTACCATTAATAACTAACTTTCTGGTGCAAGGACAATAGCTTCCAGTGCCTTCAGATTTAAACAGGTGTTTTTTTGGTAAGTAGTGATTCATAGCTTTGTCAATTTGTGTTTGGACATGCACACGTGCTTGTAGTATGAAGACTGGAATCCAGAGGGCTGATGAGAAGGCTCAGTGGGTTAGAGCACTGATTTGGCTGCCCTTCCAGAGACTTACTTCCCAGTACCCATGTGGGGGTCCAAAACTGTCTGTAACTCCACTTATATCTGACACCTTTTCCTGACCTCTGCCAGCAGCAAGCATGCAGGTAGTACACAGGCACACTTGCAGGCCAAACACAAAAAATAAGCTGAAACTAAAATATGAAAGGAAGACGTTTATGGCCTCATATAAGCCAGTCAAGTATTCCTTTGAAGAGGGATTCCTTAAGTCGTTATTTTCACTCCCGATTTCAATTATTATTTTATCTTCAAAAATAGGGAATAGCGTTAGTAGAGAAATGGAGAAATTTCTAAGTAGTGGAAGAGTCAGAACATTTATTGTTATTATTTATTAAAAAGCAATGAGGCTGGTATCAACCGAAATTATCTGCAAGAAGTTTATTAGGAGGGTATGGAGGAAAGGGGAAGCAGGACACATGATGACATCATAGGTTGCTTGATAACACAGGAGCAGGTTGTGCTCCAAAATACTAACATTTATCAGTTGAGTTGTTATCCTAAAATGGATGTCTATTTTGCCCCCAAATGAAGCACAATATCAACATCAAAAGAAACTGGAAGCTGGGTGTGGGGGCATACTCCTTTAATTCCAGCACTCAGGGAGACAGAGGCAGGAGGATCATTGTGAGTTCAAGGCCACCCTAGACAGCCAAGGCTACACAGAAAATTCCTGTCTGAAAAAACAAAACAAAACAAAACAAAACAACAAAAAACAAACAACAGCAACAACAAAAAGTAACTGGAAACATATCACAGTAACGGTTATAACAATAGCAACAACAGTTAACTGTTCAGATGTGAGCACAGGGCATGAGCACAGGTCCTCCCCTATCAGGAACTAGGAAAAAGGCATAGGGGGAAAAGGAAAAGGAAAAAGGAAGAGGGAGGGTGTGGGACTGAGAGGAGACGAGGGAGGGGGCTGCAGCCAGGATACAAAGTAAATAAATTATAATGAATAAATATATAAATAAAATTAAGTTAATAAAAAGAAATGCATAAATACCCTAATGCCCTTACATGACACAGTGCTGCCATTCACCTCCAGTTAATCTTTAACACTAAAGTAAAACTCAAGAGAATGATAAATGTCAGTGCGACCATTATTTCTCAAGAACAGTTTTGTTTCCACTAGATTTCACTGACAATGATAATACCAAACAGAAAACAAAAGATGCAGTTTAGCTCTGTTTTGAATTTGTCTTTTTTTTTACACTCTCTACATTAATTTAATAGAGAATCTTTTCCTTCGTGTTTCAGTTA
Organism: Psammomys obesus; assembly: GCF_907164565.1. Lineage (NCBI taxonomy): Eukaryota > Metazoa > Chordata > Mammalia > Rodentia > Muridae > Psammomys > Psammomys obesus. Next base: position 34,086,282 of record NW_026591086.1, read on the forward strand.
CTCAAGAGAGAGACATAAAAGTTATCTAAACTATGATGATAATCAAGAAGTTAAAAATATCAGAAAATGAGTCATGAATTAGTATTTGTCTTCATTTACATTAGTATCTATAAACAAATGAGTGATTACTAAGGATTTAATTTTTATTTAATTAAATGTGTGTGTGTGCATCTGTATGTGATGTATGTGTGTGTCTGTGTGTAAGGGCATATGTGTACGGTGGCCAGAAGAGGAGGTCAGGAGCTCTGGAGCCAAAGCTGCAGACAATTTTAAGCCACCTGATGTGGATCCTAGAAACCAAATTTGGTTCCTGTACAACAGCATCACTCTTTACTACTGAGTCATCTCTCATTAAGTGCCTCATTAAGGCATTTGCCTGTAGAACCAAATGAGACTCCCATTGTAAAATGTCTGAAAATCGTTTACGACCACTGTTCCATACTCTAGCTACTTTTTATTTCATCTTATAAGCCGATATTTAAAAGATCCTCTCTAAATAGTTTGAAATGTTTTCCTTATCATAACGTGCACTTACTTCCTTTTAAGATTCTTAGTGCAAACAGTCAGTTGGAAATCCAGGCAATGATATTAATGTTTTAATACTCACAGAAACACACTGCCACTGAAAGCTTAGTTTTGTTGCATTTCATTCTTGTCCGTTCTCTGTATGAGAAGACACATACAAAATGTGTTTTAACACTTTAGTTTGTTAGTAGTTGCTGCGGCTGAAACAATTTCCTGTGCAGACAAAAGTGTTACCTTTGCTTCAATAACATCACTAATGGTATGTAACACAAATTTGATAAAGGCAATGGCCATTCAAATTTCCACTACAGAATGGAAATTCTGATTTTTTGTTGTTGTTGTTGTTGTTAAATGTGATAATTTTATCAGGTACAATATTTTTAGAGAAATGTAAAATATAAAAGTCTATTATCTCAGTTAATTCATTTGTCTTTTAACATGAGAAAAATAGATAAATAGATAGATGCTAATAGGTATATAGAAAGATAAATAGAACTTTACATATTATAATAAAAAGTTTTATAGCTATACTTAAAGTTTGAGATTGTTCACATTTCATATACATATATACCCAAGTCTGCCTAAACAAAGTTATAATAATACATTTATAATGATAAATTTTTATAACAATGTACTGAAGGAGTAAACTTAGCATTAGAATGTTTTCTGTATTAGGTTATTAAATTACCATATGTTTAGATTAGTAGAGCTATCTTTCTTCACCGAAATTTCCTCTTAATTCTCATTAGTTTTACACAAATTTAATTTTATAAGTATTAAGGTCTTTTTTTTTTCTTACATTAAAAAGGTTAACTTCTCAATCTGGTATAATGCCTCAACTCTATAATTCCAACATTCAGAATTCTGAGGCAGGAGGATTGCTATGTATTCAATACCAGAGTAGCTGCAATTTGAGACCCTGTCAAAAATAAATAAATAAATAAATCAAGTAAGATTGCTATGATCTTCTATTCCTAGCCTATATTTGAATTTTCTAAAATGGTGATTGGTAACACAAAGCTTCCTTTGTAACCATAGTAAAAGAATGAAAAATAAGTTGTTATCAGAATCTTTCAGCCAAAATGTTTTGAAGACAAGGTGTTTTCAACTTGGCATAAAAAGCATCTGAAAAATGAAAAAGGAGTTTATTTTACTGGATTAGTGTCTAATACCATGAAATATGTTAATATAAGCATATTTCACTTTTAGTAGCTACAAAAATAAAAATTTACTATTTTATTTTAATATGGAATATGTACAAATATTTGCTTGCACGTGTTGTGGTGCATGTGCTGGGAGCCATCTCTTCATATTTAATTGCAAAGGCTTTCTAATATCTGTCTACCTAAAGTTTATATACCTAGCACTTTAAATTTTGAAACAACATACGTACAAAAGCACATTAAGAACATGAATTTTAAAATCTAAAGTTAGTCTTTGATTTAAAATTGCCTTGGGGAAAGAAAGTCTCCCAAACACTGGCTGCAGCCACTCTAGCCTGGAGAGGCTGGAAGATAGCCACGCACCAGTCTCAGGCATCGCCATGATGGGTGAACTTGCGATGGAAAGACAGGAAAGATAGCTTATGCAGTAGAGAGATGGAAGAGAATGTGAAGCCAATTGGTTTGCACAATGTGGAGAAAGGTGGAACTGGAGGCCGGTATGAAAAGGCCATGAGGTCTTCGCACTGGCTGCCTCCAAGGGCCACTTCTGGGTCCGTGGTTCTGCTGAGGTTTGGGTCTTTGTTGATATTTGTAGCCAGAGTTACCACCAAAGGCCAAATGGATATCTGTGCTATGAGTTGCTGTCTAAGACCATGTGGATGTGTGAGGGTCAGTCAACCAAGGTTGGATGTGATGTTTTCAGTGGCCTGTATTGCAACCTGAGGCCATAAGGATATCCAGGCTCATGCTGATTTCCAGGGGCCATGTCTGGGTCTGTAGTTTTATGGCAGCCAGTGTCTGTTTTGATGTCCTAGGCCCATGTTACCCCCAAAGACCATGCAGATAACCTGAAGAACTGTGCTGAACTGGTCCTGCCCCTAATCATCCATTACTCTTAGAAAAGCTGGTCCTTCCCATTTCTTTTTTTTTTTTTAATATATATATTTTTTTCTATTTTATTTTTATTTTTAGTTACAATTTGTTAACTCTGTGTCCCAGCTGTATCCAGCTCCCTCATTCCCTCCTCCTCCCCAACTCCCTCCTTGGTCTCCTCCCTGCCCCTTTCCAAGTCCACTGATAGGGGAGGACCTCCTCCCCTTTCATTTGACCCTGTTTTATCAGGTATCTTCAAGGCTGGCTGCAAAGTCCTTCTCTGTGGCCTAACAAGACTGCTCCTCCCCTGGGGGGGGGGGCGGGGACAAAGAGCCTGCCCTTGAGATCCTGTTAGAAATAGTCCTTGTTCCCCTTGCTTTGGAAAACTACTTGGTTACTGAGCTACCACGGGCCACATCCCAGAAGAAGTTCTATGTTATATCCATAGATGGTCCTTGGTTGAGTGTCAGTCTCAGAAAAGGCCCTGTGCCCGGATATATTTGGTACTTGTAGAGCTCCTATCCTTTCCATATCATACCCATTTCTTGTGTAGCACAGTAGACCTGGTCCTCATGATAGGGGTGTGGTACCAATGAGCTGGCCCTGAGGGCATGAGTGCTGAAGAGCTGGCCCCACCACTTTGCGATGGACTGGAAGAGGGAGAAATGGTCACTTTCTTTGCCTACTGGAGCAGATTTGTGAGCTGTCCCGAAGTCATGAAAGCAGAAGAACTGCCCCCACCCCTCACTGGCTGCAGCGCTCAGGAGAGCAGGTCCTGCACCTTTACTGAGAGGCAGAGTAGACTTGGCTCTGGTGTCCGGGTGAAGGCATGTCCTTGGTCTCACAAGGACATGAGACCAAGATAGCTGCCCTGCTCCTTGCCAGCTGCTACACTGGGTGAGTTAGCCCCGGACAGTGCTAAAGACCTCGCCCTGGTGGTGCTGGAGTGGGAATGCTGGCTGGCTAACAAACTCAGCTACCTCCCAGACTCAGATCCAGGATTTTGAGTTGGCCTACAGCAATATCTCCCACACCTACGGTTTTCTGGAGCTCGTGAAAGAGCCAGTCCTACAGATCCAAAGCTGCAGGATCTCCATGATACATGTCAACAACGGGATACCTGAGAGAAGACCCAGGGAGGACCCAGTATTGATAGTGTAGCTGAAGCCAGAAGCCTCAAAATAGACCAATGACTCCTTGGAATGAACATTTTTAAGTAAACATGTGGACAAAAAGGTATAATGTGTAACGAATTGTGACACACTACAGCTTCCACGACAAGCGGTCTGTTTTATTGTGAATTATTTTATTTTATTTTATTTTATTTTGCAGAAAAGGTTGCAAAGGCAGAGCGGGGATATGATGGGAAGGGGAGATGAGTGGGATTAGGGTGTAAGAAGGGAAATTCACAAAGCATCAATACAAAGTAAATTTAATAAAAATAAAATAAAATAAAATGTCTTAATATAACTTCTAAGTTAAATAAAGTGTCCAGGCTGAAAATCAAAAAATATCAGCTTATGAAAGCATAAAAATTAATTACATATTAATATATAATTTTACACTGCAATTTTATCATATGCTGATTGTATATAATAATAAATGTTATAGTAAAATTTCATACACATAATATATTTTATTTTTGCTCTCATTGCAATATCTTTTTCTCCTTTCTGTTTCTGTTAATCACCTTCCATTAGCTACCTAGTTCTTCTTTTATTTCTTCCTCTCCTTCCTTTTATTGGTGGAGAGAGGCTCAGGAAGTCCTAACCACTCCCCAAGTGCCTATAAGGTCACTGACAGTTGTTGTGATAGTAAGAGATATTATCTTCTATAACACAGACAGTCATAAGATACCAGGTTTGTATAAGTACTGACCGGTGAACCTAACGTAACTCACTGAGACATTAGTTTCATTGATTTGGATTAAAAGGCACACTAGCTAACCAGGATATTCATTATTTTTTTTAATTATTATTTCTATGGCTACAGAGAGCTTAGGAATTCACGAAGGCATAGAGTGGCAAGCTCATGCTGTGTGACAGCAGTTTGCTCTGAGATGATGATGGTGATGACGATGTTGATGATGGTGCTGGTGGCGATGAAGTTTAAACCAGTTGTGTTAGTTTCTCTCCTAGGTCTTATGGCTATCTATTCTCTGGATCTTGTTTACTCAAGCAGTGTCAGGCATGAGTCCCTTCTTATGAAGTGGGCCTTAAGTCATATCAGACATCGGCTGGCTGCTCCTACAATTTCTGTGCCACCATTGCCATAGCATATTTTGCAGGCAGGACAGATTGTAGGTCAAAAGTTTTATGGCTGGGTTGGTGTCCGCATTTCTCTTTTGGTAGTCTGCAGAGTACATTCCTGTATGAAAGAGACTAGAACATAGGCATGAAGGATCCAGAGTCACCAGTTTGACTTCTCCGTGTTCAGGAAGATGTGTGGATGTGGTCCTCAGCAATGGTTCCCTGTTTTCTTTATCAAGAGAGCAACCCTTTGGCTTGCAACAGCCTGGCTCCTTTGTTGATTTCTTTGCCAACAATTCAGCTGAATGTAAACTAGTTCCTCTACCGGAAGCCTTGCCAGCAACCGATGGCCAGTTACTTGAGATAACCTTATCAGTGAAGTATCCCCCAAAACTAGGAATTCTCATTAGGGTCACCTTCGTAGATTCTAGAAAGTTTCCACCTCTTATTGCTCACAGTTCCATTCCAGGCTTCCAGGCACCTCCCAGTACTCTCTCCCTCTACCCTATCCTCCAACCCCTACAACAAACCCCCTCCTTTCCTTTAGTTCCTAAGTGCTCCCAGTGGCACCTATAAATTCTATAGTATTTCCCCTATAGGGAAGCTCTTTAAGCAGGAATGTAAAACAATTCAAAATGGTCTCAGGGAGTCATTAAAAATGACCAGATTCCTCTCAGAGTAAAAACAGACCTGTTCTCTCAGAGTAAAAATGAAGCTGCTGACAATCCCTCATAGAGAACCCAAGCTGCAAAGAAGACTTTGAGACCAGACCAACTTCCTGTAGTGAAAGAAGCAAAAACTACTTGACTGCCTTGGATGATGTTTAGACCGAGTAAGTCATTTGTAAAGGACAGTGTCCAACCTGTTGAATTGTTTTCAGGCTGTTCAGTGTGCTCCAGGTTTCTAGCTTTTCTGAGCTGTCACACATGCTACAATGGACTTTGCAGCTGTCTTTGAATAATTGGTGCTCCTATACATAACCCCTCACCCAAATCCAATAAGTAACCCTAATAGAACTCATTGGTTCACCAAGTTAGACTTTGGTGGTATTGGTACTTTTGTTTATGGGCATCCTATCTAGGGTGAATATATCTATGTCAGTTGCAGGAAATATCTATATCTGCAGGAAAAATTTTATCAGGCTACATGCTTGGTACCCGAACACGGACAAGGCAGGTCCAAAGATGAGTTGGGAAAGAATGAGTGCATGGTCCTGGGTATGGATATTAAGGCATAAAACTGAGGTTAAGCAATCTAATGGACAACAGATTGTAAGCCTTCTACCAACTTAGTCATATGGCGCAATATTTATACCATTATTATGTTGAAGTTACTTTATCTGCACTAGAAAACAATTGAAACTGAGTGTACATATTCTTTACTTTCCAATTTTCCCTTACACATACAAACTCTGTTCATGGTTTAGCTAAACAGTAATTGAAAAACTAAAAGAAGATTTTATCTGAGACAAATGCAATAAGGAAAAAAAAAAAAAACAAACCTCCAGCATAACATTAAATTCATTCCTAAATACAGTAAATAAAAGTGGAAGTTCAGAGCCAAAGATCAGTGCTTGATTAGAAATCACTAAGGTTGGGTAATTCCTTGCCAAGTTGAGCTATGAGAATTCTTGATGAAGGCAATCCTCCAATGATCAGATATCACTTGGGGGTTGATGGGACTGAGAAATCTGAACAGATCTTGAGAGATTTCCAATAAGGAGGATTAAGTGTTCTAGGTAAACATATTCTAAACCTTCATGCTCAAATTCTGATGATATTATACAGATAGGAAACATCTTTTGTATATGAAATATAATAATGGGTTCTTCCTTAGCTAAGGGAATCAGAGGTGCTTTAATAAAGTCCTCCAGGGATCAGTGCTTTATCTATCTTGTGGGCACAGAGCCACACAAGACAGGATTGTCCCGTTAACAGATTAAGTAATTGCCTGAAAAAAAAAATGCATCAAAAATGTATCTGAATTTGTGTGATAAGTAAATTGATTATGTGTTCTGAATTATCTTACAGTCAAGTCCATGTTAAAATCCACAAAACTGGATCTTTCCATTTTTATTTTCAATAAAAATGTGTCAAGTAAATTCTTAATATTTTAATTTACCTCCTTACATTCCTCAGGAAGGACAAAAACTTCATTGGAAATAAAAAAAATAATAATAACTGGAATGAAACCAGGGAGAAAGGACTTTACTACTCACTTTATGCCTGACTGCCTCCTCCTTATGACACATCCATTTCGTTTTTCACACAAAAGTGATGTGGTATATCTCAAGAGAATATTTCCTGGGAAGAATCAAGCTAGTAGAGGACAGCCTGAAATCTGCTGCCAGCTCTTGAACAAGAGTGGGAGGAGGATAAAATATTTCAATTTAACTGAAAGAAAATAAATAAAATTATGGTGTGACAAAGTGTTTTCTAGGAATGCACAAAAAATAAGACATGGCATTTCAGATCTCAATAGCCCTTCTCAGGTTTAATGAGAAGCACTGTGATACTTAAAAAGAACACAAAGTTCAAACAATGCAAGAGAATTTTACATAATAATCTCTTGCAACTACTGTAATATGAACAATTTCTGATGCCGCCCTAAATATCAGTAAGCTATATCTCTGAGCTGCATGCTGGAGGAGCAATACATGTCAAGGTCACATTATAATCCATTACTGATCATGTGGTGAAAGCCACTCCTATAACTTGCTAAACAATGATTATACATCTCTAAAGATAGGCAAGATAACTACTACTTAAGAAGTTTATTGATGTCATAAGACAATATAATAAAAATTAACTTGTAAAATATGTTCAATAAATATTAATATACTTTTGCTCACATCTTAATCTTTAATGATCTGCTTTGAGAATTTTCTAGCCATTTTCCCATAGTAATCTAAGTTGTGCCACAATGCCCAAAGATATTTTTACAATAAATAGAGAAATGAGGTATGACGTAAATAATAGTGATCCCAGTGATCTGGATCTTATTTTAGCCTATTCTTTATTTTAATTTACTTTCTTTACTTATTTTTAGTGCTGCTCCAATTTCTCTAAGGTTTTAAATTACTAAACAGATACTGAGAGCCATCCAACCTTTCACAGAGTGCTCTATTCTCTATAGAATGAGAAGCAAACTAACCTTTAAAAAACAACGAACAAACAAAAACAAAACAAAAAAAAATTGTTCAAGCCTGGAATTCTAACATTGTAAAGGCTAAAATGAAAAAAATAATAATAATGTCACTTTGAGTCTGGGCTACATAATAAATTTTAGGTCAGATCTGATTAGGTAGAGAAGCCTTTTTTTTTTTTTCTACAAAACTAAGTACATAAAAAAAATTAGTAAGGCTAACAACTTATTATGAAAGTCATAATAAAAATATTAGAAAAATTAAAGCCTAAATAATAAATCAGTTTAAATCCACGGAAGAAAATTTAACTCAATATTTTTCAGTTGATTCTTTTAAAAATATTCAAACAAAAAAAAATCTCAACAACTCTTTTTCCACTAATGATTAACACTAGTTTTTAAAGGACAAACTACATAACAATATGCACAGTGACATAATGTTGCTAATTTCACAGTGTTATGCTCTAAGTGAAAACATAATTTGAGAGTGAGTAGCTCCTCTTCTTCCCTGCTGCCTCTTGACACTTCAGATAGTTATAATTTTTCTTTTTTTTTTTGCAGATGAAAACTTGTGTTTGGACCTGACCTACTATGAAGGCATGAAGCTAGCATAGCAAGGAGCTATACTCCCATCACACCTGGAAAAGAATCGTCTACTATGCATTGAATTTCTAATGACTCAGACACATGTGGTATACTGCATTAATTAAATGGTAGAGAAGTGCAATTATATTTAACATCTAATGTCAGAAAAAGATTTACACAGTATATGAGACTCACTGAAAATCTCTAATATCTCCCTATTGAAAGAACTAAGGAAGTAAGTCAAAGACATTGACAGAGCAGCTACAAAATGACATAAATGATGTGACTTTTTTTTATAAATGGTAATTCCAAAGATAATATCAATGTATCATGTAAAAAACTCAGGACTAACTATAAGTAATATATAATATAAATAAATAGAAAATCCATCCAGAGTTGCCTTAAAACAAAGGTACAAAAATTTCTGCAGATAAAATACAAATAGGAAATTCTAAAATTATGAAAAGGAAAGTCCCTGGTGACCTTCAAAGAAACTTACAAAGAAAGCAAAAAAGTTGAATGGCCCCTTACAGTTTAAAATCAGATAAATTTGTGACAGAAAATTTCTAGACTGTAAGATAGGTTCTCCTTCTTTCTTTACATGAGAAAACATCTCCCCAATTGGTCACAAGGCATCTATATTAAAACAAATGATGAAGTGTACTATTGTACTATGAGGACTGTAAATAATAAGCTACAGATAGTGTAAAGGTTTTCACAATACATTGACAAATTATGAGTCCATTAAAATAGACATATAAGAAAGAAGCAATATTTGGGCAGAGTGCAGGGAATCTTATGAAACAAGGGGGAGATGAAAGACCTGGAGTGGACAGGAGTTCCACAAAGACAGCAACAGAATCAAAATATCTGGGCACATATATATATATATATATATATATATATATATATATATATATATATATTTTTTTTTTTTTTTTTTTTTTTTCTGAGACAGATACTCCAACCAAGGACCATGCATGGAGACAATCTGGAACCCCTGCACAGATGTAGCCCATGGCAGCTCAGTCTCCAAGTGGGATTACTTAGTAAAAGGAACAGGGACTGTCTCTGACATGAACTCAGTGGCTGGCTCTTTGATCACTTCGCCCTGAGTGGAGAGCAGCCTTACCAGGCCACAGAGGAAGACAATGCAGCCAGTCCTGATGAGATCTGATAAGCTAGGATCAGGTGGCAGGGGAGGAGGACCTCCCCTCTCAGTAGACTCCGGGAGGGGCATGGAAGAAGATGAGGAAAGAAGGGTGTGATTGGGAGGGGACAGAAAAGGGGCAATAGCTGGGATACAAAATGAATAAATTGTAATTAAAAAAACAAATTAACTAAAAAAAGAAAAAAATACTAAAATCAGTGGTGGACTTATTTTGGAAAAGTTATCTAGATGCCTAGCCAGCACATAAAGATGTATGTAAGCTTCATCAGACCATAGCTTAAAACTGCAAAAACCAAAAGTCACTGAACAAAGAAAAAACAAACAAACAAAAAAAAAAGCAAACAAACAAAATAGAATTTTTTTTCACCCAGCTGTGTGCTTTTCATTCTACAGTACCAACTTTCCCGGCCCTCAATGATACAATGGCAGTGTGACTATTAGGTGAGAGGTAACTAATTGCCATGACAGGATTTTAGGCAATGTCCATAGGTGAGAATTCATGCATGACACTATAAACTTGGTCAGAAATTTGTCACAGGTTTCTGTTTTATTTCCCCTTCTGAGTGAGATTCAAGCCTACTCCCCTGGGCTCTCCTTATTATGTAAATTCTTTGGACTGTAGCGTGGTTATCCTGTAACACAGACATCTGATGAAGATGGAGAGCTGAACTAGTTGTAAGAGGTTATGGGGAGGGGAGGGGAATGGAAATAGCAATCAGGTATAGGGAAAGTTGGGGGACAGAGGAAGAGAGGAGCTGGTGGGGGTCACCTTGGGGACTGGGGAGGCCTTTACAAGTCTATGGGGGTGTCCCTAGCTGAGGATTACTAGCAGCAAGGAGTATGGAGTCAGAAGTTACCACCTCCTGTAGCCAGGTGGCGGTTCCAGTGGGGGAAGGGGAACAACAACCCACCCATAAAGCCTTTGACTAATTTTTTTTTTTCCTGTCTATAAGACGTGTAGGAATAGAGATAGAGAAGAGATTGAGAGAATGCCCAACCAATAACTGTCCCTACTTGAGATCCACCCTATGGGAGATAGCCAACTTATCTCCCATACACTATCAAAGATACTGAACTACTAACCGAAGAGCATATATGAGCTAGACCTAGGCCCTCCATATGTATGCAGCATATGGCCAGCTTGGTCATCATGTGGTTCTCCTAACATTTGGAATAGGGGCTGTATCTGACTCTGTGATCTGCCTGTGTATCCCTTCCCCCTAGTGGGTTACCTTGTCTGACCTCAGTGGGAGAGGGAGTCCTGCTGCGATTTGTTTGATATGCTGGGGTGGGTTGACATCCATTCCGGAAGGGGGAGGGAGTTCCCCTTCTCAGAGAAGTCAGTGAAGTGGTAGGGAGAGAGTGTTGTGCCCAATTTGAGAGACCCCAAAAGACCACTAGGAGTTGAGTCTATTGCAAATCACATGAGGATCTTTATTCAAGCTTAAGCTTGGGCCGCCAATCTTCTTTGACCTAGCAGGTTAAAAAGTGAGTCTCAGGGAGGCAGAGATTTTAAAAGGGAAAAACAAAACAAAACAAAACAAAACAAACAAAAAAACCGGCAAGCAGGGAATTCCAAGCCTTAGAGTTACAGAGAAGGGTTAATTTTGAATGGGGGTTCAGCTATGGAGATGACCTTTAGGCTAATTGTAACCTGCAGGGTGGAGGGCCATTTGGCCCTTCTCAGAACCCAAAGGTGGGGGTCAAGTCACTCCAAGGTCAGTCAACTAAGATAGAGTCCAAGAAACAAAATGGAGCCACCCCTCAGTTCCTTCAAGAGGAGTGTGAGGGAGGAACCCAGCAGAGAGGAGAGAGGAGACATGGATAGTATCTCAAGGAGTGATCAATACTAAAAATGCTAAGGAATTAAAAATAAGGAATGTGTAAAGAATTAGTTATGAGACTTAGAGCAAGGCTCTGTTAAGTTGAAGAAGCTTGGCTTGTACAACAATATTCCAGATAGAGGAAAAGGTAGAAAAAACCAAGGTCATGAGGCAAATACATTTTCTTGGTTTTACAGAGGAACAACCTGGAGGCTCTGTTGCTGGAATGGCTTCAACATGAACAGAGGAGTATATGAAATCAAACTTGTAGTGGTTTCAATAAGAATGGTCCCCATAACCTCATTTAATTCCATGGTTATTCACCAGGGAAGGTGCAATGAGGCTGTAAAGTGATTAATACATAAACCAATGATGAATATCCTAAAACCTAAAGAAAAAAGTCATAGAAACAAATGGAATTAGTTTATTTTTCTCTCAGTTGTCACAGTATCAAACTACATTCTAAAGAATTTATGTTTTTTACTGATACACAAACTTTATCCTCAGCTTTGATCAGTGAAGTTTTTCTTAGCTCTTAACCATGGTAGTTGGAGAGATTTAAGGCTCCTCAAGGTGATGCAAATAAGTGACTATTCTGCTTATTCATACTCAGGAATAGCAGCCCAGGATGGACTAGCAAAGATAGCAGGCAGCAAGAGGCTAGAGACGCAGCTATGAGAGCACACCTTGAACCCAAACAGAGAAGCATTGGAAATCAATGTCTTCTGAAACTTCAAAGCCCTCCCCAGTGACAAACCCCTTCCAGAAAATCACATCTTCTGGTCTCCAACATCTGCCAGAAGACAAGCTGCAAATTTTCAAATGCCTGACACTTCATTCAAACGACCACAATACTTTCAGAAATAAACATATGGAATGAATATGTGTAGATATACACATGCGTATACATTATGCTTCCTTTTAAATAAAACTTTCAAACAGGTATTCAAAACAGTTTCTGCTCCTGAAAGTCAGGGCAAGGTCATTGGAGAGAAACGTGGGAATACAAAATCTGCATTATGTGACTTGATTTTTATTGCACATAAACAATTTTGTTTGGAAATGAAAAGTATAAAGAAAAGCTTTTGTCTTTAATGCTGTGTATTTCAGGTGAGAATATTCAACAAATGGAGGTAGGAAGGAAAATGATCATAAAAAGGAAGACCATTTGAATAAATATTAGCAAAATTTGGAATACTTTTCATAAACTCCATCTTTATGGATAATAGTATAAACTTTCTCAACACCTAGAATGAAAATACAACACTGACAGGGTCAAAGATAACTAAGGAAATTTGAAATATGATGACCTATATATTAATGTTAGTAGATTAGTATTCATCACTGTGCACAAAGGATGGAAAGACTTTTAGCAATTGTTTTTAGAAAAGGACATATAAATAAAAGAGAAAACCAAAAAATTAAGCAGAATGCAATATCTAACTAATGAAACATAACATTTGTTTGTATGGTAAATGAATCAATAGAGTTGAAAGGAAATGAAAGAATTACTAAATATCTTCAGACACAACTAAAAATTTAGAAAACAAAACATTTCAGAAAAAAATAGAGATACATATTTTCATCTAAGCACACTAATAAACTAATATATTCATGCAATTACACATACACATTCACATTGTACTACATGTAGAAAATCATCTACATAGAACCTATACAGAAGACCTGAGAAGGAAAAAAAATTGTGGAAACATGTATATATATTCATGTGATTTTTCCCCATTCTTCTAAAGTTGTTAATACACAGAAGTTTGAATATCAGTGACCACTTAGTAGGATGAATACAAAAAAAGTAAAGTCATACATGATCACATCCTGAAGAAACTGTCACAAATCAATATAGTAAAGAGAATCTACAGGAATGAGAGAAGAAAGCCAGCAGAATGCAAGAGAACCACTGAATTCTAATGAGAAAAAGGGAGATCCTAAGAGACTGAGGCACTGTCAAATATCAATTGAAAAGTCCCCTAAGACCATGATAATACAGAATATATTATGCAGGTGAAATATAGTGTTTCTATATATGAAATTCTCAAAAAAACATAATAAAATGAATTAATAGTTTCCAAATTAAAGAAAAGAGAAATTTATTGTATTTTTTATTTACTATTTATTACAATTTATTCAATTTGTTTCGCTGCTGTCGCCACCACCCTCATCTCCTCCCAGTCTCACCCTCTTTTCCTCTTCTCCCCCTATGTCCTTCTCCTAGTCCACTGATAGAGGAGGTCCTCCTCCCCTACTATCTGACCCAAGCCTATCAGGTCTCATCAGGAATGGCTGCATTGTCTTCCTCTGTGGCCTGGCAAGGCTGTCCTCCCCAACCCCAGGAGAAGGTGATCAAAGTTCATGAGTTCATGAGTTCATGACTGAGTTCATGTCAGAGACAGCCATTTCCTCTTACTAAGGAACCTACATGGAGACTGAGCTGCCCATGGACTACATCTGAACAGGGATTCTAGAACCTTTCCATACATGGTCCTTGGTTGGAGCATCAGTCTTTGCAGAGCCCTCTGGGCCCAGATATTTTGGTTCTGTTGGTCTCCTTGTGGAGTTCCTATTCCCTCAAGGTCTTTCTATCTCCCTCTTCTTCCATAAGATTCCATACGCTCTGCTCAAAGTTTGGCTATGAGTCTCAGCATCCGCTTTGATACCCTGATGGGTAAAGTCTTCCAGAGGCCCTCTGTGGAAGGCTGCTGTCCTGTTCCCTGTCTTCTCCTACTTCTGATGTTTGTCCTGTTTGCCCTTCTGAATGAGAATTAATATTCTTCCCTAGGGTCCTTCTTGTTGTTTAGCTTCTTTAGGACTATAGATTTTAGCATGTTTATCTTGTATTATATGACTAATAGGAATTTTTTTAAACTATAGGAAAAAAAATCAGAAATTAGCAAATATCCGAATAAAATAAAACCATATTACAGAACAATTATAAGGTTAAAAATAATGTTTTTGGATGCAAATTAAAATGACTCTGAGATTTTACCTTACAACCATTAGAATGGCTAAGATGAAAACCTCAGTGACAACACATGCTGGAGAGGTTGTGAAGAAAGGGAACCCTCCACCATTGCTGGTGGTAATGCAAACTTGTACAACCACTTTGGAAATCAATCTGGTATTTTCTCAGACAATTAGGAATAGTGATTCCACAAGATCCAGCTATACCACTCCTAGGCATATATCCAAAAGAAGCTCAAGTACACAAAAAGAACATTTGCTCAACCATGTTTATAGCAGCTTTATTCGTAATAGCCAGAACCTGGAAACAACCCAGATGTCCCTCAGTTGAGGAATGGATACAGAAATTTTGGTACTTTTACACAATGGAATACTACTCAGCAATTAAAAACAAGGAAATCATGAAATTTGCAGGCAAATGGTGGGACCTAGAAAAGATCATCCTGAGTGAGGTATCCCAAAAGCAGAAAGACACACATGGTATATACTCACTTATATAGAGCCATAAGATATGATAAACATAATGAAGTCTATACACCTAAAGAAGATAAACAAGAAAGAGGACTTGGGGTAAGATGACAAATCCTCACTTAAAAAGACAAATGGGATGGACATTGGATGTAGGAGCAAACAAGTAACAGGACAGGAGCCTACCACAGAGGGCTTCTGAAAGACTCTACCTAGCAGTGTATAAAAGTAGATATTAAGACTCATAACCAAAACTTCGGCAGAGTGCAGGGAATCATATGAAAGAATGGGGAGTTAGTATGACCTGGAGAGAACAGGAGCTCCACAAGGACCAAATATATAACGGCACAGGGCTCTTTCATGAGACTGTTTCTCCAACCAAGCACCATGTGTGGATATAACATAGAACCCCTGCTCGGATATAGCCCATGGTAGCTCAGTATCCAAGTGGGTTGTCTTGTAAGGGGAACAGGGACTAATTCTGACATGAACTCAATGGTGAGCTCTTTGACACCCCCCCCCCGCCCCCAAGGAGCAGCCTTTCCAGGCCACAGAGGAGGATGTTGCAGCAAGTCTTGAAGAGACCTGATAAGCTAGGGTCAGATAGAAGGGGAGGAGGTCCTCTCCTATCAGTAGATTTGGAAAGGGGCAGGGAGGAGATGAGGGAGGGGGATGGGATTGGGAGGGAATGAGGAAGGGGGCTACAGCTAGGATACAAAGTAAATAACCTGCGATTAATATGAAAAATAATAATAAAAAAGAAATGGTCACCCAGGGGAAAAAAACATTGAACCACATAAGCAATAAAAAAAATAATATTTTTGGAGTATGCTTTTAAGTAACTGCAATTCTACTGTGTGTTGACTTACTTGACTGTTGCTAGTTAAGTTTCATTGAAATTATGACTACAATCTATCTCCCACTGACACCTAAGTTTATCTGAAATGAGGAATACTTTGTTTTCTTTTTACTTATCTAGAATGTTGCATACATTCTGTTATACACTCCACATTTAAAATCATTTTTTAAAGTGATTTAAAGTTTTGTCATGATTTATTCCCTGATTATATTACAAAACACAATATGTAAAAATTAACTTGTACTCAATAATTAATGGCTATACATTATGTAAGCCCATGCATATACACACACACACATTTTATGGAAATAAGTATTGACAATTTCTTAGTAGTAGGAATTATGAGGAATTTCTCCCCTTTAACTTTTTTGTTTTTACCTATCAAACCTTGCAATGTTGTTTCTTCATATTCTTTTTCAGTTGTCTTGTTCTCATTAAACAAATAGTGAATTGTATCCTAAATAGAATCCTAAGTAAAGTTTCTTGTTATATGCAGTATGCTCTACAGAATACCTAAGTGTTACTTTATTGTTGGTATATTTTGTGGAAACTTCAATTTTTATCTCTTTTCGCTGTGAACTCAGTTTCACATTCCTTAAAATAGGAAAACCAACAGCTCTAATTCACCAAATCAGTAATCACAATTCACCAGGCGTAATCACCAGTTAACACCTGTTCACAGATTAAAAGGCATTTGTGAACAACACAGAAGCCACACAAATCTCTTCTGTTACATCTGCCAAAAGACTTGATTTGAAGACCATCTGATGCTTTTCCATAGACATTTGTACAATCCAGAATGCTGACATGATTCAGTAATGTGATTATTATCACTTATTGATATTATGAGACATGTCTAATTCCAGAAAATTTAACAGAAAGAACAAGGACAATGATGCATGATTGACAGTTAGTAGCTATTTTGTCTAATTCTATTTAACCTGAATTAAAATGTCAATGTGTCTTTCCTTCCAGTGACTGTGTTTGTTCATCAAGGAAACAGCAGTGTACTGATTGTAGCCTCCACAGATGAATGACCTTTATATTATTCTGTTTTCTTTATCTGCCCAAACCAAAATCAATAAGGCGGATAATAACACATTAACAATGACCCTCTCAGATCAAGATTAGTTTCATTTGTCCATCTGTTTTTGTCCTTTATAAATATTAGCAATATTTTAGTAAGAATAAAACTATAAACATTTATGGCAGAAAAATGCAATAGTAGTATACCATGTAAAAATGAGTTAGGGTAGACAACAATGACTTTATTATTTTGTTTACAATAAGTTGCTCCAGTAGTTATATTTCCATTTGTACCACATTGTAGTGGTAGAAAAAAAATAAAATAAATTGGTTCATTATTATCCTCTTCCACAAGACATGTGGTTAGTGATATTTCCAAATTTAGAATACAGTATTATACACACATATGAATGAATGTAAATTGGTATTAGTTAAAAACCAACTCTAACACTGTACTTTCCTAACATTGACAGCATGACACTATAAATATATGCATTGAAATAAACTATGTTTCTGCTAGAAATATCTGTGTATGGGATTGTAGCATGCATACATTGTACTAATAAACAATTTTTCTGTGACCTGTGTGCAATTGCTACATAGTTTTTATTTTATAACTTTGTGATAGAGAAAATATAGTTCTTGTATATAATGAATAGAAAATATTTTGAGAGTTATAGGAGCGTACCAGGAATCTAAAAATGAGAAGTCTCTTTTTCATATTTCATACCAGTTTACTTTGACAACGATAGTAACAAAGCCAAAGTTTCTATCAAGGATGTGTAGGTGTAATGCTCATCACATCCATGGTTTCTACTTCCGAGATGATTTAATGTCATTTGAATGAGAAAAGTGCCTCTAGACAAAGAGAGTAATAAATTGGAGATATCGTCTTCACCTCAAGAAACCCAGAAAATGAGAACAGAAATCATAACAAAGCAGGTGACATTAAATCATCTACCTAGTACAGAGCTTACAGAATACTCCATCTGAGAAAGAGATTCAATGAATGAATAGTAACACCTTTAAAATGAAAAAAACTGATTATTTACCTTAATATAGTGTATATTTGAAAATAGCTAGAAAAAGGATTATTATTATTATAACCAGAAATGGTTTATCTTTGATGAAAAGGGTGGGCTAAATACCTTTGTTTGGTCTTTATGTAATGGGAACACAAATAAAAACATCACAGTGTTCTATATATTTGTGCTACTATTGTGTAAATGAGAACTAAATAAAACTTACATGATGAACATATAACAAATGATCATGCAATAGATATATTCAGTATTATACCTAATAAATATATTATAAGCATAGCCATTGTACTTTATATATAATACTAAAAAGAGTGATATAGTAACCAAGCCAAAACAGATGAAAAGTAATCATTTGACAACAAAACTTAGTAGGTTCAATAGGTCTTGTTTCCTTAGTGTCAGCTCTTACACTCTTCTTCTGCAGGATTCTCTGATGCCTGAGGAGAGGGATTTGATGTCAATATCCTCATTAGGGTTTAATGTTCTAAGTTCTCTCACTCTCTGCAAAAGGGCTAGCTGTGGGATCTCTGCATTTTCCTCATCTGCTACAGAGGGGAGGTTCTCTGATGATAGCTGAGCAAGACACTGTTCTGTGAGTATAGCAGAAGGTCATTTGGAGTCATTTAATTGCTATGTTCTATCTTCTTTAAATTTTATTTCAGGTTTTTAATTTACATCCCAAGAGTGCTCCCTCTGTTCCTGCTACCAGTCTCTTCTGCCTCTTTTCCCTCCTTACTACTTTTCACTCCCTTTCTCCCCAGAAAAAGGGAGACCCCCCTAAGCAACAAGGGTACAAGGGAGGTTGCCAGAATGTCAACCAGAAGAGGAAATAGAATAGACAGCAGGAGATGAAGAGAGAGAACTGGCCAGGAGATGGGATGGGGAGCAAAGCAAAGGAGGAGATCAGTTGTGGGGAGAGTGGGGGTGGGAGGTGAGGGAGCTGGGAGCAAGAAGGGAAACTGAAGGGTGAAATCTCTTTGTCAAATTGATAACCTACAGTAGGGTAGGCTCTTGGGTGGATATGGGTATGAATCTAGCTGAGACTCCTAACAGGAGGAGACATGAAGACTGAAGTGACCATCTACTAGCCAAGCAGGATTAGTGGAAGGCAAGAAACAACAACCCACAAACAAAAACTTTGATCCAAAAATTACAGTGCTTACAAGAAGTTCAGGGGTACAGAGGGAACAAACATTGAGGGAATGTCCAACGGATAAATACTCCAACTTGAGACCTACCTCACCATAGAGAGCCAGTGCCTGACACTGTTAATGATGTTCTGCTTGCAGACAGGAGCTTAACTGGACTGCAGTCTGGGAGGCGTCAGCCAGCAGTGGCTCAAGACAGATGCTGGGAATTACAGGCAAGCACGGAGCTGAGCTCTGGGGTTCTGTGGAAGTGTTGGGGGAAAGACGGAAGGAACTGGAGGGGACAAGAACCTCGCAAGAAGACCAACAGAGACAACTAACCCAGTCCCATGAGGTCTTCTAGAAACTGAGACATCAACCTAAGGAACATGCAGGGTTTGGACCTAGACCCACGCACTAATGTGGCAGATGGGTGGCTTGGTCTTTAAATGGCGCACCTGCCGAGGGGACGGGGTGCGGTTTCTAACAGGGACTCTGTTGCCTGCTTTTGGATCACTTACCTCTGGCAGAGCTTCCTTGCCTGGCCTCAAGGGATGAAGATACGCTGAGAAGAGTTGACCTTGGGAAGAAGTGTTTCCCTTTTCTGGGTGAAAGGCAGGAGGGCTAACCCTTTGGATGTAAGTGAACAAACAGAAAAAAAGAAAAAAAAAAAAGAAATTTTGGTACATCTACACAATAGAATACTACTCAGCTATGATCCTTCTTAAGTCAGCACTATGGGATCTAATTGTGTAGATAAAATTGTTATGTTTTTGTAGAAACTGCTTCTCTAAGAAAAGAGAGAATTCTCAATAAAGGAATATCAAATGGCAGAGAAACAGTTAAAGAAATGCTCAACTCATCAGGGAAATGCAAATCAAAATGACTCTGAGATTTCACCTTACACCCATCAGAATGGCTAAGATGAAAAATGCAAGTGACAACACATGCTGGAGAGGATGTGGAGAAAGGGGAACCCTCCTCCACTATTAGTGGGAATGTGAACTTGTACAACCACTTTGGAATTCAATCTGGCACTTTCTCAGACAATTAGGAATAGTGCTTCCTCAAGATCCAGCCATACCACTCCTAGGCATATATCCAAAAGAAGCTTAAGTATACAACAATGACATTTGCTCAACCATGTTCACAGGAGCTTTATTCATAATAGCCAGAATCTGGAAACAGCCCAGATGTCCCTCAACTGAGGAATGAATACTGAAATTGTGGTACATTTGCACAATGGAATACTTCTCAGCAATTAAAAACAAGGAAATCATGAAATTTGCATACAAACAGTGGGAACTAGAAAAGATCATCCTGAATAGACTACTTCTTTATAGGCTTCACTTTTTAATTTTTATTTATGTAGTTTTAAACAAATATATTTATATATTTTATTTGTATTAGAACAGGAGAAACCAAAGCTTTTCTGAGTAGAACAGACCACGTCTTGCGCGAAGCTCACCAGAAATTAGTCTTTCCTCTTTTAGTGCCATAGTCACCATTTTTGGAGAGCATTATGTGTGTTGATCTCTGTAAGCCCAAATCATAATTCATAGGCCACCTGCGTTTGAGAAGTAACCACAAAGATGGTCTCAGGTATTTCCAAGTATCCCCTGAGGTGGAGAACTGCTTAGCTGAGATACAGTCACTGATACAACACACACCTCATACCCATATGTGCACATGTTTCCATAGATACCCCTACTACTTTCAACAATCACACACAGGTTCCCCTCCTCCTCCACAGTACAGTTATTCAGAATAAATTACTAGTTAAGGTCATAACTGTTTTAGCAGTTTACTTTGGGAGGCAGGTGACTAGACCTGTTCTATGGTTGTATTCTGTGATGGGTCCTCTTTTCTAGGACCCTGGCAACAGTAATAGATGGACTTATGTTTCCTTAACCCATGAATATGTCACACTGTACTGTCATTTAACAGCATTGCTAAAGTACATTATACATTTATATGTATGTATGTATGTATGTATGTATGTATATATGTATGTATATATGTATGTATATATACACACATTGGAAGTTTATATAAATGTTGTATATTAAGATTGATGTGCTTTATGCAGTTGGGTATCTGTTATTATGATGAAAATATGATGTTAAAGCATGGCTGTTTTGTGCTTGTTTTATTTTATGTTGTCTTCAGTACTGTTTGTATTTTTATGAGTATAATAGTCTATATAAGTACTTAGAGAAGTAAATTTAAACCTCTTTGGAGTGAAAATTAAAATTAAAGTATAAAATACTGCCTTTTGTTATTTATATGGAAACATTTGATATTCTGAATGTTTTATTATAGTTTTTGAAGATTTATTCTAATAAAGTATGCACTATTGAAATTTCATAGTCTGTGATGTGCCTTAAAAGCATGTGATAGTTGGATTAATATCACCTCAGTCAATTATAAATTATATTATCAATTATAATACAAATTATATTATTCAAATATATAGAATTATATTCATAATTATAAATTATAAATACAAATCATATTTTATATGATGAAAGGAGGCTAGAGGTGAGCTTACTTAAGGTCCTTGATGTAAAGGGATTGTCTAGATATAGCCACAATATTTACTTTAAGAGAGAAACCAATAGTAAAGGTAGAAGCAGAGAAATAGTGGAAAGTTCCATGCTTTTGGCTGTGAAGATATAGAAAAGACCATGGACCAAGAGCTTGTAATGTAAGGAAATAGTTGTGTATATGTCCTCTCAGGAGCCTGGTTCCAGCTCAGGGAATTGTCATCTAGGCTTCATCTGAAATTCAAGATATTATTACAGTATTAAGGGAGATGGCTCACTAATTCAGAGCGTTTGTTGTTCTCACAGAGGACCCATTTTCAATTTTGAGCACTCCATTTCTAGGGGACTCAATACCACCTTCTTACTCCTACACAGGCACACGTATGGTGCACATACAGCATGCACATGTAAAATAACAGGAATTTTTCTAGCAAAAGTTTTGAAAGATAAAATTAATAAACTCAGGTTATTGTAAAGACTATAAAAAGGTAATACTTGTTATTTCTCATATATTAAATAATACGAGAGGCTCCAGACATGGCTTGCTACTTTATTAAAATTTAAAAGATTATCATGTTTTCTTTTAGTGTATGAACCTTTACTCATTTAATGTTATAGTCTTGGCCACTTAGTACAGCATACTGAAACCTGTTTCTTTTATTTTTCTTGTTCAAGCAGAACAAACAAGAATATATCTCTGTTATATCATGTTTTTACAAAATTCATAATTTGAAATTAGTTCACAAATAAGAGACTGCACTTTATTTTTTATATTTGTTAGCTACAGACCATGAAGATAATAAAAAGTATTTGAATATAGTCCATAAGCACATATATGTGTGTGTGCAGTTTTTCTTTAGAAAAATCACAAGAGAGGCATCCCTCTCTACCTGAAATAAATGTAACACAAAATTAAATAATGATTATCAAAATAATCATAAGGACAAAGTTAGATACCAACAGAAGAAATAGCAGTATGAAGTGATCATCTTTTTTTTTATTTTTAATTTCCCAAGAAAAATAAAAATAAGTATTATTGCTACACACGAACAATTTCTCTATTTCATAACATTCTTCTGTGCATCTCTTTAGGTATTTTACTCATGGCAAATCTGTATCCAGAGCTAAGAGAACAGATTTACACCATTCTGTCATTTTGAAACACGTCTGGTCTGTTTCACTGGTCCTCACCTTTTAGAACTCGAAGAGTTTCCAGTTTTTTAGCCTCACTTTTCTCTTGGGTCACAGGAATCCACTGAACTCTGAACAGCTGCTGAATCTATAAGATGAAAGTACTGCCATTTTCAGGTGATAAGAAATTTTAGGTTGTAATTTGGGGTAGCTTTTTAGAAAGGATTACTGTTAAACTTATAAAATGTACAGAGATTTGGGGTTATTATGCATGTGTGTGCATATATTTTATTTTAGAGGCATGTATACTTACATGAACAAATATAATTTCTCTTTCTAACTTTTGGAATATATCTAAATCATTGGTTCTCTGTGGGGCTTTGCTGGATTAGGTTGAAGTCTGAAGTCCCAAGATAGCTACTTACTTACACTCGGTCTATGCTGATGGACTCCTTTTTCTCAGGGAAGCCCCAAAAATCTCCCCGCCCCCGATGTGAATAAGCCCAGGTCTTATAAGGACCATCTCAGAGCCCCCAGAGCATTACAGTCTGGACTCTTTCCTGATAAGGAAACCAGTTCAGCTAGCTATCTATTCCTAGAAATGGAATAGACAATCTGCTAAGGAGATCTTAGTCTTGCAATGACCTCCAACTGTCCTTGGAGAATTTCCCTTCACCCCTAGGATAATTAAGTACTGTATTTTTCTTCTTGTGATAGAACCATGCTACTGCATGGAAAATGAGGCACTGTAACATCACATATAAGTTACGTATCCCTGACACTCTGACCCCAGCGAATCAAACACATTCACCCTCAAAATCCATCCCCTTGCCCAAGGTTTATAAACTGCGGATTTCAAATAAGCGTGCTGCTGACTGGCTGCGTGATACCATGAGCCTTCCACCATGATGAATACAGGCTATTCTTCATTCATCCCCCACTGGCCTCCTCTCGCTGGGACTGTCCTCCAGCCTGGTAGTCCTGGACCTTGCCTGGCCTGGGTCTTGACTGCAAGCTGACCAAGTATGGACATCCTCTGCTTGCACCGCTGCCTTGCTTGGCACAGCACCTTAACCAAGAGCTGTAACACTTTGGTGTTGCCATTGGTTTGGAACACCTGAGTTTCCACTGCCACAGTCCTAATGCTAAAAGAGCTAAGCTGTAACACCCTGGCCCAGCGTCCTAAAGTGCTCTAGCTGCCCCGGAGAGAAACGGAACCCAGTTCTCTGTCTAGAAGCTGAGCTCCAAGACACCAGCCTGGATATAGGCCCCTGCAAAACAGAGAATAAACAGTTCTCTTCCTAATGCTGCCACTCTTACAGTTTCTTGTGTTCTGGTGACCCCAAGGAAAAAATTTTCGTTGCTACTTCATAACTGTAATTTTGCTACTGTTATGAGTTATAATATAAATGTATGATATGCAAGATATCTGGTGTGTGACCTCTAAAGCTGTTGCAACACACACAAAACAGTACGCTGAGTCCTGCAGAGGACTCAGAAGGAGGAAAACTGGAGGAGCCAGAGGGAACAAGGTCACCAGGAGAAGAAAGCTCTTAGAATCAACTGAACTGTACTCAGTTGGGCTCACAGAGATCAGGGACCTTGATCTGTAGGTCCAGTACGTACATATGTTATGGGCCTGTAGCTCGGGGTTTTTGTGGAATTCCTAACAGTGAGAATGAGGGATGCCCCTTGACTCTTTTTCTTGCCTTTGGGACCTTTTTCCTTCTACTTGGTTGCCTCCTCAGGCCTTGATGTGAGAATACATGTCAGGTTTTGTTGTACTTGTTATTTCGTATTTGATTGATGTCCATGGATGGCCTGTCTTTCTGAGGGGAGGGAGCAAAAACTGCAGTTGGGTTGTAATGTATGAGAAAAGAATAAAAAAAAAAAGACAAAAAAATCTAAAGGAAGACAAAGAAGAAGAGGAAGAAAGAGAAGAACTGTGGCTCTAAAGATTCTGTGAGTCCTTGTATTTCTTTATTATTATTATTATTATTATTATTATTATTATTATTATTATTACTATTATTATTTACAATTTATACACTTTCTTTCCTGTCTGTAGCCTCCTCCCTCATCTCCTCTCCATCCCGCCTTACCTACCTCTATCCCCACTATGCTCTCCCCTAGTTCACTGAGAGGGGAGGTTCTCCTCCCTTAGTATCTGATCCTAGCCTATCAGGTCTCATTAGGACTATCTGGATCCTCTTTCTTGGTGGCCTAGTAAGGTCAACTCACCAAGGGTAGGTGATCAAAGAGCAGGCAACAGGGTTCATGCCAGAGATTGTCCCTGCTCCCCTTACTAGGGAACACCATGGAGACTGAGATGCCCATAGGTTACCTCTAAGCAGGCCCTGGTCTACGTCCTCTCCATGCATGGTGCTTGGTTGATTTATCCATCAGCCTCTGCAAGCATCCCTGGACGCAGATATTTTGGCTCTATTCTCTTTGTGGAGTTCCTGTCCTCTTCAGGTCTTTCTATCTTCCCCTTCTTCTGTAAGATTTCCTGCCCTCTGCCCAAAGTTTGGCTATGAGACTCAGCATCTGCTTCGACACCCTGCTTGGTAGAATCTTCAGAGGCCCTCTATGCTAGGCTCCTGTTCTGTTCCCTGTCTTCTCCTACTTCTGATGTCTATCCTTCTGAATGCAAATTAAGCTTCTTCTCTAGGGTCCTCATTGCTGTTTAGCTTCTTTAGGACTTTAGATTTAGTATGTTTATCCTAGGTTTGGCTAATGTCCATTTATAAGTGAGTATATTCCATATGTGTCTTTCTGCTCTGGGTTATCCTACTCAAATGATCTTTTCTAGTTCCCACCATTTGCCTACAAATTTTATGACTTCCTTGTTTTTTTAAATTAATTTTTATTATTTTGTATTAATCACAGGTTATTTACTTTGTATTCTAGCCATACCTCCCTCTCTCATTTCCACCCAATCCCACCGTCCTTCCCTCATTGACTTCATTGTTTTTAATTGCTGAGTATTTTTCCATTATGTAAATGTACAACAATTTCTGTTTCATTTCTCTGTTGAGGGAATATCTAGGTTGTTTCCAGATTCTGGCTATAAAGCTGCTATGAACATAGGCAAGGCTGCCCAATCTCTCTGCATACCTTGGTGTGACTCTAACCTTATATTTCTTAAAAGGTTTCTATAAGATTTCTTATTGTTTGTCTTTAATGTTATGTTTTATTTGCTAATATTTTTTTCAATTAATAAATTATCAACAATTTTACACATTATATCTCTATTTATGAATATTATTTGATTTCATTGAGAACTTCAGTTATAGAGGAAATCTTGAAGCACATTTTGAAATTTTCCTTCCTTTCCAGCTTCCAGCATTAACATTACAGAACTGCAGGTCATGAATAGTGTGCAGCATTTGAATAATCATATCTGATTTGGTGTCAGCTAAAAGGAAGGAAGACGATTATGTGCAGAGGCACATAATAAACCTAAATTCTGCCTGTTGCTATTTCAACATATTTCAATATAAAGTAAAACATATGATATGATTTTATATGAATTTAATAAAATACTGTAGGTAAACTGAGTAGAAATAAGGCCAGTAGTTGATGAAGTAATTACTAGTTATAGGAAGCATTGATTACTAGCTCTCACTAGTAATGATATTGAGTTTAAGTTGTTGCAACTTTCCAGTCTTTCTGTTGTGCATTATTACCCAGAATTTGACCTTGAGTTTAGAATGACTACATTATTGAATGTAGTTATTTGTGTCATTTATTGGACTTAATACAATATTTTACATATCTCTTTACTGAAAAGAATATTTCATTCATCTAATAATGGACATAATAGAATTGACAAAGGCTTTGTTAGCCCTTGGCAGTCCAGTGTCCAAGTGGGTTCTATAATAAAGGGGACAGGGACTGTCTCTGACATGAACTGATTGGTCTGCTCTTTCATCACCTCCCCTTTGGGGGGAGGCAGCCTTACCAGGCCACAGAGGAAGACAATGCAGCCACTCCTGATGAGACCTGATAGACTAGGATCAGAAGGAAGGAGAGGAAGACGTCCCATAGTCCCATATCAGTGGACTTGGGGAGGGGCATGGGTGAGAAGGGGTAGGGAGGGTGCAATTGGGAGGGGAGAAGGGAGGGAGCTACAGGGGGATACAAAGTGAATAAACTGCAATTAATAAAAATAAAAACAATAAATGAAATAAAAAAGTTATTGTCCTAAGAAGCAACAATTACAGGTATTTGTTGAAAAAAATAATTCTATGCATGGGTCACTGTGGAGGTATAATCTTTAATATAAATTTAGTGATGCAATTCACATTCGTAAATTAGAAATATATGCCTCAAATTCACTATGCAGCTTTTGATGACCTAGAAATTCCAATTGCTCTATTATTTTTCCTCATCACATATAATTGCAGACATGCTTTAACATCTTTATTATATATAAACCTAAGGGTCAAACTCAGGGCTTCATCATGCTAGTTATATACTCTGCCAATAGAGCTACAACTCCTTGGTCAGTTTTTTAACAATGTGTCAAAGGCAAATACAATTAATTATATTGCTTAATTTTCCAAAGGAAGTATTGATTATTTTAAAATATTTTCAATTGTCTTTCTGGGGACATTACTTGGACTATACTTTGTAACTCAAAATATACTTGAATTCTATGTATATTCAAAAGTAATGGATGCTATTTGATGTTACAGCACAGCTAATGAAAGTGTTCTATCTTTAAGCCAACTAACTCATTATATTACAATAAACAATTTAACATACTTTGAAAATACTCTTGGCATATTCATTGCAGAGAGTTTTCTGCAGTCACATTTGTATCATTTTATTCTAATTAGCGTGTTTTTAACATGAGGCAATTTCTTCTGGAAACACCTATTCTGAAATCTGTGACTGTCTACATGCCAAGTTTTCTATTTGTTTTTTTTTTCCTCAAAGACATCTTCATGTTTTCCCACTGTTCTTGTTTTGTTTGAGTTCTATGATTAATCTTTATGATTACAGATACACTTTAATTATCATGAGATATATTCTATTTGCCATGTGGGTCCGATAAAATCTCTATCCTGCCATGAAAGACATAATAATGAACTCTGTAAACAAATGTGTTGCTCTTATTATTGTTAATTATAACTTAAATTATTTGGACAAGAACACACACACACACACACACACACACACACACACACTAGCAGAAAATGCCAACCTTGGGTCAGTGAGGAACAAATGAGAGGGTTGTTTTCTGAATTCTAAAAATCAACTCACACATACAGTAGGGGGGATTTTTAAACCTTCGAGTTATTTTTCACCCCGTGCTTGCTCTGACACTTCGCATCGAATCTATCAACAAAACCCGTGGGCTTTGAAATATACCCAGGGGCAGCTGAAATCGCTCTAGATATCTGCAGCTCCACGTCTCAACTCTGAGCATGTGTCTGTTTCAATATAGCTTTCTTCATGATGTTTACCTGACGAATGGACATAAAACCAACTCGTGTCTTGCCCCTGAGTGTTCTACTAAAATAAAGTGAAACAAGGGCTCTCTACTGTGAATGAAAGTTTGCGGGCTAAGCAGTGTAAATTAAGATTAAAATGAGCCAGCAGGACAATGCTTTACTTTTGTCACTCTACTATGGATGAAAAAAAAAAAAATGAAGAGAAACTGTTATAGCAATAAGACAGCAATCCCTACTACCCTGCTGAGAAACAGTATAGCTGTAGCTAAGGAGGATTTATATGTAGAAGTATCTAAAAAGAATAGTCCATGGAGATGAGGGCAAAGACAATCCATATGTGTGCACCTGCCAGATATACAACATTAACTCCGCAGCAAGTTCTATAAAAAAATTGAAAAGGTGATGATGATGACGATAATGATGATGATTTTCCACAGGTTAAACATTTGGATCTTCTTACCCATGTTCACCAGAAGAGACCTGTTAAACTTCTTTGACTCTATATTTAGAGAGGAAATAATGTGTACATGCATGCACACACGCATACTCACACAGCAACACAAACACACACACACAATATATACACTTTACTCATGGGTGAAGAATACAGTGTAGCATTTTTGATATTGAATGGATCTGTCCTTGCAAATATGCATCCCTCACATTTATATTTTTGTATTTTGTAGTAGCTCATAATGTAATAAAAGAAATTGTCTCACTATGTACTGTTATGTAAGTGGGGTGACCATTGTTCTCTCAAAGCAATACAGATAAAATGACACCAAATTCTAGAACGTGAACACACAATTACTGCTCCTCTTGAGAAATTAAAATCACAGAGAATAATGAGTGGTATTCTCAGTACAATAAACCTGCCTGGGTGGGGAAAATCAATCAATACCAGTGAGTTGTAATGTAGCACTATCAACCCTAATCCATTTCCCATCCTATGCTCTTTGTGGGACCTGACTGCTAGAACGTTCCTAAACTTTTTGTGACCTAGCCATACTATAAGTTTGTATATGAAAGTAGGTTGATGACAGGCTCTCTGATCACCTCCCCCTGGGGGGTGCAACATTGCCAGGCCACAGAGGAAGACAATGCAGCCGGTCCTGGTGAGACCTGATAGACTAGAGTCAGATGGAAGGGGAAGGAGGAACTCCCCTATCAGTGGATTTGGAGAGGAGCATGGGAGGCGATGAGGGAGGGAGAGTGGGATTGGGAGGAGAAGAGGGAGGGGACCACAGTCAGGATACAAAGGGAATAGATTGTAATAAATAATAAAGGAAAAAATTTTAAAAAATGGACAATAAAAGAGATAAAACAGATAGCTGCCATCATGGTGTAATTTTTTCAACCTTGAATCTAGCTAAGGCTCAGACCTGATTTTTCTTATCATTAGAAATAACTAAAGATTTCTTTCATGTCTACAGTTAATACAATTATTAATAAGATGACATAATTTACTGATTCTTGAATTAATTCTCTTAGTCAATGTGCCTATTCTGCTGCATTAATGACTATGCACCCACAGATCCAAAGAAGTACTTTAGACTCACAACCTGTTATAAAAAAAAAAAAAATGAAGCTGCTGAGTAGACAGTCTCGGCTATTCTGTAGATGAACAAAGGGTAATTATTTGATGACACTTGCACAAACTGAGATGTTTAGCTGTCAGCCATGAAACATGGAACCACACTTATCACCACAAATGTTGTGTGAACTTTTCAGCCAGTTCACACTCCTGCATGCATGTATCCCAGACCATATAATAAATCACCACAGATGAAAAACTGTAACTCATTAGTTATCCATTTGTTCATAGTTGTATAGGTCATAAGTCAAGTTTTACATAAGCTGCTTCTCTCTCAGAATAGTCCAACATCAAGGGAAGTTGTTGCACAAGGTGAGTTTTTTTTTAAATACTCTAATGATGTATTTCTTTATAAACCTGTGTTTTATAGGTAAAGTGCTCTTGGTCTTTCATTTATTCTCAGATGCTACAGGATAGTAATATTATTTGACTCCTAAACCCTTCCATATTCAAGCCAGCAACTGTTTGTATTATCTTTTCTGACTTTCAACTACAACTTCATGTTTTCTCTCTACTCAAAGAAAACAGTCTAATTCAGTTCAAGATTGCAGTACTGAAAGAAAAATGTCATGACCTTTCCTCTTGTCTGTTGATGTCAGCTTTTTTTTTCACAATTTTCAATAAATATATTACCCGCAAAAGTCAAAATTATTAAAATTTTTATTCTAGGTTGAATATTGCTAATTAAAAGTGTATCAGGGTATATCTAGCCTAGTAACACAGAAAATAAAAGAAGACAAAAAGACATGAACATGGAGAAGGGTGTTGTCAGGTTGGGAGTTTTATAGAGTGGTTAAGAGTAATTAGAATTTTAGGGACTGGTGAAGTGGCTCCATGGTTAAAAGCACCCTGGCTGTTCTCTCAGAGACCACAGGGGGTGATTCCAAGAACCCACATGTTAACATTAGACCTAGGCTATCTGATGCCCTCTTCTAGCTTCTGTGAACACCGAACACACACATGGAACATAGACATAGAGGTGGGCAATACAGTCATACACACCAAACAAGCATTTTAATAAAAATTTATTGGAATGCATTACATTCATGTCCAAAATTACCAAAGTATAAATTTATTAAAATGTAACAGAAAGCATTGAAAGCTAGAATAGCTATTTACTTTAAATCTAAAGGGAAATCATAAAGATATTAATAAACTTAAGTGCATTAGTATGATATATACTTAAGGGTTAAGTGATTGATATAAAATTAATAAAAAATCAATGATAAAGTAAGAAGGCTATTTTCAAGTTCTAAGGGAATGAAAATTTAGTATTTCTCTTAACATTTTTAATCATTTTCAAATCACAGAATTCATTACAATATTTACTGTAATATTTATAATATTTACAATATTTTCTGTAATTCTATGATGTAAATTTTTGAAACCTATTCTTTAACTCAACACACAACCTTTTAAGACACTTCCACTCACATTCTGTTGTAACCAGAATAGGGTTCATATAATAGTTCATAGTTTCTACTGTACAATTTTAGAACTTGTTTGCATCATATTAAACCTCTAAGTATTTTATACACATTCAAATTATAATTACCCCTATCTAGACATGGCTCAGTCTTAAGCTATATTTGTTTACAATTCATTCTATTATTGTCTATGACATAGAGTTACATTATTAATTTTTATGTGACTGTTACCAAATCGCTTCCTCATACATTGGAATAAAACACTACCCATACTGGCCAGACTCAAGAGAAATATCAAATCTTTCCTTGAGTGTCAGATTATGAATGTTAATGGATGATAGATCAGTGAGTGGGAAGACTAGCAATTATGGCTTCCTCCATTCAGAAGTTAAGGCCAGAGACTGCTAGCATACAGCGATCTACAAAGATCAACCCCTGCCCCTGTGTTGAAAATAACGAGCACACTGAGATTCCATGTTGCTATGGGAGCAGGAGAGAACCCCACCTGATCCCATATCTACTACTGTGCCTATATAAGTGTGTCTGTATTTACTTCATTTCTTTGCCTCCCCTTGCCAGGGTCCCAGGGCCCAATTTGTTGAGCATGCCACAGGGGAAAAATA
Organism: Psammomys obesus; assembly: GCF_907164565.1. Classification (NCBI taxonomy): domain Eukaryota; kingdom Metazoa; phylum Chordata; class Mammalia; order Rodentia; family Muridae; genus Psammomys; species Psammomys obesus. The sequence continues at coordinate 34,118,100 of NW_026591086.1, forward strand.
TTGAGGTTGGCTTTCGGTTTCAAAAGTTCAAACAATCATGGTAGGTACGGCATGGCAAAAGAAGAACTGGTTATGTCACAGTGAGCAAAGAAGCAAAAGCGGGGCTCTGGTACTGGAGTGGCCATCACACATTTCTGCCTGTACATTATCTGGCTCCAGCACATGATATGGAGCCACTCACATTCCTGGTGACACTCCCCTCACTAGTCCTCTTTGGATACACTCTTACAAGCACATACCCAAGGCTCTGCTTTACAAGACTTTGCAGTGTGAGCAGATTCCTGTACACTTATTAGAGCTGTAAAGCTCTCATGGACGCAGAATTGATGTAAAAGAGAATTCCTTTATGCTATGTCTCATTCATGACCTTTGCCATGTAAGACAAGGGTCTCAAACGTGTTCTTTCATAAGAGTCTACACTTTGCTGTTGTAAAAACTTTTTATTGGTTTGTTTTTGGCTTTTTATTTGAATTTTTACTTAAATTTTATTTTTTTATTTTATTGTAATATAAATGTGCAAGTAAATATTATATGCCCTTTTCTATTAAAATTTTAATATTATGATACTACCATCTGTTAAGAAGTGTGTAATAGGGGCTGGAGAGATGGCTCAGAGGTTTAAGAGCACTGGCTGCTCTTCCATAAGTCCTGAGTTCAGTCCTCAGTAACCACATGGTGGCTCACAACCATCTATAATGAGATCCGGTGCCCTCTTCTGATGTGCAGGTGTACATGCAGAAAGAATATTGTATAGATAATAAATAAATAAACTTTAAAAATAAAGAAGTGTGAACTATTAATGTGCAGTCCTTAAGAATTGAGAATGACTTTCATTTACTGCAAAATGCAAAGCATGCTGAAGAACTGAATAATTGTATAGAATGCAGGAAAGTGTAGTCACTGATCTTGATGGTTAATCTTCAATTTCAGTCTGACTATTTTACTATCTCTTGTTTCATACTCTTAGTGTTTCACGCAATATAACATTCAGCCAAAAGATTAATTTTCTGACATATATTTTGAGAGTTGTTTAATTAGACAGGGTTTTCCCAGAGGAAAAGAACTATCAAGGCAGATAGATGCTGAGACTTATGGGCAAACTTTGGGCAGAGTGCAGGGAATTTTATGAAAGAAATGGGAAACAGTAAGATCTGGAGAGGACAGGAACTCCACAAGGAGAGCAACAGAAACAAAAATTCTGAGCACAGTGGTCTTTTCTGAGACTGATACTCCAACCAAGGACCATGCATGGAGATAACCTAAGACCCCTACACAGATGTAGCCCATGGCAGTTCAGCATCCAAGGGGGTTCCATTGTAATAGGAACAGGGACTGTCTCTGACATGAACTGATTGGCCTGCTCTTTAATTACCTCCCCCTGAGGGGGGAAGCAGGTCACAGAAGAAGACAATGCAGCCACTCCTGATGAGACCTAATTGACTAGGATCAGAAGGAAGGAAAAGAAGACCTCCCCTATCAGTGGACTTGGGGAGGGGCATGCATGCAGAGGGTGGAGGAAGGGAGGGATTGGGATGGGAGGAGGGAATCACAGGGGGGATACAAAGTGAATAATGTGTAATTAATAAAGGGAAAAAAGAATTTAAAAAATCCATATATAGTGAGAAGGGGGAAATAAAAAAAGGAAGATGGAGACACAGAGATATATGAGGCATTCATTGGTTTAGGTTCCATTATGAAGTCTAGGTGTGCTAACAATACACACACACACACACACACGTAATATATGTACGAACTGAGGAGGCTTTTTTTTCTTTTGAATTCAATATAAGGAGGTGGATGTTGCAGCAGTCATAATGTGGTGAATCCTGAGGATGCTGCAAAACCACTGAGGTTGAGTTCATGTTGCAAAGCAAAGAAGGTGGAATCTGACGACAAGAAAGATGTTAACAACAGAGACAAACACACTTCCCCAGGAAGATTATGCAAGGTAATTATGCAGATTCTCCCCTTTTTGTTGTTCTTCTTTTTATGTATTCCTCTCTTTTGCTGATATGTCTCACTGTGGGCATACTTCACAACAAATCACATATTAATCCTCTCTGGAACTCTTTCGCACAAAGAGGCATTTCACTTTTCTTAAATATTTCTTAATTTGGTCAAGTTGACAAACAAGAATGACCCCCGGAATTTCAATATTTTCTATTCCAAATTGTTATCATGCCATAACTTACATAACAATTAGTGGGTCTCATAAGATTTGGTTTCTCTTAAAACAAAACAAATCAAAACAAAAACAAAACAACAACAATAACAAAGAAACTCCAACCTTAACCTTCCCAAATTATCCTTCTTGCTCTGAGATTGTATACCAAAAAATAATTTCCTAGATTAGTCTTTTATCATAGTGACCTTTCTGTATATATTAATCTTTTCTATTTTCTGACCACTTTCATCATATTCAATTTAAAATTTCCACCTTTCAGGATTTTGTCTTCTGAATGTTTGATCTCTGTTTTATTGCTCCTGTAACAATTCTTACCCCCCGACACCCATGAGAACAAACCTGAAATTCCTTCTCATAGTCAGCATAAAAGTTGAGTAAAATGTGAGAGTTATGTTAAAGCCCTTCAGCATTTCCTTGACTGTACAGTAATCTGTATTCACCACAGTATTTTCAGACTCAGAGGGCAGGTGATTTATTTTAACAAGTGGGTATTCATCCAGACTATATGTTGCAACCTTATAAGATAGAAGTGTGTCAGTGGAGCTTAATGGTGTCTCCTGTGATGTCCATTTGTCTGTGTTTCTCAGAATCTGAGATAATACCCTTTATTCCATATATTTCGCCTATGAATCCCCACTCACTACTTTCCCTCTAATTTACGAACTGCCAGAAAATATTTTACTCTTGAATTTGACAGTTTCTACTCTAATTTATAAGTCAGAACTGTTTGTAATTATGAACCATTTGTTTATTTAAAACATAACTTTCCATTGTAATCTATAGACTAAGAAATTTCATTTCATGACTAAGTTGAACGTTAATTTTAACTTCTTCTGTTAACTCTTTTGGTAATAATGTGAGTGTCCATGAGGAATAACTATTATATATATTATATGTAATTATATATATTTATATAAAATTACATATAATATATATAATATTTATATATATATATATATTAGAAGAGAATGAGGTCATATCTAACAAATGGAAACAAATAAAAACAATGCAGTTGAGACCAATAGAATCCTCCCTGCATCCCTCACACTGTGCAGAAACGTATATTGCCAGGGCTGGTAAGGAAGGTTAAAGTGTGCTTTGCTCCACAGGTGATTTAGTGTGCTAATTAAATGTGTTGTTCACGTATGTGTAAAATTGTTTGTGTATTGTTTCTTATCATAGACACATTTTTTATCTCTATTCTTTTCTTCAGATGCTTCGTTACTGAGGTCTGGGATGAGGTCTCACTGGATAAGGGTGTATTCTTTGGGAGCGTGAGGAGCTAAGTGTGAAGTTTCAGCACTCTTTTTAAGAAACCAGTGATGAGGAGTGGAGACAGATGGATTCGAAGAGCTCACCAACCAGCCAGCCTAAAATATGAGATCTTTTGGTTCAGTGAGAGACACAGTCTGAAGAGAATAAAACGAAGATAAATGGAGGAAGCTCCACGCTTTGGCCTCTGCAAACATACTTGAGTGTGTGCACTTGGATAATCAGGTGGAATCACCACACATGTGTACACAGCCTACACCTGTGCAATACAGACCTCACACTGCATACAAAAAATTCAGTGATAGATTTCTAATATTCTACTACCTCAAGGCAAACTTTTTCTTCCCCGTTCAAATTACCTGATAGATCTGTGCTTCATTCATGCAGAAGGTTTAAAAGAATGAAATAGTGTGACATGATTTTCTTTTCACAGCAATTTGAACAGCATTTGTAAAACTTTTATTCCATGTTTTCTTCTCTCATTCACCACTTCACTTTGAAAGAGAAGGTCACTATGTTTACCTATAAAATAATGTTGATGGGTGAAAAATATTTTCCAACTATGTTTTATGAATGTGTCTCACAGTGTTAGCTGCATTCAAAACATATCTCATATCTGTTTGTATTCCAAAGGGACATTTTTCGACACTTCAAAAGCATCTACATACAGGAGGCAACTATGTCTACCCTTTCTATTTTGAGCTCCTGGCTACTTTTTACAATAATTTTATGGCTGAATATAATGGTCTTTAGACACACAGTATAACTATTTATCTATGCTGTGCACTCTATTTCTTGAAAATTACATCAAGAAAAATATAAAAGTCGTTGAGAATTTTATTGATTTTTCATTGGCTTTTGACTTTCTGGGCAGAACCTAGTTACAACCTAATCTATACCAACTCAGTGTAAAATGCCAGCTAATAAACCATGGCTGAGCTAGAATTTTAATAACGCATTGAAATTCATGGAATATGGAATAACTGTTTTTCAACTTTGATCGCCCAAATCCTCAGATATTTCAATGATGAAAGTGTCCTTTCACCATTACTCTGTTTACCTATATCTAAGTTACTTTTAAAATCCTAATTTCATATGAAATTAGGAATTGAGTCATCCAAACTTAAATGGTATGAGTTACCATAATATTGAAAATGGAATTATAAAACCATTTTTATAATAATTATGAGAAAAGCATATACTCTAGACCACTATTCAGCTATAATCACAACATATAGCAAGACTTGTATCTATGTGCCTTTTCTGGTAGCACTCAACTTTTATAGATAATTTTAATATTAGTAAAATTTAATTAGATATTCTTTCTTGAAATTTCCAATATAAAACTTGATCGACTGTAAATCTTTTATAGTTTAGAAGGAGAGAAAAAAATCCATTTAAAAAATCCAGAATCAAAGTCTCTTGGTCTCTAGACAGTCATCTTCACTTAGACTATGATGAATATTTTTATTTCTTTGGAAAAGAACTATGCTTCTTTCTTTTTTTTTTTTCTTTAGCAGACATTTTAGATTCATTCTATTTATGAGAAAATAAAAGCTTATTTTTGAGCAACTATGGAAATTAAGAATATACTCATATTAGTAAGGCATTAAATTTAAAAAATCACGATCACATGTATTCATATATGCAACTTTATATTATAAATGTTTCTAAATGGTTTATACCCACAATCAGTGATGAGAATGAATGTCATGTCTTTAAAATATTTTGCGGATTATGTAGTAAAGCATCTGCTAGGTAATTATTTTAACAGCCTACTAAGAAATCAAATATTTCGGAGAGATCAGAAAAAGTTACATAAGCCTGTCCGCATTGAGTCAGTTACACATTTAGGTTTTTAATATTACTGTATTATTAGCTTAGACGATCTCAAAATTTAGAGCTACATTATTGCATTTAAGCACTATTTCTTTGCTGTACATGAAAATCAATTTGGCAAATATTACATGGGAAATATTATGTAGTTTTGTCATTTGGATTCTATCTTCCTAATAAACATATACAAAATTATTGCTATAAATTAGTATAAAAATAAGGAAAGAAACAGAATGTGCAATACCCTCAAAGTTTTATGTGGCTTGAAAAACGTATAGTAATAAAAGTCATAGCAATGAACACATACTAAATATATACATATGTAAATATGTGAGCATAATTTAACATTGTATTGAATTTATATTCTTGCAATCAATTTGTGGGCTAGAAAGTCTTACATGTAAAAGCCAAATTTTAAGTGGAAAAATTATACTTAAACATTTGTAATACATTTTTTTTAAAAAAAGGACTTATATAGATACTGAACTTGAATTGGTGTATCTTGTTTTGCCATGCATTGTTGTTGTCTATTGGAAAGCTACTCTTTTCTGAAGGGAAATTAAGGGATGTGATGGATCCAAGAGAAGGATAATGGGAGGTACTGGGAGGTCTTTGTTAGGGAACTGTGGTCAGAATGTTTAAACTAAAAAATAGGGTACAGAGCTAAACAGAATTTATTATTACTATCATTTTTATTACAGTTTATTCAATTTGTTTCTTGGCTGTGGCCCCCTCCCTCATTGCCTCCCAATCCCACCCTCCCTCCATCTTCGCCCCCTATGCCACTTCCCTAGTCCACTGATAGGGGAGGACCTCTTCCTCTTCTATCTGACCCTAACTTACCAGGTGTCATTGGGACTAGTTGCATTGTCTTCCTCTGTGGCCTGACAAGCCTGCTTTCACCTCACCCCCTGCCCAGTGGGAGGTGATCAGAGAGCCTACCACTGAGTTCATGCCAGAGAAAGCATGGGATCCCACTTGGAGACTGAGTCTATGGGCTACATCTGAGCCAGGGTTTTAGGTCCTCTCCATGCATTGTCCTTGGTTGGGGTACCATTCTCTTCAGGGCCAGGAGGGCTCAGTTTTTATGACTCTGTTGGTCTCCTTTTGGAGCTCCTGTCCCCTCCAGGTCTTTCTGTCTCCCTCGTCTCTCATAAGATTCCGTTCACTCTGCCCAAAGTTTGGCTATGAGTCTCAGCCTCTGCTTCAATACCACGATCAGTAGAATCTTTCTTTCTGGAAAGGAAGTAGAGAAGGGGAAACCCCCTTCATTGCTGGTGTGAGTGAAAACTTGTACAACCACTTTGGAAATAAGTCTGGCACTTTCTCAGACAATTAGGAATAGTGCTACCTCAAGATCCAGCTATAACACTCCTAGGCATATATACAAAAAATGCTCAACTATACAACAAGGACATTTGCTCAACCGTGTTTGTAACAGCTCTATTCATAACATCCAGAAGATGGAAACAACCTAGATGTCCCTCAACAGTGGAATGGATACAGAAATTGTGGTACATTTACACAATGGAATACTACTCAATTACTAAAAACAAGGAAATCATGAAATTTACAGGCAAATGGTGGGATCTAGAAAAGATTATCCTGATTGAGGTATCCACACATGGTATATACTCACTTATAAGTGGGTATTAGCCACATAATGTTGGATAAACATACTAAAATCTATAGTCCTAAAGAAGCTAAATAGCAAGGAAGACCCTAGGGAAGAAGCTCAATCTTCATTCAGCAAGAGAAATACGATAGATATTGAAAGCAGGAGAAGACAGGGAACAGGAAAGGAGCCTACCTCCCACAGGGAACCACTGAAAGGCTCTACTGATCCAGGTATAGAAGCAGAGGCTGAAACTCATAAACAGAATTTTCAACAGAGCATTCTCAAATGGCCTAGAAGAGCTTACAGAAGTGCTTCATAGCCTTAGTCATCTGAGATTTGAACTTACATCTGTCAGAATGGCTAAGATCAAAAACTGAAATGAGAGCACATGCTAGTGAGGATGTGGAGAAAGGGGAACATTCTTCCATTGCTGCTGGGAATATAAACTTGTACAATTGGCACTTTCTCAGAAAATTGGGAATAGCTCTATTTTACAACCCAGCTATTACCACTTCTGGATATACCCTCCACCATACAACAAGAACTTTTGTTCAACTATGTTCACAGCTGCTTTATTCATAATAAATAGAATCTGGAACAACCGAGTTGTCCCTCAACTGAAGAATGCTTTTTTTTTTTTTCATTTACACAATGGAATATTACTCAACTATTAAAAACAGGAAATCATGAAATTTGCAGGCAAAAGGGTGGGACTTTAAAGATCATCCTGAGTGAGGTGACCCAGATGCAGAAATGCACACACGGCATATACTCACTTATAAGCTAATATTAGCCCTGAAGTACAGTATAAACTTTATAATTCAAAAACCCTAAGAAGAAAAGTAACAAGGAGGACCCAAGGAAGGATGCTTAAATCTCACTGAAAAGAAGAAATAGAATAGGGTCAGTGGAAGCAGTTGAATAGAAGGAACAAGGTAGTAGACAGAGTGCAGAGCAAAATGAGGGTGGGGATCAGACTTGGAGGGAGAATAATGAGCTTGCAGAGAAGAAAAACGATGTTCAGGGTCATCTTCATGATAAGTTGGAGACCTAGGACAGGATAGGCTTCTGGGAGGGTATAGGAGTGAATCTAGCTGAGATTCCTAATAGCAGGGCTCATAGAGATTGAAGAGAACCCCCTCTTACTAGTCAGGACTCCAAGTGGAGGAAGGGGAATATCAACCCACCCACAAAAACTGTCCCAAATTTGCTTACTAGATGTGCAAGGATAAAAATAGAAGTGAGACTGAGGGAATGCTCAAGGAATCTCTGGTCAAACCTGAAATCCACTCCATGGTACTGAGCCAATCCCTGACACATTTAAAAATACTTTTTGATTTCTGGATCAAATATATATATATATATATATATATATATTATCTTACTTTTTAATTTTTTATCAAGAAAGTATATCTTTGTGTAGCTCTGGCTGTTCTGGTACTTGTATTGTAGATCAGGCTAGGCTCAAATTAGAGATCTGTCTGCCTCTCCCTCCTAAATCCTGTGCACCACCATGACCAAGTTTAAACGTATATTATATTCCTCATTTAGAATATAAGTTCAGTATATTTATAGAACATGATTAATGTATTATTTATATAAATTTATAATGTGTCATGTAGATCATATATATGTTCACTTAGTTAAATAACTAGACAACTGGAAGAATGTACATTTATATTTGATGCTAGTTTAATTAAAAATGTTTTGGAAACTAAATTTCACTTCCATCTTTCACAGCTATTACATCTAAAAGTATCAGCCCCTTTTTGTACTACCAATATAAAACTTGGAATTGCTTAGATATTACCTGTAGTAATCAGCCTTTTCTTTTTTTCTTTTTTTTTTTGTTTTTTTTTTTATTTTTTTCTTTTCAACTTAATTGTATTTTAAAAAATTATGAGATTAGCCAACCAGACCTTGGTGCTTATCTGTAAAGACATCTCCAGAGATGTTGAGGTCATAAAGATAAGAATCCAGTGACTGGATTAATGCCTTCATGGATTCATATGATGTTGTCTTTGGGTAGTACAACAATGTAAAAAAGTAGAGATTAACTGTAAAAGTTATACCACTGAACCTGTGGCTTTGGGGCGCTATCTTACCCTACCTGTTTACTTTATAAAACTCCCCTTTTTGTCTACTGTTAAACAAACAAACAAACAAACAAACAAACAAACACCTCTCATATCCACTTCTTTCATAATATTGTACCACCAGGGCAAACAAATGAAACAAGTCCTCTCCCCCTCCATGATTAAATGTTGACAAGTTGAGTCTTTGTGTATGCCCAGGGCAGGGGATTCAATCCCAACTTCTGTGAAATTATCATTGAAAGGTTGTGTCCTGACCAGAAGATAGCAATCTGCAGTTTTCACTCTCTTTTTTTTTTTGCTCTTTCATTAATTCTGCCCTATATTCCATGATAATCACCTAGTCTAGATGAAGTTATACACGTTTTACTCAGGCAGTCAACTGTCTCTAATTCTCAGTAAAACTTTTAAAGAGGTACAGAGTTTTAAGAGGAAAAGGATAAAGCCTTTTTAAAAGTAATCAGAGAGAGAGAGAAAAGAGAGAGAGATCTAACAAATTGAAATTAGTTTAAATGTAGCCATTTGTAAAACTAAGACACTCAGGCAAGCAGACCTTAGAAGAGTTAAATGTAGTAAGTAATTATAGATAAAGGGAATTTTCTCTTGAAGAAAGTCAGTTATCTCTTGGTCTTAATGGCTTAGATTGTAAGCCTTGATTCAGTTTAATGTTCTCCTTAACCCTGAATCAACGGAAAACAGATAACTATCTAAGCATTTCTCATCTCCTTCTACAAAATCCAGTGTTTCCTTAGAATTATCAAACTCTCCCCTCACAAAACACTTGATTTTGAGTAGATGCTTCTGAAGATAATAATATGAAGAAATGAAGTTTGAGACATTTGATGACTTAGAATTTTGAAAGTAGCGCATTAATAGTATCTGGGTTAGATAGCTACATTTTAACTTTTTTTTTTTATTAATTACACTTTATTCATTTTGTATCCCCCCATAAGCCCCTCCCTCCTCCCCTCCCGACCCCACCCTCCCCACCCTCCATCCCCTTTCTGCATGCATGCCACTCCCCAAGTCCACTGATAGGGGAGGTTCTCCTCTTCTTTCTGATCTTAGTCTATCAGTTCTCATCAAAAGTGGCTGCATTGTCCTCTACTGTGGCCTGGTAAGGCTGCTCCCCCCTTAGGGGGAAGTGATCAACAAGCAGGCCAATCAGATTATGTCAGAGGCAGTCCCTCTTCCCATTACTATGGAACCCACTTGGACACTGAACTGCCATGGGCTACACCTGTGCAGGGGTTCCACATTTTAACTTTTATAGTTTAAAATTCAAGTATCATTTGTTATACCATTGAAAAGAAATAAAAAGATGCACTGGCTGTTGTTTAAGTTTATATCTTTGTATTTTGTTGTTATTTTAATTTCCACCAAATACTAATAATTTAAATTTCTAAAATATTTGTAAATTGTAATTATAATATCAACATTGCAAACATCACTTACTCATCATTATTCCAACTGAAGATGTCAAAAAAGTTAAAAATATGATTAGAAAAGAGAAGAATGTGAATACCCTTGTGTAGAATGTTATTAACTGATAACACTTGTGTTCTTTTAAAAGGTATTACATATATGTCATGTGTAGACTATTATCACGGACTACACTGCTACTAGAATAATATAGAACTCATTGTGAAACTTCTGTTGTTTCCTTAATTCAACAAAACTTCTACGTAGAAGTTCTTAATCTAAAAATGGTATTTTGGGTAGGTGCTTTGGTAGGTGAATAAGTCTGAAGGACTGATCCTTCAGCAGTAAGAATTATTTTATTTAGGAGGCTTTAGTAGAAAGACTTGCGCCTTTCCCATGTAACGATATAAAGAGAAATGTTAGCTTTAAGGGAGAAATCAGTATTCACTAGTTTAAAATTCTGCTAATATTTTCACCATTCAATGTCAGAACTGTGGAAAGAAAATTAGTCAGATTTGCTTTGCTGTTCTTATCAGCTACACAGTTCATGATACTTTACATAGCTTCACAAATAGACTATGAAGTTATATTTTTTACACTTAATTAAAGGTATTTTATTGTGATAATAATACTAAATGAAAACCATGTTTGTAGCAGCTTTATTTGTAATAGCCAGAACTTGGAAATAACCCAGATGTACATCAACGGAGGAATGGATACAGAAATTGTGGTATTTTTACACAATGGAATACTACTCAGCAATCAAAAAGGAGGAAATCATGAAATTTGCAGGCAAGTGGTGGGATCTAGAAAAGATCACTCTGAGTGAAGTATCCCAGAAAGAGAAAGACAAACTTGGTATATACTCGCTTATATAGACCTACAAGATATGATAAACATAATGAAATCTACACACCTAAAGAAGATAATCAAGAAAGTGGACACAGGCGAAGGTGATTAATCCTCATTTAGAAAGACAAATGGGATGTGCATTGAACTTATGACAGGAGTCTACCACAAAAGGCATCTGAAAGACTCTACCTAGCAGTGTTTCAAAGCAGACACTAAGACTCATAACCAAACCCTCGGCAGAGTGCAGGGAATCATATGAAAGAAGGGAAGTTAGTATGATATGGAAAGGATAGGAGCTCTACAAGTACCAAACATATATGGGCACAGGGTCTTTTCTGAGACTGACACTCAACCAAGGACCATCTATGGTTATAACCTAGAACTTCTGCTCAGATGTGGCCCGTGGTAGCTCAGTAACCAAGTAGTTTCCCAAAGTAAGGGGAACACGGACTATTTCTAACAGGATCTCAAGGGCAGGTTGTTTGACACACACCCCCCCCCCCCGGGGAGGAGCAGTCTGTTAGGCCACAGAGGAGGACTTTGCAGCCAGCCCTGAAGATACCTGATAAAACAGGGTCAGATGAAAGGGGAGGAGGTCCTCCCCTATCAGTGGACTTGGAAAGGGGCAGGGAGGAGACCAGGGAGGGAGTGTGGGGTTGGGGAGGGAATGAGGGAGCAGGATACAGCTGGGACACAGAGTTAACAAAATGTAACTAAAAAGAAAAAAAATAATAAAAAAAATAAAAAATAAATAAATAAATAAATAAGAAAAGAAAATATGGTATATGTAGTCAGCCAATACTAGTATATAAAAACAAAACATGAAAAATTTGTAGGACTGAAAAATAGATACTAAAATTATTTTTCTTTTTTGTCAAATTAGCGAGTTGATTTAGGTACCTACAATGCATAAGTATTCGTTTTTATTTGCTTTGAAATGGAGTACATTCCTTTAAAAGTGCTTGCACAACAAGATTTAGTTCATAATTTATTTAGGAGATTTAATATATGTTATTGCTGTATTCTCTCCATTATTGATCATAATAGCCTCAAAATGGATGTTATAACTTATACATACAATATAGTTTGTGGCATATTATATTTGCATAAAGTTGTTAATTAACAGAATGTATCAATTAATCATGAAAACATTAATTCAGCTTATATATAATTATGGCACATTTTGCTAAGCTTATTGCGATTAATATGTTATGAGAAGCCATTGGAAGACTACTATAGTAGAAACATTAAAAAAAATCACTGGACTCAGATATATTCATTTTTACTTATTTTGTAGTGCCAAATATCAAACTCTGTTCTTTGAACATGCTAAGTAAACACTCTACCACTGAACTGTATCTCCATCTATCAAAGTAAGTTTTAATTAAGTTTTTATTTACTTTATGTCAAGACTGTCTTCCTCTCTCCTCTCCTTCCAGTCCTTGCCCCCCCCCCCCCGCCTCTGCTCTCCCTTCCATATCCTCTGCCCTTCTCTTCAGAAATGGTGAGGCTTCTCATGGATACCAACCAGCTTTGGTGCATCAACTGACAGTAAAACTAGGCATATCTGTTCCCACTGCTAGAAGTCGAACACGAAGATCAAGCTACACAACTGTTGCATATGAGCAGATGGCATAGTTCATTCTCATGCATGCTCCCTGGTTGGTGGCTCAGTCTCTGTGAGCCACTATTGTGTCCAAAGTAGTTGACTCTGTAGGTTTTCTTTTGTTATCCTTGGGCCCTCTGGTTCCTTCCAATTTTTGCCTAATGTTTGGCAGTGGGTCTCTATCTGTTTCCATCAGTTGCTGGATGAAGCCTTTCTGATGATGGCTATGTTGTCTCCTGTCTGCAAATATAACAGAATATCATTAACTTTGCCAGGGTAAAATCCTTCTCATGGCATGGGTCTCAAGCTGGACCAGTCATTGGTTAGCTATTCCCTCAATTTCCGCTGAGACTTTATTCCTGCACATCTTGTAGGCAGGACAAATCGTAGGTCAAAGGATTTATGTCTGGGTTAGTGTCCCAATCCCTACAATGGAAAGCAAATCTTGTCTGTTAACAGGAGATCACAGTTCAGGATCCATAACTCCCATAGCTAGGAGTCTTAGCTAGGGTTACTCTCATAGATTCCTGTGAGTTTCCATTGCCCCAGGTTTCTAGCTTGTCCTAGCGATGACCCCCCACATTCCAGTTGTCTTTTCCAGTACTCTCTTCCTCCATCCTCTGATCTCCTGATCCCTCCTGTTCCCATCCAAGCCCCACACCTGTGCAGTCCCCTCACCTTATTCACACACTATGTCTATTTTATTTACCCTTATCAGCTAGATTCATGTGTCCTACTCTGAGCTTTCCTTGTTACTTAGCATCTTTGGATCGGTGGTTTTAGCATGGTTAACCTTTACTTTATTGCTAACATCCCTTCATAAGTGAGTACATACCATGTTTGGTCTTTTGGGTCTGAGTTACATTACTGAGGTTGATCTTTTCTAGTTCTATCCATTTGCTTGTAAATTCCATGATGTCACTGTTCTTAATAGCTGCCTTATACTTCACTGTGTAAACATACCAAATTTTCTATATCCATTCTTTGGTCAAGGGCAATCTAGGTTGTTTTCAGTTTCTTGCTATTAAGAATAAAGCTGCTATGAATATAGTTGAGCATGTGTCCTTGTAATGTGGTGGAGCATCCTTTGTGTATATGCCCAGGGGTTGCATAGCTGGGCCTTGAGGTAGATATTTTCCCAGTTTTCTGAGAACCCTTCAGATTTATTTCCAAAGTGATTGTGCAAGTTTGAACTCCCACCAACAATGGGGAAGTGTTCCCTTTCTTCCATGTCATCGCCAGCATCAACTGTTGAGTTTCTGATCTTAGATATTCTGACTGGTGTAAGATGGTATCTCAGGGTCCCATTGTTTTGCATTTCCCAGATGGCTAAGGAAGATGAAAATTTCTTCAAGTGTTTCTAAACCATCTGAGATTCTTCTGTTTAGAATTCACTTTTTAGAGCTGTGCCTCATTTTTAATTGGGTTATTTGACTTGCTGATGAACAATTTTTTCATTTCTTAATACATTTTGGATATTAGCATTCTGTCAAATGTGGGGTTGGTGAAAACTTTTCTCATTCTCATGCTGCCATTTGGTCCAGTTCCTTTTCGGTTTAATGAGGTTTTATTTCTTAATTAAATATCTTACTGCCTGAGATATTGGTTATTTTGTTCAGAAAGTTGTGTCTATGCCATGGCTATTTCGCACTTTCTCTTCTGCCACTTTCAGTGTATCTGGTTTTATGTTGAGGGTCTTTGATCCATATGGACTTGAGTATTCTTTAGGGTGATAGATATGGATCTATTTGTATTCTTCTACATATAGGTAACCAGTTAGACAAGCACTATCTGATAAAGATGCTTTTCCCATTTTCTTCTTCTTCTGATGTCCATCCTCTTTGCCTTTCAGGATGGGAATCGAGCATTTCAGTTAGGATCCACTCTTTTGCTTAGTTTGTTTAGATGTACAGATTTTAGCGGGTTTATCTTATGTTGTATGTTTGTATGAGTGAGTATATATCGTGTGTGTCTTTTTGCCTCTGGGACAACTCACTCAGGATGATCCTTTCCAGGTCCCACCATTTACCTGCAAATTTCACGATTTCCTTATTTTTCATTGCAGAGAAATACTCCATTGTGTAGATGTACCACAATTTCTGCATCCATTCTTCAGTTGAGGGGCATCTGGGGTGTTTCCAGCTTCTGGCTATTACAAATAAAGCTGCTACAAACATGTTTGAGCAAATGTCCTTATTGTGTTCTTGAGAGGATGAACATCAGAAGAAGAAGAAAACAGGAAACAAGTTAGGAACCTGCCACAGAGGGCCTCTGAAAGGCTCTGCCCTTCAGACTATCAAAGCAGATGCTGAACCTGGTGGCCAACTGTCGGGCAGAGTGAATGGAATTTTATGTAAGAAGTGGGAAATAGTAAGAGCTGGAGAGGACAGAAACTCCACAAGGAGAGCAACAGAACCAAAAAATTTGAACACAGGGAACTTCCCAGAGACTCATACTCCAACCAAGGACTATTCATAGAGATAACCTAGAACACCTGCACAGATGTAGCCCATGGCAGGTCAGTGTCCAAGTGGGTTCCATAGTAATGGGAAGAGGGACTGCCTCTGACATAATCTGATTGGCCTGCTCTTTGATCACTTCCCCCTGAGGGGGGAGCAGCCTTACCAGGCCACAGAAGATGACAATGCAGCCACTTCTGATGAGAACTGATAGACTAAGATCAGAAAGAAGGAGAGGAGGACCTCCCCTATCAGTGGACTTGGGGAGGGGCATGCATGCAGAAAGGGGAGAGAGGGTGGGATGGGGAGGGGAGGAGGGAGGGGCTTATGGGGGGATACAAAATGAATAAAGTGTAATTAATAAAAGTTAAAAAAAAAAGATGCTTTTCTCCCCATTGTGTAATTTTGGCTTCAATACCATGTAATTTTTTTTTTTTTTTTTTACTATTTCTCTGTAGTAGAGTTTTCAATCAGAGATGGTGATACATCTAGAAGTTTTTTTTCTTTCTTTTTTTAAATACAGGATTTGTAGAGGATTTTTTTAGATATCCTGGGTATTTTGTTTTTCTCGAAGTCTCTAAAGTATCAACATAATTTTTACTTTTGTGTGCTGTACCACACACCTTTAATCCAGTTAAGGGCATGTTCAAGAATATATTTAGTTCAAGCCTAGCCTGGACTTCATGAGTTCACAGTCAGATTAAGAATCCTGTCTGAGAAACAAAAACAAATAAAAATTATTGTTATTGTCATTTCAACTTTAAGTAAGAAGAAAAATATTTTTTTGTCTTAAAAGTTTTGCAATTATTTTTTAAATTTATTTTTAATTACACTTTATTTACTTTGTATCTCTCCTCTAGTTCCCTCCCTCCTCCCCACCCAATCCTTACCTTCCTCCCCCTTCTCCGCACATGCCCTTCCCCAAGTCCACTGTTAGTGGAGGGTTTCTTTTTCTTCCTTCTGATCCTAGTCTGTTAGGTCTCATCAGGAGTGGCTGCATTTATACTGTAAACACACACATGAGGTGAATATTTTCAGTATATATTATAGGAGACATTTTTTCCATAACTGCAAATATTAACCTTACTTGAGTGAGGTGAATACATTTGAGTATATATCATATAGAACAAGTAAGATTTTACACAATTACATGTATTAACCTTACTTGAGTAAGGTAATAAATGAAATGAAACAACTTCATCTACCCATATGCTTGTGAAAATAGAAACAAGCATAAAAATTTGTGAAAGTAAAATTAAAGTTTGTTATATAATACAGCACACACGTTGAAAAATTAATTTTGTTTATAAAATTTTCTAAAATATTTTCTATGCCTTATGAGACATTCCTCCTGGGAGACCTGAGGAAATGTCTACTAATCCAAGATAGGGTACCTACACCATCCCAAAGTTAGGATAACACCAACATGCAGCTTGGTGAACCAATGAGTTATTTTGCAGTTACTTACAGGAATTTTAGACAAGGAACAGAAATACTCACAGGAGCAGAAAGAACTCAAAGACAGCTTCATCACAAAACTCACTTCAGGATGAGGGGCAGCTTATAAAAGGCCAGAAGCCTGGAGAGCACTGGATGTCATACAGGAGCTCAACAGACTGAGACCATCTCACGTGGCTCAAGTATCAGCGTCTACGCCAGGCAGGATCACCAGCCTCTGCTTTTTCTAGACCACTTGACTTGTCTCTCATTCATCCTGGGATTTCAGCCGCTCTGAGTCTCACTAAGCACCACGACTTTCTTCAGTGTCTCTCAGTATCTTTACGGATTATATATGCTTAGGAAAGAAAATGCCTACTGTATCTGGTCAGTTTTAGAGAAGCCCTGAACCCTATGGGTCATTTGAGCATTTTTTCTGAGATGGAAGACTTCTTCTTGAAGGAAATTGCTATGCAACGTCATAGTCTCCTATTTTCAATTAAATTAGACATATCATGACAATGGGAAGGTACTGTAAAATATGTTTGAGAAATAAACTGATGTAACTAATTAGATCAATGACAACTATTAAAATTTCAATTTTGTATGAGATCGTTTTTGTGAATATTGAATTATTTAAATGTAACTGAAAATTCTGAAAAAGATAAGGAGATCAGTAGGCTGCAGAAATTTCTTCTCCATTAAATTGTAAAGCTTTTTGACAATCAAAAGCTGAGGTATATATTTGAAAATAGGCTTTACATGTTTTCCATATAGAAAAACATAAAATACACAAGGCATGGTTCATTAGAAGCATAGGTTTGTATATAGTCTTTTTGAATCATATTATGCTCTACTCAGTTGATATCCCTGGGAAACCTGCTTTTTTCTAAAGGGAAATGTAGGTGTGAAGCTGGAGAACAGAACGAAGAAGGTAGGGACAGTGAGAAGAGTGCTGAGGTGGGAAACTGAGGATGGGATGTATTGTTAGAGAGAATAAAAACTAAAGCAGTGAGTTAATCTGATCAATAATGAATTAAACTAACAAAATTGCAGGTTAATACTACAGTTTCATGAATCTTAACTTTTTGAGCTTTGGTTTCTTCTGTGGATTCACTTTGTTTATTACTTTCTTTAGAAGATATGTTTTATTTTAACTTAGCTGAACATATTTCTGAAATTGATTTTACTACCTTTTTGAATTTTTTACTTTATTGTTTATTTATTACAATTTATTCACCTTGTAACCCAACTGTAGCCCCTCCCTTGTCTCCTCCAGACCTACACTCCCTCCCTCTTCTCCTCCTATGGCCCGCCCCTAGTCCACTGAAAGGGGAGGTCCTCTTCTCCTTCTATCCTAGCCTATCAGGTCTTATCAGGACTGGCTGCCTTGTCTCCCTCTGTGGCCTGGCAAGGCTGTACCCCCAGGGGATGTGATCAAAAAGCCCGCTCATGTCAGAGACAGACCCTGCTCCTTTTATACTCTTACCCTCGGTGAAACTTTGTGTTATCTTTCTCTACTCACTTTTAAGAATTTTGTTTAGCCTGAACCTGTGTAGATTTTGTGTAGGCTGCCATGGTCTTATTGAATCCATATGAGGATCAGTCTTGTTGTGTCGGGAAGTCCTTTTTCCTTGTAGTCGTCCACCACTCTCAGCTCTTAAAATCTTCCTGAATCTTCTGAAAGATCGCTGAGTTCTTGAGTGGAGTGGTTTGATGAAGAAATCCCATTTACAACTGAGTGCTTCAAAATTTCTCATTCTCTACACATTATCTACCTAGTTCTGTGTCTCTGTGCATTCCTCTCTACTTCAAGAAGCTTTTCTGATGAGAAGCTTTCTCTCTTTCTCTCTCTCACACACACATTCAATGAATATAGCACATAACATCATAATGTACTTGTTTCAATATGTTCTTATTTTCTCATAATTTTCAGGGTAAAATAAAATTGTAAACCAACCTCAGCACCCTACTTTGCATATTATTGTTGCTTTTCTTTATCTTACATATATTGCAATTATCTTAGTTTCCTAAATCCTAATGTTTGAAAATATACCTTGAAATTATAAAAAGATTGTGAACTACTTTGTGTGACAAACAATGCTCTTATTTGAATCCCATAATTACTCTGTGAGTTACACAGTAAGATATGTTACTATATTTATGTATCTATGGATTTAATAGAATTCCTAATATAACCTTGATTTATTTGCAAAGACTGAACTAATTAAATTATTCATAAATAATTAAATTCATGCATTACAATTGCATGTATAATATTTAGGTATAGTAATAATAAAAGTTAATTTAAAATAAATTACACAGGAATTTTAAAGTTTCATAGATAGGATTCCATTCCAGAATTTCAACTCTCCTGACAACTAAACAGTTCTTTCTTCAAGGTTTTGATGAATTGACTTAACTGCTGAAGCGGAAGTTCAGGTCTATCTCTGCCTTGATGGAGCTGTTTTATTATGAACTCAGAAGTGTGAGACTTGGTCAAGATACTAAATGTTGACTAAATTGACAGATGACATTTCTTGAGAGAGTAGAGCTGGAGATTTGGCACTGGCTGCAGGTAGAAGAAAAGGGCTTATGCATGTTTATTTCCATCTGAATTTAAAAGCTTTTTAAATTTTCCACTGAGTTTTACCACATTCCTAACTAATGTTATTTCATTCCATTGTAATGAGAGAAAGAAAGGGAGCGGATGTAGATCTGAGGGAAGGTGGGGAGGACCTGGGAAGAAGTGAGGGATGGAAAACTGTAAACAGCCTATATTGTGTGATAATTCATTTTAAATAAAAGGAAAAAAAATCCTTGAGAATTTCAAAGAGTGTGTCTTGATAACATTCTTTTTTTTTTTTTTTTCTTCATTCACTACAATTTGTGTTACTCCACCACTCCTGAGAGTATGGCTTGCCCTGAAGTGCCACCCATCTACCAGAAAAAAAAAAAAGCTATTAACCCTCGTTTCTCTCCATGTTCCCTCTCTTATCCTGTACCCTATCTTCAAGCACTTCAATGGTATATTCTATTTTCATTTCTGAGTGGCAAATGAGCATCTTTTCCTGAGTCATCCTTGTTACCTCTTTGGTTCTGTGAGTTGTAGAATGGTTAGCCTGTATTACAGGATGAAAATCCACTTATAAGTGAGTACATACAATGTGTGTATTTCTGGTTCTGGGTTACCTCACTAAGAATATATATATATATATATTCCATCCATTTTTCTGCAAGTTTCATTATTTCCTTATTTTTAACAATTGAGAGGTATTTCATTGTGCAAATGTATCTCAATATCTTTATCTATTCTGCAGTTGACGGACATATAGGTTGTTTCAAGATTCTGGCTAATACGAATAAAGCTGCTATGAGCATTGTTGATCAAGTGTCCTTGTTGTTTTGGTACAGCATCTTTTGGGTATAGACCCAGGAGTGGTATAGCTGGATCTTGAGGTAGTGTTATACCTAATTTTCTAAGATAGCACCAGATTGATTTCCAGAGTGGTTGTACAAGTTTGCACTCTCACCAACAATGGAGAAGTGTTCCTCTTTCTCCACATCCTAGCCAGCATGTGCTGCTACTTGAGTGTTTGATATTAGCCATTCTGATGGTGTAAGATGGAAATCTGACCTAGGGAGAGTGAGGGTGAGAAGACAGTGGGCTTGCAAGATAGAAGAGAAAGCTTGGACAGAGATTTCTCTGTGACAAGCTGGAGGCCTATGACAGAGTAGGTTCCTGGGAGCATGTGACGGTGACTCTAGCTGAGACTCCTAGTAACATGATCATGGAGACTGAAGAGGCCACCCTCTAATTAAACACAACTCCTAGTGGAGGGAGGGGAACACCAATATACCCACAAAAATTCACCCAGTCTACAAGATGGACTGCAACAAAAACAAAGAAGAGATTAAGCGAATGTCCAACCAATGACTGGCCCAGCCTGAGCCTCACCCCATGAAAAACAGCCAATGCCTGATATGATTAATGATGCTATGCTATGCTTGCAGATAAGAGCCAAGCATACTGCCCTGAGTGGCTCCAGGCAACACCTGATGGAAACAGATGCAGAGACCCACAACCACACATTGGGTGAAGTGCAGGGAGTCTTGTGGAAGAGTGGGTACAAGGATAGAAGGACATAGAGGGAGCAGAAGCTTCACAAAAAGACGAACAAAGCCAACCAACCAGGGCCTAGGGAGTTCTGTGGAGACTGAAGCACCATCTAAAGACCACTGCATGGACTGGATGTAGGTTCCCTACAAAGATTTGGCTGGTGAGCAGCTTGATCTTCATATGGGTCCCCAAGAAGGGCTAATTTTGACATTCCACTAGCAGGAATAAGACAGAGCTGTTCCCTATTTCCATATCTATTCAATATAAGAGTTGAAGTCTTAGTTGGAGCAATGATGAAACAGAAAAATATAAGGGAATACAAACCAGAAAGGATGAATTCAAAGAATCTTTACTTTCAGATATTATGACAGTATGCACAACTCTAAAATTTCCACAGGGGAACTCCTATAACTGATAAACACCTTCATAAAGTAGCTGGATATGAAATTAACTCACCAAATTCAGTAGACTTCCTATGTAAAATGACACACTGAGAAAGAAATCATGAAAATAACACCTTCACAACAGCCTCAAATAATATAAAATATCTTGGGTAACTCAAACCAAGTAAGTGAAAAACATGATAAAAAGCTATAAAGACACTGAAGGAAAAAAGAAATTGAAGAGAATAGCAGAAGGCTCATGGATTGACATAATTAATATAGTAAAACTGCCTATACCCAAAGCAAACTATACATTCAGTGCAATTCCCATCAAAATTCTAGCACAATTCTTCACATATCTGGAAAGGAAAAACATTCAGCTTCATATGGAGAAACAAGAACAACAACAAAGCATTACTAAACTATACTGAATAATAAAAAAAAACTACTGGAAGTGTCAGACTACCTGATTACTACAGAGCTACAGAAATAAACACAGCATGGAACTGACACAATAACTGATAGGTAGATAGTTGGGATTTAATCTACACACATATGGACAATTGATTTTTTAATGAAAAATCAGAAATATAGACGAGAAAAAAGATAACATCTTCAACAAATGTTGCTGGTGTAACTGGAGGTCTGCATGAAGAAGAATTCAAATAGATCCCTATTTATCACACTGCACAAAACTCAAGTCCAAGTGGGTTGAAGACCTCAACATAAAACCAGATACAATTGTTAAAAGAATTTCCCATGGTACACAATGCCTTGGTTGAACTGTGAAAAAGACTTCAGGATGAAAAGAAAAGAAAAGAAAAGAAAAGAAAAGAAAAGAAAAGAAAAGAAAAGAAAAGAAAGAAAGAAAGAATTTTACTGCAACTATATTTTGTTTTCTGGATTGCTATTGGATGTGATGCCATGCTTCCTGAATTAATCAATAATCCTGATAGAATACAAGTGAGGAATAGCCTTGAATACATTGGCACAGGAGATGACTTTCTAAACAGAACATTGATAGAGCTGGCCCTAAGATCAGCAATCAATAAATTGGAATCATGAAACTAAAAAGCTTCTTTAAGGCAAATGACCCTGTTTTTTGGAAAAATAGACAGCCTACAGAATGGGAATCGATTTTCACCTACTACACATCTGGCAGTGAGATAACATCTATAATGTGTAAAGACCTCAAAGAACTAGGTATCAGAAAAACAAATAACCTAATTAGAAAATGGGAAACAGATACAAATGGAAAAATATCAAAAATGGAAACTCAGTTTCTGAGAAATACTTAAAGAAATATTTAACATCCTTAATCAAAACTACCTTGAAATTTCATATATGCCCATCATTTTGACTGTGATCAGTAAAACAAGTGATAGCTCAAGTGCTGAGGAAGATATAGAATAAGGGGAACAGTTATGATGGGAAAGTAAACTCACACAGTTACTATGGAAATCATTATAGCTTACCATTATATACACTATATACATCCATCCTGCCACAGAGTCACTGGCTAAATCATGTTCATCAATACCGTATTCATAACAGCTTGAATTTAGACATAGACTAGATGTCCATTAACAAAATGATGGACAAATAAAATGTAGTATGTTACTCTGATGTTTAAAAAAGTCTTGAAATTCATAGGTCAATAGTTATAACTAGAAAAAGATTATGTGAGGCAGTCTAGACTCAGAAAGACAAATATCACATGTATTTGCTTATATGTGGCTGTTACTTGTTAAATCAATGATAACCAAACTACATTCCTTAGAACCACATTGGTTAGGTATAGAATAATGGACTGGGGTGAGGGCAGATAGATCTTGTTAGGAAAGGGAAATAAATAGACAGTTATAGATGAAATGCAGGGGGTTTGGCACAAGAGGATAACTGGTGAGGGGAAATAATAGGGGGATAAATGAGGAAATATGGAGAGAGACAGATAAAATTAAGGGCCACTTGAGGGACAATATGAAAAAAAAAAAGAATAGGTGTTTCCTAAAATATACATATACATATATATATATATATATGTAATGTTAATCCAAATGAAATCCCCAAATTATATAGGAGACAGCGTCTCAACAGGCTATCTCTGTCACTAAAATGAACTTCCTGTACAGGAACTGGGTTACATCTAACCTAGTTTCTGGCCAAAGGGATCCCGTGAGAACCTCCAAACAACCATGTTATTACAAGGCATTTGGTGGCTCTGCAATGACTGATGGCAAGATCCTATTGTTCAAAACAACACATGCACAACTCATTGAATGCGGAGAAGTTGAGTTGTTGACAACAGGAAGCCTTCACAACTACTCCCTAGTATATTTGGTACAGGAAAGTAGTCTGTACACCACCAAAAGAGAAATGTAAACACCAAAACAGCCAAAAACCCTTTGATTTGCAATGATATCCTGCCAATAAGATATGGTAGGGCAACAGTGGCACAAGCTTCCAAAGCTTGTGGAAGTAAACAACCAAAATCTTATTTGACTTAAAATCTACTTCATGTGATATTCTGCTATACTCGTAGATCAGTGAGTATACGAATCTTACTTACTCAGCCATTATCAGAGAAGCTTCCCCCTTTAGCAGATGGGAACAAATACACAGAGCCATAGCTAAACCATAGGTAGAGAGTGAGAACATTGAAATAATCAGCCTTAAATGGGATGTCCTTATCGAATACCTCTCTTCCAGGCTCAGGAATTCAGAAGAATACCAGAAAGAATTTAAGAGCCATAGGGGATAGAAGACACTAAGAAAACAAGGTCTTCTAAGACAAGATGATCAAACCTCAGATAAACTTACAGAAACTAAGGCAGAATATTCAGGGTCTTCATGGCTATGTCCCATGTTCCCTGCATGTATATTATGGTTTCCAGTTTCTTGTTTTTGTGGAATTCCTTTGAAGAGGAATGAGTGTGTTTCCGATTCTTGTGCCTTCTCTTGGGCTCTTTGCCTTTTATTGGTTTGTTTTGTCCAAATTTGTTGTGTTATTTTTTGTTACATCATATCATAACGTATCATATCATATAAATTTCTTGAATCCTGTTTCTTTCTTAATGACAGACAGAAAGGAAATGTATCCAGATGGGAGGAGAAGTAAGGAAAGGCTGGTGGAATACAGTGAGGGGAAACCATAATCAGGATATATAATGTGAGAAATACAATTCACTTTCAATAAAAAGTTATTTTTTCTATCTATACAAATTCACTTTAGAGCTTTAAAACATGTTTCTAACAGGTTTGTTCTATCAGAACAACATTCTTCTTGCAATACAAACCATTATGTTTACATTTAAATCCACATCTCTTAGATAGGGTAAAATTAAACCAATGTTTTATCTATGTAATTACAGATTTCAGAGTAGAGGAATTTGCATTCGTTATATTTATGTTTTTGAATTTAAATAAAACCT
Source organism: Psammomys obesus (assembly GCF_907164565.1). Taxonomy (NCBI): domain Eukaryota; kingdom Metazoa; phylum Chordata; class Mammalia; order Rodentia; family Muridae; genus Psammomys; species Psammomys obesus. Next base: position 34,142,814 of record NW_026591086.1, read on the forward strand.
TATAAAAAATCATGAGCTCAAGGTTGTTTAAAATAATTTGATTTTCTGTTACTAATGTTTACTTCCCAGACATTTTGTGACACTACTCATCCAAGAAGTCATATACCTTAAAATTTATTCATGCATATTTTCAACTCTACAGTTTACTGAAGCAGGATGCTAAATTATGCTATTTCCATCCTAAGTGTTGTTCTATGAAATGAATATGATGCATAATTATGGAAATTATATTGGCAATTAGTTCAGGGTAGTGCTGTAGTCTACATAAGTTAATTTTTAATACATAGTTCAATTCAATTCAATGTTTTAACAAACTTGATACTTCCTTAATCTTAATATTTATGTGGGTAGAATGGTCTTTCTAATCACTAAATGATAGATATGGATGATATTGATCCTGAGAATTGGTAAACAAAGACAAGGGATTTACTTTGACTACTTTTACATTCATCTTTTATCTGAAATATTGCATCTTTGAGACAGTTATTCAAATCCTACTTGTATTCTTAATTGGCTTTACTAAGTAGTACATGTCTGTTTGGTGATTAACATAAATCAGATATAATTGAATGTAGGCAAATATTATCAAAATATCATAATCTAATTATTCATTCCTTTCTCTGAGGGCATTTTTTTCTAACAAGAAGTTAAAGTTCTTTTGTTCTTTCCTATTTTAATTCCTATCACAGTAGAATTTATTTGCTAATTAGAGCAAACATATATATCATTGCAAAGGACATTACTTTATCATAAGCTTTTCATTACTCTGAGAGTAATTCATTAAAAAGTAATCCAAGGTTATTCACTCACTCTGTTACAATGCTCATTTTTTTCTTTTTTTAAAAATTCTTTATTAATTACACCTTATTCACTTTGTATCCCCCCTGTGTTTCTCTCCCTCCTCCTGTCCCAATCCTTTCCTTCCTCCACCCTTTGCATGCATGCCTCTCCCCAAGTCCACTGATAGGGGAGGTCTTCTTTTCCTTCCTTCTGATCCTAGTCAATTATGTCTCATCAGGTGTGGCTGCATTGCATTCATCACATTCGAAGGAATGGATTCTGATTATAAATGCCCACTTCTTAGATAGTCCTTAGATTTCTCTTGAAGAAGTTGATTTAGAATGAAACGCTAAATGTTAATTTAAAAATAAACATTAAGAATAATAGGTTGATAGGGGAGGTCCTCTTCTCCTTCCTGCTGATCTTAGTCTATCAGATCACATCAGGAGTGGCTGCATTGTCATCTTCTGTGGCCTGGTAAAGCTATCAGTGGACTTGGGAAGGGGCATGCGTGAAGAAGAGGGAGGGAGGGTGGGATAGGGATGGGAGGAGGGAGGCGCTTATGGGGGGATACAAAGTGAATAAAGTGTCATTAATAAAAAAAAGAATAATAGGTTGTACAAATTTTGCTTATAACTTGTTACATTAGTTACAAAATATATTGAAATTCCTGGATTGCAGATTGCTCAATAGTCCAAGTAGGGCATTTTGTTTAATATAAATATGAAAATTAGAAACAGTTGATAATGAATTATAGGTAGGTTTGATGTAGTCAAGGATACTTCTTTAAACTGTTGTACAATAGATTTTTACAAAACAAGTTTGTTTTGTAGATTTGTAGATTTGTTTTTGTAGATTGTAGATTTTTACAAAACAAGTTTATGTTACAGTGGTTATCAGAAAAGTTTTGATTTTTCTTGTGTGTTTATATGTTTGTGTGTGTACATGAGTGTCCCAAAGCACACTGTAGAATTTAGAGAACAACATCTTGCATAAGTTGGTTCTCACTCTTCACTATTTAAGACCTGGGGATAGAATTCAGAAAATCAGATTCCACAGCTGCCCTTACCTGATGAACTATATTATTAGATGAATGATGTTATACCTAAATCTAAAAGTAAATAAAGAAAAATAATTGGTTCATTTACAAGATAATTTTTGCTCTTCTACCTTTACTCCATATTAGTAATGCAGTAAATTGAAATAAATGCACATAATCTCTATTTGGAAAAGTAACTGAAGAAATTACTCACAGATTTCATTGTCTATTTATATCATGAAAAATTTATTGTAATTTTTCATTCTGTTGAAAAAAAAGAGAAACAGAAATGATTAATAGCACTGATTTTAAATTCTGTTACTTGTGAAATTATAACATACTGTTTTAACTGTTTTAGCTTTATTCTTGACATTGGGATAAAAGAGCAAATGCAAGTTAGGAGAGAAAGTATTTTACTTCAACTGGCAATCCTGGGTTACCATTCATGATTGTGGGGGGTCAAGGCAAGAATGTCAACGGCTAGTCACATCACACCCATAGTCAAGAACATGGAGAGTTGAATGCACACAGAAAGATATTAGTCTCCTTGCTCTCAGCTCAATGTCTCAAGCCTTACAAAGTTTAGGATTGCTGACTGGAAATGGTTCCAACCACAGTGGCAGCGTTTTTATACATCAATTAAATTAATTAGGAAAACTCCTCCACCCACATACTTCCACAGGGTAACCAAGATAGAGAATTCCTCATTGAGGCTCCCTTCCCACCAAAGACTATAGGTTCTATAGAGTTGAAAAAGAAGCTAAATATCAATTTCTGCCTCCTTTTCCTATCGGTATATAAGCACATTGATTTTTAAGCCAGAACCTTTCACCCTCGGTCCCACAAGTCTCACATTTTAAATGTAAATGACACAACATTAAAATGTAAGTCTCTTTTAAAGTGCAGGATCTCTTTTAAAAGTCAAGTCTCTTAACTGTGCCCTCCAATGAAATAAAAACAATTTATGCAACTTATGGTTGCACAGAACAATATTCTTCCAAAGGCAAAGAAACAGGGCAATTCAAAAAGCTTTCAGATCAAGGCAAAACCAAATGTCAAGTCCTTTAGCTCAAAGGCGAGCATCTGGCGCTCACCTGGGATCCAAGGAGCTTGTGCAGCCCCGGATCTCCAGGTCTGTCACTGGCAACCCGGCAGAGATGCCACGCCTGCAGCTCACCTTGGCAGATAGCCCATCGTATGGCTATTTCCAATTTCCTAGGGTGTCTGTTCCGACTGAAGTTTCACCTTCACAGTTCCGCACAAGCTTCCTGAAGCCTCTCCACAGGGTCTTCGAACATGCCACACACTGCCAGTCAGCCTCTCTCTATGACACCCTCGTTCTGGCATTTTTCAGGACTTCAAAACCAGCCCCATGCAGGTAGTAGTTACATTTCAAAGTCCTGCTGCCAGCTCAGTATCTAGCCTGGCCCTTTGGATCCCAGCAGTACCGGCTTCTATTTGCGGACTCCAAGAAACCCTTTTCTACTGTCCCAAGAAAATACATTAGCTGCTGCTTTAGAGATGTTATAGTTTTACACAATCACAGCTACTTCTTTAGCAGTAGCCAGATCAACACAGACTCTTGTCCAGAATGTCACTTGAGAAGCCTTTATATCTGCTACTCAGACACTTAGTTCTCCTCTAAAATCTCATGAGCATCTAATTTCTTTTTGCATTCTTATCTTCCAGACTCCAGCTATAGCATTTTCAGCCCAACATTTGGACTTCATTCACAAAATAATTCCAATTCCACAAGGCCCAGTGCATCAAAGTGAAGGCTTCACTTCCTCAGTATCAATTTTTGTTCTAGTTTCATTGATTTTGCGGTGATAAAACTACCTGAGAATAAGCTACATGGGGGGAGAAATTATACTTCTGCTTACACTTTTAGGTTACAGTCTATCATTGTGGGAAAATAAAAGCAGAAATTTCACACAGCTCTTCACGGTCAATAACAGGCAGAACTGTATGCTTTTATGTCCCTTTGCTTGCCTGCTTGTTCTCTACCTCAGTCTCTGTGTTTCTATGCAGTTCAGCGTTTCTTCCTTCAGAATGGTTCCCTTCACTTTGTGCTCATTTCAAGTTACTTAAAAGTCCCCCAACGACACTGTAGAAAAATCCCTTATTGAGGCTCTTACTATGTGATTCTCAGTGTGTCATGTTGGCAATTAAAGCCATCTAACGCACATGCTCCGTTAACAGCGAGATTGTTCGGTGAGGTATATGAATAATAATGCACATCTCAAAAACTGTCTTAGGAATCCTTCACATTTTCTCAGTTGTCTTCAGGAGAGATGTTCTGTGTAGCAGAATCACAGGCATATCGATATCAGAATGCCAGAGAACACCAATGTTGTCATAGTATTTATCAGATATTATAACCAAGTGTTATTTCTTAGGTCAACTGACATTATTATACTACATTTAAATTTTCAGGGACTTAATTATAGATATTATAAATACCATAATTGTAATGCAATCAAAGCTTATATAATTTTATTTTATGTTTCTGTAAGTGGTCTATTTATCTAAAGATTATGTATATATTTGTATATATTATGTATATATTTGTGCACCTTTTTAAATAGATGTTCTTAAAATGAAAACATTCTTAGATGGCAGATACAGAAAATACCAAATTTATGCTCTATGACTGGACATACACAAACAAAAATTTTATTTGAGTAAATTATGTATATTTATAAAAATACATCAAGCATGTATTCCCCATGGGGAGATGGGGAACGATTAAGAATTCTCCCTGTTCATACTGAGAAACCGAGGTCAGCTTTGAGCGCCTTTATAAGATGGTGGACCACTGTATGTCACTTCTGTTTCAGAGAATCCGAGAACTTCCCCCTCTTTCCCTCTCTCTTTTTTTCTCTGTCTCTAAAACATGCACCCCTCAAAAATAAATTAAAAATGCACATCAAGATAAAAGAGCACAAATATTATTATAAATCACAATGTAATTTTTTAAGTTAGTAAAACAAGATCGCTTTGCACTTAAGCAGTAGTCATAATTGGTACTAGGACACAATATGCTCTGAAAGTCAGAGGAAGCTTGGAGCAGATTTCTTCTTACGTTCATAATTTCCCATACCTAAAATTTGGAAGTCTGGCCTCGAGAACCAGCCGAATGAACAGCTGTTGTTTAGAGCCAGTGTGCAGTGTTTCCTTAGAGCAATAGTCAGAGAGTTTGTACATAATTCTGTTTGCTAAACCTTCTTTTAACTCTAAAGAAGCTGTTTCTAATACATTTTATTTATTTTACAGGGACCAAAGGTGAGTCTTTATTGAAGGGGATGAGGGGGGAGGAGTTGGGTGGCACGGGTACCAGGCCGGTTGTTCTTCACGGGCTTGTAGGCGACAGAGAACTCGCCCAGGTAGTGGCTGATCATCTCTGGGTTAAACTCCACCTGGTTGAAGGTCTTGCCGTTGTACATACCCAACATCTTGGGCAGGATAATCATGTCCCTCAGGTGGGTCTTCACCACCTTCGGCTTCTCCCTGGGCGAAGCCTCCCTCTTGGCCTTTCCCAAGCCCTTGAGAAGGGATTGCTGCTTCCACCGCAGGGGCAGGCTCTGGTTCAGCCGGCGTGGCCTGTACAGCTGCATCGGCTGCTCAGTGGACATGTCCAGCTGCTGGTTCAGGTCCACGCCATGGTAGGTAAATTTGTGGAAGGTCCGCTTCTTCTGCTCCATTTCAGGCGTCTCACTGGCTGTTCGGAAAAGAAAGCCTTGGCTGTGTCGGCCTCTAATATATTTAAATGTGTCCATATAATACCTAATAAAGACCTTAACAAAATGATAATGTAATTAAAGTTCCTATTCTTTAATATGGCTCTTGCATACATTAATGCTTCTTATGAACATAAATTAGCATTTGATAATGTATTATGTATACATAATATAATAAACACATCTATAAGTCTATTTTAAAAATTTAAATAAAAATAGTTTAAAGCTATACATACAACAGTTTACAGGATAACTATTCAGAAGAGAGGTTTATGTAATGACAGTGAAAAAGAGATAGAAAAATATGTCATTTAGATTTGCAAATGAAAAAAAAAAATGTTTTCAAAGTACTATGTGTTTTACATTTTGTTAGCCAACTTTTAACACAGACTTAGTGATCGTCTACACCAAGAAAAAAATTGTACCAGTTGTTTGGTACATAGGTTCAAGTTTGCAAAGCCATTTCAGAAATATCAGGTCAGTGCAGAACACAGGATTCCTATAGTTTATTGTCCGACTCGGTGATATGATAAAGCAAGGCTCATACAACTCATCAGTTCCTCCCAAAAAGGAACCAGGCTTATATTTCTAATGTGGAGTCTAATGGTTGCCTCGACTCCTTGACTAGTCTTTTGAATCATTTTCATCATTAGTATTTGGTAAAAAACACTTCAAAAAAGTACTTGAGATGGGTTTTTTAAAGCTCTCAAACCTCGCTGTTGCTGCACTGGGAACCCGTTTGCTCTGTGTCAGTACTTGAAGCTGTCTGCTGCATAATGCGTGGAGTGAGGGAATCAATATTGTCTTCACGATGTCCACACTTGGGATGAAGACCAGTGCTGCAAGGACTTTGCAGGTGATCAGACACCTAAGCAACCCAAATCATGTGAAGTTGAACCAGTCCAAAATGACGGAGTCACAGGATTGTTATAAGGGCTTAATCTCTCTCTCTCTTTGTGTGTGTGAGTGTATTTTCCTAAGGAATGACAATTTGGCATTGGATACACCTACAACACAATTCCTGCACCCAAGGCTCAGGGATCATTGTAGAAGAGGGGTAGAAAGATTATTAAGAACCAGAGGAATAGAGAGTTTGCAGTGAGATTGGGTCTTCTATGAAAGCCAGGTCCTACACCCATAAAATCTCACCAAGATGACTTCCCAAATAAGCTGAGCAAGGACAACAATAGAATTCAACTCAGCCACATCTTCATGCGAGTAAGCAATGATGTTATTTTCTTCATCAAACCATGAAAGTACACTGCAGAAAATACAGATACATTGAAAATCTAAGTAGATGGTAATATTAGGAGGAGGAAAAAGCTGGTGGAGAATGTGATCAAAGTACATTAAGTACACATGAACATGTTATGATGAAATTCACTCATGTATAAAATTAATATACGCTAGCGTTTTAACAGAGCTACACAATTTAAACGTTTCCAATTCCCAGAAGAATGTTTGTCTAGCAGTGAAAACATTTCACTGATAAAGACATGACAATGACTATGTAGAGTTACACAAATCAAGGAGAAGGCACATTGCTTTTAATTTCAGAATATTTGTAATGGGAATTTATTGCAGTATCTCTAAGACCTATACAGAAAAAAATACACTGCAAAGTTCTTATTGGCACATGCTCGAGGGTTGGCCTGCACTAAAGTCTGGAATGAAAGACACTCTAGGCATACACTTTCTAAAAGGGGAATAATTGAATATTATGAATGAATAAATAAAAATACATTTGAAAAGCTTAAATAATTTAATGAAATTAAAATTGAAAATTAAGAAATTAATTATAGATTATTATAGGGCATTAAGATACAGCAATTTTTTTAAGCAATGAGAAGTAATAAGAGACATTAATCAAATCCAAAAAGGATTTTAAAAAATGGATCTAGAGGGCTTGCTTTGCAGTTCTAGCAGGGAAGCACAGCTACTGTGTACTGGGACCTCCTCCATTCAGGGAAGGCCAACATTTTAGACTGAGGAGGGACTCAGATGAGGGAAAAGGGAACACCTGCCTATCCAGCCATATCAGCCCACTCAATCCTGGTGACCAGAGGAGTGACAGATGTCACAGAGGGCCAAGTTGATGTGAGTGGCTTGCATTGACATTGAAGGCTATGATGGTGTCAGTGGCCAATGCTGCTGTAGAGGGCTGTGTTGATGGCTGTGGTTTGTATACTGCTTCACAGGGGCAGAGCTGATGAAGACTCGCAGTTGAGAAAGAGAGACATAGAAAGCTTTTGTGACAATCCCTATACCACCTCCCTCTAAAATGCAACAGCCTAGACAGAAAATCATCCAAGAGAAGTCTTAAAACTTGTGATAAAGATAATGAAGGGTACTTCTTTATAATTAATGGCTTCCAGTAAGGGTACAGGTGGGAAAGAATTCAGTTTTCATTAAGGGGCTGGCACCTCAAGTGAGTATATGGCAACACAGTTGTACTTGCTTTTCTTCTTCTTCTTCTTCTTCTTCTTCTTCTTCTTCTTCTTCTTCTTCTTCTTCTTCTTCTTCTTCCTCCTCCTCCTCCTCCTCCTCCTCCTCCTCCTCCTCCTTCTCCTCCTCTTCCTCTTTCTCCTCCTCCTCCTCCTTCTTCTTTTGGTGGGGGAGGCACAAGGCTTGGGCAGTGGACCTGGGAATACTGGGAGGTGAGTGGAATCATTGTTCATGTTGTGAAAATCTCAAATAATCAATAAAAATATTATGTATATAAAAATTCCTTTTCATCCAAAGGTAATGGCAGTTGCTAAACAAGACTTGAGACTTGAGGTACATCTCCAGAGTCCACATAAAGGTTTAAGGAGAGAATTGATTCTAAAAAAAAATGGTTCTCTGACACCCACATGTATACCATAGAACAGGTAAACCTGTACATACACATCATGCATGCACATATCAATACTTTTAAAGTTAAACAAGATATAATGAATGATTTTTATCTTGCTATGTGTATGCTAGCATACATATACTTAAGCAACCAGTCTGAAAGAAAATGATAAATTTCCATAAGTTAATGATGCTTTAAATGAATGTTGCATTTTTAATTTAATTCTTTTTATTGTTTTTAATTTAATTTTATTTATATATTTATTTATTGAAATTTATTCACTTTGTATCCCGATTACAGCCCCCTCCCTCCTCTCCACCTAGTCATACCTACCCTCTCTCTTCTCCTCTTATGCCCTTTCCCTATTCCCCTGATAGGGGAAGACCTCCTCTTCTTCTATCTGACCCTAGCCCATCAGGTCTCATATAGGCTGGATTCATCATCTTCCTCTGTGGCCTGACAAGGCTGCACACTTCCCCCTAGGGGAGGTAATCAAAGAACCAGCCAATGAGTTCATGTCATAGACAACCCCTGTACCCCTTACTAGGGAATCCACTTGGGAACTTAGCAGCCAATGGGCTTCCTTTGAACAGAGTGTCAGGTCCTCTCCATGCATGGTCGTTAGTTGGAGTATCGGTCTCTGCATACACATTGGGCCCAGGTATTTTGACTCTGTTGTTCTCCTTGTGGAGTTCCTTTACCCTCCAGGTCTTTCTATCTCCCTCTTCTTCCATAAAGATTCCAAAACTCAGCCCAAAGTCTGGCTATGATCTCAATATCTTCTTTGATACCCTGGTGGGTAGAGTCTTTCAGAGGCTCTCTGTGGAAAGCTTTTGTCCTGTTCCTTGTCTTCTCCTACTTTCAATGTCTATTCTGTTTGCCCTTCTGAATGAGAATTAAGCATCTTCCCTAGGGTCCTCCTTGATGTTTAGCTTCATTAGGACTGTAGATGTTAGTATGTTTATCCAATATTATATGGCTAATATTCACTTATAAGTGAGCGTATACCATATATGTCTTTCTGCTTCTGGGTTACATTGCTTAGAATGATCTTTTTTAGTTCCCACCATTTGCCTGCAAATTTCATGATTTCCTCATTTTTAATTGCTGAGTAGTATTACATTGTGTAAATGTACCACACTTTCTGTATCCAAAACCATACAATGGAAAAAATATATCATCTTCAACAAATGGTCCTGGTCTAACCGGATGTCTACATGTAGAAAAACGCAAATGCACTCATATTTATCACCTGCACGAAGTTAAACTGTGAGTGGATCAAAGACTTAAACATAAAACCAGACACACTAAATCTGTTAGAAAAAAAAGTGGCAAAGAGTATTGAACTTATTGGCACAGGAGACAACTTTCTGAACAGAACACCAATAGCACAGGCTCTTAGAGAAACAACCAATAAATGGTACCTCATGAAACTGAAAAGCTTCTGTAAAGCAAAAGACACTGTCATCAGAAAAAAACGACTGCCTACAGATTGGGAAAGAATCTTCCCCAAACCTGTATCTGACAGAGGGTTAATATCGCTGAGACTTATGGCCAACTGTCGGGCAGAGTGAATGGAATCTTATGTAAGAAGTGGGAAATAGTAAGAGCTGGAGAAGATGGGAACCCCACAAGGAGAGCAACAGAACCAGAAAATTTGAACACAGGGAACTTTCCAGAGACTCATACTCCAACCAAGGACTATTCATGGAGATAACCTAGAACCCCTGCACAGATGTAGCACATGACAGTTTAGTGTCCAAGTAGGTTACATAATAATGGGAAGAGGGACTGCTTCTGAAATGAACTGATTGGCCTGCTCTTTGATCACCTCCCCCTGAGTGGGGAGCAGCCTTACCAGGCCACAGAGGAAGACAATGCAGGCACTCCTGATGAGATCTGATAGACTAAGATCAGAAGGAAGGAGAGGAGGACCTCCCCTATCAGTGGACTTGGGGAGGGGCATGCATGAAGAAGAGAATGGAAGGGTGGGAACGGGAGGGGAGGAGGGAGGGCTTTATGGGGGGGATACAAAGTGAATAAAGTGTAATTAACAAAAAATAAAAAAGAATGTTAAAAAATATCCAGAATACATAAAGAACTGAAAAAGTTAAGCACTGATGAAGCAAGTAATCCAATTGAAAAAAAAATGGGTACAGACCAAAACAGAGAATTCTCAGCAGAAGAATATAGAATGACAGAGAAACACTTAAAGAGATGCTCGACATCTTTAGCCATCAGAGAGATCCAAATCAAAACAACCCTGAGATTTCACCTTACACCCATCATAATGGCTAAGATCAAAAACTCAACTGACAACACATATTGGGGAGGTTGTGGAGAAAGGGGAACCCTCCATTGATTTCCACTGTGGAAATCAGTCTTGTGATTTCTCAGACAATTAGAAATAGTGTTTCCTCAAGATCAAGCTATACCACTCTTAGGCATATATTCAAAAGATGTTCAAGTACACAGCAAGAACACTTGTTCAACCATGTTTGTAGCAGCTTCATTCATAATAGCTAGAACCTTGAAGCAACCCAGATGTCCATCAACAGAGGAATGGATACAGAAATTGTGGTTCTTCTACACAATGAAATACTTACTCAGCAATTAAAAACGAGGAAATCATGAAATTGGGAGGCAAATGTTGGGACCTAGAAAAGATTATCCTGAGTGAGGTATTCCAGGAGCAGAAAGACACACATGGTATATACTCATTTATAAGCAAGTACTCGACCTGTAAGATAGTATAAACATACTAAAATCTGTACACCTAAAGAAGATAAACAAGAAAGCGGACCTGTAAGATGATCAATTCTCATTTAGAAAGACAAATGGGATGGACATTGGAAATAGGAGAAAACATGTAACAGGACAGGACCCTACCACAGAGGGCCTCTGAAATACTCTACCTAGCAGTGTATCAAAGCAGATGCTGAGACTCATAACCAAACCTTCAGCCAAGTGCAGGGAAGCATATGAAAGAAGGAGGAGTTAGTATGACCTGGAGAGGATAGGTTCTCCTCAAGGACCAAATACATCAGGGCACAGGGTTTTTTTTTTTTTTTTTTTTTTTTATGAGACTCTTTCTCCAACCAAGGACCATGTATGGATATAACCTAGAACCCCTGCTGGGATGTAGCCCATGGTAGCTTAGTATCCATGTGGGTACCCTAGTAAGGGGAAGAGGGACTGTCTCTGACATGAAATCAATGGCTGGCTCTTTGACCTCTTCCTGCCACCCCCACCCCGAGGGAAGAGCAGCCTTGCTAGGCCACAGAGGAAGACATTCTGTGGTAGTCTCTATGTACTTATTATCTGAACCTAGGAAAATATTCTGAAAGCAGTTATTTTGAAGCAGAGACCCCTTTAGTGGCATTTCCAGTTCAAACCTTCTCCTGTAAGTAAATTTACAGTTTTCTAAGTTCAAGCCTCTGCTGGATGATACCTCACTTTTAGTACTTTTATTCTAGTATTCCCTTGTAGAATATCACATTCTCATTAATTGTGTTACTATTTAGTCTATTACAGATAACCTATTTGCAACCCCTTTGTCTGCATTACTGAACTCATTCCTGTGACAAACTGGATTATTTCATCTCCTCAGTTGCCTCTTTGTTACACTGGATTACTGGATAAGACTAGTGACCAATGAATACACAATAGCCTGAAAAATGTGTGATCTGAAATTTTTCTCTGCTAAACTAGTCTATTACATTTACAATTTTCTTCATTCAGATTTTCAGGATAGAAATCAGGCATATATATATTCAAAATGCAGCATGAATGACTTTTAGTTCAATTGCCAGTCTCTGTGTTTCTCTTAGCATTTTGTTCTATCCATATATGCACATATTCATAATTCATAATGGCCGATTAGTCTCTGCTTATAGCATTCTAGGATCCCTCTAGTGTGTACCTTTTGTTTTCTTTTCTTTCTCTTTCTTTCTTTTTTTCAAACAAGTTCCAAAGGCCTACAGATAGCATAGTCGACTTAATCACAATACTGTTCCTAAGGCCTACAGACAGCATGATTCACTTAACTCACAACAGCGTTTCTGTTCCTTATTGTCAGTTTTCTATATTTGTTAACAAACAAAATCATCTTAAGGAAGTTATTACTTATTTGGTCTCACAGTTTTAGAGTGTAGTCTAGCCTTGTGGGAAAGGCTTGGAGGTAAGAACTGCTCAAGCTGTGGTCACAGGAACATGAGATGGAGGGTATCATTGCATCTATAGCCAGGCAGCAGGAAATGATGAACCTGAAAGCTCAGCTCATGTTTCCCTTTTGACTTAACCCTTTGATTCACCCTAGAACTCCAGCCATGGAAATGGTGTTGTGTCCACTAAAGGTTGTTTTCTTTCCTAGGGTAATTTTCTCTGGAAACACATACAAGAACATACTAGGAGCTAACTCCTTGATGATTTCAATCCAGTCAAATAATACTGAAGATTCACCACCACAAGCTACTAGCATGTAGTGAAAAGAGTTACATTTAAAGAAAAAACGAATATCAGCTTACAGAGTAATGATTATTTCATGTATATTAAATGATTTTACATATGCATAAAATGTTTATTTCATAAAATTATAGAATAAATGCACGTAAGTACATTTAATAGCTGATAAAGTATTTTAATGACAAATTTTAATGTTTTAATTAGAATATTGAAATTATTGCTTGCAAAGTTAATTCTTCTGAGCTATTAAAATGTAAACAGTGGTTCAAAAGACAATCCTGGGTCATGCTGATAGAATAAACATAATCTCTAAAATAAAAATAAGCATACTAAGATTTTTATACCATTTTAGTATGTAATAAAGAGAATTCAATAATCAAAATTTGTAAGAAATGTGTTTTTGGTGTTTATTTGGTGAAGACACCCTTGCACAGATGAGATGAGGTATTCTGCTGTAAATAAGCACGTGCTGCCTCTGAAGCCTAACACAGAGTAAGGACAAAAGCTAATGATGTGTCTTGCTTGCAGGTTCTTCATACTGACACTGAAAAGCAAAACAGATCAAACAAAATTGTGTGCACTGACAAACATAATTGGATGCCGTAAGGGTATTTGAGGAAGTGCGGCATGTTTGCAAGAAGATAATTGAGGGCATGATTATACTAATTTGAGAAGCTGAAAGTAAAACTACAAATTTTATGAAAATATATTTAAACTTCTAACTATGGACTAAGCCATAAACTACTGGAGAAAGAAAATTATAGTGACCTTAGAATGCCAAAAGCTAGCAAACAGAAGCTAGCAAACATAGTCAATGTGCATTAAATGTAGCTACGGAAATGTCAGAAAAACTATTCTCTGGATAGCCAATTTGTACTAATAATTCAAAAGATGAAGTAATTATAAGTTACGAAAAACAAACAGGTAACAATGGTCGTATTTTCTAGGCATTTGTAAAAACATTTGGTTCTTCCTTAGCCATCAGGGAAATGAAAATCAAAACAACTCCGAGACTCCATTTTACAATCTTCAGAATGGCTAAGATAAAAACTCAAGGATGTAGTCTAGGATGTGAAATAAAAGGAACATCCCTCCATTGCTGGGGGGAGTGCAGACTTGTACAGCTACTGTGGAAATAAATCTGGAGGTTTCTCAGAAAAATGGGAATAGATCTACCCCAAGACACAAGCTGGGCATATACCCAAAAGATGTTCTACCATACCACAAAGACATTTACTTAACTATATTCATAGTCAATTTATTCATAATAGCCAGAAACTGGAAACAACCCAGATGTCCCTCAACTGAAGAATGAATAAAGAAAATATGGTACATTTAAACAGTGGAATACTATTCAGCTTTTTAAAACAAAGAAATCATGACATTTGCAGGCAAATGGATAGAATTAGAAAGATCATCCTGAGTGAGGTAACCCAGATCCAGAAAGATGCACATGGTATGTACTCACTTATAAGTGGATATTAGCCATAAAGTACAGGACAACTATGCTACAATCCATAGACACACAGAATCCAGAGGGCCCCAAGGAGGATGCTTGAATCTCACTAAGAAGGGGGAAATAAGAAAGACACTTGAAGTAGATGGACCAAGGGAACTGAGTAGAAAAGAGAGTGGGAAGGGTAATGGGGTGGGATCAGGTGTGGGAAGTTTAGGGGCTGCTGTGGGTGGGAGGACAGGAGAGAGAAGAGAAATCATTGGGCATCATCTCTACCACAGGGGAGTCTCCCAGGAGTCTATGGAAGTGACCCTAGCTTAGACTCCTAAGAGTAGGGGTTATGCAGACTGAAGTTGTTACCTCCTGTACTCAGGTTTGTCTCCCAGTGGAGAGAAGTGGACACCAACCCACCAATAAAAACTTGGACCCCAAATTCATCTCTCCTACAAAAAAATGTAGGGGTGATGGAGCAGAGGTTGAGGGAATGGCAAACCAACTTGAGACCCACACCTTGGGAGACAGCCAGCCCCAGTCACTATTAAAGATATTCTTCTCTGCTTGCAGACAGGAGCCTAGCACAACTCTCTTCTGAGAGGCTTCAGTCAGCAGGTGATGGAAACAGATGTAGAGACCCACAGCCAAATGATAGATGGAGCTCAGGGAGCTTTGTGGAAGAGTGAGAGGAAGGATTGAGGGAGACAGATGGTTCAAGGACATAGCAAGAAAACCTACAGAGTAAATTAACTAACCTCTTCATGTGGATCCCCTGACAATGGAGGTAAGAACTGTCTCTGACTCTGTTGCTGTCCACTGGATCCCTTTCTTCTAGTTGGGCTGCTTTGTCAGGCATCAATGGGAGAGGATGCTCTTAGTCCTGTTGTGACTGGAGGTGACAGGGTGGGTTGTTACTCCTTGGAGGCCTGCCCTTCTCTGAGAAGATGAGGGGGAATTCGAGGAGTAGGGCATGAGGGTGGGATTGAGAGGAGAGGAAGGAGAAGTTTGGGATCAGGCTGTAAGGTGAATAAATACATAAAAATAAACAAATTAATTAGTTAATTAAAAAGACAATTTCTCCCTAGCTTTAGCCAAACTAAAATTTAGAAAATATAAGAAGAGTAATGAGAAGAAAAAAAAACTATTGAGTTTTTGAAAGTCACTTATACCGTTGTCACTTTTCTTTCTTTTTTTTTTTTTTAGAAATTAGTACTGAATTAACTTTAAAGTGAGAATAGTAAGAAGCATTGCTGACAGAAACCCTGTGACCCTACAAATAAGGAAAATGTTATCCTCACACTGTAATATGCATACAGAATGACCTGGTAGAAATTGTCTGAGTCACAGCTAAGCAAATCCATCCTATCGTTTACTACATAAAATACCCAAATAATTAATTGGAATTATTATCTTTTTATCTTTATATTTTAGAAAAGACAAACCATAATTTAGAGAAGCCAGATGCTGCAGAAAAAGTTAAAGTGGGATTTTGTACTGTCTTATAAATTGATGACAGGAAAACAGTTTGTGAAATCTCTTGCATAAGCTACAAGGTATTTCTTATCTTTTTATGTTGTTACTTCTCTTTATTTATGGAGATCAGTCCTGATCAGTGGGCAGGCTAGTTCCAAAATGATTGTGAAAATCTTATGAAGTTCTAAGTAAGTTTATATTTTTTTATTTTAGTCAAATTCATGGCATTCTGTGGGCTAGCGTGTGTGTTCCATTAATTCACGATTGGGCAAGCCACTGGGATTAATGACTTCCATTAGTTATCATGACTCACAACCATTCCAAACCTGGAAGTTTGCTTCTCAGTCTACTACTAAGGTGAACCAAAGATGCTGACCAAAGAAACTCACTTTATAGACCGCTTTGTAAGCAACAAACCATAGGCACACAGACACACATCACAGTACCAACCGTCATTCTGTTTTAAAAATTTTAAGTAACTAAAATTGTGTAATTCAAAGTTATTTATTATGTAACAAAACCTTTAATTGTTCTTAAATTGTAAAGTGATCTGATTGACATTTATTCTCTAAATTAATATAGAAACATTTGCTTGGATTCCTAGGGATATTTACTACAAACTATATGTTAGCAGAGGTAGGATAATAAAATCATGTAGCCACATGATATCCTATATTTGAAATATCCATTGCATTTGTATAATACAACAAAAAAGGGATAGGACTGATAGAAGAAAGACTTTTTTTTTCTAATTTAAATTTTAAAAAGTTTTTTTTAAAATCAAAGATTTTAATAATTATAGATTACTCACAAACAAAGCTATGATCAATAAATTATGAAAAAATATCTTTACCTACTGAGCATGATTATTTTGGTTCAATATATTTTATTTTTTCTTTGATAACTTAATCCATGTGTACCTTTTGTATTCACCCCCTACTCCAGTCAAAGCGCCTCTCACCATGTCCCCTTCTATCTTCATGGTCTCTTTTTTAAAAATAACTCCATCAGTTATTCATGTGTGTGCTGAACCAGAGTCCTCTGCAGGAGCATGGGCAACCTACCAGGGACCAAATTTTTGAATAAGATTGATTCTTCCTCACCTAACAGCCAACACCTGTTAGTAGCTTCACAGCCAGCAGGTGACTTCATGAGTCCTTAGCCTATTCATTGTGAAGGTCTCCCGCATGCAACCTCCTTTCTACATTGTAGCAATATAAGAAATTGGTATTTCTAGTCCACAGTCACTGGAAACTGATGTTGCTAAAGATAATGCATAAGTTGGTGAAAGCACAGGGAGGAATCAAAATAGAAGAAACATGGACCTTTCTTCCCTACTGGGTCCTTCTCATGGTGCTGGAAAATGTTACATATGCTTTGGGTGGAGAAAAGTTACCAAGAGTCTTTTCTGGTTTTGAACTCTGGTGGTACAGTAATGATTAGCTTTGTCAGATATGCCCCTTGATGAATTAGTGGTATGGATAATATGGGTGAACACGCAAGTTTCCAGTGGAATTAGGGTGTGCTCCACGGTAACTAACTCATCTGTTACTGTAAATCAAGTCAAGAATCCCTTGTCTCCCAAGGGAGAATGTATTGCTATTATTTTGCTAGATGGGCATGGTATCAAACTGCTTTCTAAAGTGTCTCTTTATATCCATTAGGTTAGTACAACTCCCAGCTCTCCTCTGAGCATGACATTCTTATTTCTTCAGAATTTCATCTTCAAATTGTTTTACACATCAAATACTACAATATTAGCTGTTACTTGTAAAATTGCAGGAAAATATCTGTATAATCCAATGTTGGCAAAAATAAGAATGATTCTGAATTTTGAGAGGGTTGAGTGACTATTCAAAATGACCAGTTGCCCATACACGTGATTTTAAATAAAAATGGAATGTTTTGTTCAAAATTACAAGTCCATATTTAAATATTTTAATAAATAAAATGTATTTTGTAATAGATATTTTATACTTATTTATGAGTATACTTATACACAAGTAACTTAAAGACATTTTTAATAATTTTCTAGATAAATGGTTTAATTTAGAAATATGTTAAGGTTAGGAATCTCAAGCTGGAAAATGAACTTCTGAATGCCAATTTATATACTTAAGTACTTCTGCTTTAAATGTCAGGGCTGCTTGCCTGCTGTGAGCCTGGACAGGTGAAGGCAGTGAAGGAAAGAGGAACCAGAAATGAAATCAAACATGACATATAGATCAGCAGAACAGATTAATGTGGGAAAAAAAAAAACAGCAACAACATCATCAACAACAACAACAAAAACTGCATCCTTCATTGGAAAATAAACTGCTGGAGTCAGTTTCTAAAAAAAATGATCAACTTGTTTGTGAATTCATATTCGTCAAGTCAAAAATTAAAATAATAAAATACATTTTCTATGGACATATTTTAAAACTCTAAAACTGAATATTTTTTCTCAACATATAATTAGAAGCTACAGCTTTCTCTTCAAGAAGACAACACACAATAAAAGTTCTTTAGTCTTAAGCTGAAATTGAATTCTCCTTTTTTTTGCTTTAAACATAAGATATTTTATTATTTTATGTAAAGATGTGAAAAGAACCTTTGTTAGCACAGTGATGAGCAGCACTTTTCTAATTGCTTACAAATATCAGGGACTATACTCCCATTGTGTGCCATCCATTTAAGCAGGTGCAAGTATAAAGTATTGTCAACTGAAATATTTTGATTCAATGACACTATACATATTGTCTTAGTTAGGCTCTGTATTACTGCAACAAAACACCATGATTAAAAGCAAGATGGGGAGGAAAAGCTTTATTTCAGCTCCCCCAAGGGAGGAGCAGCCTTGCTAGGCCACAGATTAGGACATTGCAGCCAATCTTGATGAGACCTGATAAGCTAGGGTCAGATGGAATAGGAGGAGGACCTCCCCTATCAGTGGACTTGGAAGGGGGCAGGGAGGAGATGAGGGAGGGAGGGTGGGATTGGGGAGGGAATGAGGGATACAGCTGGGATACAGAATTAACAAAATGTAACTAATGAGAATAATTTTTAAAAAAAGAATATTAAAAAAAAAGAAATACACAATTTCTACCTTATTACGGCAACTACCACGTGGAAATACTTGATATCTTTCTTTCTCCCTGTAACTCCCTCCCACCTCCCCTCCCATTCCCACCTTCCTTCCACATTCTCCATCTATGTCCCTCCCCAAGTCCACTGATAGGGGAGGTCCTCCTCTCCTTCCATCTGATCCAAGTCTATCAGGTCTCATCAGGAGTGACTGCATTGTCTTCCTCTGTGGCCTGGTAAGGCTGTTCTCCCCTCAGGGGAAAGTGATCAAAGAGCAGGTCAATTAGTTCCTGTCAGAGACAGTCCCTGTTCCCATTACTATGGAACCCACTTGGACACTGAACTGCCATGGGCTACATCTGTGCAGGGGTTCTAGGTTATTTTCATGAATGGTTCAAAGTGAATAAAATGTAATTAATAAAAATTAAAATTAAAAAAGAAAAAAATGTTTTCTAAATGTGACAATATTTAATAAAAATTTATAGCCTATCCTTATAAGATTTGAACTTATATGAAATATACACTTAAATGAGAAAATTCGTGTCATGAATTCTTTTCTATTTAAAGGATTTTGAAGCTATAAGAACATAAAAGTTGTATACCAAACAAAATGTGTCTTTTTATTTGGAATTTAATATTATATGTATTTTAAATGCTCTTTATTTTTATTATATTTGTAATATTTGTAACAATTTTTGCAAAGATTTGCATTGATTAATTTTTATAACATTATTATTATTATTATTATTATTATTATTATTATTATTATTATTATTACTTTAAAATTTACTCACTTTGTATCCATGTTGTAGCCTCCTCCCTCAACTCATAATGGTCCCACAGTCCTTCCCTCTTCTTCCCCTATCTTTCTCCCCTGGTCCACTGTTAGGGGAAGTCTTCCTCCCCTACTGTCTGACTCTAGCTGTCATGTCCCAGCAGGACTGGCTGGAATCTTTTCCTCTGTGGGCTGGCTAGGCTGCCCCACCAGGGAGAAGTGATCAAGGAGCAGGCAACCGAGTTCATGTCAGAGACTGCCTTTCTCCCTTTACTGGGAAATACACAGGAATACTAAGCTGTCTATGGGCTACATTTGAGCAGAGGGTCTAGATCCTTTCTATGCAAGGTCTTCCGTTGATGTATCAATCTCTGAAGTTCCCCTGGTCCCAGTACTTTATTTAATTTTTTTTTTGTTGGTCTCCTTGTGGGGCTCCTGTCCCCTCCGGGTCCTTCTGTATCCCCCTTTTTCATAAGACTTCCTGCTCAGTCAAAATTTTGACTGAGAGTCTTTGCATCTGTGTCAATCTTCTTCGGGGTGAGTCTTTTAAAAGACACCCATAGGAGGCTCCAGTCCTATTCCCTCTCTCTTCTTCCTGGATCTATCCTGTTTTTGGTTTGTTTTTTTTTTCCATCTGAATGAGAATTAAGCATCTTTTCTAAGCTCCTCCTTGTTGTTTAGCTTCTTTAGGTCTGTAGATTTTAATATGTTTATCCAATATTATATGGCTAATATCCACTTATAAAGATGCAGAACCATACAACAAGGACATTTGTTCAACTATATCCATAGCAGCTTTATTCAAATTAGCCAGAATCCGAAAACAACCTAGATGTCCCTCAACCGAAGAATGGATACTTAAATTGTGGTACACTTATGCAATGAAATACTACTAAGCTATTAAGAACAAGGAAATCTAGTACCCACTTATAAGTGAATAAATACTGTGTGTGTCTTTCTGCTCCTGAGATACCTCACTCAGGATGATCTTTTCTAGATCCCACCATTTGCCTGAAAATTTCATGATTTCCTTGTTTTTAATTGCTGAGTAGTATTCCATTGTGTAAATGTACCACAATTTCTGTATCCATTCCTTCGTTGATGGACATCTGGGTTGTTTCCAGCTTCTGGCTATTACAAATAAAGCTGCTACAAACATGGTTGAGCAAGTGTCCTTGTTGTGTACTTGAGCATTTTTTGTATATATGTCTAGGAGTGGTATAGCTGGATCTTAAGGAAGCACTCTTCCTAATTGTCTGAGAAAGTGCCAGATTGATTTCCAAAGTGGTTGTACAAGTCTACATTCCCATGAGCAATGGAGGAGGGTTCCCCGTTCTCCACAACTTCTCCAGCATGTGTTGTCCCTTGAGTTTTTGATATTAGCCGTTCTGATGGGTATAAGGTGAAATCTCAGTGTCATTTCGATTTGCATCTCTCTGTACTAGACCTATAAGATAAGACAAACATACTAAAATCTGCACACCTAAAGAAGAAAGAAGACCCAAGGTAAGATGATCAATCCTCACTTAGAAAGATAAAGGAAATGGACATTAGAATTAAGAGAAAATATGTAACAGGACAGGACCCTACCACAGAGGGCCTCTGAAATACTCTACCTAGCAGTGTATCAAAGCAGATGCTGAGACTCATAACCAAACCTTCAGCCAAGTGCAGGGAAGCATATGAAAGAAGGGAGAGTTAGTATGACTTGGAAAGGACAGGAGCTACACAAGGAACAAGTACATCAAGGCACAGAGGTGTTTTATGGGACTGTTTCTCCAACCAAGGACCATGTATGGATATAACCTAGAACCCATGCTGGGATGTAGCCCATGGTAGCTTAGTATCCAAGTGTGTACCCTAGTAAGGGGAAGAGGAACTATTTCTGACATGAACTCAATGGCTGGCTCTTTGACCTCCCCCCGCCACCCCCACCCTGAGGGAGGAGCAGCCTTGCTGGGCCACAGAGGAGGACATTGCAGCCACTCCTGAAGCTACCTGATAAGCTAGGGTCAGATGGAAGAGGAGGAGGAGCTCCCCTATCAGTGGACTTGGAAGGGGACAGGGAGGAGATGAGGGAGGTTGGATAGGGTTGGGAGGGAATGAGGGAGAGGGCTACAGCTTGGATACAAAATAAATAACCTGTGATTAATATAAAAAATACAAAGTATTAAAAAAAATAAAAACAAGGAAATCATGAAATTTGCAGGCAGATGTACAAAACTAGAAAAGATTACGTCGAATGGCAGAGAAACACTTAAAGAAATGCTCAACCTCATTAGCCATTAGGGAAATGCAAATCAAAACGACCCTGAGATTTCACCTTACACCCATCAGAATGGCCAAGATGAAAAACTCAAGTGATAGCACATGCTGGAGAGGTTGTGGAGAAAAGGGAACCCTCCTCCATTGCTGGTGGGAATGTAAACTGGTTCAACCACTCTGGAAGTCAATCTGGCGCTTTCTCAAACAACTAGGAGTAGTGCTACCTCAAGACCCAGCTATACCACTCCTAGGTATATACCCAAAATTTGCTCAAGTACACAACAAGGACATTTGTTCAACCATGTTCGTAGCAGCTTTATTTGTAATAGCCAGAACTTGGAAACAACCCAGATGTCCATCAACGGAGGAATGGATACAGAAATTGTGGTATTTTTACACAATGGAATACTACTCAGCAATCAAAAAGGAGGAAATCATGAAATTTGCAGGCAAGTGGTGGGATCTAGAAAAGATCATTCTGAGTGAAGTATCCCAGAAGGAGAAAGACAAACTTGGTATATACTCGCTTATATAGACCTACAAGACAAGATAAACATAATGAAATCTACACACCTAAAGAAGATAATCAAGAAAGTGGACACAGGCGAAGGTGATTAATCCTCATTTAGAAAGACAAATGGGATGTGCATTGAACTTATGACAGGAGTCTATCACAAAAGGCATCTGAAAGACTCTACCTAGCAGTGTTTCAAAGCAGACACTAAGACTCATAACCAAACCCTCGGCAGAGTGCAGGGAATCATATGAAAGAAGGGAAGTTAGTATGATATGGAAAGGATAGGAGCTCTACAAGGACCAAATATATCTGGGCACAGGGTCTTTTCTGAGACTGACACTCAACCAAGGACCATCTATGGATATAACCTAGAACTTCTGCTCGGATGTGGCCTGTGGTAGCTCAGTAACCAAGTAGTTTTCCAAAGTAAGGGGAACACGGACTATTTCTAACAGGATCTCAAGGGCAGGCTATTTGACACCCCCCCCCCCCAGGGGAGGAGCAGTCTGTTAGGCCACAGAGGAGGACTTTGCAGCCAGCCCTGAAGATACCTGATAAAACAGGGTCAGATGAAAGGGGAGGAGGTCCTCCCCTATCAGTGGACTTGGAAAGGGGCAGGGAGGAGACCAGGGAAGGAGTGTGGGGTTGGGGAGGGAATGAGGGAGCCGGATACAGCTGGGACACAGAGTTAACAAAATGTAACTAAAAAGAAAAATAAAATAAAAAAATATGAAAAAAAAAGATTATCCAGAGTGAGGTAATCTAGAACCAGAACTACATGAATGGTATTAGCAACGATTTTTAAATTTAAGTATATTTTGATCATATTATTCTGTTGTTATTCTTTACCCTCGTGGCTATGTGTTCATTCATTTATTCATTGATTTTTTTACTTTTTAATTTTTTTCACAATTTATTCACAATTAAAGCCCCTTCCTTAAATTCCTCCAGTCCCACTCTCTCTCCCTCTTCTCCCAATCCCCTTGTCTTAGTCCACTGAAAGGAGGAGTTCTCTCTTATTGCCATCTTCCCATAGCTTGTTAAGTTTCATCATGATTTCCTGGATTCTTAAAAAATATAATGAAATATAATACAATAATATAAAACAAAAACTATCACATCAGAGATAAACTAAAAGGAAGAAATGAGCCAGAAAATAGGCCCAGGAATCAGAGACCCACCTATCTACACATCCAGGAATCTCATAAAAGTTAATACTTTATCAGGGTATAGGAATAAAATCCTCCCCCTGACGGGGGAGCAGCCTTACCAGGCCACAGAAGATAACAATGCAGCCACTCCTGATGAAATCTGATAGACTAAGATCAGAAGGAAGTAGAGGAGGACCTCCCCTATCAG
This sequence comes from Psammomys obesus, assembly GCF_907164565.1. Classification (NCBI taxonomy): domain Eukaryota; kingdom Metazoa; phylum Chordata; class Mammalia; order Rodentia; family Muridae; genus Psammomys; species Psammomys obesus. The sequence continues at coordinate 34,166,578 of NW_026591086.1, forward strand.
TGGACTTAGGGAGGGGCATGTGTGAAGAAGGGGGAGGGAGGGTGAGATCAGAAGAGGAGGAGGGAGGGCCTTATGGGGAGATACAAAGTGAATAAAGTGTAATTAATAAAATAAAAAAACAAAATAAAAATTAATGAAGCTAAATGTAATAATATAGTAGCTTTGAATATGCCACAATTTTGGCTGAATGTTTGATTAGAAAGTGAGAATGTCTAGGTTCCATCATGAATTTTGCAGTAACTAACAAACAATCTTAACTGTTAATGTTATTCAGAATATATATTCATTTCCATTCAATATATATTCATATATATATGTCCATATCCATATCCAATCAATTTAATAAAATGAAGCAAAAATATACTAAGGTTATCATGGCAAGTGCTTTTAAAAATATTCATAGAAGATTATAGTGTGAATGATTTTAATTTTCTTTCACAAGACAATTAAAGTATTTTAATTGTCAAAGTAAAGTATTTTAGTTTGATATACTTGAGTTTGCTTCTACTGTTTCTCTCAATACACTTTTGGAGAGTTGTTTTGTAAAATGAGTCATGAGAGGGGCAGCTTCAGGTAATAATTTAAGAAAAGCTGTTTGAGAAGTATTCTTGCATGAAAGCATGATGTATCAATCTAGGGAATCAGCTTGCAATGCTTTGAGTGTGACTTTTTTCATCCTTATAAATATTTTGCCTCTGTAAAATAACCTGCAATATAATTAGCATCATTTGTGAAATAATCGCTATAATTTGAAATAACATTTTACCAGCATTATATAATTGATCCACTGTCAAATTTATAAAGTGGTACATAGTGCTTAAAGTAAACTAATAAAGAAGTCTTATAAATTAAGGTCTACATTTCCTACTCCGTTCTGTATTCACTCTTTCACTCAATCATTGTTTCTTTGGTGATATTTCTAGAAGCAAGTGTTGTTAAATGCTTATTATTCTGAGAAATGTGTTTAAGTTTTACAGTATTTCTTTGAATCTATACAAAGATGAGTATTTAGCTAATTTACATTGCCTACTTCCTTCAAAACTAAATAATAATATTTTACTGTTACATTATCACAATATGTTTGAAACTTCTTTGTTTTTCTCTTGATGAGAGGTAGAGTAACTGCTGGAATTACTCAGTTATTTTATCATTTGTGGTATACTAACTTGTTCTATAATCAGTGATATTTTTGTTGTTGTTGTGATATTTTTTAGTTGCTACCACATGCAATATAAAACTTTTAGTTCTTAAAAACTAAGCCTATCAATAAAGTGTGCTCATTATGGGTACTATAGAAATGTCCCAACCATTTGACTAGAAGATGCTACTGTAGCTTATTTGCTAAAGGTCTACTTAGACTTTTAGTACAGGATGGGCTTACATCTTACTTATGTGCATATTATTTTATAGCATCACAGTACAGTACCCAAACATATGTCCGAAACAGTCTGTGTGCATATCTTTTTTCTTATTGAAAACAACTTTCATTCAAGAAGACTGTTAGCACAAGTAGCTGTGTTCTAGAATCAGTCAAGATTCTTTTAAATCACTGCACCAGGGAGAAGTGATCAAGGAGCAGGCAACAGAGTTCATGTCAGAGACTGTCTCTTCTCTTACTAGAGAACCCACATTGAGACTGAGCTGTCTATGGACTTCATCTGAGAAGGGTGTCTTTGTCCTCTCTCTACATGGTCTTTGGTTGATGCATTAGTCTCTGCAATAATTCCCTGAGCCCTGCTAGCCAGCCCACAGAGGAAGAGGATCCAGGGAATCCTGATGGGACCTGGTAGACTAGGGTCAGACAATAGGGCTGGAGGATTTCCCCTATCAATGGACGAAGGAAAAGGGGTAAGGGAGGATGAGGGAGGAAGGATGGGAACAGTAGGAGATGAGGGAGGGGCCTACAACTGGGCTACAAAGTGAAAATTTGTAAATAATAATAATAATAAAGAATCAAAAAGAGAGAAAAATAGAACAAACTACAAACTTAAGACATGATATAACAACAGAGATTTCAGTGGAGGTAGGTCTTATTTAATGTACTTCAATGTCTTCACAGCAGGAGATTTATCCTTTTGAGAAGAATGTATTGCTATTGTCATGCTTCATTAGCTCCTGTGATTGATGATTCTGTAACTATTCTTCAAAATAAAATCAGCAGAATTGATGAGTTTCCTGCCTTTATGACAAAGGGTTGATTTGCAGCAATGGATAGTGAGTTCACCTTTCTTGAATTTTGTTAATGTTATATCATCTTGACCCAAATACTGGAGAAGGTAAATATGTGAGAGACAGATTAAATATTCTGTATGCTTATTACAGTTATGTTTAAAATATGAGTTATTGTATAGCTTGGTATGTTCACAAAAAGTCTTAGTATTGATATATTTTAATTAAACATTTGTTATTACTGAAGGAAAGTGATAAAACAAAAAGTCCAGGCTGAGTAAAATTCACATAGATTGATAACACTATACGTTTTTAAGGTTTTAGCAAAAATTCAGCTTTACACTTGAAAGTCAGAGTTTGCATTTTACCTATTATCTGTTCTCTTGTATGTAATATTTTAAATATTTTTACTTCTTTTAAATGTAAGAAGAAAAGACAAAAGAAACAGATAAAGTGTCAGAAAGGGAGGCAGTCTACAGAAAATGAAAAAATTGTTTCATTACAAAATATATAATAGAGTATATCCCAAATGGCATTATTTAAAAAAAAATCAAAGTGTAATTTCATTATTGCCTGGACATATATAAGACAACTAACTAAAAAAAGAAAAATAACCTTAAAATATTCTTTTATATAGTTATTACAGTTCCAATTCTAAAGGAATTTCAAGAACTGCACTGTATTGCATAATATTTTTCATGAAAATATCAAGCTAGTATGAAATGATACAACCAGCTTCTGCTACGTGAAGAATAGATATATTCTGACAACCTGCCACGCATTTATCAAGTGTAGCCTGCATTAATAATCGTTCTGTAAATTAGAGTATTCTTCCTTCTAAATCAGGGAAACCTTTCAGTATCCTGGATAGAGGTATATAATTTTTCTGGGTATCTCAGCAAACTCTGTCACAATTTATTCTATTCTTAGCAGTAATTTCAGTAGTCTGTTGTTTTCTATGTGTTTTCTTATCTTTATTTTGTTTTGTAAGGGTTTTAAGCCAATTATTCTCTTTTAAGGGTTTGCTTTATTCTCATAGCATATTCTGTAGGTCAGCAGCCCTACTGTTAGCTGCCAGCTGATTGATGCATGCTACAGTGGCATATTAAGCATTCAGGTTCCCAACTCTGTCTCAAATCTGTCAACTCAGTGCACAAAAGAAGCTCAGATGACACGGGTACATGGTGCATTCTTAGAAATCCTGCATAAATACACATCAGTAACACGAACAAAGGCACATGAATTTGCTGTGCAAAAAAAAAAAAAATATGACAATAAATTTTGTAAAAAAGGGGCTTTAAAGTGTATGTCACTTTGTTAAATGAACTGGGTTGAATATGCATAAAGATACATGCACGGATACGTACACTCCGGCTCTTAAATGTTGCAGATCTATATTGGCATACTGGCTCACAGAAATTTTTTTCCCTATTAGTCTAACGCAGTAATAATATTAAGCGTCATATTGGATAAAATGAAATCTGGGTCTTGCATTATATTGGTGAACCAGTTTCGGTGTATGTGGCAACAGCAGTGTGTCATTTAGTTACTATTCTGTCATTTACTGTTACTTAGTGTCAGGTTGCATTAGAAATCTTAAAGTGCACATACCCCAGTTCAAGAAAACAATGCTCATTGTTTGGAAGTAATTGACAGAATAATAAACTTTTTATTACTCTATTTTGCAGGAAGTCAAGGCATATCAATAGTTTTGTCATTTCCCTTGCAGTCCTCCTGAAATTTTTATAGTATTCAATAAGTGAATAGGTGCTTTATTACACCCATTGATAATAAAACAAAACCTGTTTTAAAAGTAAATGCAAATTAGCCATTTATTATTAAACTGTATTTGGCAGTTTATTCTAGTTATGTATTCATTCAATTCAACAAATCAAATATTTACATATATCACAAGAATACTATCGGATGAAGATGATGTGGCGGTTAGTTTCTTGTGTACTTAAGACAGCTAACATCATCAAGTAAGAGGGGCCTCAATTAAGAAAATATCCCGTTCAGAATGCCTGCAGGCAAGTATACAGTGCATTTACTTGATTAACATTTGATGTTACAGGACCCAGGCCTTAAGGAGCAGTGCCACAGCGGGGCGGGCAGTCATGGATAAGAATGTAGACTGTGCAGGCCATGGAGAGCAAGCCAGTCTCTTTGTGGTCTCTGCTTCAGTTTTGGTCTTCATTTTCCTTCCTTAAGTTCCGGCCCTGGTTTCCTTAACGAATGGGCTGTGATTGGGAAGAGCAAGACATACAAACCCTTTTCTTTCATTACAGTAATGGAAAGCAAACTAAAACAGGTAATATATGAAGGATGGCATCTAAATTCATGTACAGTGGTTTTCTCAGCAACACAGAACCAGGCAGGCTAAAATGAAGCATAAATGGATAAAGTTCTGCATAATTAAGAAAAGTTAGATGTTGAAAAAGCTGACTGAGAATTCAGAAACATAAGCATTCAAATAGTTTGAAATCCAATAAATATTCATTGATTCAAAACAAAATATGGCATTTGATAATTTCTCATAGAGAATTACATATTAGGAAATATTGGGTGGCAGGAAACATGGATATTTTTCCTCTATAGTCACACATAAGCTATTGTCAAGAAGGTACTTTTACCTTCTGTAGAGACAAATGGGATCAAGGAAAATTTATGGGCCATGTGGTTACAATATTTAGTACTGAGTGAATGAATAGGTGAAATGCTATACAAACTATAGCACTGCACAATGTGAGTTTCACAAAAGGAAATGGAAAATGGATATTGTAATATTTATCAATGTTAATTATCAAAATAGATAAAAGTTAAATAAAAGACATTACTAAATAGATATTAAGAGTAGCCCATTCCTTTGGGTTTAAAAGAGCATGTGTGGATAAGTTGAAATAGTAGCCCTCTTTATAGTCAGCTAATCTATTTACTACCAGTAGTTTTATGCATAGTATCTTCTAAGCAGTATAAATATGTGTATATATGACTCAAAATAAAGAAATTGAAATTTGGAAATTGGCTTTCCTAAGAGTATCATAATAATACTTTTTGCAGTAAATAGACTCTTATTTCAGATATATGTAATCTTTTTCTAAATAATTTTGGTCTTATATTCCATGTCAAGCAATAAGCAGTCAGTAGTTTGATTCCCTGTATCTTAAGTTCATGCTTTCTCACTGCCTTAGTTTGTGGTTTCTATTGCTGTGAAGAGATACCATGACTGTGACACTCTTATTGACAGAGCCCATTCAGCCAGGTAATACGAACCTAAGGGAGGGACTTACATAAGGGTCTTGTATGTATATAATTAACACAATAAGTGAAGTCTAAGCCAAGGTAAAAAATATGTAAATTGCTTACAGAAAATTAACCAACTTTCTTTTCGCACTTCCTTATAATGCATCTTAAAGTTAATGGAACATTCACTCTGTACTTTCACAGACACCAAGAAGAGGCCAAAAATCAATCTTCTCATGTGTAAATGCTTTCAGACATGCACACCATTAATCTTAGCTTTAGGTAGCTCTCATACTGTTTAAACAGCTCCCAACATCTTATAAAGAAAATCATTTAACTGGGACTGGCTTACAGAGGTTTAGAGGTTTAGTTCATTATCATCATGGTAGGAAGCATGGTGGCATGCAAGCAGACATGGTGCGGGAGGGTTCTACATCTGGATCAGCAGGCAGCAAAAAGAGAGTGATACTGGTCCTGACTTGAGCATCTGGAACCTCAAAGCCCACACCAATGATACACTTCTTCCAACAAAGCCACATCCTCAGTAAGCCACTTCCTTTGAGTCCCTGGTGGTTATGCAAACCAACAAATTAATTGTGTGGTAACTTTTTAAATCTACAATGGGATTAAACCAGTGTACTTTAACCAATGGGATAAAGTGCACAAAATGAGAGAAGACAAAGAATATTGCTTTTAAAAACTTTAATCTGGTATTTCTAGACTACAAAAGGGAGACAAAAGGAAGATACGTATATTTGCAAAATATGTTTTCTGAATAAATGGATATTCTAAATGCTCAACCTATCTAGACACTATAATAAATGCTAAGATCACAAAAAAAGCATCCTTCTAATTGCACAGCTTAGAATCTAGTTGATAAGCAATAGAATCCATTTATTAATAACTAATGAAAGGATAAAGAAAAAAGTAAAAAGCTGTCCATTATTAAAATCAAGAATGTCATGGGGAATTCGAAGACAATTACCAGTAAGTTTTCTAAAACTGAGCAACTGAGGGCTCCTGCTGAGTTGTCACATTGCACTTTCAAAAACTGTTTCAAGTTTTCTTTAATTTCCAAATACCAAGACATTTTCCAAAAACTACTAGTCTGTTTTAAAAACACAAAATTTAAAAATGTAAAATTATGTCCAGATACTATTTTTTGTTGTTGTTTTGTTTTTGTTTTTTGTTTGCTCATTTAATTGGTTGTTTTTTGTTTTGTTTTGTTTTTTGAGACAGGGTTTCTCTGTGTAGGGTTGGCTGGCCTTGACTTGTTTGGTACACTATGCTGGCCTTGTACTCACAGAGATCCTTGTCTCTTGCCTCCTCAAATGCTACGATTACAGGCATGTGCCACAGCTCCTGGCTTAGTGTTTTAAAGGCATTGCTTGAAGTCAAAATTAAAGGTCTTTAAACTTAACTGTAAATTGGCAAACTTAGAATGGGATATTAATTATACATTAAGCAAAGCACCTCTGACAGTATTCTGCCACAGCAGCTTGCGGGATTGATTTTGATGATTGATGTAATTTTATTCTTCATATAGTTATGATTCATAGCCAGTATCCTTTAAAAATTATCAGATGCAACTGGTTGATGTAATTAGACCACGAAAACAAATGGATTTTTCTGACATACTAGGCAGTAACTCATTTAAACGAGGTGACTAATTTGTAAGCTTCCAGAGTGAGATCAATTTTAGATAAGTAATTTATATTACTGAATTATATTCCAATTTATGAGGACAAAATATTAAGTACTATACAGTCTTCTGAGGTGCTGCCAAAGAGTCATAGATTTTAGTGGTGAGAAAGTTAAGTGTGTAAATGTTTAATGACCTAAACCAACAAGCCAATTTTTTAGTGTAATAAAAATAAATGATAGAGCTCAAAGCAGTGACAAGTGATAATTTATGAACTATTAAACTTTACCAGCAGCTCTAGGTATTGCCAGAAATTCTCTTCTCATAAAGAAAGTGTCTTTATAGCCAGCTAGAATACAGTTACTTTACAATAGAGCTAGAACTTACTTCTAATAGAATTTGAACGAGGAATTTGAAATATCATTTCCTTTGTTAATTAACAAAGTGAGGTTTATAGCTGAACTAGAAAGTATATTTATAACTACTTAAGTACATATTAAGACAAAAATACTTAGTAATTTACATGTGTGCATATGAATTATATATATACATACACATAATATAAATGAAATAATTCAAGGGAGACCTATTCATTATTTAATAAAGACAATGTCTCAAGCTGTGTTCTCATTTTTCATGAAGAAGCCAGCATCAACTTTGGAATACAAATATATTTCCCAATTAAATAAGTATTGTGAATCTTTGTAAACAATATAGCAATCACATAGCTATGAACTATAGCACCAGAGATAATAGAAAGCAAGCTAAATGAGAACCTTTGTGTTGCAAAAACTGCTCACCGCACTTTACCCTTTCTTTTTTTAACTTTTTTTATTTTTATTAATTACACTTTATTCATTTTGTATCCCCCCATAAGCCCCTCCCTCCTCCCCTCCCGATCCCACTCTCCCTCCCTTTTCTGCATGCATGCCCCTCCCCAAGTCCACTGATAGGGGAGGTTCTCCTCTCCTTTCTGATCTTAGTCTATCAGTTCTCATCAAAAGTGGCTGCATTGTCTTCTTCTGTGGCCTGGTAGGGCTGCTCCCCCCTCCGGGGGAGGTGATCAAAGAGCAGGCCAATCAGATTATGTCAGAGGCAGTCCCTCTTCCCATTACTAGGTAACCCACTTGGACACTGACCTGCCGTGGGCTACATCTGTGGAAGGGTTCTAGGTTATCTTCATGAATAGTCCTTGGTTGGAGTATGAGTCTCTGGGAAGTTCCCTGTGTTCAAATTTTCTTGTTCTGTTGCTCTCCTTGTGGAGTTCCTGTCCTCTCCAGCTCTTACTATTTCCCACTTCTTACATAAAAATTCCATTCACTCTGCCGGACAGTTGGCCATTAGGCTCAGCATCTGCTTTGATAGTCTGCAGGGCAGAGGCTTTCAGAGGCCCTCTGTGGTAGTTCCTAGTTTGTTTCCTGTTTTCTTCTTCTGGCTTTCAGAGGCCCTCTGTAGAAGGTTTCTAGGTTGTTTCCTGTTTTCTTCTTCTTCTGATGTCCATCCTCTTTGCCTTTCAGGTGGGGATTGAACATTTTAGTTAGGGTCCTCTCTCTTACTTGGTTTCTTTAGATGCATAGATTTTAGTGAGTTTGCTGGAGAGGTTTTGGAGAAAGGGGAACTCTTCTCCACTGCTGGTGGGAATGTAAACTCGTACTACCACTCTGGAAAGTAATCTGGCGCTTTCTCGGACAACTAGGAATAGTGCTTTCTCAAGATCCAGCCATACCACTCCTAGGCATATACCCAAAAGAGGCTCAAGTACACAAAAAGGACATTTGCTCAACCATGTTTGTAGCAGCTTTATTTGTAATAGCCAGAAGCTGGAAACAGCCCAGATGCCCCTCAACTGAAGAGTGGATGCAGAAACTGTGGTACATCTATACAATGGAGTATTACTCAGCAATGAAAAATAAGGAAATCATGAAATTTGCAGGTTAATGGTGGGATCTAGAAAGGATCATCCTGAGTGAGTTGTCCCAGAAGCAAAAAGACACACACGGTATATACTCACTCATATAGACATACAACATAGCACTTTACCCTTCAATGCACAGAAATAAACACTCCTATACAGAAATGAAGAGCTTTCATCTCCTGAGTAGAACAAAATTGAATGATTTTATATGTGAAGTTTGCTTTCCTTTTTAGTTTCTACATTTAAATATAACTACATACATTCCTGTTTATGATTTTAAATAATCAAGTGAGATGTAGAACTTTGAATTGTTAATAACTTTCAATGTAATTCAATAGTAGTTTGCAATTTGGACATTTTATTCTAATATTACCTTAAAATGGTACAAGGATTCATATATCAAAAGGAAATACACATTTATAAGTTAAGCAACCAACAAAGGGTTATGAATGGATTGGACCTAGGCCCCTACCAAGAAGTCAATGGGTAGTTAGGTCTTCATGTGGGTGCCCTGGTAAGGGGAGCATGGGTGTGTCTCTGACATGGACGCTTTTGCACACTTTTTGATCACTTACCCCTGGCCAATTTGCCTTGCAAGGCCACAGGGGAAGAGAGGATGTACTCCGTCCTGTGTGACTTAATGTGCTGGGATGGGTTGTGGCGGAGGAGGGGATGTCCCTTTTTCTGAGTAGTAGGTGATAGCAGATAGGGGGAAGAGGGAGGGAGGGCAGGACTGGGACAAGAGGAGGGAGGGGGCTATGATCAGGATATAAAGTGAATAAATAAATTAATTAATTAATAAAAATATCACTCTTGTACAAAGTGTCACAACAGATTACAGTCAATTCTAAATATATTAAAATATTACAGAATGAATAAAGATGTAAAAATGGAAATGAAAAGCAAATATAAACCTAGAGTGTCTATGTTAATGTCCATTGAAGACTTAAGAGCAAAGTATATGACCACAGTTAGGAAAAGACATTATGTCAATCCACCGAGAAAGCACAGTGTTTTTTAATTCCTTTACGCACAAAGGTTTATAATTACAACTGATACAACAGAAACAAAATTATTCAGATGCACCATTTTCATTACAAGTTTTAACACCTTTACTACTGAGAATAATAGCTGTTAGGTTACAACTCAGTTTATTTAACAGTCACTTTAATTGCTTATTTCACCCACAAATAGCAGAATAAACACATATCTATGCAATATATTAGAGAATGGAAAACAAATGCTACATTTAAATTTAAGTGTTTTATAAGTCAATAAACTTTCTTACTTCTTTTATTTTTGACATTTAAACATAATTACTTTTCCATTCTGTTTCCTCCTTCTAAATTCTCTGTGATATCCTTGCTTACATTCTTTCGTATCCATGGATTTTTACTTTATTGAGCTGTTGTTCATGCAGATAACTATATGAATTTACATACATACCATCATAGTGGTCAACCATAGTTGGGATATCTATCTATATCAACTTTCTCCTCTCCAAGGTTTAGGAAACATTTCAAAAGAATGGCTGAAAACAAAACAAAACAGGGAAGAGTTAGGAAAAAAGGATTGCTAAGAACTGTTATTTCCTGGATATGACATACCATTTATTTGCACATGAAAAAAAACAAAGCAGCTAGACTTATCTATATAAAGTTTGCACAAGATAGAAAAAATTACTATTACAGCAAGAGTGGGCGAGGGGCTCCTAGGCTCTACCATAGCTAAGATGTCAATGACAGATAATGTCTACTCAGGAAAGAGAAGAGTTATTTTTTTTCTCTAGGGGTGTGGCCTCCAGTGGGTTCTTATGTACAAGTGCGTGGTTCCCTACATGGTTCACATATGAGCGGTAGTAATCACACTCCATGGGTTACATGAGAGAGACAGAGAGAATGAAAGGAAAGAAAGAAAAGAGAAAGAGCATGAAATATCAATCAGGGAGTGTAATGTGTTAACAGCTTATGGGTAGTTAAGAGGAGAAAGTCAGAAGTGTATAGGACCAAGATACTTTGTATCCATGTATGAAATATTTAAAAATTAAATATATAAATATGATAAAAATAAACATCACCAACTTCACCAGCCACGGGTTAGGCTGTGTATCAGTTGAAATTCTCATCTGCTCTATTGGGAATGTTTTTTAAAAAAACAGAAAATAATATTTTTAAATCTAAATATAAAACTTGTGTAATTACCTCACCATTCTAAAAACAGAAAATATGTGTTCAATATGAGGCTATTACAAGGATGTTGTCAGCACATTTCCAGTTGTTTAAATCTCAGTAGCAATCCAAATACTCAAGAGAAAGAGGATGGTAAGTAAACTGTAGTGTATTCATACAATGATATACAACTTAAAAGAGGAGTGAATGGTGGTCAGCACAAAGTTAAAAAATAATAAAGTTACCACTATAAAATAGAAAATTTCAGTTACTATCAAATACTGTGAAGAAAATAGAGTTTGCTTTTAGGAAATCAGAAACAATAAATCTGTAGATCAAAACCATCTCAGGAGACAATTCGTTTTTTATTGTTTATTATTATTAGTTACATTTTATTAACTCTGTATCCCAGCTGTATCCCATTCCCTTATTCCCTCCCAATCCCATCCTCCCTCCCTCAGCTTCTCCTTGCCCTCTTCCAAGTCCAAGGATTGGGGAGGACCTCCTCCCCTTTCATCTGGCCCTGTTTTATCAGGTATCTTCAGGGCTGGCTGCAAAGTCCTCAGGAGACAATTCTATAAGCCTTTTTTGTTAATTTAAATCTATATTTTTTCTTCTATATGATAAAATGAAGAAACAATGCCTTATTTATTTTATGAAGTCATGATTATTTTGACATGAAAAGAAAACAAAATGACACAAAAGCTATATAACAATATTCTTCAAACGTCTAGATTTAAAGTTCCTTAATAAAGAATTAGATTATATGGTCTAAAATAATGTTAAAAATCTATCCTTTTTGACTGTTCTGTTTGCTTGTTTGATAAGTTGTTAAAAAGAGTATTACAAAATCTCTTTTGTGGGTACATATTTCCTTGTTTTCACTTCAGTTACATTATGCCTTATTCTCTTACTGTTTTACTGCACTATAGTAGTCACAGGAATCTTGTGGGTGGCTTTGCAGTCCTTATGAGCAACGCTAATGCTCCATGGATTACATATTTTTGTTTTGTTCTATTTTTCTTTTGACTCATAGCAAGGCAGATTTTGTAATCCCGGAAACTGGAATTACAGATGACAGTGATCTGCCATGAAGCTGGCGAAAGCAAACCAGTGTTCTCTGTAAAACCAGCCAGTGCTCATAACTTTAGCCCTTCTTTCAGACATCGAAAGAGGGAGAAAAGAGGGAACAGGACAGGAGCCCACCACAGAAGGCCTCTGAAAAACTCTACCCAGCCAGCTATCAAAGCAGATGCTGAGACCTATAGCCAAACATTTTGCAGAGTGCAGGGAATCTTATGAATGAAGGGGGAGATAGGAAGACCTGGAAGGGACAGGAGCTCCACAAAGAGAGCAGCAGAATCAAAATATTTGGGGAAAGGTATCTTTTCTGAGACTGATACTCCAACCAAGGACTATTCGTGGAGATGACCTGGAACCCCTGCACAGGTATAGCCCATGGCAGTTCAGTGTCCAAGTGGGTTACATAGTAATGGGAAGAGGGACTGCCTCTGACATAATCTGATTGGCTTGCTCTTTGATCACTTCCCTCTGAGGGGGGATCAGCCTTACCAGGCCACAGAGGAAGACAATGCAGCCACTCCTGATGAGACCTGATAGACAAGAATTAGAAGGAAGGAGAGGAGGACCTCCCCTGTCAGTGGACTTGGAGAGGGTCATAGGAGAAGATGGAGGGAGTGTGAGATGGTTTTGATCTACAGATTTATTGTTTTTGATTTTCTAAAAGCAAGGGAGGAGGCTACAGTTGGAATACAAAGTGAATAAACTGTAATTAATTAAAAAGCTCTTTTCTCTCTCCTCTTTCTCCCCCTCCCCTCCTCTCTCTCTCTCTCTCTCTCTCTCTCTCTCTCTCTCTCTTGCAAGGGCATCTGCATCGTTCTTGAGACAGAGTTTTATGTGTAGCCTTGGCTGTCCTGGACTTGCTTGGTTGAGCAGCCTGGCCTCCTATTTCAGATCCACCTGACTCTGCCTCCCTGAGTGCTGGGATTAAATTATCTTGTTTAATTGTTATCTATGGGTGTATATATGTGCTTTTGTTAGTTTATGCATACCACATACATGCAGGAACACTTGAAAAACAAAAGAGGGCATAAAACACTCTACAGTTAGAGCTGGAAGAGTCTATAACTCACTAGATATAGGTGCTAGGAATAGAACATACATGTTGATAACCAAACTCTAATTCTCTCAAATAGATGTTAATTGTGTAGATATTACTCCAGCCCAGGGGAGTAAATATTTATCAGTTAAATATAGTTAACCTTGTTTGTTTTCTAAAGCTCTGCTCTTCCATGTAACTATATTAAGCAACTGAAAACCATTCATTTACGTATATTGTTCTTTGCCTTGTTAATTTGCTTTGACTTTTATAAACTGCCATTTCATCATAACTTTATTTTATGTTATTTTGTTTGTTCTAAGTGACAATCCATATCATTTGGAATTGTCAGGACACATCCTTAAAGATATTTTTTTATTTCTTTTTCAGGATTTTTTTTTGATAGAATGATCACTTTCAACAACTTTATATCTTGTGTGTAAATTCCTCAGGCAATCAGAAAAGCAGAGACTGTTGTATTAAAAATCACATTTTTTTTGTTCCTACTTTTACCATGATTACATCATGACCTCTTGTCATCTCCTTGTTTATTATGGTCTTCATTTCACAAACCTTATAATGTACATAATATAGAATGTAGACAAAATTCATTATGCAGTCACCAGTAAGATGGCATCTTCAGCAAATGGTGCTGGTACAACTGGATGTATACATGTAAAAAAATGCAAATAGATCCATACTTATCACCCTGCACAAAACTAAATTCCAAGTGGATCGAAGACCTCAACATAAACCGAGACACATTAAATCAGTTAGAAGAAAAAGTGAGGAAGACCCTACAACTCATTGGTATGGGAGGCAACTTCCTGAACAGAACACCAACAGCACAGGCTCTAAGAGCAACAATCAATAAATGGGACCTCATGAAAGTGAAAAGCTTCTGTAAAGCAAAGGACATCATCATCAAAACAAAACAAATGCCTACAGATTGGGAAAGAATCTTCACCAACCCTCTATCTGACAGAGGGCTAATATCCAGTATATATAAAGAACTAAAGAAGCTGAAGAGCAACAAACCAAGTAATCCAATTAAAAAAATGGGGAACAGAGCTAAACAGAGAATTCTCCATAGAAGAGCATAGAATGACAGAGAAACACTTAAAGAAATGCTCAACGTCATTAGCCATTAGGGAAATAAATCAAAACGACCCTAAGATTTCACCTTACACCCATCAGAATGGCTAAGATCAAAAACTCAAGTGACAACAAATGCTGGAGAGGTTGTGGAGAAAGGGGAACCCTCCTCCACTGCTGGTGGGAATGTAAATGGTACAACCACTTTGGAAGTCAATCTGGCACTTTCTCAGACAATTAGGAGTAGTGCTACCTCAAGACCCAGCTATACCACTGCTAGGTATATACCCAAAGTTTGCTCAAGTACACAACAAGGACATTTGCTCAACCATGTTTGTAGCAGCTTTATTTTTAATAGTCAGAAGTTGAAAACAACCCAGATGCCCCTCAACTGAAGAATGGATACAGAAATTTTGGTACATCTACACAATGGAATATCAGTCAGCAATGAAAAACAAGGAAATCATGAAATTTGCAGGTAAATGGTGGGAACTGGAAAGGATGATCCTGAGTGAGCTGTCCCAGAAGCAGAGGGATGCACATGGTATATACTCACTTATATAGACATATAATATAGGATAAACCTACTAAAATCTGTACACCTAAAGAAACTAATTAAGAGGGAGGGTCCTGACTAAAATTCTCAATCCCCATCCCAAAAGGCAAAAAGGATGGATGTCAGAAGAAGAAGAAAACAGGAAACAAGTTAGGTACCTGCCACAGAGGGCCTCTGAAAGGCTCTGCCCTGCAGACTATCAAAGCAGATGCTGAGAGTTATGGCCAACTGTTAGGCAGAGTGCATGGAATCTTATGAAAGAAGTGGGAAATAGTAAGATCTGGAGAAGACAGGAACTCCAAAAGAAGCAACAGAACCAAAAAATTTGAACATAGGGGTCTTTCTAGAGACTCATACTCTAACCAAGTACCATGAATGGAGATAACCTAGAACCCCTGCACAGATGTAGCCCATGGCCGTTCAGTGTCTAAGTGGGTTCCAGAGTAATAGGAACAGGGACTGCCTCTGACATAAACTGATTGGCCTGCTCTTTGATCACCTCCCCCTGAGGGAAGAGCAGCCTTACCAGGTCACAGAGGATGACAATGCAGACACTCCTGATGAGATCAGATAGACTAGGATCAGAAGGAAGGAGAGGAAGGCCTCCCCTATCAGTGGACTTGGGGAGGGGCATGCGTGGAGAAGAGGGAGGAAAGGTAGGATTAGGAGGAGAGGTGGGAGGTGTTTATGGGGGGATACAAAGAGAATAAAATATAATTAATAAAAAAAAGAAAGAAAACACAAACCACAAAAGAAAAAAAAAAGTATTCATGTGTAGAAGAAAGAAGCAAAAAAAAAAAAATTTAAAATAAAAAAAGAAAAGAGGGGTGAGTGTTGTACAGGAAATACACAGGAAGAAAATGAATTGTGTTGACCTACTTGTTTAGATAGACTTCCTAATATTTTCTAAAATCACTGGGACATTCTTTCCTTGAGGAATTTATTCATGCCCAGATGATAAATAGTTATTTAGATTATCTTTTAAGGAAATAAACAACATTATATTTTGGTTTTCTATCAGAGAGCATCCTTGGAACTAATAATCTGTTATCTTCTTGGTAGGATGAAAGGCCAGTGATATAGTGGTCATGAGTGAAATACTCAGGCCTTTATTGTTAGGTACAATATAGAAAACTATAAGATGCTAAAGGAATTGTTCCAGCTATTATAACAAATTAAAAGAGATGATTACCAGTTCCAAAGCATTAACAGCTTGGCACGGTAGTTAAGATGTAATTTGGTTTGTTGCCAAACAGATTAATACATTTTCCAAGTTTGTAAATTATTGTACCACTTGTAAATCTTTCCACTTTAAATTTATATGCCAGAATAAAAAAAATTAAGTTTTTATCTAGAATATAATGGATTTTAAATGTCATATGTGTATATCCTTGGCTAGTAATAAATAAATAAGAAAATAAAATCTAGAAAAGACTGGAGAGTAGAAGACTTAATCTGAATATTACAATTATCATCCTAAAAATTATTTCATGTTTTCTTCTGAGCTTAAATAAGTTAATATTAGATAACTTAGATACTGAATGAATAAAAAGAATAAAAATAACCTAGTGATAGAAACCTTATTAAAAAGTGTACAGGTATTATCTCTTGAGGTTAGATATATTTATTTTGATTAAAACTGTCTTTCTAGATACAAAACTTAAAAAGGAAACGTGAAATTTAGAGCTTCATAAAATATTTATGCAACATCAAAGTGATGATGATGATGAAAAGGGGATGCATTATTAAAGAGGTTGGCACTAAGCTTTTTAAAATAAATGACTTTCTTTTCAAGCCAAATGTGGAGCTGTTCATTGGCACAGAAGTTAATGACCCAAACTGACTGGCTAGAGTCTGACTCAATATCATCTTGTCAGCATTCTCCTCTCCTTCCTATACAGGAAAACAAAGCAATTCCCAAAAGACAGGGAAAGTGAGAATGCTGTTTCCTTAGTCAATGTCACAATCTGGTTATGTCTCCCTAGTGAAAGAGATGACTGAGGAATAACGAATGAAGACAAAGACTTTTTCTATTAGTACATGACAGTGACACAAATGATAGAGTTAAATATTAGAGATTAGTAACTGATTAAATATTTTTCTGTTTGTATGGTTTAAGTGATAATCAGTTTTCACAGAAAGAACTAAGATATTACTGCATTATGTTTAAAAATAATAAAAAGTAACATTAATAAACCTTGTAATATTTTTGTAATAATATAACTAAAAGCGTATTATTTGCAAGTTTCATGAAAATACACTTTTGCGGTTCCAATTTTCAAGTTTCATAAATTTTGTATAAGATTATTAGCTAGTGTTCTTTTATTTAATAATAATAATTATTATTTATTACAATTTATTCACTTTGTATCCCAGCTGTAGCCCCTGCCTTCATCTCCTCCCAGTGCCATTCTCCCTCCCTCTTCTCCCCCTATGCTCCTTTCCTAGTTCACTGATAGGGGAGGTCCTCCTCCCCTACTCCCTGACCCTGACCTATCAAGAACACTTTGGAATTCGTCTGAACAAATGTAAGTCAAACCCAAATGTCTACATAATATCAAAATCCTCAAATGTTAAAAATGGTTTTATAATGTCCAAGTAACAATTGAAGTGTTTTGATGTAAGTTTCCTTTACAGATAAAGGGTATGTTCTGAGTCTAGTGTTAGTCTTGAATTTCCACTAACAATATATGTGCAACCAGAGATAATTTCCACACAAATTGATATTGATAAAGTAAGTAAGGAAGATTAGAGCTAGATTATATTAAATTTTGAGAAGTATAAAAAATCGATTCAGTAAAATGGCCTACAACAATTTATAATGTTTCTTATAAAATAGTTACAAAAATTATTTAAAATATGTTATCTAATATACCTACTAATTATTTTGGACAACACTGGTACAAAATTCATATTTGATACACAAATTGGCACAATATTAGAATCTAGCATTTCTTATTTTTTGTTATATTTTATTGCTTGCCAACAAAAATATCTGCTTGAACAACTTCAGTTGTTCATTTTATCATTTAAACTTTAAATATGCAACTTACAAATATATGACTTTTAAAAGATTATGTGTTGAAAAGGTATGTTCCTTTAAGTTATTCACTGAGATCTTAATAGTTACTTGGAAATTAGAAGTGATGGTCATGACAGGCTGTAATCTTCATAATTTCTATTTCATTGAAAACATATTAAAATAATTGCACAACAGGAGAAAATATAAAGTTTCATTTTATAGTAAGAATACAGTTAATAGAAAACAATATGAAAAATCTATTTGACAGAATATGACCACTTAAGTCTTTTCAAATCAGTTACATTGAAGCAGAGTTTTATATAAGTATATGGATATGGTACATAGTATTGTTAAGTAATTTCACTTGTAATGGTATGTAATTTATAATGGTTTTTCAAAGACAGATCAGTATAATTTAAGATAGAATTGCCAGGATTTGCTAATTATTTTTTTGTTCCTTTCATAGATCAGGAAAATGAGGAAAGCAGCAGGCATTACAAACAGTATGTCAGGACATGAAAGCTCAACACATAAGCATACCTGCAACATTGTGGTCCTGATTGAATTTACAGATTACGGAGAACAACAGACAGATTAATAAGCAATAACCTTCTATGGTAAGGAGATGCAACTGAAAGAAAGGGCTTACATGATTTAAATCAGTAGGCACATCATGCTTCTTTGAGAAAATGGAGTATTAGGTTCTGTACTTGTCAGGTAAAAGTGGAAGACAGACCACAAACAAGCCTGAAGCAGCAAGGAGCACGGCAGGAGGATGACAAGGAATAACAGTAAAATGCAACATATGGGTTTTCATGTGAACAATTTTAAGATAATTTGTTTATATATTAATAGACAAAAAGTGTATACAGTCTTTATTTTCTGTAACATTTTAGTGATTTTTTAAATCTTCAGAATTTGATACATGAATAAAATGTATTTTGTTTTTTTAATTTTAATTATTATTTTTTACAATTCATTAACTTTGTATCCTAGCTATAGCCCACGCCCTCATCTCCTCTTAATTCCACTCTGCCTCCCTCTTCTCCCTCTATGCGCCTCCCCTAATCCGCAGGTAGGCGAGGTCCTCCTCCCCTTCTATCTGACCCTAGCTTATCAGGTCTCATCGGACTGGCTGCAATGTGTTCTGGTTAATCAAAACCTCAGTCTCCTATTACAATTACACCATCCATATTATCTGACAACTTCATTCCCTCTAATTATTTATTAAATCTATAATGTAGTGAGTACAAATAAAACTGTCCATATATACATGGATGGATAGCCACTAATACAAGTTCACGCTTTTTTATTATTTTGTAGAAAGCAAAGAAATAATTTTAATGACAATTTTTTAAACAAATGCTATGGTATATCATTTATTAGCAAATGTCTATTAATTATATGTATATGTATTTGTTCTAAATATACAAATAGTGAAGAGCTAATATTTTGCTACTCTAAGTGACTACCTCATTTGCCAAAGATTTAAAAAGCTTCTTTCCTTCTGTGTTTTCAAATTTTCTTTAGTTTTCTCAAGGGCTTTATGTATTCATACTAAACAAAGTAACACCTGGGTTTCCAGGCACACAAATTGGATAGAACATAAGGTGGAAAGATTTTCTCTGAGCAGCAGTGTTATATGAAAGACTAGTTTAGTTTTACTACTGACATTCTAGGCTTAAAAGGAAGGATAAACTGGAACATCCCTAGCTGAAGAATCTTTAAATTTACGTTTAAACATATACCTGCTTTTTGAATTTTAATTTTATTTTATTGATTACAGTTTATTCACTTTGTATCCCAACTGTAGCCCCCTTCTCCTCCAATCCCACCCTCCCTCCCTCTTCTTCTCCTATGCCCCTCCCCCAGTCCAATGATAGGGAAGGTCCTTTTCCTATTCATCTGACCCTAGTCTATCAGGTCTCATCAAGACAGGCTTCTTTTTCTTCCTCAAGGACTGGTAAGGCTACTAACTGTCACTTGGAGGTGATCAAAGAGCCAGCACATGAGTTCATGTCAGAGACAGTCCCTGTTCCTATTATTGGGAAACCCTCTTGGACACTGAGATGCCATGGGCTACATCTGTGCAGGAGTTCTAGGTTATCTCCATGAATGGTCCTTGGTTTGAGTATTATTTGGTTCTGTTGCTCTTCTTATGGGGAGCCTGTCCCCTCGAGGTCTTTCTATCTCCTCCTCCTTTAATAATATTCCTTGAACTCTGCAAAAAAGTTTGGCTATGCTTGGTAGCTCAGTATCCAAATGGGTACCCTAATAAGGGGAACAGGGACTGTTTCTGACATGAACTCAATGGCGAGCTCTTTGACCACTCCCCTGCCCCCACCCCTACCCTGGGAGAAGCAGCCTTGCTAGGCCACATAGGAGAACTTTGTAGCCAGTCCTGAAAATACCTCATAAACCAGTATCAGATGGAAGGGGAGGAGGTTCTCCTCTATCAGTGGACTTGGAAGGGGGCAGGGAGGAGATAAGGGTGGGAGGGTAGGATTGGGAGCGAAAGAGGGAGTGGGATACATCTGGGATACAAAGTTAACAAACTGTAACTAATATTAAAAAAATAAAAATTTAAAAAATCCAAAAAAAAAAAGTTTGGCTATGAATCTCAGCATAGGTTTTGATACCCTGCTGGGTAGTCTTTCAGAGGCCCTCTGTGGTAGGCTCCTGTCCTGTTCCCTGTTTTCTCCCTCTTCTGACATCTATCTCTTGCCTTTCTGAATGAGGACTGAGCATCTTACCCATGGTCGTCCTTCTTGATTAGCTTCCTTAGGTGTACAGATTTTAGTATAATTATTCTATATTATATGTCTAATACCCATTTATAAGTGAGTATATATCATGTGTGTCTTTCTGCTTCTGGGATACCTCACTCAGGGTGATCATTTCTAGATCCCACCATTTACCTGCAAATTTCATGATTTCTTTGTTTTTAATTGCTGAGTATTATTCCATTGTGAAAATGTACCACAATTTCTGTATTCATTCCTCAACATCTGGGTTGTTACCAGCTTCTGGCTATTACAAATAAAGCTGCCATGAACATGGTTGAGCAAATATCCTTATTGTATACTTGAGCAACTTTTGGATATATGCCTAGGAGTGGTATAGCTGGGTCTTGAGATAGAACTATACTTTTTTTATTATTTAACTTTTATTAATTACACTGTATTCATTTTATATCCCCCCATAAGCCCCTCCCTCCTCTCCTCCCTGTCCCACCCTCCCCCCTTCTTTCTGCATGCATGCCCCTCCCCATGTCCACTGATTGGGGAGGTCCTCCTCTCCTTCTTTCTGATCTTAGTCTATCAGTTCTCATCAGAAGTGGCTGCATTGTCAGGGTTCTAGGTTATCTCCATGAATAGTCCTTGGTTGGAGTATGAGTCTCTGGGAAGTTCCCTGTGTTCAAATTTTCTTGTTCTGTTGCTCTCCTTGTGGAGTTCCTGTCCTCTCCAGCTCTTACTATTTCCCACTTCTTACATAAAATTCCATTCACTCTGCCCATTAGTTGGCCATCAGGCTCAGCATCTGCTTTCACAGTCTGCATGCCAGAGGCTTTCAGAGGCCCTCTGTGGCAGGTTCCTAGGTTGTTTCCTGTTTTCTTTTTCTTCTGACATCCATCCTTTTTGCCTTTCAGGATGGGTATTGAACATTTTAGTTAGGGTCCTTTCTTTTGCTTAGTATGTTTAGATGTACAGATTTTAGCGGTTTTATTCTATGTTGTATGTTTATATGAGTGAGTATATACCGTGTGTGTCTTTTTGCTTCTGGGACAACTCACTCAGGATGATCCTTTCTAGGTCCCACCATTTACCTGCAAATTTCATGATTTCCTTATTTTTCATTGCTGAGTAATACTCCATTGTATAGATGTACCACAGTTTCTGCATCCATTCTTCAGTTGAGGGGCATCTGGGTTGTTTCCAGCTTCTGGCTATTACAAATAAAGCTACTACAAACATGGTTGAGCAAATGTCCTTTTTGTGTACTTGAACCTCTTTTGGGTATATGCCCAGGAGTGGTATGGCTAGATCTTGAGGAAGCGCTATTCCTTGTTTCTGAGAAAGTGCCAGATTGATTTCCAGAGTGGTTGTACAAGTTTACACTCCCACCAGCAGTGAAGAAGGGTTCCCCTTTCTCCACAACCTCTCCAGCATGTGTTGTCACTTGAGTTTTTGATCTTGGCCATTCTGATGGGTGTAAGGTGAAATCTCAGGGTTGTTTTGATTTGCATTTCCCTAATGGCTAATGAGGTTGAGCATTTCTTTAAGTGCTTCTCTGCCATTCAATGTTCCTTTACAGAGAATTCTTTGTTTAGCTCTGTTGCCCATTTTTTAAGTGGATTACTTGTTTTGCTGCTTTTCAGCTTCTTTAGTTCTTTATATATACTGGATATGAGTCCTCTGTCAGATAAAGGGTTGGTGATGATTCTTTTCCAATCTGTAGGCAGTCGCTTTGTTTTGATGACAGTGTCCTTTGCTTTACAGAAGTTTTTCAATTTCATGAGGTCCCATTTATTGATTGTTGCTCTTAGAGCCTGTGATGTTGGTGTTCTGTTCAGGAAGTTTTCTCCTGTAAAAAAAGTGGGTTTTCCCCACTTTTTTTTCTAGCTGATTTAATGTGTCTGGTTTTATGTTGAGGTCTTTCATCCACTTGGACTTCAGTTTTGTGCAGGGTGATAAGTATGGATCTATTTTCATTTTTCTACATGTAGACATCCAGTTGGACCAGCACCATTTGTTGAAGATGCTATCTTTTTTCCATTGTATGGTTTTGGCATCTTTGTCAAAAATCAGGTGTCCATAAGTGTGTGGGTTTATTTCTGGGTCTTCTGTTCGGTTCCATTGATCCACCATTCTGTTTCTATGCCAGTACCATGCAGTTTTTATAACTGTTGGAGATAGCACTATTCTTAACTGTCTGAGAAAGCGCCAGATTGATTTCCAAAGTGGTTGTACATTTCCCACCAGCAATGGAGGAGAGTTCCTTTTTCTCCACATCTTCTCCAGCATGTGTTATCATTTGAGATTTTGATCTTAGCCATTCTGATGGGTGTAAGGTGAAATATCAGGATTGTTTTGATTTGCATTTCCCTGATGAGTAAAGATAATAAGCGTTTCTTTTGTTTTCTTTTTTATTTATTTTTTATTAATTACAGTTTATTCCCTTTGTATCCTCCCACAAGCCCCTCCCTCCTCCCTTCCTGGTCCCACCCTCCCTCCCCCTTCTTCACGCATGACCCTCCCCAAGTCCACTGATAGGGGAGGTCCTCCTCTCCTTCCTTCTGATCTTAGTCTATCAGATCACATCAGGAATGGCTGCATTGTCATCTTCTGTGACCTGGCAAGGCTGCTCCCCCCCTCAGGGGGAGGTGATCAAAGAAAAGGCCTATCAGATTATGTCAGAGGCAGTCCCTCTTCCCATTACTATGTAACCCACTTGGACACTATACTGCCATGGACTACATCTGTGCAGGAGTTCTAGGTTATCTCTATGCATGGTACTTGGTTGGAGTATGAGTCTCTGGGAAGACCCCTGTGTTCAAATTTTCTGGTTTTGTTGCTCTCCTTGTGGGGTTCCTGTCCTCTCCAGATCTTACTATTTCCCACTTCTTACATAAGATTCCCTGCACTATTTAAGTGTTTCTCTGCCATTTGACATTCCTCTATTGAGAATTTTCTGTTTAGCTCCATTTTTTAATAGGGTTACTTGATTTATTGCTGTTACTTAAGTTCCTTATATACTCTGGATATTAGCCCTCTGTCAGAAAGATGGTTAGTGAAGATTCTTTCCTAATCTCTAGGCTGTCGTTTTGTTCTGATGACAGTGTCCATTGTTTTACAGAAGCATTTCAGTTTTCTGAAGTACCATTTATTGATTGTTTGTCTTAGTGCATGTGCTGTTGGTGTTCTGTTCAGGAAGTTTTCTTCTATGCCAATGAGTTCAAGGCTCTTCTCCACTTTTTCTCCTAATAGGTTTAGTGTGTCCGTTTTTATATTGAGGTCGTTGATCCACTTGGACCTTAGTTTTGTGCAGGGTGATAAGTATGGATCTATTTCCATTTTACTACATGTAGACATCCAGTTAGACCAGCACCATTTGTAAGATGCTATCTTTTTTCCATTGTATGGATGTGGCATCTTTGTCAAAAATCAGGTGTCCATAAGTGTGTAATAACATGAACATAGGAACATATTCCATGATTTATTCTATATAAAATATAATGTACAAAGTGTATCTAAATACTTTTTATTTAATTGATGAAAACAAATAAACTTGAACATTGTAAACAATGATGCTTACTGGCACAATAACTAATATAGTAACTGATTTTATATTAATGTTACTGTTTGTCTTTTTCCAATCCTTTTTATAGCCTTATAATTTAGATATCTTGTTTCATTTTTACATCGACTAACCTATATTTTTATTTTTTTAAATAAGGATAGTGTTTTATAATTCCTTGGATTTATGGTCAAAATTTTAAGGAGTATGTTTATTTAAGGAGTATAGTATTTCAAGAGTATATATTTTTAATTCATCATACTGTATTGGGATTTATTTTCTTTATTAGGAATTCATTTTAAATATAATTTATATTTTGTTTTTGAGACAATTCTTATATCTGATTCAAGGGGGACAAACAAAATATAAGATAAAACAAAAATAACCATACTTAAAATAGACAGCACAATCAGAAGAAAAAGAGTCTAAGACAAGCCAAAAGAAACAGATACACTCATACACACACACACACACACACACACACACACACACACACACTTGTGCTCACACACAGATCCACTCTTTGGGACACTTAGGAATCTCATAAAAATATAAAACTGGAAGTCACAATAACTATGTAAAAGAACTGCATGGTAAACAGAGAGGGTGAAGAAAAGATACTGTTAGAAAAAAAAAGAACAAGAAATGAAAAAAAAACATATCTGACATCACATTATGAGACAAGTAACCTCAAATGATGCAGTTGAGATAACTTTCTGTTGAACGTCAATTGCA
Organism: Psammomys obesus; assembly: GCF_907164565.1. Classification (NCBI taxonomy): domain Eukaryota; kingdom Metazoa; phylum Chordata; class Mammalia; order Rodentia; family Muridae; genus Psammomys; species Psammomys obesus. The sequence continues at coordinate 34,191,539 of NW_026591086.1, forward strand.
AGGCATATGTCCTACACTTAAAGATTGTTTTCTCAGTTATACTCCCAAGGAGAAAACTAAATTTTCATTAGTTATTACTTGGAGATAGCGTCTACGTTAGGGATTGGGGCATATTTCCACTTCTTTTAACCCTAGGACCCCATCTACCTCAGGCCTATGTAGCCATGTGCATGTTGTATCAGTGTCTGTGAATTTATGTGTGCTCTGTTTCTGTTGTTTAGAAGGCCTTGTTTCCTTGATGTCTTCCATACCCTCTGGATCTTGTATTCTTTTGCTTCCTCTCCCACAGAGTTCTTTGAGTTTAAGGAGCGTGATATGACAATGATAGCCTTTTAGTGATAAGTATTACAAGGTCTTTCATCTCCTCACCTCTTCTCTGATGATGGCTGAGCGAGGCAATGCCTATAGAATAGGGTCATTAGGAGACATTTTTTGTTATGTTCCTTTAGTAAAATAGTACTATTTGGTTTTATCCTAGGTTCCTAGCTTTCTGGGCTAAGTTGTCTCAGATTGTAAGTCAGTGAAATACCATGAAATATGAGTTGAATATGGTGGAATATGCCTTAAGTCTTATTAGATATAGGTTGAGTACTCCCACAAGATTTGCACTGCAATTTCAGTCTTGTGTCTTCCAGGCAGGACACCACTGTAGACTTAAGGGTTTGTAACTGCTTGGTGTTTACATTTCTCCTTTAGTAACTTACAGCGTACCTTTCTCTATCAAAGACACTGGAAAGGATGAAGAGTTGATGTAGGCACCAGCTCAATTTTTTTTCCTGTTCAATGAGTTATGTAGGTGTTAACTTCAGCAGTAGGAATTGCTGTCAGTTTGTGGAGAGCAACCTATAACTTCAGCAAGAGCCTCGATTGACAGGTGGTTCCCATGGGACCCCTTTGACTCTTTACTCAATTAGATACAATGTATTCCTAGTACAATAATAAAAACAGCATGGTATTGACATATTGATTAATGGCATAACGTTGAAGACCCAGACAAATCTGAGTATCAATGACATCTAATTTTGATAGAGTCCAAAAATACACATTAGAAAACACAAAACATCTTTAACAAATGGTTCTGGTAAAACTAGATGGCTGCATATAGAAGAATCCCAATAGATCCATATATATATGTATGTGTGTATGTATATGTATGTATTTGTCACCCCCTAAATTATTCAAATCCAAATGGATCAGAGACCTTAAAATAAGACAAGATACACCGAATATGATAGATGAGAAAGCCGGAAATAATCTAGAACTCACTGGTAGAGGAAAAGAGTTTATGTACAGGACACCATTAGCATCAACACTAAGATCAACAATTAATACTTATGACCTTATGAAACTGAAAAGTTTCTGTACAATGGAGGACACAATCATTAGGGAAAAGTGGAAGCTTACATAATGGGAATAGATTTTTCCCAACCACACATTCTATTGAGCACTAATATTAAAAATGAATAAAAAAAAAAAAAGCAGATGGATATCAAGAAAATGAAAACCCAATAGGAACTGGTAGGAGGTGGAATGGGAAGGGAAACAAGGGTGGGAATCAGATGTGGGGAAAATAGGAGTGAAAAGTGAGAAGGCTGTGAACAAGAAGAGAAGCTGAGAGTGGACATATCTGTCAAGCTGGAGACCTGCCACAGGGTAGGTTCTGGAAGGATATGGGTGTGACTCTAGCTGAGCCTCTTAACAGGAGGGGACATGAAGACTGAAGTGACCACCTCCTGGCCAGGTAGGACTAGTGGAAGGAGGGGAACAACAATCTCTTGAACAAACCTGTGATACAAAAATTACTCTGCCTACAAGATGTGCAGGGAGAGCTAGCCCATGATAGCCAGCCCCTGATACTAATAAAGCACAGTAGGCTTTATTACAGAGTAGTCTGTATCCTGGCAGGGGAGCTTAACTGGACTGTAGTCTGGAAGGCTCCAGCAAGCAGTGGATCAAGGCAGATGCTGAGACTTACAGCCAAGCATGGGGCAGAGTTCCAGGGGTTCTGTGGAAGTGTTGGGGGAAAATGGAAGGAGCTGGAAGGGACAAGAATCTTACAAGAAGAGTAACAGAGACCACTAACCCAGTCCCATGGGGGCTTTCAGAGACTGAGACATCGACTAAGGAACATGCATGATCTGGACCTAGGCCCCCTGCACACATGTAGTTTATGGGCGGCTTGGTCTTCATTTGGGGCAACTGGAGACTGTATGTGTGTGATGTGGCTGTTTCTATCATGGAATCTATTTCTTGCTTTTGGATCAATTCCCCTGGCAGGGCTGCCTTGCCTGGCCTCAGGGGATGAAGATATGCTCAGTCCTGATGTGACTTAGGGAACCTTGATACTGGCCGTGGGGGAGAGAGGAGTGCTTCCTTTTCTGGGGGGAAAGAGAGAAGAAAAGGGGAAAAAAGGAAGTGGGGCCACTGGGAAGAGAGAAGGGAGGGGACACCCATGGGTTGTAAAGTAAATAATAATAAATTTTAAAAAAGAAAACATATTTTTAAAAAGGTGTACAGATTTAAAGAGAATTCTCAAAAAAGGAAACTCAAACAGCTGAGAAACACTTAAAACAATGTTCAACATCCTTAGTCTTCAGGGAAATACAGATCAAAACTACTTTGAGATTTCCTCTTACACCTGCCACAATGGATAAGGTCAATAAAATAAATGACATTTCATCCAGTAGGTAAGCATGTGGAGTAAGGGGGACTCCCTGCTGCTAGGAGTGCAAACTGGAACAGCCCCTATGGAAATCAGTGTGGTGGTTCCTCAGGAAGACAAGAACCACTTTACCTCTAGATCCAGCTATCCGTCTCAGCACATATCCAAAGGATGCTTCATCTTACAACAGAGATACTTGTTCAACCTTGTTAATTGCTGCTATATCCATAACAGACAGAAAAAAAGAAAGAAAAAATCCTTAGATATTCCTCTACAGAAAAATGTCCTCTACAGAAATAAAAAGAAAACATGATAGACTTACTCAGTTGACTATTACTCGCTGTTAAAAAAAAAAATTAAGAAAAAGTCATCCTGAATTAGATAACTAAAACACACAAAGATAAATGAGGTTTACATTTGCTTATATGTGGATATTAGCTGTTAAATCAATGATAATAACAAGTTACAATCCATAGAACCACAGAGTATAGATTAAGGCACTAATATTTCCCCAGAAAAGCAAGGTAGAATAGATAATATGGGTGCAACTAGGGAGAGACTAAAACATGAGAGCAAGGGGGGGGGGGAGGAGTAAAGAGGAGTCATGAGGTGGAGAATATGGGAAAAGAGAGCTAAAATTAAGTTCCATTTCTGGGTATTCTGGAAACCTAATACAGAAGAATCTTTCATATATATATATATATATATATATATATATATATATATATATATATATATATATATATATATATATGTGAGGGGATCTAAATGGAATCACCAAATAGGAGACTGAATATAAAACTATATTTTACTTAGTGCCTTATCCTTTCTATCAAGCACTGGGCCTCACAGAAGATTTTTCTTTTGTTTTTTTAACTGTGACAGCATTAAAAGAAAGATAGATGAAGAAAAGAAAGCAAGAAAGGAAAGAAGCAAAAGAGGAAAGGATGAAAAAAAAAGAATGAAGGGAGGGAGATGGACCAGAGTTGTATAAAAGTCCTTAGGGATGAGCTGCTCTGCTGTGTAAAATCATCAAAACAAAGTGTCAAAGTTATCAAGTGAAGTGGCAGAACAATTTTCTAAACTAGGAAGGATACCAGCACTGTACTATTTTCTTTAGACATAGTTTCAATAGATGAAAGAAATACCTACATTGGACAATGTCTAATACAACTGCATTCCAGGAGCTGGACTTCAATTACAGAAATAACGTAGAATAATATACATCAGTGAGTTCCTAAATGCTCAATTCCTAACCCTGTCCTCTTGCAACTGTTTATTTATAAGTGCTGTTATTGTTTCCTCAGATAAGATGAGATGAGAGCCATACCCAAGCTTTATAAACACATGACTTGGGATAAGCCCCAAGCATTTTATCTCTGTTCTATCTATCCCTATGCTTAGGTCTGGAAGCCTCTAGTTTCCATACAATCTAAACTTTTGTTAGCCTGGAACTCAAAGGCTTCAGCTTCCAGCCTCTATCTGCTAACCTCTGAGACTTACTGCTGAATAATTCACTTTATTATTGTTGTTGTTACTATTATTGTTGTTGTTGTTAACTTTTTTCCTTCCTTTTTTATTTATTTATTTTTTTCTGTTTATTTTCTTTTTTTATTTTGTTTTTTTTAATTTTTTTATTAATTACACTTTATTCATTTTGTATCCCCCATAAGCCCCTCCCTCCTCCCCTCCCGATTCCACCCTCCCTCCCCTTTCTGCATGCATGCCACTCCCCAAGTCCACTGATAGGGGAGGTTCTCCTCTTCTTTCTGATCTTAGTCTATCAGTTCTCATCAAAAGTGGCTGCACTGTCCTCTACTGTGTATAGTTACATTTTATTAACTCTGTATCCCAGCTTTATCTGCCCTCCTTCCCTCCCAAACCCTCCTTCTCTCCTTCAACTCCTCCCTGCCCCTTTCCAAGTCCACTGACTGGGGAGGACCTCTTCCCCTTTCATCTGACCCTGTTTTATCAGGTATCTTCAGAACTGGCTACAAAGTCCTGCTCTGTGGCCTAGCAGGACTGCTCCTCCCTTGGGGGGTAGGGAGGTCAAAGAGCCTGCCATTGAGTTCCTGTCAGAAATAGTCCCTGTTCCCCTTACTATGGGAAACCAGTTGGTTACTGAGCTACCACTAGCAGATACTAAGACTCATAACCAAACCTTCGGCAGAGTGCAGGAAAACATATGAAAGAAGGGGGAATTTGTATGATGTGGAAAGGATAGGAGCTCCACAAGGACCAAATACATCTGGGCACAGGGGTCTTTTTTGAGACTGACACTCAGCCAAGGACCATGTATGGATATAACGTAGAACCTCTGCGCCGATGAAGCCCATGGTAGCTCAGTAACCAACTGTTGTTAACTTTTAAGCTCTTTCTGAATTCTGGTTGGTTGACTCAGCTCAGATGCTCTGGCTCAAACTTATCTCCGAGCTGACTGATTCAGTCTTTTCTCAGCTTCTGACTTAATTGAACAGCTTGGAAAAACTGCCTCTGAACTATATGAACCGAACAGCACTGACTGCATGAACTGAACTCAAATGAGCAGAATTGCATGAAACCAATCCTACCCTCTCCCTGGGATGGTCTTATGTAGCCTCTCCTTCCTGGCTCTTCTCCTGAGCATTGGGCTTATCCTACCTCTGACCCATTCTGTCGAATCTCTATCTGATGTGTCACTTTGTCCCTCAATTAGATGTCATAGTTTGGGATTAATGGTGTGTATTGAGGGCGTGTCTTTATTCCAGCCAGAGGGATTAAAAATGTGCAGCACGTCTGTACTCCAGCCAGATCACATAGACCTAGGTCTTTGGATGTGATTCCTTGCCAGAGTAGCCATGTTGCTGGATTAAAATTCCTCTACATGTACTTACTCAGCAATTCTCTCCATTATGCATTGTCAAAGCCTCGGAGTAGGACAAGATAATGATTTAACTCTGTTGCCTGTGAATCGCTTCCCAAAGCCCAGAACAACTTTATTATAAATTCCAGGTGACACAGCACTTCTTACAATCAGGGTACTAGGAAGGTAAAGAAAATGCTTTGACATTTAGTTACCCTGACATTTACCACTGAAATTAATGATGCTATAAAATTGTCTTACCATATGCCATTTACTCAAATTGATGCTTATTAATTGCAAATACTATGTAATCTGTTTTAGATGTAAAAGGTTATGTATTTTTTTATTTCACATTCTGATTAAATCTAAAGCAGCATGCATGCTGAATCATTATAAACTCAAATGTGAACTTTATGGGATTTTAACCTCAGGGATTTACATGTCACAAAGAATTTAAGAACACTGAAAAAATAAGAAAAAAATTCTGTAAGCAGGAGCATTTTTTTTTTTGAAATGTTGAAATGCCTACATGTGCTGAAAGAACAGTAGAGGGGTAGTTGTCCAGATCACTATTTAGGAAGCTTTACTTGGATTAGCAAATAAATTCAACACAAAGTAGAAAAAAGAAAACTTTACTGTGGTGTTAGAATATAAATATTTGAATATTTAATGAGCTTCTTCTCAAAACAGAATGATTTGAACTGGTATATTTAAAACAGATTTCAAGATAAGCTTGCTTTTTAAAAACAATTCAAGCTAAAAGTAAACAGAACCTCTGTATCTTGTAAATAATGCTCCACAAGTCAATAAGCATACAGATTATAAAAATGAATTTTCATGTTTGTATTTTCTTTTATATTCTGTTAAGGCTAACCATAAACACACTATATGTGTACTGATTCATTTCTTTATATTAATTAATGTGAATGTATATTAATATTTGTATTTATTTTATATTTTATATTTAGATATATAGATTCCAATGTTGACATAATAGTTTTACACTTAATGTTAATAAATACAATTGCATTCTTTATGAACTTCAAATTACGGTTCTGATTTTTGAAGGAGCATGGTGACTACTTTTATATTAGAAGGTTATTTTCACATGTAAAACTTATTTTCTTTAGTCTCACTCCTTTGGTTCATGTAAAAAAGTAAGTAGAAACTAATTTGAATTTGTGTGTTTTCATTACTTAATTGGTTATTAAAAATATAAAGTTGGCCCACTTTTATGTCTAATAAATATAAAAATGCTTAAATATTCTTCACATAATATAATAATTGTGGAGATATAAGGACAAGGGAAAAATTGAAGGAAACCAATGAGTGAAAATGACATAAACAAAGAACTGATATATGAAATAAAAATATTTTCAAAACAACCAACCATTAGAATCATACAACACTGGTTTCAGGATAAAAACTAGAAATCATCCTGAATTAAGAAAACTTTTTTTTGATGGTTTGAATGAGAATGACCATCACAAGATCACTCATTTGAGTACTAGGTTCTTGGTTCATAGAACTATTTGAAGAAGATTTTAAGGTGCATCCTTGTTGGGGAAGGTGTGTGACTGGAGTCGCCTTTGATGGTTTGAAAGATTCATGTCATTCCTAGTATTTCTGTTTTGCAACTTGTTTGTAGATGAATATGTGAACTTCCATTAGTTCCTGACACTATGTCTTTGCTCTGCCATCATGATATTTAAGCCCCAGAAAATAAGCTCAATTAAATATTCTCTTTTATAAATTTCTTTGGTGATTTGTCAAAGTAATAGAAAAGTAACTCATACAGACTCCAAATCATTAATTAAAATTTGCAAAAATTTTAGTGTCAAAATTTTTTACTGTGATGTTCTAGATACTTTTCTCCCTGATATTATTCTGAGCCAGAATTCATGTACCAAACCAGCTTCACAAGAATTAAGGAAGCCAGAGGAAATGGTACTGTTTAGCTTTAGTTTAACAGTAAGAAATTCACATTGAAGAAGAGAAGAGAGATTATGTCCAAATCACCTTTTCTCTGACACTAAGCAGCTCACGTGGGAACAAGGTACCTCACATTTAAAGAAAGCATTGAAATATAAGCCTACCCCAATGCTGCCCAATGATGCCTAGTGCTATGCAGAGTCCCAAAGGCATTTCTTTCATGATGGACTTTAGACAAACCACTACATCATTGTGTCCACCATGACCCTGCTCCAAAGCCATGTTCAATAGGGCAAGTGATTAAAATATTTCTTGTAAGTATTTGATTGTTTATAGAATCATAATCACATGCTTGAGTGGAGTGACTCAGGCCATAATTACCACCAGGGACCATCATGCCATAGACCTTGACCCTGACCCTATGTTGTATTGTTTTCTGTGGCCAGGGAGCTTCAAATATGATCTCACTTTGCAACATTTATGGCCATCATTCTTGTCCCAATCCCCAAGGTATCATCATAAAAATCTGGTAATTGAACAGATGCTGAAGAGAAGGGAGAGATGTAACAAATTCTTATATTGGAGGGTTGTTAAAAATTTTCCACAAAGGTACTGAGTTCCTAGGCAAAACCTAAGGTACCTGGCCATTGTACACTTGCCATAGACAATACATCTGAGTCTATTTTTTTCTAAGTAGAAAAAGTTCAAAAAAAGTTTCTCTCCTGTGGAAACTTTCAGAGATAAACTCTCCTTTAAGACACTTCTCCAGTTTACTATCAACAATAGCCCAAAATATTTGGAAACAAGTAATATTTGAGTTGCCATCTAATGATAGCATACTAAAAACACATAAAAAAATAGACTTGCAATTAGCTTAAACTTAGGCTGCAATCTATGGCTAAAGGAGAGTTCTACAAAGATAAGGAGACTTCTCAAAATATTTGGTAGGACAGGAAAAAATAAAGATGATCATGAACAGAAAAATAATTTTCTTTAAAGCAGAGATAATACATCAGCAATCATGAAGAACTTTGAGTGTTATGATATTATCTAATTCCCAACACAGTGTGCTTGAAACTTACCAATTGACTTTTTCTTAGTGGGTGCAAGGAATTGAACCACGGTCCTTTGGAAGAGCGGTCAGTGCTCTTAACCTCTGTGCCATCTCTCTAGCCTCTATCAATTGACTCTTGAGAGCTACAAATTTTCGAATTGATAATTCAAATAAGAGGAGGACATTGCAGCAGCCAGTCCTGAGATACCTGATAAACTAGGGTCAGGTGGAAGGGGAGGAGGACCTCCCCTATCAGTAAACTTAGAGAGGGGCATGGGAAGAGATGAGGGAGGGTAGGTGGGGTTGGGAGGGAATTAAGGAGGGGACTACAGCTGGGATACAAAGCAAATAAAATGTCATTAATGTAAAAAAATAAAAATTTAATTAAAAAAAAAAAAGAAAAATAATGACCTTCAAGACACTGCTGAGAAATGATTAACCATTCTGAAAAGGAAACATAACAGAAACAGAAGTTAGTCAGAAACTTAAGAGCTGAAAAATTAAGCCAGGGAAGTTAAAAACATGGTGAAAGAGACAAAGGTGGTTCAACATGTAGAAGAACTGGCTACTCAAGAGAATCTGAGTTTCTTTCCTTCCCCCACATAGTGACTCACTATTATGGGGAACTCCAATTACTCTGGAGCTAAGCTTTCTTCTGATTCTCATGACTCTACACAGGCATGAAGAACACATACATGCATACATATCCATCCACCCATATGTCCACACATAAATACATACATATCTACATGCCATACATATATGTTATATATATACATATATAACATATAATGTGTTATGTACTCAATATGTAGGAGGGTAGAAAAAATCAAAATGAAATTACATCATATATTAAAATAGATTACTGAGATCAAAGACAAGACTGTTTGAAAAGTCATAGAGGAAGAAAGTATAAAAATGAAGGTGACCATTGATGAAAACATTACATCAGCGGTAAAAGAGGAAATATTTATGTTTTAGGTGATAAAGACCCCAAAATGCCACCGATGTGGAGGTGTAATTTCTTCATAGCAAATGCTATAACAATCTCACTGTCATTTTGTATCTAATTAAAGATTATGTGATTCTGAGAGGTTAAAAAGTATTACTAAATGGAAGGCTTTCCATATCTAGACAGTGAACACAAGAATGTCCAGCTACACAAACCTCCTAAGTCATTAATGAGACTCCCTCAGTTCAACTCCACTTACCATAGACATACTATAATCATACTAAAAGAATCTAGATTTAATAGAGGATTCTGAAGGCAAGGAGGGGAGGAATGTACGTCAGAGTGCTTTCATGTATATGAAATAAGGCTATTATAGAAACATGAGAGTCGGATAAAGGAGCACACTACTGGAGAAAAGAAAACTGTCAACAGGATACCTATCTAAACAAGGTTACTTAAATATTAAAAATCTATAAAGACAAAGAGAACCACAATGTGCCACTACTCAGATGGTCCTCCAAGAAATGCCAAAGAAAGATCTTCAAACTAAAAAAAAAAAAAAAAAAAAAAGTAGGTGAGGGGAAAATAGTGGAATGTAATCCATTAATACAGCAGACAATTGGCATAAAAATAATTTTGATTCTTATACAAAGGCAACATAACATGCCGTGATATGTTAGGAAATAGACAATACTGAACATTGCAAATTTGAAGAAATGAGGCAGAGTGAAATGTAAGTGCTAAATTCATCTTAGAATTTTTCTCCTTTTCATGAGTCTTTGCTATCGATGTTTCATGTTAATTTTAGAAAATTATTATAATGAAAAGACTTTTTGTTGGCCTCATGGTAGCTCCAAACAAAATTCTATATGTCACATAAAATTATACTCATGGAATAAATCACATTACTAGAGAAATTAAGCACACAAAAAAAAAGTCTTAAGAGAGGGTAAAGTTAAGAAAATAAGTACAGCAAAACTAGAAAACAAGAAACATAATGCAATAAAAATATCTTTCTTATCCATATTACCTATAACATAAAAATACTTAATTATTAAATTAAAAGAAATAGAATGTTTATGTGAGGTCATATAGTGTTGGCGAGACTACAAGGTGTTTCTGCCATCGCAGAAAATAATTTGAAAATTTGCCAGGCTACTAAAGTACAACAAACCATGTAACAAGCCCTGTCACTCTTCTGTATGTAGAAGAGTATGTATGAAAAATCAAAGACATTATATGGTAGATATACCACCACAACTGTATTTATAATTAATAACACCGAAGTTATCAAGTTATGGAATTATCCTACTGAGGAATCAACAGAAAAGGCAAACACACTACACACACACACACACACACACACACACACACACACACCCTGAATAGAATACTATTCAACCACTAAGAAAAAAAAGCAAACCATACCATTCCAAGGAGAGGATAGAATTGGACTTGAAGATCCATTGATACGATCATCTTTCGTAACTGCAGCGCTGATCATCTTCAGCAAATGTCCATTTCAGCACCAAGGTTTTGCAGTATGCCAGTCTGACAAGCTATCTGTTCTTCTTCAGCTCATTTGTTGAGCTCTCTTTATGCAGGGGGGAATCTGTTTTCTGTGCCATCTACATTTCTGTCTTTCTGCATCTTTTCATTGAGTCATGCCTTTCATGTGGAAGTCTCTCTTACTCAGATCGCATCTCTATCAGTTTTGATGAAAGCCACAGTACTTCATCACTTATGGAACTATAGACAAAACCTCTTCCCCAACATAACGCCTCACCTGAGTTTCATTCTGATGTTTAAACCTCAGACCTTTAACAATTATCCATAGTTGCAGCTTTTTCTTCCCACTGTGTCAGCCATTGTAACTGAGAACCAGCTTCCAACGTAGCTACTGCTAAATCTTTCCAGTCTTGGGGGACAACCCTGTTTTGGGTAGCCTAGGCTTTTAACATCTGTCTCACCTAGGGTGAATGCATCCCATAAGTTATTATTGATTTTTGAAACGTTCAAGATCTTGTATTTTAAAAGGATTCAAGATTAGTTGTTCAATTTTTGAATTTTCACCATTTTCTGGCATTTGTTCTCAGGGAACTGGAAAGGCCAGTGTTGCGGTTACCTTACCTCGGTTTCATTAAAAGGTTGCACAATAGGTCCAATGGGATATCTATTTTAATCTTTAATTTCATTAGGTACCATAGCTTCACAATTAAGCATTTCCTGTTTTATTCTGTCTTTTGCCTCTCAAGACTTTGTAATATCAAAGCTATTTTTTTCTTGTTGCACAGCTATTTTTTCAGCCTTTTATGAGAGGATATATAGATCCTGAAAGTACGGAGGGGTTTACTCTGATGGTCACAATTACAATAAGTACTCCTGTAGCTTTTTCAAATGACTTTTCTATTTTCTCAATTCCTACCCTTGGTCTTAGAGGATCTGAAATGGAGTTTCCATTTTTTTTTTTTAACACAAAAGTCTGTCTATACAATTAAAATTGTCTTTTGGGGTGGCTTACTGGGATTCCCTGTCTCAGAAGCTCCTTGCTCTGGGCTCAAGGCTCCCACTGTTTCAGAGTCTCATGAATCTCTCTGGGTGTCCAGCTGAACCCCAGGAACTGATGCTTCCTCTGAAGATGATGCTAGATAAATTTCTCCTCTGTGACTTTCTGTCAGATGTCTCCTGTCCTCTTAAGTCTCCGTCATATGTCCTCTGCTTCTTCTTTTCTCTTCTCCAAACACATTGGGTGCCAGATGTAAAAGTAACTTTATTTTTATTTATTTATTTATTTTGCCAGAACTGTCATCTCAGAGGTTTACTACCTTTTCTGCTATGCTAGGTATAGTCTTCAAAGCTTATAGCCACAGTACAATCTAATTTAGGCCTAGAATGTTTCCAGCCTTTGGGAATTACTGCTGAATAAGCTCACCTTTTCTTGCTTTCTTGTTCTTTCTGTTCTCTTGCTGGCTGATTCAAATCAGCTCTCCTGGCCCAAACTCCTCTCCAAAATGACTGATTCAGTCTGGCTTCTCTGAGCTTTTGAAAGAATTTTTCTGCTTGATCTCAAACTAGCTCTAGCAATCTGTTGTAATCTTCTGGATCCTTTTTATTCTCTGGCTCATTCTGTCTTCTGCTACGTCTAGCTTGCTCTCTCTCTCTCTCTCTCTCTCTCTCTCTCTCTCTCTTCCTCCCCCTTTCTTTCTAAAGAACTTGAACTAGACAGAGGGACTTTCTCTGATGTGAACTCAGTGGCTGAATCTTTGACCAGGCAGCACCCTTGCCAGGCCACTGAGGAGGAAAATGCAGCCAGTCCTGATAAGACCTGATAAGCTAGTGTCAGATGGAAGGGGAGGAGGATCTATCTATCTAAATCTATCAGTGGATTTAGAGAGGGGTAGGGAGGAGATGAGGGAGGGAGAGTGGGATTGGGAGGGAATGAAGGAGGGGGCTACAGCTGGGGTACAAAGTGAGTAAACTGTAATTAATATAAAAACATAAAAAGTTAATTTAAAAAGGTGACAATTACTTCAGGCGAATAAAAGTTACTTTCACATCTGCCTCTATAAAACTCTCCTGGTAAAACTGCCTCCTCTCTCACACTCTGCACTGTTCTCGAGACACCTCTTTTTCCTGTAAGTTCTCCTGATAGTTGGAAAGATTTTGTCAAATCTTTCTTCAGTTACTTTTTCTGCCTCTCTGTCAATTAGAGGCACATGGGTGCTTTCTCCTACAAAATAGCTTTATCTTCATTCTTTGGGATTAAAGGTGTGTTCTATGGGCATGTCTGCATTTCAGCCAGAGGGATTAAAGATGTGTAGCATGTCTGCATTCCAGCAGGATTACCCAAACCAAATGGTCTTTGGATGTGATCAGAGCTGCCATGTTGCTGGACTAAAGTTCCTCTACAAGGAATTGATAAATATTTTAGGAGATAAATGTGTTAGGTTTATTTTTCTAAACATTATACCGTGTGAATGCATGTGTATCAAAACATCAAATGGTACCCAATGTTTTAAGTCTCATTATAAATAAATTTTGTTTAAATTTACAAGAACAATTTAGATTAAAACAACACACTAATGGGTATATATATATATATATATATATATATATATATATATATATATATATTATAGAAAGGACAACAGAGTCAACTAGCCTAGGCACATTCATTGGGGCTTACAGAGATAGAAGCACCAACCAAAGAGCATGCGTGGATTTGTCCTAGACCACCTTCACATATGTAACTAATGGGCAACTTGATCTTCATGTGAGCTCCGTAGTAAGTTGAGCAGGTGCTGTCTATGACATGGACTCTGTTGCCTACTCTTCGATCACTTCCCCTAACTAACAAGTCTGCCTTGCCTGGCCTCAGTGGATGAGGATGAGCTCAGTCCTGATTGGACTTGATGTGCTGGGTAAGTTGGAGGAGTACTCCCTTTTTCTGAGTAAAAGGAGAAGTAGGATAAGGGGGAAAGGGTAGAAAAGTGGGACTTGCATTTGTAAGAAAGGGAGCTACCATCAGGATGTAAAGTGAATATATAAATTAAATATAAATAATAATATAAGAATTTTTCTCCACTATTTTTGTTTTAATAATCCAGTTCACAGGTAAACACTATGGTATCCAAAAACTTTTTTTTAATTTTATTTTGTTTAATATTAGTCACAGTTTGTTAACTTTGTATCACTGCTGTATCCCACTCCCTCTTTCCCTCCCAATCCTACCCTCCCACCCTCATCTCCACCCTGCCCCTTTCCAAGTCCACTAATAGGGGAGAACCTCCTCCCCTTCCATCTGATACTGGTTTATCAGGTGTCTTCAGGACTGGCTGAAAGTCCTCCTCTGTGGCCTAGCAGGACTGCTCCTCCCTGGGCGGGGGTCGAGGAGAGGTCAAAGAGCCTGCCATCGAGTTCATGTCAGAAACAGTCCCTGTTCCCCTTATTAGGGCACCCACTCAGATACTAAGCTACCAAGGGCTACATCTGAGCAGAGGCTCTAGGTTGCATACATACATGGTCATTGTTAAGAGAAACAGTCTTATAAAAGGCCCCTGTGCCCAGATATATTTAGTCCTTGTGGAACTCCTGTCCTTTCCAGGTCATATTAACTCCCCCCCCCCTTTTTTTTTTATTCCCTGCACTCTTCTGAAGGTTTGGTTGTAAGTCTTAATATCTGCTTTGATACACTGCTAGGTAGAATCTTTCAGAGGCCCTCTGAAAGTCTGTTACTTGCCTTTTCCTACATCTAATAGCCAGAACCTGGAAACAACCCAGATGTCCCTCAACTGAGGAATGGATACAGAAATTGCGGTACTTTTACACAATGGAATACTACTCAGCAATTAAAAACGAGGAAATCACGAAATTTGCAGGCAAATGGTGGGACCTAGAAATGATCATTCTGAGTGAGGTATCCCAGGAGAAAGACACACATGGTATATACTCACTTACATAGACCTATAAGATAGGATAAACACACTGAAATCTATACACCTAAAGAAGTTAAACAAGAAAGAGGACCCAGGGTATGATGATCAATCATCACTTAGAAAGACAAATGGGATGGACATTGGATGTAAGAGAAAACAAAAACTTTTCTTTACACAAGCTTGAGGTACTCTTTTGTTAGAAATATATCTTGTGGCTAAAAATGCAAAGCAGTTCAGGATGATGAGCTACATAGGTGATACTAATTTCTGTACATCATAATACACAAAACTTCCCTTTGCATAATTTGGCTATTAATAGGTGAGAAGGGATGATTCAACAATTAATAGGAACCTAATATATCATAAAGATTTTAATAAGTTATATCTAGTCTCTCATCACTATGGTTGTTTTATTGATATCCCTACAACAACATAAAAAAAACCTATAGAAGGAGTTCTGAGAGGTTGAGTCATTTGCTTTTAGTGTCTTCTGATAATAAACTATAAAGCATATAATCAAAACAAGTTTGATGCCATGATGAACTTTCCTTGGAATAATTCTGGGTGATTAAGTTAATTTTCTGTCCATGAAAATATTCTACATATATAGATTACTAGAAAATAGATACTTGTATCATTTTCTTTATTTATCATCCATAGAAAACAGCCAACCAAACAATAATTAAAAATGAAAAATGTTAGTAATTATTCAATCATAATATTTTCTTATTGTGCACATTATTCTTTGTTTAAGAAGATTGTAATTTATTCCTACCTATTTTATCACATTGACAAAGATTTTTCAAGCTGAATGTTTCCACCAAGCTGTTGATAGCATTCTGTGCTGCCTTCCGCTTGGGAATGTGCTATTGTCTACAATTTAATTACCGAGTTATCACACGTTTCCCACGCATATGTTCATAAATTGAATATGTTGTCAATCATTCATTTTTTTCATTCTGCTAAAAATATTTCTATTTCTACCATATGCTGTAGAAACAATTTTTCTTCTTCATTGGTTTTAGAATTTTAGGAAGTTGTCTTTATTGTTTGTCAGTGTTTGCAAACACTTTGAAAATGCTATTTGTCATTTGTATAAAACATCCTAACAACTTTCTGTTGACATGCGCTTTTTTAAGGAAACAATAATTTAAAACGATGGAGAAAAGCTAAAATTAATTTTGCTAAATTTCCTTGTTTCTAACAATTTTTATTCACATGTTTATTGAAAACATACACAATATAGACTCTAATGAACCACTAGTAATTGGCTCTGGCAAGTTCAAGCCTAGTATTCTACAAAATGTAACAAATTGTACAAATTGTATTAATAATGGCTTTTCTCCGTAGCACAGTAGTGGGATATTTTGATATAATTCAAAACCAACCACCATGAAAATTTAACAGCTCAACTTTAGGAAGTAATATATAAAATTAGATTGGAGATTCTCAACATCTGACTTCAGAGAACTATGTAAATTTTTCTTCCACACTTTAAACCAATAAAGAACAGTTACATTTCTTAAGCATGACAGCAACATTTAGAACCTTTCTCTGTCTTATTTTAGATAAATATGAGATCATTAGCCTCTCAACCCTTGATACAGAGACCAATTAGTCTTTTGAGTCACTTAATTCATAGTTTGTTCAGACATTATCAAATATTGTCTACTAAATTTTATTCTTTAGTCTCAAGTTATACAATGAAATGTTAACAGGCTTGAAATTGAGCCTATGAATATAACGACTAGTATGTATTCTAAGGAGGTTTTAAAATTCTTCGAGAATTTAAAAATTAAAATGTCTCTACACTGCTTCATAAGAGATGACCACAATGTGTTATTGCAGCATAACACAATTTCTAATCAGAAATATAGCCAAACAATTTTATTAATACAAGGTTAAGGTCCTCTCTATGCATGGTCCTTGGTTGGGGTATAAGTCTCTGTTGGGTCCCCAGGGCATAGGTTTTTTTGTTTGTTTGGTTTGGTTTGGTTTGGTTGTTTGTCCCCTTGTGGAGCTCCTGTCTCCTCTGGGTCTTTCTATCTCCACCTTCTTTCATAAAATTCCATGCACTCTGCCTAAAGTTTGGCTATGTGTCTCAGCCTCTGCTTCAATACCTTGATCAGTAGAGTCTTTCAGAGGCCCTCTGTGGTAGGCTCTTATCCTATCCCCTGTCTTCTCCTGCTTCTGATGTCTACTGAATTTGCTTTTCAGGATGAAGATTGAGCATGTTGGTAGGGTCCAAAAACTCAGTGTCCAAGTGGGTTCTCTAGTAAGCGGAATAGTGGCAGTATCTGGCATGAACATGGTGACAGGCTCTCTGATCACCTCACCATGTGGGGTGCCAGGCCACAGAGGAAGACAATGCAGCCAGTCCTGATGAGTCCTGATAGGCTAGGAACAGGTAGAAGGGGAGGAGGACCTCCCCTATCAGTGGACTATGGAAAGGGCATAGGAGCTGAAGAGGGAGGGAGTGATTGGGAAGAGACAAGGGAGGGGGCCACAACCAGGATAAAATATATAAAATATAATAAATAACAAATAAATAAATTGGAAAAATACAAGGTTAATATGAAAGGAAACTGTCAATATTACAAATAGAACTTGTCTTAATTTTTACTTAATTATTGTTATTAAAACTTTCTTCCATAACCTTTTCTCCTAAGAACATATGCCCCCTCAAACAACATGTACATTTGCTTTTATGAACTGCAGGTCTAAGTAGTGCTACCTATATGTACACAGTGTGGGTGTGGGGTCAATTGCAAGAGTGTGGGAAACTGGCCAGTAGCCACAGCCTCAGCTGTGTTATCAGCTTCTTGTGTTATCAGCTCTCAACTGCCCGTAGCTCCAGAGTGAATGATAGAGCTTGAAAATTGCTTCCCTATCAATGCTAGAATTTACCTGGCTTTATATTATGCATACCTTGTCTAGGTTATGACCGGTAACTACAGCTGCATGCGTTCATGAGTGTAACAGTCATGTCATATCCAGAAGCCAACATTTCATTGCACTGCTCTCCATACTTCAGATCTTACGTTTGTTCCTACTCCTCTTTAGGAATATTCCCTGAGCCATCACAGGGCCCATTTAAAACTTATTCTCATATATTTGACCTGTTATGTATCTATCCATTGACTGCTGTAAACTGAAAAATAAAGCTCTCTGACAAAAGTTGAGAACAGTGCAGGTATATGGGTATAAACATTGGTATTTTGAAAGAAATTTGACAACATGACAATTCAGTAAAATACCAATTACAAGTTCTTTTCTGACCTTCACAGTCAATGGTATTTTCTCAGGATTACAGTACCATTAAAGAAATTCATGTGGCGAAATTCATAATTCCTCCTATGGAGAAGGTTTCAAATCCAATCACAAAGGTTTACATTACCACACAATCAAGCAAATGCGCACACCTTGCCTGGCAGGTTAGGATTCTAGCATCAAGATGCGGTGATAGGTAGAATTCCTGATATCTTTTCTTCCTAAGTATCCTTCATACCATCTTTTGGCATTATGAAAACTGCACAGCAGGAAGGAATTTTCCTGCTCACTTTTAGGTGGATTTCTCTATGCACTATAGCCAACATGTCTTTGACTTGAGCAATAGGGTCTTAATATGTAGTTATGCAGAGAAACAAAGTGCAGTGACTATGACTTGCGTAGTTTTTGAAACCTCTGAAATCTTCTAAATCAATAACCTGAAGGGAGGTATTCTGTCCCTACTGTGATACTCATCTAATAAATTATAACTTTCTTCTTTGAATGGTATTGTCCATACCTGTTGAGTAATTCTGTCCAAGATTTTTAAATAAATATATATATATATATGTATATATTTTAAAGTTAACTGACTGACTAATGTGTGCTATAAATGTTTTATGCACATTCTTAATTTAGATTATCACACCCAACACTTTCTTTTCACCTCATCACTTTATTATTTGTAAAATCTTTATTGTGGACTTGGCAAGGGGCACGGTGGAGATGAGGGAGGGAGGGAGGAACTGGGAGGGAATGAGAGATCGGGACATGGCTGGGATACAGAGTTAATAAAATGTAACTGATAAGAAAAAATAAAATTCAAAAAAAATCTTTATTATTGTAAAATCTTTTAACACGTAGTATAATTCATTCTTACTCTATATTACATGTCATCAACTATCCCTCCAATTGTACGTTTTAGTTGGGTTTTGAGATAGTGAGCTTCCACATATCTTTGCATATGCCTTTGTATAATGCATAGAAAACATTATTTTATTGCAGTTTACCAGAAAAATACATATTGTTGGGAAATCATAGGATTAAAATAATGAAGAAGGAATACTTTTGGCATCCTTCCACTGAGGAAAGAGCTGTAATAATAAAAATAATTATCTTTTATTTGTCATATTTGGCTTTTGAGGCAATCCTTATGTATGAAGCTCATGTCTAACTCAATACAATGTGTAGAGGAAATTAAAGTCATTAAAATTGAAAATATCTAATAAAATTTAATATATGAAACTCCTCTTGATAACAGAAGAAAAATCTTGACAGTATTGATATATCTTTGAGGAAAGTTAACTCGTTTGGATTGATTTTTACTTTCTATGTTTGCTGAAGTAAGATAATTCAATTGTATGATGGTTTTTATCAGTTAATAGTGACTACATCACTTAGTTCAACATAGCACTGAATTCTTGTTTATTCTGTCTGGCTATGTTGAGAGTTATGGAATACACCCTCAGGAAACTCATTATAACAATATTTACTGTAGAACTGTTGTTGAGGATATTGCTCATTATTTGGCATAACCATTGAGAGCAATATCTCTCCAGAACTGAGAGGTAATGCGTTTCTCTTGAAAACTGTTTTGTTCAAGCTTCTAGTATTTATTTCATATATAACTTTAATCAATACTATAATTAGTATTTGTGCTTTATACAAGTATATACAACAGGGCTGGAAAGATGGGTCAGTGCTTAAAAACACTGGTTATTCTTTTATAGGATTGGATTCAATTTCAAGCAACCATGAGTGACTGGCAGCTATTTTTTTCCTTTTTTAAAATTAATTTATTTTTATTGTTTATACTTTATTCACTTTGTCTCCCAGCTATAGCCCCTTCCTTATCCCCTCCTAGTCCCACATTCCCTCCCTCACCTTCTCCCATGCCTCTCCCCAAGTCCACTGGTAGGGGAGGTCCTCCTTCCCTTCCTTCTAAAGTATACAAGGACATTTGCTCAACCATGTTTGTAGCAGCTTTAGTCATAAGAGCCAGATTCTGGAAACAACCCAGATGTCCCTCAACAGAGGACTATATACAGATTGTGCTACATTTACACAATGGAATACTACTCAGCAATTAAAAACAAGGAAATCATGAAATTTGCCTGCAAATGGTAGGATCTAGCAGAGATCATCCTGAGTGAGTTATCCCAGGAGCAGAAAGATACACACGGTATATACTCACTTATTAGTGCATATTAGAAATATAATATTGGATAAACATACTAAAATCTGAACACCTAAAGAAGCTAAGCAAGAAGGAGGACCCTGAGTAAGATGATCAATACTCACTCAGAAAGGCAAATGGGACTTGAAGCTATTTTTAACTCCAATTCCAGAGTTCTGATCCCTTTTACGGTATTCCTGGGCAGCATAAATTCACATAGTACAGCATCATGCTTGTACAAGCAACCCACATATATTTTAAAATATTTAATCATTCTATATACTCACTTTAATTTTTGCTTATGAATTATATATAAATATTTACATATACATAGTGTATTTCTAAGATTCTGTTTCTTACAATACAAGATAAAATTCAGGCCAAATATTATTTTAAAATATTTATTACAGATATGTAAATATCTTATTTTGTGAAAGAAAGTAGCCAAGGCATTCATATGAAGGCGATAATTTATCAGATTACCAGAAAACATACAATCAAATAACATGTAACAATGTGTGGACTCAACAGGTTATATTTGGTTTTGCATTTAATTCATATATGTATATATGAATAAACATTTGGTTATGTTTGTGTATGTGTGTGTGTGTGCATGGAACAATAATTGATAAATAAGAGATCATAAATTTGACGGAGAGTGGGAAAAGTTTGGTGGGTCAATTTAAAGGGAAGAAAGGAAAGGAAGAAATGTAATTAAAATACAATTCCAAAAATAAAGCAGACAAAAATTTGATTATTTTCTTCCACCATGTGGGTCCTGAATGTTGCCCTGAAATCTCAAATAAACAGGCTTGACAGTGAACACTTGACTCGTTGAGCCATTTTCCAAGCCTCAAACTTGCTATTTTTACAAATTTCGTGATAGTCACAAAAAACCCAGTCATGGAATGCAACGGACCTCTTACTTTGTTCCATTAGAATTAAGCAAGAATATATACCGAAACCACCAGACTTAATAGGAAATAAGATTCACACATTTCACCTTCTACATAATCATTACTCTCAAATTTACCATATTTCTCAAAACAGGTTTCAACATGTTTTGAGTAACATTTTATTAATAACAATGGCTGCCAACAATAGTTTCTATAAGACAGATTAATTAGTACAGCGATATACACTTAATTAACTAAAAAATAATGATAAAGTAATAGTTAAACAGTACGTGTTTGAATGAGTGTCGCTAATGCATACTCAGTACACATTGCTAGACAAATAGGATTAATTTCTTTGTTGGGTCTATGTAGAGAGTAAATGATGCCTAGTCATTTCTCTAAATATTTAATTATAAGTTTGAATAAATCAATTGAATTCCAATTCCAGAGTTCAGTTACAGACATATATTGGACAGCTACAATATTCCTCGCTAAGGAAAATAAAGAATGCCAAGAAGAATGGCTGATTCATAAAAAGAAGAAATAATTGAAGTTAGACATTAAGTGAAGTATAAATGAAGATGCACATGCACTTGGGAATTTATGAAATGACCAAAGAAAGGCATAAGGTGGCACAAGTTAAACATAAAGATACAGAATGCACTATCATAAATCTTTTAATGTGCATTACAAATTTAAGATACACAGCTACAGAGAATAAAGTCTTCAAGATGCATTGACTTGGCATGGAATCGACATCCTCAGATTAGCATTTGCAAATTTCATTCTCGATACTGGACAAGAAATATTTGAGTACTATAAATGTGAAATCAAGAAAGTCTGTTGCTATTTTCTAGGTCCAAAAGTGGTCATTTTTTAATAGCTTGATGACACTGGAATAACTTTAGGTGTCAATTTTATAATAGGCTGAAGTTCAAACCTATAGTTTATATTGAAGATTATAAAGAATGCATTACTAAAAGGCTTTAAACATGGTCTTGACTCTTTCCACATACTATAAAAGACTTCAGAGATATAAGGGAGGGAACTGCAGCGGAGATACAAAGTGAATAAATTGTAATAAATGAATATATAAATAAAATAAAATTTAATTTTTTTAAAAGGGAAAAAATAAAATTTACAATTAAAAAACAAACATTGCACTAAATGGCAACATAAATTCTAGGCTCACATGTGACCAAAATTTTCTACAGAAAGTTTTACTTCTGGATGAATTACATTAAAGATTTTCTTAGTATCAAAATTCACCACAATGAAGTCTTTTGTTCTACTTCGGGTGTTAGAGAAAAAGAGAGAGAGAGAGAGAACGAGTGAATAGAGAAAACAGGTGTCACTTTGCAGAAGAAACAAGTAATTGACCTGTCTCATACTGCTGAAAGGAACAGGCTAGCTTTACAGGTTTCTTTATAAATTCTATACCCCATGTTAAACTAAATTCTCCCAGCACTTTTACAGAAAGCAGGATGAGGAGTGGATGAATTGATACAAGACCCCACACCATTGCAAAGGAATTCAAAAGGTCTCCTCGCTGCTGTGGAGGAGTGTCCTACCTTCAGTACATTGCCTGGTAACCGGTCCAGACTTCACAGCTCCCCACCCACATCGGGGCAGGACCAGATGGACTTGGTGCCTAAAATGAACCAATCACTTTAAAACTCAGCTACCCAATCCAGTCTTGCCAAGCTTGCAACCTTCGAGATTCCCGCCTCTCCTTCCTTTACAAACCTCAGACTTCCATCTCTCCTTGCTGTTCCTTGCTGGTTTTGTGGGGGGGCAGCCCCATCGCAGGATGGCTCAATTAAACCTCTTGTTGTTGCATTGATAATCGGACTCCTGAGTTCTCTTCATTCCCCTCTGTAAATTAGGGACCCCTTGGGCCTAACACTGCCTTTGAAGATGGACACATTTACAAGCAAAAACCAACATACACAGCTGTGCTCAAAAACTTGCCCAAAGTATCCTGCACATGCTGTAAAATAAAACAATAAAATTGTAAAATGATTAAAAACAATTCACTTCTAAATTAAAAGTCCAGAGACAGCACATAAAAATGAAGAGTAATCATTATGTAACCTTATGTAAAATAAATTGATTTATGAGCAGAAAGCACATATCCACAGAAATAATAAACTATACCTCAGTAGCTAACCTAAGGACTAACACATACCAGCAATACAAAAACTATAAATAAGAATAATGTTTAAAAAAGAAATTTTAAAATTTGTAGGTTTTCAAATCTACACATTTCCAAAGACATTATTGAAGAAACTTTTCTCTAAAGAAATATCATTCACAAATATATTACAGTGGAAAAAAACAAAGAGTGAATTTAATGGAACACAAGTGAATATATCATCAAACATTCCCTTAAAATGATCTGACATGGAAAATATTAGGTTTAAGAGCCAAGTAATAGCCTCTCATGTCTCATCAGGACTGTCTGGATCCTCTTTCTCTGTGGCCTAGTAAGGATACCTGGTCAGGAGGAGGTGATCAAAGAGCAGGCAACCAAGATCATACCAATGACTGTTCTTGCTCCCCTTACTAAGGAACACCTTGGGGACTGAGCTGCCAAAGGGCTACATTGAGCAAGGTGTCTAGGTCCCCTCTATACATGGTTACGGTCAGATAGTAGGGGAGGAGGAGCTCCTCTGTTAGTGGACTAGAGGAGGGACATAGAAGAGGAAGAGGGATAGAGGGTAGGACCTGGAGGAGATGAGGGAAGGGGCTACAGCTGAGGTAGAAAATAAATAAATTGTAAATAATGATAATAATAAAGAAAACAATGTTGTATTTTCTTTTTATTATTATTATTATTATTATTATTATTATTAATTACAATTTATTCATTTTATTGTTATAATTGTTATTTACAATTTATTCACTTTGTATGCCAGCTATGGCCCCCTCCCTCATCTCCTCCCAGTCCCACTCCTCCCTCTCTGCTCCTCCCCTTTCCTTCTTCCCTAGTCCACTGATTAGGGAAGTCTTCCTTCCCTATTGTCTGACCCTATTCTATCAGGTCCCATCAGCACTGCCTGGATCCTCTCCCTCTGTTGGTTGAATAGGTCAACCTATTAGGGAGAAGTGATCATGGAGCAGGCAACAGAGTTCGGGTCAGAGACTGCCTTTTCTCCACTTCCTAGAAGACCCACATGGAGATTCAGCTGTCTATGGGCTACATCTGAGCAGGGGGTCTAGGTCAAAAGAAAGAATTTTCAACAAATGGTGCTGGTCTAACTGAGTGTCCAAATGTCAAAAATGCAAATAGATCTATATTTGTCACCCTGCACAAAACGCAAGACCAAATGGATCAAAGTAACACCAGATACACTAAATCTATTAGGAGAAAAAGTAGGGAAGAGCCTTAAACGAGACTTCCTCAACAGAAAGCCAAAAGCTCAGCTTCTAAAACCAACAATTAATAAATGGGACCTGTTGAAATTGAAAATTTTCTGTAAGGCAAACATGACTCATTGAAAGCCATTTGCCCAAACCATACAATCAATACTATTTGGAAAATACTTAAAATTGTAAATACTATTTCATAGTCACAGGCTACTATTTTACCAGTCAGCTATCAGAAATGACATATGAATATAGACATTGTAGAATTATAAAAATGTGCTTCCTTACAGGGTGCCCCTGGAATTTGTGAATCTATGTTGTCAAGGTGATACCTGTGGAGTTTTCAGTTGCTTGTCCCAATCTATTCTAAATCCAGAGAATTAATGTCCTCTTTTGTAAATTTGACCCTAATGTTAAATTCTTTCCTCAGACCAATAGATAGTTTTCATGAAAACATCAGGGATTATAATAACATAACTAACTATAGCCATGGCAATAATAATAATAAAATAAATGGTGATGATGATAATAATAAGTAAGAAGAGTAAAAACTTTATTTTCTAGCCATATTTTACCATAGTTTACATAAAATATTAACTCATTTGCTATGCTAAGAGATAAGAAAAGTTTTGTTACCTTTTCAAAGCCATTATGCTTTCTAATTTAATACAAGAAATGACAGAATCATATATCTGTGTTTATATACAATGTCTTTGTTAAAAAATAAAGATATGAGAAATGCAAACATTCTCATTCTTGAGAGACTGGTGGTGAGTTTGAAGGTCTACTCTATACTTTAAGCTATAGATATTAAAGACTACTTTGCAATAAGATCCCTAGAGAAAATGTATGCTAAAGAACAGCAAGGAATTTATTCTACCATAGGAGATAGGGGTTCATTTATACATAAACATTAAGATGTCAATGCAGCTTAAAGAGAAGTGCTGGTGGGCGCTTTAAATGGACTGTAAATGCAGGGGTTTTACCATGTGAGAAAGTGAAGGTAAATGGCAATGTGTGGAAATAAATTCATGATGCATATTCAAAAAGGTCAAAATCCGTAAAATATCAAGGTCTTCCACATGTTTTATACATATTTATCTTAACATTGAAAAAAGTAAACAAAGTCCTTTGGATTAGAAATTGGTATTGGACAAACAATGGGTCAGAACAGATTTCTCCTATATTATCTAAATTTAAATATGCCTCTTTTTTTGAAAGGCATTTATTGTGGGAGAGGAGACATACACATGCAGAGGACACATAGAGGAAAAAGGCCCTCTGCAGAGCAGAGTGGCGCCTCAGAAAGGAAAAAAAAAAAAAAAAAGTCCACTCTCTTCTCCAGGACTAGAATTTAAAAATCTCTGAAGAGTTTTTCTCCTTTAATTTAGGATTGGTCAGTTTGAAGAAATGAAGGAGTGGCTGATTGGCCCATAACTATTGCATAACTATCCTAACCATGCCTTGAACTTGCTGAGCTACTCCATCAGCAGGGGACCAGCTGTTGGAAGACAAAGCTTACAAGGCTTCTTTTAAGCTGGCATGATTTTGTCTCAAGTCAGAGTACCAGAAGAGAACAAGCCATCTTGGAAATCCCTTAGTAAAGGGTTCAGGGGCTGTTTTTGATATGAAATCAGTCACTGTCTTTTTGTTCATGTCCCCCTGGGTGTGTGTGGGGGAGGCGGAGTACAGCCTTGCCAGGCCACAGAGGAAGATAGGTGTTAGAGCCAGCCCGGATGAGACCTGATACACTATGGTCACATAAAAGGGAAGGAGTTCCTCTCCTATCAGGGGACTAGAGAAAGGGCATAGGGGAGAAAAGGGAGGGCTGGTAGGACTAGGAGGAGACCAGGAATACAAAGCAGGATACAAAGTGAATAAACTGAATAAAAATAATAAATTTGTGACAATAAAAAGAAGTATGTTTAAGTTTACCTTCCTATGAGCACTTTTCTGTGTTCTGAAACCCTGAAAAATTAGTGAGTCTCTTTAATAATATGAATAAGTAAGATGAACTAAATATTTGTCTGGACATATTATAAGCCAGGCTCTTTGTGGACATTGTGTATATATATCAACACATTTAATCTTCTACATAGCACTGGGAATTGGATATGCTAATTTCCATGATACAGATGGATGATCAAAAATGCATTTTAAAATTTTTGGTCCCACAATTTGCCTGCAAAATTCAAGATTTCCTCATTTATAATTGTTGAGTAGTATTCTATTGTGTAAAAGTACCACAATTTCTGTATCCACTCTTCAACTGAGGGACATCTGGGTTGTTTCCAGGTTCTGGCTATTACAAATAAAGCTGCTACAAACATGGTTGAGCAAATGTCCTTCTTGTGTACTTGAGCATCTTTTGGATACATGCCTAGGAGTGGTATAGCTGGATCTTGAGGAAGCACTATTCCTAATTGTATGAGAAAGTGCCAGACTGATTTCTAAAGTGGTTGTACATGTTTGCATTCCCACCAGCAATGGAGGAGAGTTCCCCTTTCTCCACAACCTCTCCAGCATGTGTTGTCACTTGAGTTTTTTATCTTAGCCATTCTGGTGGGTGTCAGGTGAAATCTCAGGGTCCTTTTGAATTGCATCTCTCGATGCCTAATGACATTGAGCATTCCTTTAAGCGTTTCTCTGCCATTCTGTATTCCTCTACTGAGAATTCTCTGTTTAGCTCTGTATCCCATTTTTTAATCGGATTGCTTGATTTGCTGCTTTTTAACTTCTTTAGTCCTTTATATATTCTGGATATCAGTCCTCTGTCAGATATAGGGTTGGTGAAAATCCTTTCCCAGTGTGTAGGCTGTCGTTTTGTTTTGATGACTATGTCCTTTGCTTTATAAAAGCTTTTCAGTTTCATGAGGTCCCATTCATTGATTGTTGCTCTTAGAGCCTATGCTGTTGATGGTCTGTTCAAGAAGTTGGGACCAAGAAAAGATCATCCTGAGTGAAGTATCCCAAAAGCAGAAAGACACACATGGCATATACTCACTTATATAAACCTATAAGATAGGATGAACATACTGAAATCTATTTACCTAAAGAAGATTAAACAAGAAAGAAGACCCAGTGTATGATGATTAATCCTCACTTAGAAAGACAAATGGGATGGACATTGGATGTAGGAGAAAACAAGTAACAGGACAGGAGCCTACCACAGAGGGCCTCTGAAAGACTACCTAGCAGTGTATCAAAGCAGATATTAAGACTCATAACCAAACCTTTGGCAGAGTGCAGGGAATCCAAAAAAAAAAAAAAAAAAAGGGGGGGGAGGGAGGGAGTTAATATGACCTGGAGAGGACAGGAGCTCCACAAGGACCAAATATCTCTGGGCACAGGGATCTTTTATGAGACTGTTTTTCCAAACAAGGACCATGTATGGATACAACCTAGAACCTCTGCTCAGTTGTAGTCCTTGGTAGCTCAGTATCCAAGTGGGTACCCTAGTAAGAGGAACAGGGACTGTTCCTGACATGAACTCAAAGGCTAGGTCTTTGACCTCCTGCCCCCCACCCCTGAGGTAGGAGCAGACCTGCTAGGCCACAGAGGAGGACTTTGCAGCCAGTCCTGAAGATACCTGATAAACCAGTATCATCCCCTGTCAGTGGACTTGGAAAGGGGCAGGGAGGAGATGAGGGAGGGAGGGTGTAATTGGGAGGGAAAGAAGGAGTGGCATACAGCAGGGATATAAAGTTAACAAACTGTAACTAATATTAAAAAAAAAAATTTAAATTGGAGAAAAAAAAAATTTTGGCCCAGATGTTCATGACATCAACACATCTTTCCAAGTATTAAAACCAGGAAACACTGGTCACTCAGAAGGTACTATAAATGTCTAATGAAGAACAGAATTGACTAAAAGTTGTCATTTCCACCAGGATATAGGAAAGATCATGTTCATTTTTATATCTTTATTTCATCACATCCCAGGGCATGTGTATTGAATTCACTGTTTGTCAGCAGAACTCAGATACCCCTAATGTGTGTTTAAGTCAGTAGAATGACATTTACATGGCATGCTCTTGATATGTCAAATGGAACAACAGTTCACAAAGAAAAACAGATGAAAGAGTGAACTTTACAAATTCCACTATCCACACAGCAAAACACACAGACTAAATTGATTATAGTTCCAGACACCTGAGGCATCTGATTGTGAATATAAAATCAAGGACTAATATTTTTTACACCTCTTTGTGCCTGAAGCTAGGAAGAAAAACACATGCAACTTTAATTTTCTTTAGCACTGCTATCAGACTCCGTACTCTTTGAACTCTTCTTCCATATCAGTTTTTCTGTCCAAAACTTTTAAATTATTCCATTTTTTGTTTTCAAATTTTATACCTACAGCTTTCTTGGGTCCATGCATGTAATACTTTTAAGAGGGTAGAACAAGAATAAAAAATACTAATACTCCAGTTAGAGTCTGGAGTATGATGTTGATTTATCCTGGTAACCATACTTTTTAAATGGCCACACCTATTAAGTTTTTAAAAGTCCATTGTGAATAACAAGTTAGAAAACCACCACAGTTTTTCATGTAAGAGACTTTTTTGAATAGAAATAAATACATGGCTTTGAATTTGGAGAAGGAGCTAGGAATTAGAGTCAGGACATGCTTTCTAAATTAAAACAACAAAAAAAGTCTGATAGATATGTAAACTGAAGACATATTGCTAGCTATAATTTTGAAATCCATATTTCTTCAGTGAATAGTCTCACACGATACAAAAACAGTTAAAATCTATAAGTGGTGATACATAGATGACTTCTAGTTTGAAATAATATTGTAGCTCAGTTGTCTGTTCCTTGATCATTTCTCCCTGGTGGGGGAACCTAGCCAGCCCACAGAGGAAAAGAATCCAGGCAGTTTTGATGGGACCTGAGGGTCAGAGAGTAGGGGGAGGAGGACTTCCATTATAGGTGGACTAGGGGAGAGGAATAGGGAAGGAAGGGGGAGGGAGGGTGGAACTGGGAGGAGTTGAGGGATGGAGCTACAGCTGGGATAAAAAGTTAATAAATTGTAAGTAATGATGTTGATGATGATGATGATGATGATGATGATGATGATGATGATGAAAAGAAGAAAATGGAAGACTGTTTTAAGTATTAATCACCCACTTGCTGGTTTGTACTTTGGGACAAACTGTAAAACAGTGTATAAAATCCATTTCTGGCAAACATATATATTTCTTATGTATGTTGCAGAGCAAAGATTAGAATATTAAGATAATTTTAGTAACATACGTAGTTGAACAAATTTAATATTTTTATTAATAGAAGAAACATCTTAGAATTTTTCTATTTCTAGGTCTTCACAGCAATATATTTTCAGGTAAGGCAGGTGTTACAAAGTGATTTTTTGAAATAGATGAATGTAATGGCTACATTTAAGGATAAATTAATGAACATGTGCCTCATATTGTTAATAAAAAAGGAATCTGAGAAACAAACTCAGTTATAAATGTCTTTTAAGTTATCTCATCTACACACACAGGCCCTGGAATACTGTCAGTGTTTATCTCCAAATCCAGGCAGAGCTTGCTTGCTTGCTTGCTTGCTTGCTTGCTTGCTTGCGTAACACACTAAAAATATGTATGAAATTATAACTTTATCTTTACAGGTTACTGTTGGATGCTATTCAAGAGTGCAAACACTTTCCATAAAAGTGAAAACAAATCTTAAATTAGTCTTGGACAATTTTTACTATCACGTTTCAGCTTGGAAACAATTTTACTTAAATTTATTTTGATAAATCATAAGGCATTTATCAGCAAACAAAGGATAATTAAAGGCATATGTCACGTAGTCTTTGATTTCTAGTGTTTTTATTCCTCAGTCTCCTGAGGCTTATGTTTTTCATTTCCTATACTCTTTTCACTATATACAAGCAAGCATTTATCCTGATTCAGCAAAGTGCATTTTTACTACAGTTCCTGTTTTCCCATCAGTAATAATGGTACAGCATCATGAAACGAGTGCTTGGACCCTCTGAATAAATAAGGTAAGCATTCCATTTCTCAAGAAAAGTCATAAACACAGCTCCTTTTAGAGTGAGCTCATCCCATAAATTTCTTCTGGTCCATTACAATGTCCCACATTGTTCTTACAGATTGATAACTGTGCACCTCAGCATTAATGAAAAGGTGTGATGTGTTCTCACTAAGAAAGTGTGTTTGGAGAGATTTAGTCTCAGATTTTACAATCATTTTATAATGTTCGATAGCATTAATGATATGAATGGGCCATCTTTATTATTATATGCATACTTGGAAGATTCCTAATAAAGTCACAACAAATAGAGATTGTGCTTTGTCCTCTGTGATTTTGCTAGAGGGAAAATGACTTCATCTGTTTTCTTTCATCCTTATATTTACATTATAAAACAGTTAAATGGATTTTACAGGATATAAAGTATAGCAAACTCTTATCAAACTTGCCATAAACTCAGTGTCTACTTTAGGCTAGCTATGAGTCACGTGTAAGTGATGGAAATCTAGGCTCTCAGCTTCACACACTGTCAACTTTAGTGTGCCAAAAAAAATCACCTTTTTTTTTTTTTTTTTTTTTTTTTTTTTTTTTTTAGTGCCAGGTCTATGTTCCAAAGGGCTCTGGGGCTCTGGGAAATACTAATCTGCTGCCAGAATTCAAAAGCATTGACGACAACAAATAGATACGTCTGCAAGGAACAGGCGTGAATGAGATACTTTATGAAAACTACTGGGAATAAAAGGTAAGACTCACACATTAAGGAAGAAAACTAGTTCTTAGGTTGGGCTGAAATGGCTCCAAAACCTAGTGTGATCTGCATTTCAAATAACCTGGCTTCTTGGAATTTTTCTTTCCTAGTTCAAATGAGTTTGCACTTTAAGGCTTGGTAAACGTCAAATCTCCTTAAACTTAAAAAAAAAAAAAAATCCACTAAGTGCTCATGGGTGTTGGGCCACCCTCTCAGGTGCCACACCCTCAAAGCAAATGGACTATCCTTCCCATAGAGGCCACCAACTGTCCATCAACTCCTCAGCTAACGGGGGGGGGG
>NW_026591086.1:34223274-34332683 GCF_907164565.1 Psammomys obesus
TGATGAAAAACTTCGCTATGCTCTTACCCACACTCCATTTTTTGTTTTAAAAAAAAAAAAATTTTTTTTTTTTTTTTTTTTTTTTTTTTTTGCCTGTAGGCTTGTGAATTCAGAATTTCAGTCACAATGACAATATGAAAGAAACTATGGAAGGTAGACACTGGCATTTATAATCATTGTCCAAACCAGTCTCTTTTGAGGTTAAGAATATATCAGTAATCATTTCTGGGGATTCTGAGACATTCCTGTTAAATGTAAAATGCAATTCTTTTTTTAACACATGTAATTTAAAAGACACTTATAGGAGAGATGCTCAGATATGCTTAATAATCACTTGTGCCAACAGGAGCCTAATTATAGTATAGAGAAAACACCCATAAGCAAGTAACTTGTTTTTGTGTAGGAGACTGCTTCTTAATTTCTGCATTTAAAACTGAAATACTAGTCTTCATTAAAATTTTGGCTATATGTTTTCAAACCATCTGAAGACAGAGTTGTATGCTAAGGACATGATCAGTTTGAGAATACAGAATACTGTTCAGTCCTTTCATGGATATCATGAATATTAAGCTTGTCAAATAACAACCTCACTGTCAAGATACATGGGGAAAATTCCTCCAGTGAAAAATAAAAATATTTAAATAGGTCCCTAAAATTATAAGTAAAAATTGATAAATAATGTTCTGAATAAAAGATTATCCATCATAATCAGGCATGGCGGCACATGACTTTAATTTCAGTAGTTTGTAAGCTGAAGCAGACAGGTAGATCTCTTTGTGTTTGAAACATCCTGATCTACATAAGAGTCTGTTGCCCACAAGCACTACATAGTGAGACCCTACCAAAAAAGTCTATCTGTACATTATAATATTAAACTTCATATTTAAGTCCAAGGCAAAACCCTATGACTTACAGAGAAAAATATATTCACTGATTTAAATAATACTGCAAAATAAATATATTTACAAAAATCCATTTTTCTGTGTATAGGATGACACCACCTTATCAACTGATATTTCTTTTCCATAAAAGTATAATAGTGAATGTCATTTAGTAATAAATACTTGATAACCAGAGAACATTAGTAGTCTTGAATTTACATTTATTAGTTATAAAAGTGAAGGTATGAATGTAATAAATAACAGGATTTTTTCACTGATAGATAGATTTCCTTGAACATTTAAATGTTTGATTCTCAAAACATTTTAACAAAGGAAGGTGGGAAAGAGTGCCCATACAATGTGTTTCACTTGAGTTCTTTACCTCCAGTGATCCTGTATTTTAGTAAAGTATAGAAATAAAGATATAACAAAATGTCAATTTTGTCTCAGGCATAATATTAAACTCTAGGTACTATATGAATGAATTCTTCTACAACTTCTGGATGTATTTTGAAAGCTACTGTCATTTAGATCTTTCCTCTGATTTCTACCATCTTTAAAGAACCAGGCATATTTGTATGCATGGAACAGATGGAATACTGGAATTTGGTTTTAAAGATGTTAATGAAATGATTAGAAGTTTACTCACAAATTAATGGGATGAAGACCTCTCTTTTCTAATTGCCAACAATTTCACGAGTCAAGCATTCATAGAGCTAGTGTTTAACATTGAGAACTGCCTACAGACAAGGCAAAAGTCAGAAGGTACAAAGAGCTCTGTGTTTCTCAAGCTGGGATTAAAATTGGATATAAATTAGATATTACTAGAGAATGTAAACACAAACAAAATAACTTGGTGACGTTTTTATGAAATGACAAATTTATATGCCATTTTAAATTATGAAAACATGACCAAACTTGTTAAAACTTATGAAATTTTTGGTGACAATTAGTGAAATCATTCAGCTATGCTGCTTTAGAATAAAATGCAGTTGGGTAATAAGTTTTAACAACAAAATGAAAATAAACATAGTGTTAGGAAAGATACAAGTTGATATAACATCAAAATATGCTTAGTTATGCTAAGAAAGACTTTTGTTATGTAATTCAATATTTACCAGTCAGCTATTGCAGAAATAATCCAAATATAAATGGTGTCAATGCCTATAAACCTCATTACACTTTGAGTCATTGGGTCATTATGATAACCATTGTAAAACATCAATTAAACATTCTCATTTTTAGTAGATCCCATCTCAACTATGGTCTAGACTAATAATAATTGTTAAGAATATATCTTAGCTGAATATTGAGATAGATTCAAATTTTCTGAGAAAGTGACAAAATGAAAAAGTTCCTCTGGACGTATCTCCATGCATGATCTCAAGCTCCACCATAGAGCAACAATAGTAAACACTGCATGGTACTGGCACAGAAACTGACTGGCAAATTAACTGAATTGAATCGAAGAACGAGATATTAACCAAAACACCTACAGAAACCTGATTTTTGACAAAGAAGACAAAACTATACAATGAAAAAAGACAGCATCTTTAACAACTGGTGCTACTCTAACAGGATGTCTACATGCAGAAAAAATGCAAATAGATCCACATTTATCACCCTGCACAAAACAAAAGTCCAAGTGGATCAAAGGCCTCAACATAAAACAAGACACATTAAATCTGTTCGAAGAGGAAGAGAAGAGCCTTGAACTCATTAGCACAGAGACAACTTCCTGATCAGAACACATAGTTGAGCAAGTGTCTTTCTGGTATGGTGGAACATATTTAAGATACATGCCCAGAAGTAGTATAGCTATGCCTTGAGGTAGAACTCTTCTCAATTTTCTGAGAAACCAATTTTCTGAAAAACAGATTGGCTTCCAAACTGGTTGTACAAGTTTGCACTCCGGCCAGAAATGAAGGAGGGTTCCACTTGTTCCACATCCTCACCAGCATGCACTGTCCCTTGAGTTTTTTATCTTGGCCATTGTGCCTGGTAGAAGATGGAATCTCAGACTCATTTTGATTTGCATTTCTTTGATGACTAAGGATGTTGAACATTTGTTTAAGTGCCTCTTGGCCATTAGAGATTCCTTATTGAGAATTCTCTGTTTAGCTTTGTATCCCATTTTTAACTGGGTTATTCCATCTGTTGGTATTTAATTTCTTGGGTTGTTTATATATTTTGGATATTAGCCCTCTGTCAGATATAGCGTGGGTAAAGTTCTTTTCCCATGTTGTAGGCTGTTGGTTTGTACCATTGATGGTGTCCTTTGCCTTGCAGAAGCTTTTCAGATTCCCCTTTACTAATTGTTGATCTTAGAGCCTGAGCTGTCTCCTATACTAATGTGTTCAAGGCTCTTCTCTGCTTTCTCTTCTAATAGATTTAATGTATTTGGTTTTGTGTTGAAGTCTTTGTTTCACATGGACTTGAGTTATGTGCAGAAAGATAAAGATGGATCACTTTTCCTTCTTCTGCATTTGAACATCCAGCTAAACCAGTGCCATCTGTTGAAGATGTTTTCTTTTTCCAATTGTAGGGTTTTTGCTTTTTTGTCAAAAATCAAGTGAAGAACCCTCTGTCAATACAGAAAATCGAAAAATGATTATGACAGACATGCCACATCACTTTATGCTCTTCACATGTACTCTAAACACACAACTTCAGTCACGTATATCTGAACCAGACACACACATGTTAATTCAGTCTTCACATACAGTCATAGGCAAGATAATATCTTGTCTTTTTTACTTCATTTCTTTCCTTTTGTTGAACACTAATTTTTTTCTCACATATATGTCCAGATTATGCTTTTCCCTTCCCTCTCCTCCTCCCTGTCCCCTCTCCCTTCCCTTCTAGATCTATCCATCCCTTATGTGTCTCATTAGAAAATAGATTTCTAAAAGATAACAATACAAAACAATGAATATAATATATAAGAAAAAAATTTATTCCTTTGGAATTAGATAAAACATTCAAACAGAAGGGCAGAAGGAAGAGAGCCCAAGAGAAGGTGCAAGAAACAGAAGCTCACTTGTTCTCATACTCAAGACGTTCATAAAAATACTAAACTACTATCTTAAACCTGCTGTGAGTTGGTGTGCCAAGATGGGTTAGTACCCATAGGGAGCCTTCCCTTCTCTGAGAAGAAAGGAATGGGGGAAAGAGGGGAAGGGCTTGTGAGGGTAGGACTGGAAGAGGGCTGCTGATCTGGATGTAAAGTGATTAAATAAATTAATTAATGAAAATTGAATTTAAAGTGTGTATTTTCTCTGTACTCACTGAAGATAAGCTCAACAAATAGAAAAAAAACAAAAATAATGTACTGATCATATACTGAATCATATACAGCTACCAATTCTTATTAATAAAAATTTTAAGATAATTTTAATGAACTTTTAATTGCTTATTAGCTTCTAAAATATTCATGAATTACTTAAATGGCTGAATTTAGAAGATAATATTATTATTTTATTTGTAATTTATAAATTTTGTCTGAAATATAGGTATGAAATAATTTGGGAAAGGTCATATGATTAAAGGAAGTGCTGACCTGGAAGTTAGGGTTCATGTTCTCACTGATTCTACTGGAATTTCTTTTTCACTACAGAGTCACTATCAATAATAAATTATTCATAAATTATGTGTATAGCAGAACAATAGTATTTGTTTTTCTCCAATGTTCCTGACCTATTTAACTTCAGCTTCTTCACTTCGAGAGCAAAATCAAGGATGGGTTCATCTCATAGACTCAGTCTTTAATATTATCAGATATTGATTAGTCTTACAAGTTTTGTGCCACTACTGAGCCAGGGCATCTTATAAGCAATACACTATTGTAGATCAAAGGGTTTGTATCTGGGTTGCTGTTTACCTTTTTCCTTTGGTAGTGTTCAGAGTTCCTTCTAGTACCATGAACAATAATCCATAGGTGTGAAGACACCTAGGTAGTCACCAGCTCTATTAATCTGTGTTTAATTAGTTGTGTAGATGTTGTCCTCAGCCATAGGGACTTAATAAAATGATTCTTAATGTCATTATACTATACTCATAGACCAGTGTCTTTCTCAGCCATCATCAGAGAAGCTTCCTTCTGCAGTAATATGGTAGCTAATACAGAGACCTGCAACTGTAAACTGTTAAGTCAGTGTGAAACCTTGGAACATTTTGTCCTAAATGGGATGTCTCTAACAATTACCTCTCCTTAGTTGTCACAGAACCTTGACAATATATATAATAATAAACTCTTCATTTTTCTTTTTACCTAAACAAATGTTTCATGTCTAGTTATTTTTCCCAAAACACAAGAGCCTAGAAATTTCAATGGGTATCCTGAGCCTCAAATTTGAACCTATAATATCATCTAGGTGTCTTTAAACACAGTATCAGAAATTTTATTTGCCATATTTCATTTTCACTGTTACAGATCTTGCTATTTCAGAAAAAGAGAGAGAGGCCTCCCATAGATATCAACCAGCCTCAGCATACCAAGTTACAGTAAGACTAGGTGTATCTTCTTCTATTGAGGCTAGACAAGACTGCTCAATTAAGAGAAAGGGATCCAAAGGGAGGCAATGTTGTCAGAGACAGCCCTTGTTCCCACTTTAGGACTCCCACATGAAGACCCAGCTGCACAACTGGCACATATACATCTAGGGTCTAGGTCTGTCTCATGTATGCTCTCTGGTTGGCAATTCAGTCTCTATGAGCCCTTATGGGACTGGGTTAGTTGATTCTGTAGGTTTCCTTGGGGTGTCCTTGACCCCTCTGGTTCCTTCAATCTTTTCTCTTCCTCTTCCAAAGGGTTCCTCAAGCTACACTTAATGTTTGGCTGTGTGTCTCTGCATCAATTTCCATCAGTGACTGGGTGAAGCTAGGCTCCTGTATGAAAGTATGGCAGAATACCATTAATAGTTTCAGGGATAGGATTCCTCTCATGACATGCATCTCATGATAGGCCAGTCATTGGCTGATCCTTTTCTCAAATTCTGCTCCCCGTTCTACCCCTGCACTTCTTATAGGCAGGACAAATTTTGGGTAAACGTTTTTATGTCATGGTTGGTATCCTAAACCCTCCATTGGAAGTCTTGCCTCATAAAGAAGAAGACTGCCAGTTCAGGGTCCATATCTCCCATTGTTAGCGTTCTTAGCTAGGGTCACCATCATAGATTTCTGGAAGTTTCCATTGTCCTATATTTCTAGCTCATCTCAGAGATGACCCCCAATCCAGTTGTCTCTCCCAGTGCTCTCTTCTTTTATCCTCCGCAAATCACATGCCTCCTCTTCCCATTCTCACACTCTCCCTCACCCAGTTCCCTTTCTCCATCCAACTCAGTGAGATCCCCTTTCTCAGTGAGAGTCAAGGATCCCCGCTGGGGTCAGCCTTGTTACTTGGCTTCAAAGGGTCTATGGTTTGTAAGGTGGTTATCCTTTACTTTATGACTAGTATCCACTTATAAATGAGTTCATACCATGTTTG
Organism: Psammomys obesus; assembly: GCF_907164565.1. NCBI lineage: Eukaryota > Metazoa > Chordata > Mammalia > Rodentia > Muridae > Psammomys > Psammomys obesus. The sequence continues at coordinate 34,229,641 of NW_026591086.1, forward strand.
TTTTGCTGAGTCTGTATTACTTCTCTCAGGATGATCTTTTCTAGTTCCATTCATTTGACTGAAAATGTCAAGATATCATTGATTTTTTTAAACAATATTTTTTATTTTATTATTTATTTTTTATTAATTACACTTTATTCACTTTGTATCCCCCCAGAAACTCCTCCCCTTCCTATTCCACCCTCCCTCCCCTTTCTTCACGCATGCCCCTCCCTAAGTCCACTGATAAGGGAGGTCCTCCTCTCCTTCCTTCTGATCTTAGTCTATCAGATCTTATCAGGAGTGGCTACATTGTCATCTTCTGTGGCCTGGTAAGGCTGCTCCCCACTCAGGGGGAGGTAATCAAATAGCAGGCCAATCAGATTATGTCAGAGGCTGTCCCTCTTCCTATTACTATGTAACCCACTTGGACACTAAACTACCATGGGCTACATCTGTGCAGGGGTCTTAGGTTATCTTCATGCCTGGTATTTGGTTGGAGTATAAATCTCTGGGAAGACCCCTGTGTTCAAACTTTCTGGTTTTGTTGCTCTCCTTGTGGAGCTCCTATCCTCTCCTGATCTTACTATTTCCCACTTCTTACATAAGATTCCATGCACACTGCCCAAGAGTTGGCCATAAGTCTCAGCATCTGCTTTGATAGTCTGCATGACAGAACCTTTTAGTGGCCCTCTGTGGCAGGTTCTCAGCCTGTTTCCTGTTTTCTCCCTCCTTTGATGTCCTTCCTCTTTGCCCTTCAGGATGAGCATTGAACATTTATTCAGGGTCCTCTCTCTTGATTAATTTCTTTATATGTACAGATTTCAGTAGGTTCATTCTATATTACATGTCTATATGAGTGAGTATATACTGTATGTATTTCTGCTTCTGGGACAGCTCACTCGGGATGATCCTTTCTAGGTCCTACCATTTATCTGTGAATTTCATGATTTCCCTGTTTTTATTGCTGAGTAATATTCCATTGTGTAGATGTACCACAATTTCTGCATCCATTCTTCAGTTGAGGGGCATCTGGGTTGTTTCCAGCTTCTGGCTATTACAAGTAAATCTACTACAAACATGGTTGAGCAAATGTCCTTATTGTGTACTTGATCCTCTTTTGGATATATGTATAGGAATGGTATGGCTGGATCTTGAGGAAGCTCTATTCCTAGTTGTCTGAGAAAGCGCCAGATTGATTTCCAGAGTGGTTGTTCAAGTTTACATTCCCACCAGCAGTGGAGGAGAGTTCTTTAATGGCTGAGTAATAATCCATTGTGTAAACATATCACATATTTTTTAATTCATCTTTTGTTTGAGGGACATCTAGTTTTTTTTCCCAGTCTCTAGCTATTAAAAAAGAAAAAAGCTGCTATGAACATAGCTGAGCAAGTGAGGAGAAAGGGAGGATGGGGGAATGGAGAAAGTGACAGGGAGACTAGAGGAGAGGATGGAGGGGGAGTGGCAATTGGGATGTAATGTAAATAAATAATTAATAATAATAATATTTAAAAAGGTTTTTTACTATATTGAGTAATTGATACATTTTCCCTAAACTGTTAGTCCACAGGTATTACTAGAGGAAATTCAGGGAGAAATATTAAAGTACAAAAGTAATTCTCTATTTTAGTACTTGGAGTCTGCAATTAAAGGAAGTTTCTATGAACAATACTTTCATGAATATAAGACATCAAGAGGAGAGTAATCATAAGGAATTTAGTGAGGTGTGATGTTTTTGAGCCATGCTGTAATGCTGGTGCAAATCACAAGGCCTGGGACATGCCAGGGTAGAACCTGCTGTCTAAATTTTCCCACCCCCTCTCTGTAACCTACTCAATATTTATAATCTTATTTGTATGTATTAGTTATCAGTGCTGAGCATTTGGATAGCCAACTAATATGCCTTTCCTTGAGAAAGAATATTTCTTCTGCTCTCAGAAATCCTTAGGTACCTGCAGATTTTTTGTGTATTGTTCAAGCCTCATGGGCTTTCCATGCACATGTTATATGATCAGTATTTCTGTTGTACTTGTTCAGGTCATATATAGGCAGCCAGGTTAGTAGCATTTCATGGATGTAGCCTTGAACATTTCTAGCAAATGAAATATCAGAGCAAAGTTCCTGTTCTCATCAAAGAAAATTCTCTTTGCAACAGATATACATATTACAAAAAACCACAACTGATAAAAATGAAGTGTTTCTGAGCCCAGTCTGAAATACATATACAACACAACTCCTGCACCTAAAGTTCAGAGATCATTTCAGAAAATGCTACTCTGCCCAAAGTTCAGCTATGAGTCTCAACATCTGCTTCAATGCCCTGCTGAGTAGAGTCTTTCCCTTTGTGGAAAGCTCCTGTCCTATTTCCTGTTTTCTCCTGCTTCTGAAGTCTATCCCACTTAACTCTCTGAATGGGAATTGAACAACTTCCCTAGGGTCCTCCTTTTTGCTTAGCTTTTTTAGGTGTACAGATTTTAGTATGTTTATCCTCTATTTTATGGCTAATGTCCTCTTATAAGTGAGTATACACCATGTGTGTCTTTCTGCTTCTGGGTTACCTCATGCAGGATGATCTTTTCTACTTCCATCCATTTGCCTGCAAAGTTCATGATTTCATTGTTTTTAATTGCTGAGTAGTATTCCATTGTGTAAATGTACCACAATTTCTGTGTCCATTCCTCAGTTGAGGGTCATCTAGGTTGTTTCTTAAATGCTTTGTTTTGTTTTGTTTCCTTCTAATCCTCCTCCTTTTGTAGCATAAGGAGAGTAAGGCTTGTCTGCCTTGGAGTTTTAATTTTAAACTCTAACAAAATTATGCTTGAGTTTCCATTTAGGCCCATTCTTAAATTTTTTAATTAACAAGACTAAAAACCTAAAGAGCTCACCACTATTTCTTCTGTATTGTATGCATAAATGATACCCTCTAAGATTACATTTTAAACACGGGATTCTCTAGAGGGGTCCTTTGAAATATATTTGAATAATATTACCACTTCTTTTATAGACCTTCTATACTTCTATAAAGGTTTTGCTTTTTCAGTTTTATTTACCTTCCATCTACTGAAATCCCCCAAATAAGTAACTAAAATGATATTTTTAATATAAGTACAGTTCCTAAATTTTGATTTCACAATTTTCCGAATAGCACATAAAAGGAACTCATAAACAGGAAACACAACACAGCATGAGTCCTCAGCAACTGGCTTAAAATCTCCCCAAAGCCCTGCTTCTTTTTAGTCTTTGTTTTGTGCCCCAGGCTAGGCCCAACTGCATCCTCTCCTAGGATTCAGAGAACATTCTCTTATTTTTTTTCTACTGGTTACAAGAATCAGTGTATATTATCAGCAAAGCCAATGTGTTCCTACCAAAAATTTACCTTCCAGGTTTCCTAAGACAGCAACTCTGTCACCTGAGAAATGAGGGATTTTAGAAGTGCGAAGAATCATTTTATTTATGTTACATTTTTTCTTACATCATTCCAGAAAATAAAACATAATGTAGAAAAGGATTTAGCTAAGATTAAGAGCAATGTGCGATTTCCTTTACAAATATGTTGTAAAATATGTTGAGGGCGACTTGCTGACAAACCTAAAAGTGTGCGTGTTTAATAAAATTATTTGCCTCCCAATAGATCCACTGATTTTAGGTTTTACTGTTTTCTCTAACCTTACTTCTTTGTACATGCCTTTCACCCAAAAATCATGCTTTCAGAGTAAAGCCATACTTCTCCTTAATACGCTTCTGTTTTCACAGCCCGAGAAGGTAATCTATACCTTACAGTTATGTTTTAAATTGCTTTTGGTAGTCATAATTGAGAAACAGATACAGTGCTTAAAAGCCATAGGGAAGTTATAAAGGCTTATGTGTTCTTGCGTTATTTGAAGCTTCCCTTAGGGAAGTATCCTTGACTCTCTTGATTGATGGTAATGGCTGTCACTCCTGCGTTCTCATTCTTTACTCAGTAATGAAATCCTCATGCGATGAGAGTTACAAACTTGAGAATGAATTTGGAGGGGGAGACCACACAAATACATGTGTACACACACACACTTATGTGCAGATATACACACAGTCACATTCACAAATATACACAGATATGTGCATATGTACATATATACATGTACACAGAGACACAAACACTCCGGTGTACACAAATACACATACTTAACACACACAAACATGCATTAAAAACCAAGATGCACATGTACACAAACTTACATAAAACTATACTTGTACAGAAATATATACACATAAGCATACAGATATAAACACATGAATAACAAATATATACACATATGTGCAGTTAGACATATACTACTCAAAAAGAGGAGTTCACAGGCAGACACAGATGACAAAGAAACAAAGACTGATAAACAAGCATTTAGATGCATAGATACTCATGCACCCACAGACACACATGTACATATGTTCCTTCAGCACACAGACAAATAGACAAAAAAATCCCTCAAATATAATGCATGCACAGGTAGACACATGTCAACATAAACATACAGTCAAAAACATATATGCACATGCACACACATAGATACATTCATAAATTCATACATGCATAGACATACAGGAAAACATGAAACTAAAAGACACAGTTGACCAATGTAAACACACATGCATAGAAATAAAAATAGACACACAAACAGATTCACAGACAAAAATACATATACACACAGTCACTTGTTCACACATACAGCCACATATGCATCCACACATATGCATAGTGACACTGACTCACAGATATACAGAAGAACATATACAAATACATACAAACTTAAAACAACATAACACAGACATTTACACAGCAATACACACATGAAGATATACACAAAATACATGCATACATAGACTCAGAAAAACCAAGACTCATATAGACTGATCATATAAAAATCACAAAATCACACACACATACAAGCACACACACTCACCCACAAACACTATTTTGACTAACTTGAGTATTGCCCAAAGATCTACCCTATGGTGATTTAAAGTGATTCAGTGAAAGACTCTATTCAGCAGGGTATTAAAGGAGATACTAAGACTCATAGCCAAACTTTGGTCATGGTGTTGGTATTCTTATGAAAGAAGAAGGAGATAGAAACAACTGGAGAGGACAGGACCTCCACAAAAACATCAGAGCCAAAATATTGTGACCCAGAGAAGCCTGCAGAGAGTGATACTCCAACCAAAGACTATGTATGAAGAGGACCTAGATACCCTGTCCAGAGGAAGCCCATTGGCTGCTCAGTATCCAAGCGGGTTCCCTAGTAAGGGATACAGAGGCTGTCTCTGATATGAACTCAGTGACTGGCTCTTTTATCACATCCCTCTGTGGGGTGCAACCTTGCCAGGCCACAGAGGAAGATGATGAAGCCAGTCTTGATGAGACCTGATAGGCTAAGTCAGATGGAAGGGGAGGAGGTCCTACACTATCAGGGGACTAGCGAAAAGGCATTGGAGGAAAAGAGAGAGGGGGCTGAAGTGGGGATACAAAGTCAATGCATTGTAATAAATAATATATAAATAAAATGAAATTTAAAAAAGAAAAAACTATTTTAAGTAAAAAAAGAAATAAAGATTTATTCCAAATATTTTATTCTTATGAATCTCTGTCTATGTCTGTCTGTAATGTATGTGTTATGTATGCATGTATTATGAATGTATGTTGCTTATGTGACATCTTGGCTTGGAGTTAGATTCTTTAGTATTAATGAACTTCTTATTCTATGTTAAAATAATACCACCAAAAAAAAAAAAAAAATTAACATGAGAGACCTGCCTCAATAAAATCCTACCAAATTCCTAATGCCTAATATGCAAATTCATTAGTAAAAAGAAAAAAAATGCTGTTTTAAACTGTTTTCACTTGTGTAAATTTATTTCTTTTAATCGCCACCCAATGACTGAACACTACAAAACATGTGATGTTATGGTAACACATAACACACTATAACACATAGTGAAATGCTGAAAACATTAAAAGTATCATATCCTCTAATGTATCACCATTTTTTTTAAAGAAGAAACTATTTAAAATGCCTGTCTTGATTTTAAGCAGTAAGTGAAGGACGAGATTTGGGAAAGAAAATGGAAGGGAAATATAGAAAGCTAATTTTACAGTTCAGTTTCCTCAGTTGAACTGCAGAAGTTCATAATAATACCCATCGCATAATATTACTGTGGTCAGGAATAAGATATGTGATGCATACTATTTTTTTTTCTGAAGTTAAAGACTCACTGAGATATCTACCTAATTTTTTAAAGTAGTTCTTCTGAAGTAACTGTTACCTGGGTATCAGGTTTGTATAAACCATCTGCTAAAGTAATGAATTTTATAGCACAAGAAATAAAATTAATGTAGTAAAACTCAAAAAATTCTGTGTTGAAATATTCATAGGAATATCTTTTATTAGTTTTATACTATTTCATGGCAATAGAAGCACTCAAATTTGCATGTATAATATTTCTTAAGTTCAGTGTCCAAGTGGGTTACATAGTAATGGGAAGAGGGACTGCCTCTGACATAATCTGATTGGCCTGCTCTTTGATCACTTCCCCCTGGGGGGGGAGCAGCCTTACCAGGCCACAGTAGAGGACAATGCAGCCACTTTTGATGAGAACTGATAGACTAAGATCAGAAAGAAGGAGAGGAGGACCTCCCCTATCAGTGGACTTGGGGAGTGGCATGCATGCAGAAAGGGAAGGGAGGGTGGGATTGGCAGGGGAGGAGGGAGGGGCTTATGGGGGGATACAAAATGAATAAAGTGTAATTAATAAAAAATAAATAAAAGATTTAAAAAAAAAGCATGTAGTACCCTACTTTAATTTTATTTTTAATTCACAGAAAAATAAACAGAATCTTTTAATCATTGGATTGGCAGTATCAGCAAAATGAATGAAGTGACCTCTGCTTCCTTCCTCTCAGGAAAAATGATTTTATGAAGAAATGTGAATGAAAGTGCAAAAACAATCTATATTTTAAATATGTAGCTTGTAATTCTGTAAGTATTAAAAAACAAGACTAGGAATAAAGCCTTCTTGGGATGTGCTGTGCTTGAATTTTATAACTACTATTAGGTTCACAAGTGATATTGAGAATCATACATGTTTTACCCATTCTAATAACCATTTTCTTTTCTTTTTTTTTTAATTTCTCTTTTTTTTTTACTTTTATTTTTCTTATAAGTTACATTTTGTTAACTCTGTGTCCCAGCTGTATCCCGCTCCCTCATTCCCTCCCCAACCCCACACTTCCTCCCTGGTCTCCTCCCTGCCCCTTTCCAAGTCCACTGATAGGGGAGGACCTCCTCTCCTTTCATTTGACCCTGTTTTATCAGGTATCTTCAGGGCTGGCTGCAAAGTCCTCCTCTGTGGCCTAACAGACTGCTCCTCCCCTGGAAGGGTGGAGGTCAAAAAGCCTGCCCTTGAGATCCTGTTAGAAATAGTCCTTGTTCCCCTTACTTTGGGAAACTACTTGGTTACTGAGATACCACGGGCCACATCCGAGCAGAGATTCTAGGTTATATCCATAGATGGTCCTTGGTTGAGTGTCAGTCTCAGAAAAGACCCTGTGCCCGGATATAATCAAATATATATATATATAATAGGGCTCCTATCCTTTCTATATCATACTAACTCCCCTTCTTTCATATGATTCCCTGCACTCTGCAGAGGGTTTGGTTATGAGTCTTAGTGTCTGCATTGAAATACTGCTTGGTAGAGTCTTTCAGATGCCTTTTGCGGCAGACTAATGTCATACGTTCAATGCAAATCCCATTTGTCTTTCTAAATGAGGATTGATCATCTTCGCCCGTGTCTGCTTTCATGATTATCTTCTTTAGGTGTGTAGATTTCATTATGTTTATCATATCTTGTAGGTCTATATAAGCGAGTATATACCATGTTTGTCTTTCTCCTTCTGGGATACTTCACTCAGAATGATCTTTTCTAGATCCCACCATTTGCCTGCAAATTTCATGATTTCCAACTTTTTGATTGCTGAGTAGTATTCCATTGTGTAAAAATACCACAATTTCTGTATCCATTCCTCCGTTGATGGACATCTGGGTTGTTTCCAGGTTCTGGCTATTACAAATAAAGCTGCTACAAACATGGTTGAGCAAATGTCCTTGTTGTGTACTTGAGCAAACTTTGGGTATATACCTAGCAGTGGTATAGCTGGGTCTTGAGGTAGCACTACTCCTAATTGTCTGAGAAAGTGCCAGATTGACTTCCAAAGTGGTTGTACCATTTACATTCCCACCAGCAGTGGAGGAGGGTTCCCCTTTCTCCACAACCTCTCCAGCATGTGTTGTCACTTGAGTTTTTGATCTTGGCCATTCTGATGGGTGTAAGGTGAAATCTCAGGGTTGTTTTGATTTGCATTTCCCTGATGGCTAATGAGGTTGAGCATTTCTTTAAGTGTTTCTCTGCCATTCGATGTTCCTCTATCAAGAATTCTCGGTTTAGCTTCGTTCACCATTTTTTAATTGGATTACTTGGTTTATTGCTTTTCTGCTTCTTTAGTTCTTTATATATGCTGGATATTAGCCCAATGTCAGATAAAGGGTTAGTGAAGATTCTTTCCCAATCTGTAGGCAGTCGTTGTGTTTTGATGACGGTGTCCTTTGCTTTACAGAAGGTTTTCAGTTTCATGAGGTCCCATTCATTGATTGTTGCTCTTAGAGCCTGTGCTGTTGGTGTTCTGTTCAGGAAGTTGTCTCCTGTACCAATGAGTTCTAGGCTGTTTCCCACTTTTTTTCCCAACTGATTTAGAGTATCTGGTTTTATGTTGAGGTCCTTGATCCACTTCGACTTTAGTTTTGTGCAAGGTGATAAATACGGATCTATTTTCATTTTTCTGCATGTGGACACCCAGTTGGTCCAGCACCATTTGTTGAAGATGCTGTCTTTTTTCCATTGAATGGATTTGGCTTCTTTGTCAAATATCGAGTATTCATAGGTGTGTGGGTTTATTTCTGGGTCTTCTATGCGGTTCCATTGATCCTCCTTTCTGTTTCTATGCCAATACCATGCAGTTTTTATGACTGTTGCCCTGTAGTACAGCTTGAGATTGGGGATGGAGATACCTCCAGATGATCTGTTGTTGTATAGGATTGTTTTGGAGATTCTGGGTTTTTTGTTTCTCCATATGAAGCTGAGAATCTTTTTTTCAAGGTCTGTAAAGAATTGAGTTGGTATTTTGATGGGAATTGCATTGAATCTGTAGATTGCTTTTGGCAGGATGGCCATTTTCACAATGTTAATCCTACCAATCCATGAGTATGGGAGATCTTTCCATCGTCTGATATCTTCTTCGAATTCTTTCTTCAGAGACTTGAAGTTTTTCTCAAACAGGTCTTTCACTTGCTTGGTTAGAGTCACACCAAAGTGTGTGTGTGTGTGTGTGTGTGTGTGTTTGTGGTCATGTGTCTCGAGGGACAGAATGATGGATAATGTTGAACCCTTGAGTGTGTGGGAGGGGCTCTGCACTGTATATGTCGCAGGCGCTAGTGATGTTCACAGCACAATTTCTGGCATTAACTGCCTTAACTCCTCAATTAGACTCACAGAGCAGGAACTTCAATGTCCCAAGTGCCCCTCTGTTTCCCAAAGTGGGTATGTGTGTGGGAGGGGGTTCGATGCTTGGCTTCTGTTTTAGAAGGACCCAGGATCTTGGGATCTGCAGATTCTCAAGGGTGCACTCACTTACAGGCAGGTCACTTGGCAGAGATCAGGGTATCCGGGATCTCTCCTCTCTGGTTTGGCCCTGCTTCTTTGATGTGCTCCACCAGGTTCGTGCTGCTGTTGCTGTCAGGTTATGAGGTCCTGCTGCAGCAACTCAGATGTTTAGCTCTTCCACAACTCAGAAACTCTGTGTGCTAGTCACCATCTTGGCTCTGCCCCCCATTTTCTTTTCTTTCTTTGACAAATATCATCAACAGTTTGTTTCCTAGAATTAGTATCATAGCTAATATAGACAAGTTTCAACAATGGAATTTACCTGTTCATAATTCTGGAGAAAAGTCTAAAAACAATTTATCCTCAGACATGGTTTCTTCTGAGACCTATATTTTACTTGCAGGGGGAAAAATTTCTCTGTGTCCAGACAAGGCTTTGGTTTTTGCATGAAAATTATTAGTGGTAATGTTGTCTACCAGTAATATTGCACTAAAGACTTTTCCTTTTTTTTTTAAGATTTGTTTATTAGGTATACAGTGGTCTGCCAACACATACAGCTGAATACCGGAAGAGGGCACCAGATCTCACTATAGATGGTTGTGAGCCACCATGTGGTAACTGGGAATCGAACTCAGGACCGCTGGAACATCAGGCAGTGCTCTCAACCTCTGAGCCATCTCTCCAGCCCAGGACTTTTCTTAAAAGCATGTAAATACAATAGTTTAATTTTATTTTGAATTCACAGATAAAGAAAAGAAATTTTTATTTTATTTATTTATTTTTTTAATAAAAGGAATTTTAAATTATTGGATTGATAGTGTCAGCAGAAAAAATGAATTGACCCTTGCTTCCTCTCTGCAAAATTATTTTATGAAGACATGTGAATAAAATTCTCGAAATATAAAACACTATGAAGTATAGATAGGAAAAGAATGTTTCATTCATCATCAATTAAATTTGCCTATGTTTTGACTTAAGAGACATTTGAGATTTGAGATTTTTATCTCAACATATAGTATTGTATATATGATTATTAATATACTCAAATGATTATTTCTATGTAGCGGTAGAGTATTTGACATAATAATAAATGAGGCTCTGTTCAGAGGAAAGGGAATGTCCTGAAGGTCTGTAGGTGTCCTGTGAAAGTTTTTTTTTTCTAGAAAAAGTATAATTACCTGTCATTTCAATTAAAAGAGATGTCAAATATAACTTCCAAAGGAAAAGTGCAGAACACAAGATTTTATAAAAATGTTGCCTCCAAGGATCTAGGGTAATGATCAAAATTATGATTACAGAAAGACAGAAATACACTGGCATATGTCATTCACCAATCACAGAAGACAAACAGGAGTTATTTCCAGAAAATACTTGTATACAAATATATATCATGATCGTTATTATTGATGAATATTTACCCACTTCATCTTAGCTTTTCTCCAGTTGCAATTTCTTAATGTTTTGTTCTAAACTCTTAATCTAGAAGCTTTGTAACTCTTGATTTCTTTATTCTTTTTTTTAACTTTTTTATTTAACTTTTATTAATTACACTTTATTCATTTTGTATCCCCCCATAATCCCCTCCCTCCTCCCCTCCTGGTTCCACCCTCCCCTCCGCCATGGGGACATGCATGCCCCTCACCAAGTCCACTGATACGGGAGGTCCTCCTCTCCTTCTTTCTGATCTTAGTCTATCAGTTCTCATCAAAAGTGGCTGCATTGTCGGGGTTCTAGGTTATCTCTATGAATAGTCCTTGGTTGGAGTATGAGTCTCAGGGAAGTTCACTGTGTTCAAATCTTCTTGTTCTGTTGCTCTCCTTGTGGAGTTCATGTCCTCTCCAGCTCTTGCTATTCCCCACTTCTTACATAAAATTCCATTCACTCTGCCCATCAGTTGGCCATCAGGCTCAGCATCTGCTTTGATAGTCTACAGGGCAGAGGCTTTCAGAGGCCCTCTGTGGCAGGTTCCTAGGTTGTTTTCTGTTTTCTTCTTCTGGCTTTCAGAGGCCCTCTGTAGCAGGTTCCTAAGTTGTTTTCTGTTTTCTTCTTCTTCTGATGTCCATCCTCTTTGCCTTTCAGGATGGGGATTGTGCATTTTAGTTAGGCTCCTCTCTTTTGCTTAGTTTGTTTAGATGTACAGATTTTAGTGGGTTTATTCTATGTTGTATATTTATATGAGTGAGTATATACCATGTGTGTCTTTTTGCTTCTGGGACAACTCACTCAGGATGATCCTTTCCAGGTCCCACCATTTACCTGCAAATTTCATGATTTCCTTATTTTTCATTGCTGAGTAATACTCCATTGTATAGATGTACCGAGTTTCTGCATCCATTCTTCAGTTGAGGGGCATCTGGGTTGTTTCCAGATTCTCTCTACTACAAATAAAGCTGCTACAAACATGGTTGAGCAAATGTCCTTGTTGTGTACTTGAGCCTCTTTAGGATATATACCTAGGAGTGGTATGGCTGGATCTTGAGGAAGCGCTATTCCTTGTTTCTGAGAAAGCTCCAGATTGATTTCCAGAGTGGTTGTACAAATATACATTCCCACCAGCAATGGAGAAGAGTTCCCCTTTCTCCACAACCTCTCCAGCATGTGTTGTCCCTTGATTTTTTGATCTTGGCCATTCTGATGGGTGTAAGGTGAAATCTCAGGGTTGTTTTGATTTGCATTTCCCTAATGGCTAATGAGGTTGAGCATTTCTTTAAGTGCTTCTCTGCCATTTGATATTCCTCTACAGAAAATTCTCTGTTTAGCTCTGTGCCCCATTTTTTAAGTGGATTACTTGGTTTGCTGCTTTTCAGCTTCTTTAGTTCTTTATATATACTGGATATGAGTCCTCTGTCAGATAAAGGGTTGGTGAAGATTCTTTCCCAATCTGTAGTCAGTCCCTTTGTTTTGATGACGGTGTCCTTTGCTTTACAGAATCTTTTCAGTTTCATGAAAACTGTAACAACAGCAGAAGCTCACTAAATTTATAAGGAGAACTCAGCAGTGGGGCAGCTGTCCTGTGAAGGTTTTAACCATTGTTACTTATTCAGGAATTTTATCTCAACATCTCTTGTTTCAAAATGTCTACAAAAGTCAGATTCTCAAAACATTATATTGATTTTTATTTTATTTTTTAATCTGTTATTTAACAAATATAACAAAATTATTGGTTTATGTTTTTTCATATGTTTTTTTTCAAATTCATGTTTTGGTTTCTTTTCAAAATGCTTTTACAACATGTGATATCAATGAGCCTTTCAGAGGCCCTCTGTGGTTCGCTCCTGTCCTGTTCCCTGTTTTCTCCTTCTTCTGATGTCCATCCTCTTTGCCTTTCTGAATGGGGATTGAACATTTTAGCCAGAGTCTTCCTTCTTGATTAGTTTCTTTAGGTGTACAGATTTTAGTAGGCTTATCCTATATTATATATCTAATATCCATTTATGAGTGAGTATGTATCCTATGTGTCTTTCTGCTTCTGGGATACCTCACTCAGGATGATCTTTTCCAGCCTTACCAGGACACAGAAGAAGACAATGCAGCCACTCCTGATGAGACCTGCTAGACTAGGATCAGAAAGAAGGGGAGGAAGACCTCCCCTATCAGTGGACTGGGGGAGGGGCACGAGTGGCAAAGGAGGAGGGGAAGTGGGATTGGGAGGGGATGAGGGAGGGAGCTACAGAGAGGATATCAAATGAATAAGTTGAAATTAATAAAAAAATTTCTGAAGAGAGTAACTTCTCTCTTATGTTTCAATAAATATCACATTATTGCTGATAAAACTTTCATTACTTGATATGGCAGAATATTATTTATAACATGGTATCTTCGACTATATTAACTATTCAATAACTGTGGCAATCCTCTCTGCTTTCTGAAGTTGTAGATTCTATTTGAAGAATGTTTGATATATAAAAGTCTCTCAGTAAATATTTAAAATACATCCTGAAAAAGTATATATCAGAATATAGTCCTGTAAATTCAGCTTCTCTACATGAATTTTTAATATGTAAGGAGTGGGAGAGCTTAGTCTCAAACATATGACCAAGATCTAGAAAGTTTTAGTTTTGAAAGTGATGCAAAATAGGAAACAACAAAAGTTTTTTTAACCCATGTTATATGACCTCCACAATACAATACTGAGACCATGAGCCTTAAGACTGACAACAGCAGGGTGCTTTAAAGTTGATTAATACAGTATAGCATAGAAACATTAGCTTAATTAGTTAGCAGTGCTTTCAAATTTATACAATATTTGTTTTCTCCTATTTAAAGGAGAGAAAGAGACACAGAAAGATTTGAAATTTATGTATTGTGTTAAATTCACCACCAAACTTTATAAAAGGGGAAAGAGCAGATTGAATTAATTGTTAATAAAGAGCATTCTTTATATAGTTGAACTTGACATGAGCTTTTAATTTCTAACTCCTTATTAGTTCTAAAAGAGTGGATTCTGCAGAACAATGTTTTATTTACACAAATAGGCAACAAGCAACTCATTTCTCTGTGTGCTTTAAGTTATCTTTCTGCCACAATAAATCTTTCTACTTCACAGGGGCTCATTTTTCTCTTGGTCTTTCTCATCCATGTCAGTATATTTCCAAATGCAAGCCAAGGTGCTTAGAAGCATGTTTTGTGGATAACACATTATTTATTTATTTATTTATTTACTTACTTACTTACTTACTTACTTACTTACTTACTTACTTACTTACTTTTTGCTGAGGAGAGGGTAAGAAGGATTAATATTCCCCTGTATTTAAGATTAATGCAGTCATGTGCCAAAATCTGGCTGGAGGAGCAACTCAGCTTTTCAGCAAGCACTGGACACCATAATATTCACATAAATATTTCCCCAGCAACATAATATGTATGAAAGCTCGTGAATTTAAAATTTGCTCAGCTTTTCCTCCAAGGGACTGATTCTTTGTATTTAACTCCCTGACGTTCCTGGTAATCATATTTCATGGTAGGCAGTATAACCACTATGTTGCTCCATTAGTATATGGATTTCCACTTGTTCCTGTGGCAACTTGGGAGAGTGTTTAAAATACCATTGACCCTATATTATATAATGGGTTTTCATGGGTAAAATTAAATTGATTTGAAAGTTTTCCCTGCTACTTCGACACACTGAAACAGGTTGTTAAATATAAAATATGAGATTCTAGTACAAAAAGAACCCTCAAAAGGGATGAATATTAAATTGAATTTGGTACATACAAAATGAGGTAGATGCATTTACTTCAATAATAATTAACCAAACCTACAGTTTTAGCTTTTAAATTTTTATTTTACTATTTTAGTCTAAGTTTTTTTTGTTTGTTTATATGTATGTTTCTGTGTACATGCGTCAGGGAATGTGCACCTGTGTACAGAGGCCCATGGAGACTAGAGGAGAGTTTCTGAAGCAGAGGTTACAGGCTGTTGTAAGCTGCCTTCATTGGGTTCTGGGAACTCAACTTAGGTCATCTGTAAGGGCAGCGTAAGCTCTTACCTACTAAGCCACCTTTTCAGCTTGTGTTGCATTGATCATGAACAAAAGTATGTATTTTATATAGAGTAATAGCCAAAGGTTTTTGTTGATAAAAAGAAAAATTCAATCACAGGGCTTGAAAGATGGCTTAGCGGTGAAGAACACTTGATTTGTAGACACGCTCTTTGGTTCCCAGTCTCCAAATCAAGAGACTTGTTACAAGCTTTAATGCCTGTTCCAGGGGAACCAGTCTTCTGGCCTCTGCAGGAACCATGTACACACACTGAGAACCAACATATATAGGTACATTCACATATATACCTAAAATAAAAATAATCAATGTCAGTCATACTGTAAATAATGTTCCATTTACAGTCTAGCCTTCATTCCTAACAAACCCTCCCATTTATCTTTCTGCAATATTTATCAGAGCTCTATTTTGAACAATCGGTAATATATGCAGGCATTATGGTATGGTCATACTCACAAATAAGTGAAATATTTATGTTTTATACTTACATTTTCAAATGCTGACTTGGAATTAAATAAAAATAAACAAAGCATATACCCCTTTGCTCTGTTACCTTTCATAGCTAACACAACTACTCATCTTGGCTAAAACCATAATGAGACTAGAGAAATTATTTGATTCAAGTCTCTCTTAGAGAGCCAGTGTAATTGGGTTTACTTACAGCATCTCCAGGCAAATTCTGTACTGTTCAAGCACTGAAGTCTATCCTCCAGCAACATCTATTGACTAATTATATATCTTCAAACAATGGCCCATGAACAGCCATGCCATGTTTAAAGGACAACATTCCACAGCATTTCTACTGGGAATGACTAGTATGAACATAGTAGAGAAACAAGTACTGGAGGGATGCAGAGAAAAGAAACACAGTGGCTACAGAAATCTAGAGACCTACTATGTAACGAAGCAAAGAGGATGTATGATCACAGTTGTAATGGGAAAATGTGGGGTGCACTGTGTCAAGTTGTCTTTGTGTATTCAATTGTTGACCATCGTGCCTGCAGAGAGCTAGCTGGATTTTGGTGTTGTTACTCTTATGGCTTATCACTACCCTCATATTCTGTAAACACTCTTCCTCCCTCACTTGCTGATTGGCTTAATAAAGATCTGACAGATAATAGCTAAGCAGGAAAGGGAAGACAACTTCTGGAGTGAAGGCTGAAAGAGGGTCTCTGGGAGAAGAATAAGATGGGAGAATGTTGGACAGCAGGACCTAGAGATAGACAGATGTGAACAGAGGCAGAGAGAAGTAAAGACCTGTCCACAGTGAGAAGTAGGCCAGGACAAGTTGGGTTAATTTATGAGGTAGCTGAGAGTCTGCCCAGCTAAAGGCCCAAGCTTTTATAAATATTAATAAATCTCTGTGTTTTTGTTTAACTGCTGAAGGGTCCAGGATTTCCAGCTACAGAAAAAAAAGCAAAACAACAAAAACAAAAACAAACAAACAAACAAACAAACAAAACAGATGCCTGGCCTGTCACCTATGAAAAGATATTGCTTCCTTTTGCACCTGAGTCAGCTTTGTTCTCTATCTTTGTCAATATAGTCTGCCTTGTGGTTGAACTGTCTCATTCATAAAAGAACTAATATGACAATAAAATTGACAGTTACAATCTCATTTTCCTTTTGAAATTCTATTTGTCTGAATAACTAGGCCCTTGAGTTTGCTAAATTAACTTGAAAGCAGTTACAACCTGCCATTTATGAAGGGACCTAAAGCAACATTCTGTAACAGTTTGGTCAATTTTTTAAGGTTGCAGAAAGCATGAGTCATTAAACCAAGTAATTGCTTGAATAATGAATTCTGATCATGCTTCCATACACCTCACTCCTCCACTGGTGTGTCTACTCTGTGATTTTACATTTTCTACAGTGTTTCAGCCATATCATGATATTTTAAAGTACACTGAACCCTAAAAGAGTCATGCATTGCTTTGACAGAAAAATCCTCCTTCTCTTATGTAAATCACTATTTCTTCTCCAGTCTAGGCCTGTCAATCCATTAAATTTGAAAGTTAAATTATAAGTTTAGGTCTCCGGGAATGAAAAATAATTTCTTCATACTATAAGGTTTGAAATGAGTTGGATCTGTGAAGACAGATCTTAAGTGAATGATAAAAATAAATAACTAATGGTATAACTGTTAATCAGAATGGCTTTAATGCTCTCTCAACATGACAATACTTTTAATTAAATTTTATTTTTTATATTAGTTACAGTTTATTTACTTTGTATCCCAGCTGTAGCCCCCTCTCTCATTCCCTCCCAACATGACAATATTTTAGAGAGGTTTGCCCTTGACTGTATACCCATGACCTCTCTTTTCTTGGAGAACTGTAAATTTTATCACTGACTCTTTATAGTATAATTTGTTTTTTTTTTTTCTCATCCTCTTGGTATTTTTAAAAGGCAAGAAGTTCTTTTTCAGGACCCAGAAACCACTTATTCAAAGCGGTTTCAAGAAACCTGCAACCTGTAGGTCTGAAAGTGCAGACTCCGAGCTGTTGTGAATGCCAATTGCCTAGCACAGCTGGACTAATCAGGGAGTACTCCAGTACTTTTCTGTCATCTTACACTAATCTGTAAAATGGCTCTTTTTTGTTTGTTTGTTTGTTTTTGTTTTAATGCAGTTGTAGCCAGTCTTCTTTCCCTACTGCAATAGGTCTGAATAAAATCCTCCTTTTCCTTTTTTCTTTATTTGTCTGGGGAAATTTTGTCTTGTCATTGATGATATTTGTTTCAGTTGTATCAACTGTTTTCCTAGTACCCAGCCTCTAAATAGAGGCATAAATGAAGATATTCCTTCTTGGTTATTTTATTGAAATGTAAGGTACAAAGGTATAACCAGCAAATTCATACTATTTTGTTGAAGTAGAAGCGAATACCATTTTAGTGGTACAGCAATGACAGTAATATTCTATTTTTAATCTGTGCTCTTTCATTTTAATGTCTTATATAAATATATCCTGGACGAATATCAAAATTTATGCTGAGAATCAAGTCTCTTAGTAGTCTTCCATTGACTTAATTTCAAATATTTGCAAATATTTAAATAATCATTATTTCTAGCGGAAATAGCAAGAAAGGCTACACCCATTGAATATATATGCCCATAACATCAGTTCCAGAGAAAAAGAGAACTCAGGCAACCTGATGTAAAGCAGGGTACTTTCAAATCTTATGCTTTCTGCTCCTCCTCTTCCTGGTCTTTTGGGACAATCACAGTTGTTGCTCATATTGTTGCCTCAAGCACATACCCCGAATCCCCTTTAACCCCTGACAAACTTCAGGAAAGAGAAGTCCCAGATATTGCCTCACCACTTGACATCAATCTTTCCAATTTCTTCCTTCACCACGAAACCTCTACCTGATACCCAGCTCTCTTTAAAGATTGGTTCCAGCTACTGTTTTGAGGGTTCTGAATTGTCTGGTGAAAAGCCTCTTCACCGCCACCAGCCTGTCATGGAGTCTCAACCGTTTTTCTCAAGTGATTATTTGTGAGCTTCAAATTTTCATTGTAAGGACATAAATTGCTTATGCTTTCCATAGGACACATGTACTCAGTGCTAGCAGAGCATGAACCAGAGTGTTACTAAGTATCTGTAGCATATGTTTCAAATTTAATTTTCCATACATTTGTCCCTTTGAAACAGACATTTATCATCATAACATACAAAGGTTTGCTTTTTTTCTTCTCTTCAGTTTTTTCCCCCCTTGCACTGGTATAGTATTACACTGCTGTTTAACTATGGATTTGTAATTACTGTCACAACTTTCAGCCTTTTTATGATTGTAAGCTTTATTGCAATTCTCCTTCGTTATGGAATGAGAAGTTCACTATTTTTCTAATTTTAGCTTTGATTTAATATCTGTGATTATGTAAGAACTGTAAGGATTGCAGAGATTGATACATCAACCAAAGACCATACAAAAAGAGGACCTAGAAACCCTGCTCAGATGCAGTCCATAGATAGCTCATTCTCCATGTAGGTTCCCTAGTAAGAGGAGAAGAGACAGTCTCTGACATGAACTCGGTTTACTACTCCTTGCTCACTTCCCTGGTGGGGCAAACTAGCCAGCCCACAGAGGAAAAGGATCCAGGCAGTCCTGATGAGACCTGTTAGGTGAGGGGCAGAGAGTAAGGGAGGAGAACCTCCCCTATCAGTGGCCTAGGGAAGAGGAATAGGGCAGGATGAGTGGGAATGGAGACTAGGGTGGTGGCTACAAACTGAGATAAAAGTGAATAAATTGTAAATAATAATAAATAAAAAATAAAAATAAGAAGAAAAGAGAAAAAAAGAAAAACTGAAAAAAGACCAAATGGAAAAAAAGCAGAGTTAAAAGAATTTGTTTTTGTTCCTAGGTGGCATGACTGCATAGAAATTCCTGCCAATATTCAGGAGATTATTATGCAATATAAAGTTATTAAGTCGGCGACACATGTATGATCACAGCATACACGAAAAATTACAGTTTTTCTTATTTGTTTCTCAAATATATTTTTTGTCACTTCACAGGAAACTTTAGCCATCTCCTGTCGAGCAAACTGCCTTAAGTTTTCAGTGTGCTGTGTGAAGTGCAAAAGAACAGAAAAAGGATAACAATACATTTTCATTTACCAGAAACATCTTGTTCTACACCATTTTCAATGCTGCAGGCTCTACTGTCTCCCAGGTGTGTAACTCGTAAGACAGGATGGACAGAAATGGGCTACATTACGTTTTATAGCTGCTGTCTGGAATGGACAAAATTAACATTTACCAGGGTCTTTTAAAGAAAATAAATGATCAAAAGCATTCACGGAAACAAATGCTTTTCAAGTAGGAACAATTAGATTCTTATATTCTTGGTTCTATGAAGAGATTTCTCGTTCTATCTGGGAGAGAAGAGATACCACGTATTTGACAATTGTGGCTTTTTGTGGGATGACAGAAATACTTAGCTGAGTGTAGAACTCTAAGCAGAAGCCTAGGACAGCTTGCAAAATAATTCTTGCAAAATGATGAGACCTTAGCAGATCACGTCAGGCCTACTTGTGCCTAAATTTGTGTCATTGAAATGTGTCATATGAACATATGATCTGACATGTGTGAATACTTCCTGCATGGAACACTTTGGAAAAGGCAAGATTTAATTTCAGATCTGTAAACTCATATATCTTGCTTAATAAAACATTTCATTCTATGCCAAATACCATTACTGAATTAATCCATAAACTTAGTAAAGTAAGAATAAACAAGCTAGTTGAGGAGACATCAGGAGGCTTATCAATCAACTGTGATGATCATGTTATAGACATCTGTGCCTCCTGTGATGCGGTGCTGAGTAGTCTGTATTTCCTGTGACTCTGAATAAATGAGAAACACCCCCAGCTGGTCTTCTCTCAGCTCAGGGCATCTTCTTTAAGCAGACAGTTTCAAGCTTAGACAAGAGTCTCTTCCACATGAAAACTCACTGTCCTGCATCCCAGGCAAAAAGATCACAACAGCTGCAATGTAAGACCTTGCATAATCCAGCAATTTTCCAGCACAGGATTGAAACTACTTAAGATTGTCCTATGACAAGAAGCGTGTTCGTTCCGTTCAACACTAAGAAACAGAAACTCAGGGCTGTGCCTGGAGTCCTTTCCAACGAGCTTGTGATTTAGAGTTCCTGTTGACATTTTGTTTTTTTCTTTTTGAGTAGAATTAGTTTTCACAGGAATTTTTTAAAACTTTCAACTAATTATTTAGGTATGAGAAAAAAATACATCATTAAAAAGCAATCATGTCACAAATTCAGTCATCTTACTATTTTAATTGTTGACGTAATTTTGCTAAAAATATTAATGGTGCCAGTGACAAGATAATCCAAGGTGACAATAAAATACTTGACTAATTATGAGACGGTCGTACAAAGGCATAAACTCTTGCATGCACACACATATATACCCAACCACATACACACAGAAAAAAAATTCACCAAAATTTGAAACAACAATACTTTCCTCAGGAAGAAGTGTTTTATTAAGTTTCTCTATATACTGAAAGCCTCAAGATAATATAATAACTAATTAACTGGCCATATTAGTATACCTAAAAATGAAAATATAATTAAGACATGACTCCAAATGTTATTTAAAAATAAACTTTACATACAGCAAATGAAACAAAACAAAATGAAAAATAAATAAATAAATAAATGGTGGCTATCCATGGTAAAATAAAAAATTAAAAAAATATAAATAAACTTTAATTTTAAAGTAATTCTAAACATAAAACAAATGTCCATCAGCCCAGATTGGTTTTAAGTAAATAACTTAATAAAGAAACAAGTTGAGAGAAACCACAGATTCTCCAAACAAAATCCCATTAAGTAACTAATGTGAATACACCTCTTGGCACTAGCTACATTCTCTCAGTCTGTCATTATTTCCATGGAGGTTTGGGTGAGCTGGAAAAGTACACCCTGTTTCTGGGGGTGACATCATTTCATGTTCTGGGTTCCTGAACTGAATTTAAAGGAGAAAGGAATCAATGCATCTCCAGTTTTGTTTTTTGTTTTTTTTTTTTTTTCACTCTTGGGGAGATGACTTCAGAGTCTGCAAGCAACTCCTCTGTGCTTAAGTTGCTCTTGTCCGTCATTTTGTTGCAGGAATCAGAATCGGCTGCTAAATGTGTATGGTAGTACTATTATAAATGGTATTAGAAGGCAATGGATTTTATTGTCTTGCTCAAATAATTTTAACTTTCACTAGGCCTTTATGTATCTGTGATCCTTTGACACTCCTGGGTATTTCCTTTTCTTGATTTTTTTTTTTTTAATATTCAGTTACTGCAAGAATGTCTACCCTCATCTAATATTTCACTAATGATTTCAAATTTTAGACAATCATCTAAGGATCTCTGATTCCTTTTTACTAGAGAGTGCTAAGTACCAGGTTCCATCTGTGTTCATTTCCCTTGGACTTTCCAATCTTTTTGCTAAGCGATTTATATATCATAACATACAACAATACGTCAACGGTTAAACTGAAACTGAAAGAATTAATCAAGTGAGAGGAGATATTTAAGGTAGGAAGGTAAACAATTTTCGCAGTCTATTAAATTTTCTTTCTGAGGGGTAATAGTGACAATAACTGCTAGCTCTAAGGATACATATGTACAGGTAGGAATCATGCTGGTGTAGCAAATGTTACTTGTAGGTATTCTTATAAGACACATGACAATCATAGAACCTACTAACTGGCAATGAGATCACATAAATACAAGTAACACTATATGGAATAATATTGTGAGGACTGAACAAAGTGTATTTATAGAGTTGAGGTAGAAGCACCCAGACGTTTGTGTAACAATTAAAGAAAACTTACCATCTCCCCTTCTGTCTGACATTAGCCTATCAGGCGCCATCAGGACTGAATGGAGCCTCTTCCTCTGTGGGCTGGCTAGATCACCCTACCAGGGAGAAGTGATCAAGGAGCAGTCAACCAAGTTCATGTCAGAGACTATCTCAGGGGAAAAAGAGGGAGGAAAGGACCAGAAGGAGATGAGGGAGGGGGTTGCAACTAAGATACAAAGCGAATAATTTGTAATAATTAATTAATTAAAAAAGAAATAATCCCATGGGTTAGAGAGGGATAAAGGGCAGAGGATGGTCAAGGGAAGCTTAGAAAGAGAAAGGGGGAAATGATGTCATTATATTTAATTAAAATACTAATATCTATGTTTTAAGTGAATATTTAAGGGAATGGGTTTCACTATGGCATTTATATGTGTAGGCCTTGAATTTGTTGGTTTTCTTCTGAAACTCCTGTGTCCAAACCTATAGTTCTTCCTGTTCGCTGTTTTCATCCCCTCAAACCCTGACTCTGCTTCAAGTCACATGTATTCTATTGCCCGTTTTTCTTCCACTTTTTCATCCTCATTCATCCTTTAAGACCATTTTTCTAATGTTCATTCTAGTTATTAAAAATTGAACCTAACATGATGTTGTCTAGTTCCACTATGTCTTGAAAATACCATAATTTTATTTTTCTTTATTGGTAAATAAAGCTCCTTCTTATTGTGGGCCACACTTTTTTTATACATTCATCAACTAATGAATCTCTAGGATGTTTTGAATTGAAAAAATGAATGGCATGAATGTATATAAATGTGATGCTGATGTATAAGATTACTATCTCTGTTATAATTTATTTTTCCCAATAATTATCTGTATTAATCAGGGCTCTCTCTAGGAACAGAACTAATAGAATGTATACATATATGAATTAGATTTACCAACTTAGCTTACAGGATATTGGCCATGTAGTTGACTAATGCCTGACTCATATTAGATAGGTACAGAATACAATAATTGCTCAGGCCATGGAGACTGGATGTTGTCAGCATCCCAGCATTGAGGATCCTGGAAGATCTCTTGACTTTTGATTTACACTATAAATTCAAAGAAGCTAGTTCAAATATCAATAAATGAATTCCACAGCAACAGGATAGATAAACTTTGTCGTAATATGTGAAGGCTGTCAGGAAAAAGCAGTGTCATTCTCTATTCTTGTATCTAGATGGCTATGAGAAGGTGTCACCCACACTTGGGTGAGTATCTCCACTCAAATAATCTGATAAAGAAAATTTCTTGGGCGGGGCAAGATGGCGGCGCCGGGAGGACTCTCATTCTGAGGAGCAACACAGCAGGATTGGCACAGTGACCAGCAATCAGAACTCGGGGCCATAAAACACAAGTGATTGTGTTTCACAGGTGAGAGGATACCCCACGGTGGGGGATTCAATCAGCTTTAACTCACCCGGCTAAACCTCGGAAGAGATCCTGGTTCCGCCAGGCGCTTGGTCGCCAGCCCAGAGCTACCCGCCAGCGCAATCTGGTCACGGTCCCAGATTGAACTGTGGGCCCACAACACCATAGACTGGATTTCCCAGTCCAGAGATAACCCCACGGAGCAGGAAACAATTGGGACCAACCTCAGGTTACCCAGACATCCCCTGGAAAAGACTCAGGTTCTGCGGGTGCCCCAGGAGCCAGTCCGGACCCAGAACCGGGATACAGGCGCCTGCCTGAGCGCCTGATTCGCCGCCTCAGATAGAACTGTGGGCACCAGGGCACCAGACTGTATGTCTCTGGCAGAAGGAAACCCCCAGCGGAGGGGGTCAGCAGCTCTAAAGCTTAGGACACCCAGCACCAAAACACTTCCTGGACTCACGGAGACTCTAGTGCAGGCAGAAGCGCTGTGCTCTGCCGCCAATGTTGCATTCCCCTGGGGCACTGGGACACACAGCTGCCTCCTTGGACCTGCAGGAGCCGAAGAGCCATTACAGCACCTCTCAGATACTGTGCCAGGGATCTGCCAGTTGTCCCTGGCTGGACTGCCAAAACTGTAGGAATCCCTGATCCTTCAGGGGGGCTGCACCCACAGCGTCTGGACCAGAGTGGTGCCTACAGCCGCCATCCTAGACAGAGACACACAGCTTCTGGTCCAGAGTGAGGCACCCAGCCTCCAGACCAGAGCAGTGCCCCAAGGAGCCAACTCAACCTAGGTGCACATTCTCCAGGTCCAGAGCAGAGCAATCAGCCTTTGGCCCAGAGACTTGCTGAGTGCACCTCCCACTTTCCCAGACAGAACTGTGCGCCCCAGGATAACAGACTGAGTTTCCCTGTTGGGAGAAAACCCCACAGCTAGGGAATCAGCAGTCTCTTCAAGAGGACTGTACATGGAAATTTACTGAGCAGCAGCACACTAAATTTATAACAAGAAACCCAGCAGTGGGGCAGCTGTCTTGAGAAATTCTATGGGCAAGAGGAGATCCCCCCCTGCCTAACATAGACCACAGCTACTACTCAGGGCTATAAACCTGAGGTGAGCAGTGGCAACTCCTGAGAAACACTGGCCATACAGTGACCATAACGAAAAAGCAGAGAAGGACTCCTTCAGGAAAAATCATCTTCCGGCCAAGGGGATACACCCTACCTCAGGACTCCAGGAAGCACAGAAACTAACAGCCAACACCTAAATCAGCCCAATGGGTAGAGGTCAGCGTAAAGGCTCAACCAACAAAAGACAGAGCAATATGGCATCTCCAGAACCCAGCCATCCAGGGGCGAACAGCCCTGAATAATGCAGCATAATAGAAAATCAAGAAGATGACCTTACATCTATGTTGATGAAGAGAATAATAGAGGAAACAGATAAAATATGTAAAGAATTAGAGGAAGATAAAACCAAACAAATCATGGCAATCCCTAAAGAAATGGAGGAAGATAAAGACAAGCAGATTAGGGCCATCCGTGAAGAAATACGGGAAGATGCAGCCAAACAGCTTGTGGCCTTCAGAGAAGAAATAATTAAATCACTGAAAGAAATCAAAGAGACAGAGTTGAAGGAACTAAAAGAAAAAGAGGAAAATACAAGCAGACAGGTGAAGGAAGTAAACAAAACAACTCAAGACCTGAAGATAGAACTAGAAAAATTAAAGAAAACACAAATGGAGGAAATAATGGAGAGGAAGAATTTAGGGAAGAAAACAGGAACTACAGAGGTAAGCATAACCAACAGAATACAAGAAATGGAAGAAAGAATCTCAGGTGTAGAAGATACAATGGAAGAAATCGACGTATCTGTCAAAGAAAATGTTAAATCCAAAAAATTCCTGACACAGACCGTCCAGGAAATCCAAGACAATATGAAAAGACAAAACCTAAGAATAATAGGAATAGAGGAAAAAGAAGACTCCCTTCTCCAAGGCCCAGAAAATATTTTCAACAAAATCATTGAAGAAAATTTCCCCAAGTTAAAGGAGAAGCCAATAAGGATACATGAGGCCTACAGAACACCCAACAAATTTAACCAGAAAAGAAAATCCTCCCGCTACATAATAATCAAAACAGGAAGTATACAGAACAAAGAAAAAATACTAAAAGCTGCAAGGGAAAAAGGCCAAGTAACATATAACGGCAAACCCATTAGAATCACACCTGACTTTTCAACAGAAACTATGAAAGCCAGAAGGGCCTGGACAGATATCATGCAGACCCTAAGAGAACACAGATGTCAACCCAGGCTACTATACCCTGCAAAACTCTCAGTCCTCATAGACGGAGAAAACAAAATATTCAATGAGAAAAACAAATTTCAACAATACCTACACACAAATCCAGCATTACAGAAGATACTGGAAGGGAAAATACAACCCAAGAAAATTAGCTTCTGTCAAGAAAACACAGGAAATAATTAACCTTACTACAGAAAAACAAAAAGCAACCAAGCACACAACCTGATGACCACAGCCAACATCAAAATCAAAGGATCAGGATCTAACAGCCACTGGTCATTAATCTCTCTCAACATCAATGGACTCAACTCTCCAGTAAAAAGATACAGATTAACAGAATGGATACTTAAACAAAACCCAGCAATCTGTTGCATACAAGAAACACACCTAAGACACAAAGATAGACATTACCTGAGGGTAAAAGGTTGGAAGACGACTTCCCAAGCAAATGGACCCAAGAAACAAGCAGGAGTAGCCATTCTAATATCTGATAAAATAGACTTTCAACCAAAATTAATAAAAAGAGATGAGGAAGGACACTTCATACTCATCAAGGGAAAATTCCACCAGGAAGACATCACAATCCTGAACATCTATGCCCCAAATATAAGAGCACCCACATTTGTTAAAGAAACATTGATAAAATTTAAACCACATATAGATCCCCACACATTAATAGTGGGAGACTTCAACACCCCACTCTCAACAAAGGAAAGGTCAACAAAACAGAAATTAAGTAAAGAAACAATATCTCCGACAGAGGTCATGAATCAAATGGACCTCACAGACATTTACAGAACTTTACACCCAAACACAAAAGAATTTACGTTCTTCTCAGCACCTCATGGAACCTTCTCCAAAATAGACCATATAGTTGGTCACAAAGCAAGCCTCAACAGATACAAGAAGACTGAAATAATCCCTTGTATCCTGTCTGATCACCATGGAATAAAGCTGGACTTCAACAACAACAGACATAGCAAAAAGCCTACACACACATGGAAACTGAACAACTTGTTACTAAATGACAGCTGGGTCAGGGAAGAAATAAAGAAAGAAATTAAAGCCTTTCTAGAACTCAATGAAAATGAAGACACAACATACCCAAACTTGTGGGACACAATGAAAGCAGTGCTAAGAGGAAAGTTCATAGCACTAAGTGCCTTCAAGAAGAAATTCGAGACAGCTCATTCAAGCAACTTAATGGCCCACTTAAAAACCCTAGAAAAAGAAGAAGCAGACACACTAAAAAGGACTAGACAGCTGGAAATGATCAAACTCAGGGCTGAAATCAATCAATTAGAGACAAATAAAACTTTCCAAAGAATCAATGAAACCAAGAGCTGGTTCTTTGAGAAAATCAACAAGATCGACAAACCCTTAGCCAAGCTAACTAAAAGGCAGAGAGACACCACCCGAATCAACAAAATCAGAAATGAAAAGGGGGACATAACTACAGACACTGAGGAAATCCAAACAATCATTAGGACTTACTTCAAAAGTCTATACTCAACAAAATTTGAAAACCTAAATGAAATGGACAATTTTCTTGATCGATTTGACTTACCAAAGCTGAATCAGGACCAGGTAAATCAATTAAATAGTCCTATATCCCCCAAAGAAATAGAAGCAGTCATTAAAAGTCTCCCATCCAAAAAAAGCCCAGGACCAGATGGCTTCAGCGCAGAATTCTACCAGACCTTCAAAGAAAAGCTAACTCCAATTCTCCTCAAACTATTCCACAAAATAGAAACAGAAGGAACATTACCAAACTCATTCTATGAAGCCACAATCACCTTGGTACCTAAACCTCACAAAGACTCAACAAAGAAAGAGAATTTCAGGCCAATCTCCCTTATGAACATTGATGCAAAAATACTTAACAAAATACTTGCAAACCGAATCCAAGAACACATCAAAGATATTATCCACTATGACCAAGTAGGCTTCATCCCAGGTATGCAGGGGTGGTTCAATATACGGAAATCCATCAATGTGATCCACCATATTAACAAACTGAAAGAAAAAAACCACATGATAATCTCCCTAGATGCTGAAAAAGCATTTGACAAAATCCAACATCCATTCATGTTTAAAGTACTGGAGAGATCAGGGATACAAGGCACATATCTAAACATAGTAAAGACAATTTACAGCAAGCCTATAGCCAACATCAAACTGAACGGAGAGAAACTTAAAGCAATCCCACTGAAATCAGGGACAAGACAAGGCTGCCCACTCTCTCCATATCTCTTCAACATAGTGCTGGAAGTCCTTGCTAGAGCAATAAGACAGTTGAAGGAGATCAAGGGGATACAGATGGGAAAGGAAGAAGTCAAATTATCACTATTTGCAGATGATATGATAGTATATATGAGTGACCCCAAAAACTCTACCAGGGAACTCCTACAGCTGATAAACACCTTCAGCAAAGTGGCCGGATACAAAATTAACTCAAAAAAAATCAGTAGCACTCCTGTATACAAAAGACGAAAGGGCTGAGAAAGAAATTAGAGAAACAACACCATTCACAATAGCCACAAATGACATAAAGTACCTTGGTGTAACCCTAACCAAGCAAGTCAAAGACTTGTATGAAAAAAATTTCAAGTCTCTGAAGAAAGAATTAGAGGAAGATATGAGAAGATGGAAAGATCTCCCATGCTCATGGCTTGGCAGGATTAACATAGTAAAAATGGCCATCTTACCAAAAGCAATCTACAGATTTAATGCAATTCCCATCAAATTTCCAACACAATTCTTTACAGACCTGGAAAGAAAAATTCTCAACTTCGTATGGAATAACAAGAAACCGAGAATTGCTAAAACAATCCTGTACAATAAAAGATCTTCTGGAGATATCTCCATCCCTGATCTCAAGCTGTACTATAGAGCAACAGTTATAAAAACTGCATGGTACTGGCATAGAAACAGAATGGTGGATCAATGGAATCGAACAGAAGACCCAGAAATAAACCCACCCACTTACGGACACCTGATTTTTGACAAAGATGCCAAAACCATACAATGGAAAAAAGATAGCATCTTCAACAAATGGTGCTGGTCCAACTGGATGTCTACATGTAGAAAAATGAAAATAGATCCATACTTATCACCCTGCACAAAACTGAAGTCCAAGTGGATCAAAGACCTCAACATAAAACCAGACACATTAAATCGGCTAGAAAAAAAAAGTGGGGAATACCCTAGAACTCATTGGTACAGGAGAAAACTTCCTGAACAGAACACCAACAACACAGGCTCTAAGAGCAACAATCAATAAATGGGACCTCATGAAATTGAAAAACTTCTGTAAAGCAAAGGACACTGTCATCAAAACAAAGCGACTGCCTACAGATTGGGAAAGAATCATCACCAACCCTTTATCTGACAGAGGACTCATATCCAATATATATAAAGAACTAAACAAGCTGAAAAGCAATAAACCAAGTAATCCAATTAAAAAATGGGGAACAGAGCTAAAGAGAGAATTCTCTGTAGAGGAATATCGAATGGCAGAGAAGCACTTAAAGAAATGCTCAACCTCATTAGCCATTAGGGAAATGCAAATCAAAACAACCCTGAGATTTCACCTTACACCCATCAGAATGGCCAAGATGAAAAACTCAAGGGACAACACATGCTGGAGAGGTTGTGGAGAAAGGGGAACACTCCTCCACTGCAGTGGGAATGTAAACTGGTACAACCACTCTGGAAATCAATCTGGCGCTTTCTCAGACAACTAGGAATAGCGCTTCCCCAAGATCCAGCCATACCACTCCTAGGCATATACCCAAAAGAGGCACAAGTACACAAAAAGGCCATTTTCTCAACCATGTTTGTAGCAACTTTATTTGTAATAGCCAGAAGCTGGAAACAACCCAAGTGCCCCTCAACTGAAGAATGGATGCAGAAATTGTGGTACATCTATACAATGGAGTATTACTCAGCAATGAAAAATAAGGAAATCATGAAATTTGCAGGTAAATGGTGGGACCTGGAAAGGATCATCCTGAGTGAGTTGTCCCAGAAGCAAAAAGACACACATGGTATATACTCACTTATATAAACATACAATGTAGAATAAACCCACTAAAATCTGTACATCTAAACAAACTAAGCAAAAGAGAGGACCCTAACTAAAATGTTCAATCCCCATCCTGAAAAGCAAAGAGGATGGACATCAGAAGAAAAAGAAAATAGGAAACAACCTCGGAACCTGCTACAGAGGGCCTCTGAAAGCCAGAAGAAAACAGGAAACAACCTTGAAACCTGCCACACAGGGCCTCTGAAAGCTTCTGCAGTATAGACTGTCAAAGCAAATGCTGAGCCTGATGGCCAACTGATGGGCAGAGTGAATGGAATTCTATGTAAGAAGTGGGAAATAGTAAGAGCTGGAGGGGATGGGAACTCCACAAGGAGAGGAACAGAACAAGATAATTTGAACACAGGGAACTTCCCAGAGACTCATACTCCAACCAAGGACTATTCGTGGAGATGACCTGGAACCCCTGCACAGGTGTAGCCCATGGCAGTTCAGTGTCCAAGTGGGTTATATAGTAATGGGAAGAGGGACTGCCTCTGACATAATCTGATTGGCCTGCTCGTTGATCACTTCCCCCTGAGGGGGGAGCAGCCTTACCAGGCCACAGTAGAGGACAATGCAGCCACTTTTGATGAGAACTGATAGACTAAGATCAGAAAGGAGAGGAGAACCTCCCCTATCAGTGGACTTGGGGAGTGGCATGCATACAGAAAGGGGAGGGAGGGTGGGATCGGGAGGGGAGGAGGGAGGGGCTTATGGGGGGATACAAAATGAATAAAGTGTAATTAATAAAAATATTTAAAAAAAAAAAAAGAAAATTTCTCACAGAAGTGCCTGGCAGCTTACATTTTAGTAGACACCAGGCCCAGGCCAGCTGAAGTCACCCACTTCTCACAGATTAAGTATTGCATGTTGCTTTATATTAAAGTTACATAGGATAAACCCGTTTTTCATTTTGTCACTTATTTGGGACTAAATGTCTATTCCCCCTTGCAGTCTTTGTAAATTGCACAATTTATTGAGACTCTAAAGTAATCTCTCAATGACAATGAAAATAATAACCAAATGAAATGAAATAAAGCAAAATAACATTCCCAGCCCTACTTTTAGTTGTTTTCATAATACATTGTAAAAAGTATAAAATTTCTGACTTAGTGAAAAATTAGTACAGATTACTATCAATGAAAAGTTAATGTACTTTTAAGCTTGATCTTCAGGTCATTACTATACATGTGCTGGAATAATTTAGGATATCATGAGTAACAAAACCTGACAGACAAGTTAAGTGGTTGGTAAAGGTACGGGAACAGAAAATCCCCATGCGTTCAAGTTGCTAGGCTCTTTGACAAATCAAGTATAAACAGTACATTATCTCTTTCCCTTTTTTTTCTGATTTTCTTGCTCTTCTTTAGAGTTCTTGCCCAATATTTGATAGATTACTCTGTTAGGTCCTAGTTTTTTCTTCTCTCACTATTATAGTAGATAGTGATAGGAAGAAAAATGAAACATTTTCAATACCATTATCAGGAAGCACGCTTCTAGAGCTATGTCATGTCTTCTTTTTACACCTAATTGGTGAAAAATGTGTCTCATGACCGCACCTGCACTGTATGGGACTAACAATCACATGACTAATGTAATGGAGTTCAGCCAATCAAAGCAAACATCCAAGATACTCTTAGTGGAAGTGCATGCTTATAATCCCTGTCTATTGGGAGTGTGAATCAGGGGTATTTTAATAAATTTAAGCCAGTGAGGGCTTGATGGTACATAGGTATATACCATCTCACGTCAGTCAAAAAGCTAAAGAAAAACATGAATAAAGAAGGAAAACAAAACAATAGGGATCTCCAATAATAAGTAGAAATTGATATGGTATGTAGAGAGTCAACAAGGTCTTTCGTAAAAGACCTCAAGGCTATGCATGTGCTAGGTAAGAAACAAATCTGTAATACAGAAGGGCACCGGAAGGGGTTACAATTCAGACGTGACTACATATGTACATATGTGCATGATTACATACAGACATGACTGCAGATCCTAGCTCCAGTAAGCCTGGATGGTGGCTTGGTATTTTATGGGCCTCAGATGCTCCTATCCAAAAAGATGGGAGGTAAAACTCCTTATTTCTAGACTAAGATTGTGAAGATAGTGCAATGCAGTAGAATTAGGATTTAATGAAAAGTTAAGCAAAAGTAGAAAGTTGTCAGGTGTGAGAGAGGACTCAGTGATCAAAACTGTTTCCTGAGATGGCAAGTTTTTTTGTTGTTGTTGTTTTTGGTTTGTTTTTTGTTTTTGTTTTTGTTTTTAAAGCTATGGGAAGCTATTTGAATAGATTGACACCAATATGATGGGGATTCTGAGAAGAGCAACTCGGGGACCAGCCCTCCAGACATACAGCATGACAGGGCTCTGAAGAAAGACATCATGGCCCATGTAGCAGAAGCAGGACTCACTTCTTAAGGTTTTCTGAAGATGGAGTAGGTTTTACAGGATAAGCTCTAGTATCAGCTAGATTCTAATTTTGCATTTCTATAAAAGTGAGGCAAACGTTGTCAGAAATATTAGACAGGAAAGATAAGGTAGTAAACTGACCTAAGCCCAAAGGGGAAGAACCTTCATCTGGTATCGCTGAAGGCATTTTCTTCGTACATACTGTGGATGGAGCTTTCTCCAGCAGCTCAGGTGGCAAACTGGGACGTGGTGTGAAATCAAACTCCATTTGGTTTTTATGAAATATTAAATACAGTCTTTTATCAATGATAAAGATAGGATTCCATTTATACAAACAAAAAACTAAAGACATAGAGGATTTTTTTAAAAAGACAACAAAACCACCTCTGTACACTTGGCTCTGACTTTTTCATGCACTGTCTGAGTAGCTTCCTCGTGGGACTCATGCATGAGAGCATGCCTGTACTGTGAATCCCCCTTCCTCCTCAGAAAGGTTTAAGAAGAGATCCTTACTTCTGCCACATGGACTCTGATTTCCATGTAGAGACTCTATTGTGCTGTCTGTCTCTGATGCTGGCACCTAAATGCTCTTTCAAAACCCCACCACAATGTTACTTCACTGGTTTTCTGATGACAGCATTAATAACTTCTGTAATAAAGCCCCCTAATCTGCAATAGCCTGTACCATTGTCCCTGTTCAGTGTCCATTTGAGACTTTTAATTTATTATCTCAATTCTTTAATTGTGTATAAAGGTCGGAATTTAAAACAACCAGAAGCTCATACTGTAAACAGCGACAAAGATTTTTCTTTGCCTTCTCCTGTTGAATTCCAAATTCTGTGCTACAACCTGGAAAATATGTGGTTTTCATGGTTTGTCAAAACTTGATTTATACATATACATTGCAGCTTCTTGTCTATTAGAATTTCAGGAACTCTATTAATCAATCTAGTAGCTTAAAATCAGGAAGGTCAATGTTATAAGACCATGGAAGGCATATAGATATTGCTGTATTGCAATGTGCAGCTATTAGCTAGCTTCAAACCATTTAGTGTCCCTTCAAAAATCTCAAAAAAAAAAAAAGTGATAGTTTTGCAATCTCGTGTGAGTGAAAAGAACAGATTTGACCTATCACTTTGAGTGGCATTCAGAATTGTTCAGTGGAGCCTGGAATGAAATTCATCTGTCTCATTTAATGAAGAATTTGCAATATCATATTTCATCACACATTTTATACAGAGAGGCACAGAGTAGGCAAAAATGTGAGCATATTGTAATCTATAGACATCCATCGGTACAGAAAACTATACCTAAAATGTTAAAGCCTTTTTCTACGTTAATTTTTAAAATTTGCAGCTGACTCCCTGTGCTAGTCTTATACTCCACAGTTGAGACTGGCATCGGGTACTTAAAAAAAATGAAACATACTTATAGAAATGATAATCTCAGCTAAAAGTAGAGTAGAAAACCGTGCAGAGTGGCATTTTGGACATGAATCTGTGAGTTTGTCTGCCAGAAATTCAAACTAGCTATACTATTTTGTCAAACTGGAAGTATTAACTTCTATTTACAAAAAGGCACATGTCAAAGTCTGAGCCATGGGATGAGCTGAAAGAAATGTAACAATGAACACAATATTAACAACATTGCTATTAAAAACAATAATTGCATAAAAGAAATTCAAATTTGGAAATTGTTTATAATCTCTGAAAATAGGAAGACAGGGAATGGCCCATAGCATGAGAGATTTATAAATATTTTACCAACACTTTACAAAATGGAAAGCTTCTTTGAATTATAGAGGCCCATAATAACTGAAATAAATCCTGCATCTCTGGTCTTGGATGTGCTATGTGTTTTTGAAAAGTGTGATTACTGCCCTAAGTGTGTGAGAGCTTTAGATTAAGGTGAGCAACAAGTAAAGCTATGTGAGCTGTACACTAACAGCAGAGACCGTGACTAAATGTTTTAAGTAACCTAACCATAACCTCCCAAAACATCTATTAATCCCATTTAATAAGTATTGTTATCTGTCTCATTCATGTATTAGGGGTGCAATGGGATTTGCAAATTTTATCCAAATCTGGAGCCTGTGACGTCAACGAGTGAGCAATTCCACTACCACAATCACTTGATTATTTGTTTGTTTATTATAATTTATTCACTTTGTATCCCTCTTCCCTTATCCCCTCCCAATTCTACCCTCCCTTCCTGTTTTCCTCCCATGATCCTTCCTCAGTCCACTGATAGGGGCGGTCCTCCTCCCCTTCTATCTGACCCTAGCCTATCAGGTCTCATCAAGGCTGGCTGGATCATCTTTCTCTGTAGATATTCAAACCCTAGGACTTTTGATCTATAAGAAAAAAAAAATGTAAAGATAGAGGCAAAACCTGCTAAATTTGTGGAGAATAACGTATTTCATCCCCCCAAAATTAAGGGGCTTTCATATTAAAAAGAATTTTTGTCACAAAATACAATGCAAAATAGTAGGTATATATATAGACAAAATAACGTATAATAAATTCTTATTCATCGTGTAACATGGTTGAATTTGTATTTACCAGAACATTTTCAATTGTCATCGGAATAAGAAAATATGAAGGCCTTTGCCTTGTCCCCAAGTATAAATTTATCATTTTTTTTAAGGGGGCAGTGGTCAGTATGAAGATTTAGCTTAGAAAAAAAAAAAAAAAAGTGTCTTAGAACAATTGGACTTCATACTTTGTATTGAAAGGAATTACTGAAGGCCCCCCAGGTTATGTCATCGGGACTTCTTTGAGTACTTTTGTCCCCCGAACACTCATTGGATGATATAATCTAGTGACACAATCATATAGGTAAATGTTAATTATACACAAAAGCTCAACCATGCTTTTTAAACTGTGTCCCAGGCATCTTAATTTAATAACAAAATGACAACTAATGTGCTCATAGTTACCACCATCACTGAATTACTGGATCTGCCCCCATCCAGCTCTTCAGATGCTTCCTGCCCCTACCATTTATGCTTCCAACATTCCAACACCCCTCCCCGCACTTAGTAAGCAAAAAACTTAACACTTAAGACGTGGTGGTATTGCTCTCTTCTTTTCCTTCCCTTTGCTTCCTTCCTCTCTCCCCATCCCATAGCAGGGATGTCTCCTCTGCTTGACTACCTGGGAGAGCCCAGAGCAGAAACAGGAACTAAGGGATGGCTTCACCATGGGGGAACCTAGCAACAACAGAAAGCGGTGAACTGGGGAATTCCTGTAACCCTTGCTCCAAAGTGGGGTTCTGTGTGGGTGGCAATAAGGGTTCAGGATTCCCAGGAAGAGGAGTCATCTCACACTCCTCTTACTGAGAGAAGTCAATGCTTAACCTTTGCCCTTCTGAAACCCATTAGAAAAAGCACAAAGGACGTCATTCTCCAAAACAACCTGCTCTGCGGCGAGGTTGATCTGCAGCAGGCTGCACTTGAGGCACTGCTGGAACTTGTTTTCCAGGTCCCCGCTCACATGCTTCTTTGCTTTTTCTTGCAGATCTGCATAGAGCTATCCTCTTTGCAGGTAGTCTGAGGGTTCTCCTCTTTGTCCCTTTCCTTCACCTACTTCTGCTGCAGGAGCTGCAGCTTCTGCATGGTCTTGAAGCTGGTCTCTGAGAACTCAAAGTGGCATATAGTTGTGTGGCTGAACACCATGCCATAGAGAACGTCCAGGGTTTGCTCTCCACCTGCTTGTGTGTGTTCCAATGTGATTAATCACTTCTGATTCTGCAGCTGAGCAAACTGCTCTAGTTTCTTCTCATGGGCTTTCATGTCCTGGGACTCCCTGCGATTTTGTACCACATTCTCCTTCTCCACCCTCACAGTGCATTGGTGGACAGTCCAGGGCCCAGG
Organism: Psammomys obesus; assembly: GCF_907164565.1. NCBI lineage: Eukaryota > Metazoa > Chordata > Mammalia > Rodentia > Muridae > Psammomys > Psammomys obesus. The sequence continues at coordinate 34,266,229 of NW_026591086.1, forward strand.
GTAGCCTCCTATAAAATTGCTCTCCTCTCCAGTTCCTGCCTTGCCCTCACGGTGCATTGCTACTTTAGGACCAAAACAGTCTGAGACTCAAGGTATGCCATCCTTCCACAAAACTCATGTAGGCAGGGACATGTGGAGATTCCCCCACACATCTGAGTCTGGCACAACCCGGGGCCACCTTCCAAGCCCACCTGTAAGATAATGGAATCTTACCAAGGGTCCAGGAAAGGAGAACTCAACCAAAGACTCAAAATATCCCATTTATAATGAATTGTATTCTCAATATATAATCCTGGCCTAAACTTGCTATGTAAACTAAGCTAGCTTTGAATACTTAGACCATCTGCTTCTTCCTCCTTACTGTTGGGAGGGATTAAAGACAAATTCTGTATCTTCAACACTGATTTCTGTAATGAAGATTAATAAATTATTGTCCAGTGTGTAATTCTATTTAAAATGAACAGAAAAGCCCAAATAAATATATGCATAGTTAATGTGTTTAACGCAATTTCACTCCTCTCCTTTTCTTCTAGCCTAGAGTTTTTCAACTCTCTTATGGAAAAAAAATCACACACAAACAAGTGCACAAACACACACACCATTCACAGACATATCATGTTTCAACCTAACTAGGCTATTCAAGAATTAATTCTCAGAAATGTTTGCAGAATCTCTTTACAGCTTTTGATCATACTATAGTAGTCTAACATTTTTATAAAAATGGGTTTTTCTGTTTCTGCTCTTCCTCTTAAACTCTTCCTTCAAGCAGTGGTGTTGTGTTAACGATTTCCAAGTGTAAGTCAGACTGTGTTACTCTATTCAGTTGCTTTCAAGGACGCTCTTAAAATGTCAAAGTTGTGCAGTGGGTCATTTTGTGTAATTCCTTTCCTAGTTAGATATTTACTCAAAGAGTTGTGCCTGCATTTATTACAAATCTGAGCGATGTGCTTGCTAGGTCCATTGCTGCCAGTTATTACTTCTTGTAGACTCTGTTTGCAGACAAAGGTAAAAATGTTGCATAAATTTTCTTCACACATGCACTTATGAACCCTAGTGAATTACTCCACAGAGAATTGCATCCACCTATTACAGCAGAATGTATATGAGGAGGTTTATGTCTGTCACTAATCACTGCTGCAAAGCCTGGCATTAAATAGACATATCTAACAGCAGAGAGTGTTAAATCGGAGTGAAGACTATAGCAAGGAGAAACAGTGGCTACCTTCTTAAGCAACATTAATTGTCAGTATTGATCACAAGTGGGGAAGTTTTGACATTGTTAACATAATAAAATTATCTCTTTTAAAATATAATTTTAATTTTCTTGCACTTATTTATTCTGTGTTCAAATATGTGATGCATCCTCCCACCCCATTCTCCACTATTCTTCATTTTTCTTCAATTCTCCTTCCCTTGTGTACCATCGGTTCCTTTAGCCAATTTTATCCTCTTTTCATTTATTAAGTGCATACTCGCTTTTTATGACTCAAAATCGAGGAGCCACAAATTAGACAAAACATATGGTAGGACTTTACGAGGGGCAGTGGTTTAATTCACTTAATAAAAGTACATCCATTCATACACACTGTCCTCAGAAACAACATGAGATAAATGTAGCCGGAGAGAATTCCATGATTGTATGTGTCCCATTGTTGCTATCCATTTCTCCATCATTAGACTCACAGGCTTGCTTTGAACTTAGCTATTTAACTTTGACTCATAATCAACATTCTTGCACAAGTGTCCCTGTGATAAATCAAATAGGAGACCTTTAGTACACAGAACTCGAAGACCAGGACCGATTACTACATTTATGAGAATTATCCATGCTGATATCCCCAGAGATTATACCACTTTACATTCCCATGTACAAGGGTTTACTTTCACCCACATCTGCAGGAACGTTTGTTATTGCTGTTGCCTTGAATGAATTCTGATTAGAGTAATGTGAAATCACAATGCATCTTGATTTTTATTTCATGAGTAGTGAGAATGAACATATATTAATATTTGTTGGACATTTGTATTTACTTGTTTGTGTTCTGTTTGTTCATTCTGCTAGCACATTTATGTTTATTATTAGGTTGTTTAACTCTTTGGTATTTTAAGGATCACTATTCTGTCAGAAGTAAAACTAGCAAAAACTCTCTCTCATTATGTGTACTGTCTGTTCATACTATGAATATTTTCTTTTTCCCCTCACTGTAAATAAGCCATTTAATTTAACAAGGTCATGTTAGATGACTGGCGATTCTTAACAGCTTTTTCCTGTTTCATTTTGATCATTTGTGTTGTTTGAGAAATGGCAGTTATGATCATTCACTTAGGTGATCCTTTTCTTTTCTTATTACACATTACAGATTTAAACCATTTATTAGATAATAGTTTGCAAAAAAACTGTCACATTCTCTATGTTATCTCTTCAATCTACTGAGAGTTTGCGTTGAGGTGTACAGCCTTAGCAATGTGATAGAATTTCATTCGTCTGATTTTTACTTTGTTTCTATTCCTTTTTTAAATAAAATTTTTATTTTTTTTATTAATTACAGTTTTATTCACTTTGTATCCCATCTGCATCCCTCATTCCTTCCCAACCCCACCCTCACTCCCTCATTTCCTCCCATGCCTGTTCTGAGTCCACTGACACGGGAGGTCCTCCTCCCCTTCCATCTGACCCTAGGATATCAGGTCTCATCACAACTGGCTACATTGTCCACCTCTGTGACCTGGCAAGGCTGCTCCCCCCTTAAGGGGAGATGATCAAAGAGCCAGCCACTGAGTTCATGTCAAGACAGTCCCTCTTCCCCTTTCTAGAGAACCGAATTGGATACTGAGCTGCCATGGGCTACATCTGTGCAGGGGTTCTAGGTAATTTTCATGAATGGTCCTTAGTTGGAATATCAGTCTCAGAAAAGACCTCTGTTGCTTTCCTTGTGGAGCTCCTGTCCTTTCCAGGTTGTTCTATCTCCCGCTTTGGTTCTACTTAGAATACATTGTCCATGCTAGTGTCATGATAATTTTTATTAATATTTTATACTAATTTTGTGATTTGAGGGCTTTACATTTTTGTCTTTAATCCAAAAGTTTTGTTTGTTTGTTTGTTTGTTTTTAATTTTTATCTCATATGTTAAATGGAAACTGAAAGTGAAGGAGTCAAGGACACTAGGCGAGCATGGCCCACAGAATCAACAAAGCATGGATCATAGGGGCTCACAGAGATTGAAGGAGCAACCAGGGAGCCTTCATGGGTCTGTGCTAGGCCTTCTGCACACATCTGCCGTTTTTTAGCTTGGGATTTTTGTGGGACTCCTAACAATGAGGGTGGGGAGGTCTCTGACTCTTTTGACTGTTCCTGGAATCCTTTTTCTCCTACTGGGTTGCTTCATCCAGCCTTGATTTGAGGATTTATACCCAGTTGTATTGTGGCATTTTATGCCATGTTTCACTGATATCATTGGGGGGCCTGCTCTTTTCTGATAGGTAATAGAAGAAGAGTGGATCCAGGGAAGAGGGAAAGTAGAATTACTAGGAGGTGAGGAGGGAGTGAAGGCTGCAATTGTGATGTAGTGTATGAGAGAAGAATAAAGAAAAAGAAAAAAATTCTCAAAAAAAAACAAAAGAAAGAAATTTAAGAAGGATTGTGTACTTCGTAGTCATTTTTACATTTCAAAATAAAATCCCCAATGACAAGAAATGGAAAATGATGAATGAAACCAAAGAGACCTTTGGTGTGTAGATAAATATCTGTAATGGGTTAATTAAATATCACTAAGTATAGATAGAAATTCAAGTGTTTCTCTTTTGTGATGCCTGCTTACAGACACCACTGAACTTGAAAGAATCTTATGAAGTACGTATCTTTAAAATTAGTATCTAAAGAAGATGTACTATAGTGGTAAGACGCTAATAAGAATGTGCATAGTTCATCACCAAAAGAACTAACTAAGTGAAATGAATGTGGTTATTCCCTACATCCATAAATGAAAAAAAAAAAAACTTGAAAATATAATGTCTTTGTCAAAATTCATCTTAAACCTTCAAAAAGATACTGGTTCATTTAGTATTCTGTCCATGGACTTAGAGAGGGGCATAGGAGGAAGATGAGGGAGGATAGGATTCAGAGAGGGGGAAAAAGGGGGTTATAAGTGGGATACAAAGTGAATACACTGTAATTAATATAAAAATAAAAATTTGATAATAAAAAAGTAAAAAGATGCATACACTTATATAATTTCATTTTGATATACAACATTAATTAGCTAATTAACTTTATTGACTTATTTTTGTAATTCTGTACAACTCTTAATGTGGGTGAATTGAAATTGTAATATTGTTATAGAACTGTTCAGTTATGTTATGTTTAAATCCAAAGTTTGGCTATGAGTCTCAACATCTGCTTCGATAGCCTGCAGGGTAGAGCTTTTCAGAGGCCCTCTGTGGTAGGCTCCTGTCCTGTTCCCTGTTTTCTCCCTCCTTCGGTATCCATCTTCTTTGCCTTTCTGAATGGGGATTGAGCATCTTATCTAGAGTCCTCCTTCCTGATTAGCTTCCTTGGGTGAACAGATTTTAGTATGTTTATCCTATATTATATGTCTAGTATCCACTTATGAGTGAGTATATATCCTGTGTGTCTTTCTGCTTCTGGGATACCTTACTCAGGATGATCTTTTTCTGTTCCCACATTTACCTGCAAATTTTATGATTTCCTTGTTTTTTATCTCCGAGGACTATTCCATTGTGTAGGCAGAGTACAGGGAATCTTATGAAAGAAGTGGGAGATAGTAAGACCTGGAGAGGACAGGAGCTCCACAAGGACAGATCCTAAAAGTCTGGGCACAGGGGTCTTTCTGATACTGATACTCCAGCCAAGGATCACTCATGGAAATGGCCTGGAACCCCTGCACAGAAGTAGCCTATGGCAGTTCAGTATCCAAGTGGGTTCCATAGTAATGGGGACAGGGAATGTCTCTGACAGGAACTGATTGGCATGCTTTTTGATCACCTCCCTCTCGGGGGGGGGGGGCAGCCTTACCAGGCTGAACACAATGCAGCCACTCCTGATGAGACCAGATAGGCTAGGATCAGAGGGAAGAGGAAGAGGACCTCCCTTTTCAGTGGACTGGGAGAAGGACATGGATGAGGAAGAGGGATGGTGGGATTGGGAGGAGAGGAGGGAAAGGAGGTGCAGGGGGAATACAAAGTGAATAAACTGTAATCAATAAAAATAAAAAACATTATGGAAAACAAAAATAAATAAATTATTCATATCCTAAATACTAATGATCCCCTTCTGTAGTATATTTCTACAGAGGAAATAGTTTTCAAATAGATATTTGATCAGTATAAATTATTTGTGGAATACTGAGAATTCTGTTATAGAAACCATGTATAAAATTATCATGACAAATATGTTTATGGTTTTTGCAGATGTGCCATTATAAATCTCCTTATGCTATTAATAATCTGAAGCCCATTATCATTCCTACATACATGACCATTCAAATATACCAATGTTCTTAATTGTCTAATTCTATTGGTCTTGAAAATCAGAGATTGGAAACATCCTTAGGTAAAACAAAGTAGCTTGACAATAGCCCTGATAGAATGCAATAAGTTTCAAAACAATAAAAGCCTTCTGAGTATGCACACAGTAATATCAATGATGTTAGATATGCCAACAGTAATAAATTCTAGAAGAGAACCTGGCACTTAAAAAATATCAGAATTTTATTATTTTCTTCTAAATCCTAATTGCGGTAGCTCAGTACATTCCACCACCCCCTTCTTCTCTGAGAAGAGACACCCTCCCCTCAATGCCATCTTCCCTGGCACTTCATGTAGCATCAGGACTAAGTGCATCCTCTTCCACTGAGGCCACTTTTTATTTTGTCTTACATCTTTCATATAGGACTACACTGAAATGGTTGAGCAATTTACCTGCCAAAACACAAGATACAGCAACACTGCCTCTTGGTTCCAGCTATGAACCAAACAATGACACAGCCCCCCTGAATAGTGCTACGCCAATCATTTATTTGGAACCAGAATTAGTAAATATATTCTTACAGGTTTTGTTGAATCTCCCTGTATGGAAAGTTATCTACATAGTAACCATCACAGAACACAACGATGACTCTAAGAAAAGAGTAAAATAAAGAATGGAACAAAAATAACGGTCATGCAACTTTATATTGCAAGATTCTGGAGTGAACTATAATCATTTGACCATATCAGCAAAAGACAACTAGCAAAATTAGAAGTCTAATTTCATGCACTTTGCGGGTTTTTATTGGTTGTTGTTTAACACCTTGTTTTCTGTATGTATGTGGAAGTGTAGGGCTGAGAATGAAAAGCGTTGAGTGTGGGTATCAGAAGAATGTTTAGAGGAGCAAGGTACCCTTTTCTAAGAGATAGGTCGCAGGGAACCAACTCAGGTTGTAGGTACGGTGGCTTGGGTCTTTACCTGATGATCCATCTTGTCAGCCAATCTTTTCTCAATCTCAAAATTAAAAATCTGTAATTTCTTTTAAAAATATATCCATGTATTAAGTTGTTATCCTTTCAATTTTCTATTGGTCAAGCATAACTGCATTGTGAGAAAAAATTTTATGATTACTAAACATTGGTTTTAATGATTAAAACTTCATACTGGAGTCTGGCTATCAAAGGATGCATTTTTAGTATGTCTCCCATTGAAAATAACCAACCTCGAATGAGCTTACCTGTGATGCTGCAAAATTTTTACAATTTTAATATTTGAAAATAAAGCACTTAATATTTTGCATCAAGAAGGCAATCTTCTTCTAGAGCTCATATTTTTGTTAATTTCATCAATATTGTACTCATTCAAGTATCAAATGTCTTGTTTTATAGGTGGATCTTAATGTGTTGCCATTAAGCCCAAGAAAAAATAGAAATATTTTTGAAGAACAGTATTAGACTTGTAAAATCATTTTCATCCCATAGAAAGATATATACTTATAACAGGTAGCAACACATGCTAATGAAATATTAATGTGCTCAGTGGGTCCATTTTAACGGCATGGTGGAAGCCAGACCTCGATTCGCCAGTATTTCCTTTCAAAGTGCAAGTTCAAAGATCAGCAAATGTACAGAATTAAAAAGATTTTTCTTACTGCCCCTCAGAGGGCAGCACTCATCTTATTTATAACCCTCAGGATCTTAAAACCCTTAAACCTCTTTTATAGAGACCTCTCTAGAATGCTACTTAAGTCAATTAGATACAAAGGGTCAAACGGTCAAAAGTCCAAGTGTGAGTTTTCTTAAATGACACAGCACCGGGAAGGGTGTAATGAGATTTGCTCTTCGGGTGTGCACTATAACAAAGTGCAGATGTGAGGGTGGCAGAGGAAAGTGGACTTCTCATTCCCCAGAAATAGATTGCATCTGTTTATAAATATAGCCCAGACTGCAATAAGTTAAGTAAGTGTTATAGACATTAAAAGGGCTTATTTTTCCATGTTTTGTCATTCTGCTTCTCACATATATCTGATATACATGTGTAAGATTAAATTAAGCAGGTTTGTGTTCTAATACAAAAATAAACTGGAGTCAAGATGTTACACCCAGTTCGCAAGCCCCCAAAAGATCTACAGGAATCGACTCCGTTGCAAAACACAGGAGGGTCTTTTTATTGTAAATTACAAGCTGCAGCTTGGGCCCACAACACCCACCGCCCAAGCTGTGGAAGCTGAGCGCACTGTGCCCAGGTTAGTTGGGCGATTTAAAGATTCTGGTCCCTCCCAGCATGCCCAAGGCACGGGCAATTCCTGCCTGGCAAGCATCTATTGGTCAAAATGCTACATTTTGAATTGATTGGCTATAAAAAGGTCCCCAGACCATAATGACCTGGTGTCCCTCCCTAGGGGGATGGGCCAGTTTCCTAGCAACTGTTATCTCTAGTGGGTGGGGAAAGAATGCAGTAAGGTGGTTCTTCCCCTCAGGGCATGCTAGACTTCTTTGCATGCCTACTTCAGGTCTTAAGAATAGCTGCTAATTTATCTTTTGGTCTCTCAAAGAACTCAAAAATGAAAGCAGAATGTAAGTTTTAGAATTGAAATTTATTAATTATAAACTTTCATAATGCTATTTGGTTCCCAAATTTATCAGTGAAACTCCATGACATTCAGAATCTAATGTTTGCAACTGTCTTTTAAATAAAGAAGCCATAATTCTATTGTAAATAGAATAAATCATAAAATGTATTTATAGATTTCAAAGTGTATACTTTATTTAATTTCTTACATTTTTCTTCCTTTCAATCACAAGCTCTTTTACTAACCTCAACTGACATGTTCCTGGAAGCTAAAAACAAAATTTCTTTGCTTTTTATAATTCACAACATGACTAGGGCTCACTGTGAGCAACCACACTTTCTTTTTTAATCTGTTTAGATTTAGGAGACAGTGGCATGCCAAGAGAAGAGAAGTGTGTAAAGTCAGTTTTCAATTTGTATAAATAGTTAGGAAAAGTATGTGGGTCAGAAGGAGGAGGTATGCATCATTCTTGGCTACAATTCAACATCATTTATTTATTGATTGATTTGTGTAGTTCTGGTAATAACCATTAGATATTGTCTTTTTCTATTCCATAGGGCTGGATTTTCTCTTAGGCATAGAACTCAGCTTCCAGAGGAAGAATGGAGCAAGCCCTGGATAGGAGTTCTCTTTCTCTTAGGAGCAGCTAGAGCACTTTAGGACAAGGCCCCTTGTGCTAGGCCTGGATGTGGAACAGTTTCCAGGGAGTGTTACAATTTAGCTCTTTCAGAATGTGATTGCTGGTGGCAATGGAAGTTCAGGCATTCCAAAGCCTAAGGCCATTCCAAAGAGTTACAGCTCCTGGTTAAGTTGAGGTGCTAAGTTAGCAGGGCCCAACAGGCAGGAAGGCAGGTTGGGTCAGATGCAGCTCAGGAGGATGCAAGCCAATGGCTACTAAGGCAGTTCTGTAGGATGGTAACTGGCAGAAGCTTGCTGAAGCACTAAGTGGTGCAGAAGATTAAGGATGTAGGGAGATGAATCCCCAGGGAGGATGGGAGCCCTCCAGCCCCTAGAATCTAAGGTGGCCATGGCGAAATGCTGATAGTATCGCACTTCCTGCATCACCTCCAGCGTGTGTATTTAAAATCAGGGATTTAAATACAGGGGGCAGGAGCAGGGGCTTTCGAGGGTGGATGTGTTTGATCCCCTGGGGTCAGGGAGGCAGGGATACTTGATTTACAAGTAGTAGTACAGTACTTAATTTACACATAGTGTCACTGTCTCTTCACAAGAAGAATATAGTACTTAATTTTCCTACGGATGGGAGAAACTCTTCAGATAATGTTGAAGGTCATTTGGAAAGTCCAAGGTGTTTTATTAGCTTAAGGGGTGTGTCTCCAGGAATCACCAGGTGCTTGATGGACCAGTTTCCTTATCACGAAAGGGTTGGGCCTGTTTTCTTTTTCTGAGAGCTAGGTGATGCTCCTTACAAGATCTGGGATGCCTAGACTGTGGGGGAGGGGGGAGAATACCCGATTGAACAAATGGGAGTCTGTCACAACAGAATGAGCTCAGTTGGCTCTCAGGATACTCAGACATCAGTCAACCTTATCCAACAGAGTTCCACAAGATATAAATCTACTGATAATCTCCTTTCATCAGTAATAAATAATTAAGGGATTTGATTGAGAAGATATACCTAAAATCCAGCAGTAGTACAAGGTAATCAGGCAAAGAAGTCCATACATCAAAAGGAACAGAATTGGCGAATATTTATATTTTCACAAATGTTTGCCTTTTCTTCTGTGGCATTATATTCTCGTGGTGTGATATTAAAGTACTTGTACGTTCATTTCTTATTCACCGTTTATGTGCTTCATATGTTATGTTCAGTGCTAGAAAATTACAGTGTGAAAGGGGAAGTTGACAATTCAATTCATAGTTATGTTACAAAACATTATGTAATTAGAATTGTTTAAGACAGAAAGTAGTCTTAATAGCCAAAGGATTTAACATCTAAATTTAGAAATGAATCACCAAGAAGTTTTGAGAGTAAATAGCCATTAAACAAATTATTAAGGGTAGGTAAAAGTTCACAAGTTTTTGATCTTAGCCATTCTGGTGGGTGTCAGGGTCTTTTTGATTTGCATCTCTCTGATGGCTAAGGACTTTGAGCATTTCTTTAAGTGTTTCTCCGCCATTCTGTATTCCTCTACTGAGAATTCTCAGTTTAGCTCTGTACCCCATTTTTTAATTGGATTGCTTGATTTGCTGCTTTTTAACTTTTTTAGTTCTTTATATATTTTGGATATCAGCCCTCTGTCAGATATGGGGTTGGTGAAGATCCTTTCCCAGTCTGTAGGCTGTTGTTTTGTTTTGATGACTATGTCCTTTGCTTTATAGAAGCTTTTCAGTTTCATGAGGTCCCATTGATCGATTGTTGCTCTTAGAACCTGTACTGTTGGTGTTCTGTTCAGGAAGTTGTCTCCTGTGCCAATGAGTTCTAATGTTTTACCAACTTTTTCTTCTAACCGATTTAGTGTATCTGGTTTTATGTTGAGGTCTTTGATCCACTTGGACTTTAGTTTTGTGCAGGGTGATAAGTATGGATCTATTTTCATTTATCTGCATGTATACATCCAGTTGGACCAGCACCATTTGTTGAAGATGCTGTCTTTTTCCACTGAATGGTTTTGGCTTCTTTATCAAAAATCAAGTATCCATAGGTGTGTGGGTTTATTTCTGGGTCTTCTATTTGGTTCCATTGATCCATTATTCTATTTCTATGCCAATACCATGCCATTTTTATTACTATTGCTCTGTAGTACAGCTTGAGATCCAGGATGGAGATGCCTCCAGACACAACCCTGAGATTTCACCTGACACCCACCAGAATGTCTAAAATCAAAAATTCAAGTGATAACACATATTGGAGAGGTTGTGGAGGAAGGGGAATCCTTCTCCATCGCTGGTGGGAATGCAAACTTGTACAACCACTTTGGAAATCAATCTGGCACTTTCTCAGACGATTCGGAATAGTGCTTCCTCAAGATCCAGCTATACCACTCCTAGGCATATATCCAAAAGTTGCTCAAGTACACAACAAGGATATTTACTCAACCATGTCTATAGCAGCTTTATTCATAATAGCCAGAACCTGGAAAAACCCAGATGTCCCTCAGTTGAGGAATGCATACAGAAATTGTGTTACTTTTACACAATGGAATACTACTCAGCAATTAAAAACGAGGAAATCATGAAATTTTTAGGCAAATGGTGGGACCTAGAAATGATCATCCTGAGTGAGATATCCCGAAAACAGAAAGACATACATGGTATATACTTACTTATATAGAACTATAAGATAGGATAAACATACTGAAACCTATACACCTAAAGAAGATAAACAAGAAAGAGGACCCAGGGTATAATGATCAATCCTCACTTAGAAGGTCAAATGGGATGGATATTGAATGTAGGAACAAACAAGTAACAGGACAGGAGCCTACCTCTGAAAGACTCTACCTAGCAGTGTATCAAAGCAGATATTAAGACTCACAACCAAATCGTTGGCAGAGTGCAGGGAATCATAAAAAAAGGGGGGGTAGGGGGAGTTATTATGACCTGGAGAGGACAGGAGCTCCACAAGGACCAAATATATCTGGGCACAGGGGTCTTCTATAAGACTGTTTCTCCAACCAAGGATCATGTATGGATATAACCTAGAACCTCTGCTCAGATGTAGTCCTTGGTAGCTCAGTATCCAAGTGGGTACCCTAATAATGGGAATAGGGACTGTTTATGACATGAACTCAATGGTGGACTTTTGACCACCCCCTTCCCCCTAGGGAGGAGCAGCCCTGCTAGGCCACAGAGGAGGACTTTGCAGCCAGTCCTGAAGATACCTGATAAACCAGTATCAGATGAAAGGGGCGGAGGTTCTCCCCTATCAGTGGACTTGGAAAGGGGCATGGAAGAGTTGAGGGAGGGAGGGTGGGATTGGGAGGGAAAGAGATAGCAGGATACAGTAGGGATACAAAGTTAACAAACTGTAACTAATATTAAAAAAATAAAAATTCAAAACAAAGTTTAAAAGTGTCTCTGATCCCCAAAATAAAAATTAAAAAAATTAGAAAGTTCTTGTAAGTGTGATTATTTTGACATCATAGGGCTAGCAAGGAATTACTTAGCTGTTTCTATTGTTTCCTGTGTGTAGATTTAAGAATGAAATAAAGATAATAGTTTCTTAAATTTTCAGAAACAAAACTAAAATGTAAAGGGTGCCATGCGTCATTCAGTGAAGGTTGGTGTCTCCTTTTCCCATGAGGTGTGCCTTAATTAGGGTTACTGCTGCTGTGATGAAACTCCATGGGCAAACTTGGGAAGAAGAGGGTTTATTCAGCTTCTGCTTCCACATCACTGTTCCTCATCAAAGGAAGTCAGGACAAGGACTCAAACAGGGTAAGAACCTGAAGGCAGGAGCTGATACAGAGGCCACAGTCTGTAACAAACCAGTGTTACAGACTGGCTTGCTTCACATGGCTTGCTCACCCTTCATTCTTATAGAACCCAGGACAACCAGGCCAGGGATGGCACCACCCACAATTGGCTGGGCTCTTTCTTATAAATAACTAAGAACACGTCTTGCAGCTGGGTTTCATGGATGCATTTCCTCAATTGGGGTTCCTTATTCTCAGATGACTTTAGCTTGCATCAAAGTGACATAATGTGGAATCATGCTTTTGTAAACTGGCAGTCCATCTACTGTCTATATTCTCCAAAACTGTCCATTATAGTTGTGTATGTAGGAATCGATCTACAGTTTATTTCAGAAATTGTGGTCCTTGATTGAAGTAAGAAGGAGCAACAATAAAATTCTACAGAGACACATATTGAGACACTTTTTTGAATTCTTAATTTCCATCACTATTTGTTTTCAGATTTCAGATTTTTCAGATTTTTATTTCGCTCTCTGTAGAATACTGAGAACTCCACCCCAATTCTCCTCTTGCAAAGACCGAAGATATTATCAAACATATAACAATACATGGAAATCAAGGGAAACTATTTAGATGAAAAAAAAAAAAAAGATGACTTGAGATGGCCCGTTACAGGTATTCTGCTAATGCATAAAGCTTAAGGGTTTGAAAATAGTCTTAAAAGCTTGTATTTTACTCTAGTCCTATTCTTCAGATGTTTTTTCTTATAGCCATTACATTTGCAATTATTTATGCCTCCTGTGTTCTCAGGTTGTCTGGAGGCATTGGCTTAAGATTTGTGATCTTCCTGCCCCAGCCTCTAACTGATACTTACTAACTTTTCTGTGGGGGAAACATACATTATACATACATACATATATATGCAATATAGATATATATTGATAGATGATAGACATGTTTATATGTCTCTCTTTCTGTTTCATATACATACATATATACATATGTATGTGTAATATATATTTTATATATTTATATACATTATATATAGTTAGCTCATAGATTAGATAGATAGATAGATAGATAGATAGATTGATAGATTAGATATTGAGCTGAGGTCTCCTGTAGCCCAAGTAGGCTCAGAACTTTCTGATCTTTCTGTCTTTATTTCCAAAGTTCTAGGATTACAGTCATCCCACTGAAGTGACCTTTGAGTAGGGACAGAACATAAACAGACATCAAATTCTCAGCACGAAGGAGATTTATTAGCGGTAGTGGTGGAGGCTGCCTATAGATTGATCAAAGGCCCCAGTAGGTGCTTCTGCGGAATGATTTCAAGACGGAAAAAGTAGGAGTCTGTGCTAGGATGAGTTGCTAAGTCCTGACTGGACAGGTTAGTCTTTGGAGCCAAATAATGAGTTTTGGTTGCTGGACCTTGGTGTTTACCTTTCAGCAATGAGTCAGTGGCCAAATAAGAGGATAGACCTTGGGGGGTAGCTTTCAAAATGTAATCTAAGGGCTTACAAAGAAGAAGAATGGAAAAGGGCAAAGACTACTGGTGCCATATTTACCAGGCTTTGACCTGTTAGAGAACCCTTCAACCACCATGCTTTGTTTAGGAAAATTTGTAGATCATTACAATGTTTTAAGAAATAGCTAATGCACAAGACAGACCATTTCTTTACCTTAATATGTGATTTTGTAGCTAAGTCATCTTGTTCAGTGGGTTAAAAAGCACCTGCTTTATATATGTACACGTGGTGCAATACACAGACACATATGAGATTTTACATTACAATTTGACTATGCGCCAAATGACCTATCCATTTTTTCATACTGGAAGAGAAAATTTCCTTCAAAAGTCATTTGAGGCTTTAATAAAAATGACCATTTTTCTCTTATTTTATTTTTTTTGCTTTTGCTTTATTGCTCTCTTTGTGTGGCTACTGTCCCCTTCCAGTTCTTTCTATAGCCCCCTTCTTTCATAAGACTTCCTGCTCTCTGAATTTTGGCTCTGAGTCTTCAACTGCTTTGATCCCCTGCTGGGTGGAGTCTTTTAGAGGACACATGTGGCTAGAGAGATGGCTCATTTGTTAAAGGCTAGGCACACAACCATAAATATCCTTATATGCTTGATCTGAGTTAGTGTGTGTTTATTTAGTCCTAAGGGGAGAGAATGGGGATTGCTACATTCCTCATGAAGGTGAACCTCTCTTCACTCAGCACATTCTCAGAAATAAGCTCTAAGTGCTCTAAACAGTCAGGACTTAGGTCATTAAAGGAATTCAGAGCTAAACCACTACAAGCACCTGCCAACTTCTCCATGATTCTTCTTGCTCAGTGAAGAGCTAGGATGCCTTTTACAAGGGCATCGAAGGGACGAGGCCTTTTGGTTAATAATTACAAATCCTTTTTCTGAATCACCAAAGGATTTTCTTTTGGAGTTCTATGTTTCTAACGCAATCTTCAATGAATTTTCTTTCACCTTTTACTTGAAGTTTCTCTATCTTTTTCACTCCTGTTAAAAAGAAGTTGCAGAATTTACTTTTGTTTTCTCATACTCTAAGGATACACTACATGTGAAGATACAGGAATTTTCTACTCTTTTCTTCATACTAAGATGTCACGCACCATGATCCAGGAAAAAATTTGGAGATTATTAATTATATAGGGGCACACTTTTCTTTGCTTTTCTGCATTTTTAGAATATTAGGAAAAAGCACTACCATTAAATTTCATCATCGTGATAATAATGGATGACCAGTGTGTGGGAATATTTTCTACAAACTCAATTTATTAGTAAGAGCTTTGTGGAATTGGGCAAGTGCTCTTAGTTGATATGGAGTATGAACGACTCAACATTAGCCTAAGAGACAACAGGCAGATGTCATTGTTCTCTAGAGGTTTTTGAAAAGATTGAAAATGAGATATACTGAGCTTACAAACATTCAATAATTTAACAAGTACATACAATATCAAAAGTCAACAGTCTACATTTTAGTTTAGTGATTAAAATTTTGAAGTTATCATGGGACATTACTTTAGAAACCAAAGGATGAGACTCTATTCTTGAGTTACAGTGGAAGGACCCAAGTGTATGATGGAAAAATAAGGACACTAGACATTGCCAAAGACAAATAGATATAAATTCTCTAATTTACATTTTCTTCTTTGATAGATAATTATAGTTTTGGAATTTTGCCATGTCATCACTAAACTAGCATAGTATGCATAAATGTTTGAAAAGTACTATTATATTTCAATATGTACTGTCTCAGCATTTTAATTACAAACAAAATAATTTACATTAATTGGTACTTTCACTTTTAAATTTGAACTGAAATATAATTTGGTATCTATATATATCCTTTAACTGCTATATGCCTTAATGAACTTTTACAGACAACTGAAAAAAATTTTGTGTAGAAGCTCAGTTTTTACACAATGAAAGGATTAGGTGAGAGAGAAAACACACAATACACATTGAGAAAGTCTTTTATGCCCTTAATAATTTTATATCTCAAAAACCTCAGTTGTACATTTAGAAAAAATTTTATAACACAATCAGAGTAGTTCTTTCCTTGTGGTTTTATTTTATTATTTTGAGATTTTTATACAAGTTTCTGATCGTACTTTTTCCTTCTTCATCTTCTCCCAAGCCCTTCACCTCCATACCCACTCCCAGCTCCACACTTCCACACCCTCCCACACCTCCCACACATCCACACCTCCCACCCTCCCACACCTCCTACCCCTTCCACCCCTCCCACCCTCCCACCCCTCAGCCACACCCTCCCACCCTCCCACCCCTCCCACACCTCCCACCCCTCATCCACACCCTCCCACCTCTCATCCACACCCTCCCACCCCTCATCCACACCCTCCCACCCTCCCACACCTCTCACATCTCCCACCCTCCCACCCTCCCACCCCTCCCACACCTCATCCCCACCCTCCCACACCTCCCACCCCTCATCCACACCCGCATTCATGTGACTACTAACACTTCCTTATTTATTTTTCTTATCAGTTACATTTTATTAACTCTGTATCCCAGCTGTATCCCGCTCCCTCATTCCCTCCCACTCCCACCCTCCCTCCCTCATCTCCTCCCTGCCCCTTTCCAAGTCCACTGATAGGGGAGGACCTCCTCCCCTTTCATCTGACCCTGTTTTATCAGGTATCTTCAGGACTGGCTACAAAGTCCTCCTCTGTGGCCTAGCAGGGCTGCTCCTCCCTTGGGGCAGGGGAGGGGGGGAGGTCAAAGAGCCAGACATTGAGTTCATGTCAGAAATAGTCCTTGTTCCCCTTACTAGAGTACTCAATTGGATATTGAGCTACCATGGGCTACATCCCAGCAGAGATTCCAGGTTATATCCATACATGGTCCTTGGTTGTAGAAAAAGTCTCAGAAAAGATCCCTGTGCCCAAGTATATTTGGTCCTTGTGGAGCTCCTGTCCTCTCCAGGTCATATTAACTCCCCATCTTTCATATGATTCCCTGCACTCTGCCAAAGGTTTGGTTATGAGTCTCAGTATCTGCTTTGATACACTGCTAGGTAGAGTCTTTCAGAGGCCCTCAGTGGTAGGCTCCTGTCCTGTTACTTGTCAAGCAATCCAATTAAAAAAATGGGGTACAGAGCTGAACAGAGAATTCTCTGTAGAGGAATATAGAATAGTAGAGAAACACTTAAAGAGATGCTCAACATCCGTAGCCATCAGGGAGATGCCCTGATGCAGCTATACCACTCCTAGGCATATATCCAAAAGTTGCTCGAACACTTCTTAATGTCTGGACTTGAAGAAGTGCTGGAAAGGAAGCAAAACTTTAAATACCTCAAAGTGCCAGTGCCACTGGTTGTTAATATTAGTTAATCTTCTACCGCCATCTGGTGGTTCTATATGGTACTATATAACAAAGAGCTGCCATTAAACTAATTACATTTCAATGCATACATTCAGTTTAAATAGACTATTTAACACAACGTTAAAAATGGAAATATTCATAAATTAAACTGATTTCTTGTTTTTAAATCAACGAAATTACTCAAAATATTTAAGATTTCTGTTCAACTTACAATACATTAAATAAATCAATATTTTGTAATTATTCAAACAATATTAACATGGTAAACTAGTGCTTTGATTCATTGAAGTATATGTGTGAGTGTTCATATGGCTTGATAACTTTCCTATTAAGTAAAAATGTTTACCACTACAATTAAAGCAATATACTTTGTTTAGGTTTCATTTTTAAAAATTAGTACAACTGATTAATACCTAAATACATATTATCTGATAAAATTTAATTTCAAATAAAGCATTGCATTTGATGATTAATTCTTTGTAGTGTGATAAAGTTTATGACAAATAATTAACATTAGTTTGAGAACATGATATTAGCATTTTATAATCCTGATTCAAGTTGCACCCCAGCTGTAGCCTCCTCCCTCATTTCCTCCCAATACCATCCTCCCTCTCTCATCTCTTCCCATGCCCCTCTCCAAGTCACTGATGGGGAGGTCCACTTCCCCTTCCATCAGACCCTAGCTTGTGAGGTCTCATCAGGATTGGCTGCAATGTCCTCCTCTGTGTCCTGGCAAGGCTGCTGCTCCCTCAGGGGGTGTGGTCAAAGAGTCAGCCACTGAGTTCATGTCAGAAACAGTCCCTGTTCCCTGTACTAGAGTACACTGAGCTGCCATGGGCTACATCTGAGCAGGGGTTCTAGGTTATATCCATGAATGGACCTTGGTTGGAGTATCAATCTCAGAAAATACTCCTGAGCCCAGATAATTTTGTTCTCTTGCTCTCTTTATGGAGCTCCTGTACTCTCCAAATTTTACTAAACTACTTCTTCTTTCATAAGATTTCCTGCACTCTGCCCAAAGTTTGGTTATGAGTCTCAGCATCTGCTTTGATACACTACTAGGTAGGGTATTTCAGAGGCCTGAAGTGGTAGGCTCCTGTCCTGTTTCTTGTTTTCTCCTTCTTCCAATGTCCTTCCTCTTTGTCTTCCTAAGTGGGGATTGACCCTCTTATCCCGGGTCCTCCTTCTTGTTTAGCTTCTTTAGGTGTGCAGATTTTAGTATGTTTATCTTATCTTATAGGTCTAGTATCCACTTATCAGTGAGCATATACATGTGTGTCTTTCTGTTTCTGGAATACCTCACTCAGGATGATCTTTTCATTTGATCTCACCATTTGCCTGCAAATTTCATGATTTTCTTGTTTTTAATTGCTGAGTAGTATTCCATTGTGTAAATATAACACAATTTCTGTATCCATTCCTCAGTTCATGGACATTTAGGTTGTTTCCAGGTTCTGGCTATTACAAATAAAGCCGCTACAAACATGGTTGAGCAAATGTCCTTGTTGTGTACTTGAGCATCTTTTGGAATGTTTATGAAATTATCAGTACAAAAATTCACAGATAAATTTTCCTTCCTTGATCTTGAAAGTCCTTCTTTCTTTGTTAATACTACTCGGTCTCCCAAGATACATATTGATTCATGAAAAATGTGATGTGAGTTTCAGGCAGAGAGAGACAATCACTTTCTTTTTTGCTGTGCTCTATTTACTTACCTTTATAAGCATGGGGTGATGAGCTGCAGGGACATTCTTTTTGGGGACTTTGCAATGGTCAGAAATGTAGAAAGTAGTATTCCTTAGTGGTCTCTTCACTCATGAATTTTTCAAAATCTATGACCAGTATCTGAAGTCTGATATTACCTTGAAGATTTTGCACACTCTTAAGTTCCCTCAGAAAGGAACTGAGATTCATTGGGACATTAATGTTTAAACTGTTGGGAAGACAGAGTTACCTCTCTGAACCACTTCTAGAAAAATTCTCCAGGGCTCAATAACACTCAGCTTCTCTTGTAGCTTCCTTCTCCCTCCTTCTCTTCCTCTTCCTTCCCATACTCCTCTTTCATCTTTACTGAAGTTGTGTTCTTTAATTTTAATTTTATGAAGCTAGAGGTTGAAGTGTGTCATCTTCTGAAGGACTGAGACTGTCTCTTCCCACTCTCGGAATATCTTCCTGTTGGTGTTTTTCCTTAAGTCATTAGATGTCAGCCAAACTGTGTGATGTCACACTTTATGGTGTGCTTGTGAGGTCAGTAATGTATGTCCACTTAACTGCTTCTAATACCTCGAATCATGACCTCATAGGGAGTCACAGTATGTGGGGGAAGGGAGAGGGTTTGTTACCAAACATGTGATAACAGAGTTTCTGGATGCAGGATAAATAAAGCTTACTTCAAAATTAGACGCCTAACAAATTTGAGGTGTTTCTGAAAGTTTTCCTTTTAATTTTTTTTTCCATATTGACTCAGGTGATAACTTCACCGCAGTTTGCTGGGAGCCGTCACATGAGCACTGGACACACCAATATATTAGGTAGCCCCAACGTCATTGCTACAAAGAGATTTAAGAATATTGAATATGGGGGGGCGGAGCCAAGATGGCGACTAGCACACACAGTTTCCGAGCTGTGGAAGAGATAAAGTTCTGAGTTGATGAGTGGAAGAACTTCTGAAGCCAGGGAAACAACAGAGAGACTTTCTAAACAACAGGGAACATCGCAGGAGGTGAAAACCTTGGTCTCAGGTCACCCAGGGACTTGTTTGGGGAAGGTGAGAAACGATCCTTTGATCTCTCGGCACTCCCCTCCCCCAGACCTCCCTCCTCCTCGGCACAGCGGACTCGCCTTTCTCAGCGCAGACCTAACTGCCTGGGGCCTGCAGCCACTGAGGCTGAGCCCCAAGTCCTTTATCGGCAAAGGCCAGCAGTACTGTGTCTCAGAGCCCCAGATTCATGCGCGGCTCCAAGGTCCAGAAAATATTTTCAAGAAAATCATAGAAGAAAATTTTCCCAACTTAAAGAAAGAGATGTCCATAAATATACAAGAGGCCTACAGAACACCAAATAGACTAGACCAGAAAAGAAACACATCACGTCACATCATAGTCAAAACACTAAATCTACAGAACAAAGAAAAGATATTAAAAGCAGCAAGGGAAAAAGGCCAAGTAACATATGAAGGTGGACCTATCAGAATCACACCAGACTTCTCATCAGAAACTATGAAAGCCAGAAGGGCCTGGGCAAGCATCATGGAGACTCTAAGAGATCACAAATGTCAACCGAGACTACTATACCCTGCAAAGCTTTCAATCAACATAGATGGAGAAAACAAAATATTCCATGACAAAACTAAATTTACGCAATATCTATACAGCAAACCAACCCTACAGAAGATACTAGAAGGAAAACTCCAATCCAACGAAAACGAATTCACCCAAGAAAACAGGGCATACAGATAATATCCCAACAAAAATGAAAAGAAAACAAGCAATGAAACAAGGTAAGATCATCGACTCCATTACAAAAGGAACTAACATGCATTGGTCAATATTATCTATCAATATTAATGGACTCAACTCACCAATAAAAAGACACAGGCTAACAGAATGGTTACGGAAACAGGACCCAACATTCTGTTGCATCCAAGAAACACACCTATGCAACAAAGATAAACACTACCTCAGAGTAAAGGGCTGGAAAAATGTTTTTCAAGCAAATGGTTCCAGAAAACAAGCTGGAGTAGCCTTCCTAATATCTAATAAAATAGACTTTCAACCCAAGTTAATAAAAAAAGATAAGGAGGGCCACTATATTCTCATCAAAGGAAAAATCCAACAGGAGGACATCACAATTTTGAATATCTATGCCCCAAATACAAGAGCACCTACATTCGTAAATGAAACAATATTAAAGCTTAAATCATACATTGATCCTAATACCTTAATAGTGGGAGACTTCAACACCCCACTCTCATCAAGGGACAGATCAACCAGACAGACACCAAATAGGGAAATAAAAGCACTCACAGAATCCCTAAATCAAATGGACCTAATAGATGTCTACAGATCTTTTCACCCAAACTCAAAAGAGTACACCTTCTTTTCAGCACCACATGGAACCTTCTCCAAAATAGACCATATAGTTGGTCACAAAGCAAGCCTCAACAGATACAAAAGGATTGAAATAATCCCTTGTATACTATCTGACCACCATGGACTAAAGCTGGACATCAACAACAACAGAAACAACAAAAAGCTGACACGCACATGGAAACTGAACAACTTACTACTCAATGACAGCTGGGTCAAGGAAGAAATAAAGAAAGAAATTAAAGACTTTCTAGAATTCAATGAAAATGAAGGCACGACATACCCAAATTTATGGGACACATTGAAAGCAGTGCTCAGAGGAAAATTTATAGCACTAAGTGCCTACAAGAAGAAATCCGTAACATCACATACAAACAACTTAATGGCCCAACTGAAAAACCTAGAAAAAAAAGAAGCAGATACACCCAAGAGGAGCAGACAGCTGGAAATAATCAAACTAAGGGCAGAAATCAATCAATTAGAAACAAATAAAATTATCCAAAGAATCAATGAAACAAAAAGCTGGTTCTTTGAGAAAATCAACAAGATAGACAAACCCTTAGCCAAACTAACTAAAAAGCAGAGAGAAACCATACAAATCAGCAAAATCAGAAAGGAAAATGGGGACATAACTACAGACACTGAGGAAATCCAAACGATTATTAGGTCATACTACAAAAGCCTATATGGCACAAAATTTGAAAATCTAAATGAAATGGACAACTTTCTTGACAGATTCCATCTACCAAAATTAAGTCAAGATCAGGTAGAAAGACTGAATAGTCCTATATCTCCCAAGGAAATTGAAGCAGTCATTAACAGTCTCCCCTCCAAAAAAAGCCCTGGACCAGATGGCTTCAGCGCAGAATTCTACAAGACCTTCAAAGAAGTACTAACACCAATTCTCCTCAAACTATCCCATAAAATAGAAACAGAAGGAACACTACCAAACTCATTCTATGAAGCCACAGTCACTTTGATACCTAAACCACACAAAGATCCAACAAAAAAAGAGAACTTCAGACCTATCTCTCTTATGAACATTGATGCAAAAATGCTCAATAAAATACTTGCAAACCGAATCCAAGAACACATCAAAGATATCATCCACCATGACCAAGTAGGCTTCATCCCAGGAATGCAAGGGTGATTCAACATACGGAAATCCATCAATGTAATCCACCACATAAACAAAATGAAGGAGAAAAACCACATGATCATCTCCTTAGATACTGAAAAAGCATTTGATAAAGTCCAACACCCATTTATGTTTAAAGTCTTGGAGAGATCAGGGATACAAGGCACATACCTAAACATAGTAAAGGCAATATACAGCAAGCCTATAGCCAACATCAAACTCAATGGAGAGAAACGTAAATCAATCCCACTGAAATCAGGGACAAGACAAGGCTGCCCACTCTTTCCCTACCTCTTCAACATAGTACTTGAAGTCCTAGCCAGAGCAATAAGACAACTAAAGGAGATCAAGGGGATACAAATCGGAAAGGAAGAGGTCAAAGTGTCACTATTTGCAGATGATATGATAGTATACATGAGCGAACCCAAAGATTCAACCAGAGAACTTCTTCAGCTGATAAACACCTTCAGCAAAGTGGCAGGATACAAAATCAACTCAAAAAAAACAGAAGCCCTCTTGTATACCAAAGCCAAAAAGGCTGAGAAAGAAATTAGGGAAACAACACCCTTCACAATAGCCACTAATAACATAAAGTACCTTGGTGTGACTCTAACCAAGCAAGTGAAAGACCTGTTTGAGAAAAACTTCAAGTCTTTGAAGAAAGAAATTGAAGAAGATCTCAGAAGATGGAAAGATCTCCCGTGCTCATGGATTGGTAGGATTAACATTGTGAAAATGGCCATCCTGCCAAAAGCAATCTACAGATTCAATGCAATTCCCATCAAAATACCAACTCAATTCTTTAAAGACCTTGAAAAAAAGATTCTCAGCTTCATATGGAGAAACAAAAAACCCAGAATCTCCAAAACGATCCTGTACAACAACAGATCATCTGGAGGTATCTCCATTCCCGATCTCAAGCTGTACTACAGGGCAACAGTAATAAAAACTGCATGGTATTGGCATAGAAAAAGAAAGGAGGATCAATGGAATCGCATAGAAGACCCAGAAATAAACCCACACACCTATGAATACTCAATATTTGACAAAGAAGCCAAATCCATTCAATGGAAAAAAAGACAGCATCTTCAACAAATGGTGCTGGACCAACTGGATGTCTACATGCAGAAAAATGAAAATAGATCCATATTTATCACCCTGCACAAAACTAAAGTCCAAGTGGATCAAGGACCTCAACATAAAACCAGATACTCTAAATCAGCTGGAAAAAAAAGTGGGAAACAGCCTAGAACTCATTGGCACAGGAGACAACTTCCTGAACAGAACACCAACAGCACAGGCTCTAAGAGCAACAATCAATAAATGGGACCTCATGAAACTGAAAAGCTTCTGTAAAGCAAAAGACACTGTCATCAAAACAAATAGACAGCCTACAGATTGGGAAAGAATCTTCACCAACCCTTTATCTGACAGAGGGCTAATATCAAGTATATATAAAGAACTAAAGAAGCAGAAAAGCAACAAACCAAGTAATCCACTTAAAAAATGGGGAACAGAGCTAAACAGAGAATTCTCGAAAGAGGAACATCGAATGGCAGAGAAACACTTAAAGAAATTCTCAACCTCATTAGCCATTAGGGAAATGCAAATCAAAACGACCCTGAGATTTCACCTTACACCCATCAGAATGGCCAAGATGAAAAACTCAAGTGATAGCACATGCTGGAGAGGTTGTGGAGAAAAGGGAACCCTCCTCCATTGCTGGTGGGAATGTAAACTGGTTCAACCACTCTGGAAGTCAATCTGGCGCTTTCTCAGACAACTAGGAGTAGTACTACCTCAAGACCCAGCTATACCACTCCTAGGTATATACCCAAAATTTGCTCAAGTACACAACAAGGACATTTGCTCAACCATGTTCGTAGCAGCTTTATTTGTAATAGCCAGAACCTGGAAACAACCCAGATGTCCATCAACGGAGGAATGGATACAGAAATTGTGGTATTTTTACACAATGGAATACTACTCAGCAATCAAAAAGGAGGAAATCATGAAATTTGCAGGCAAGTGGTGGGATCTACAAAAGATCATTCTGAGTGAAGTATCCCAGAAGGAGAAAGACAAACTTGGTATATACTCGCTTATATAGACCTACAAGACATGATAAACATAATGAAATCTACACACCTAAAGAAGATAATCAAGAAAGTGGACACAGGCGAAGGTGATTAATCCTCATTTAGAAAGACAAATGGGATGTGCATTGAACTTATGACAGGAGTCTACCACAAAAGGCATCTGAAAGACTCTACCTAGCAGTGTTTCAAAGCAGACACTAAGACTCATAACCAAACCCTCGGCAGAGTGCAGGGAATCATATGAAAGAAGGGAAGTTAGTATGATATGGAAAGGATAGGAGCTCTACAAGGACCAAATATATCTGGGCACAGGGTCTTTTCTGAGACTGACACTCAACCAAGGACCATCTATGGATATAACCTAGAACTTCTGCTCAGATGTGGCCTGTGGTAGCTCAGTAACCAAGTAGTTTTCCAAAGTAAGGGGAACACGGACTATTTCTAACAGGATCTCAAGGGCAGGCTGTTTGACACCCCCCCCCCCAGGGGAGGAGCAGTCTGTTAGGCCACAGAGGAGGACTTTGCAGCCATCCCTGAAGATACCTGATAAAACAGGGTCAGATGAAAGGGGAGGAGGTCCTCCCCTATCAGGGGACTTGGAAAGGGGCAGGGAGGAGACCAGGGAGGGACTGTGGGGTTGGGGAGGGAATGAGGGAGCGGGATACAGCTGGGACACAGAGTTAACAAAATGTAACTAAAAAAAAAATAAAATAAAAAAAAAGAATATTGAATATTAGAAATTACAATGTGGTTACTGTATTTACAAACTGTAAATGTTGGAGTTATTTCCTCTGCTGGAGGGATGAGATGAGAGCCATCCCCAAGGCTTCTTGCTCTTTCAGAAGTTTAGCTGGCTGGTTCAACTCAGCTGTGCTGGCCCAAAATCCTCTCCATAATGACTGATTCAAAATGGTTTCTCTTGGCTTCTCTTGGCTTCTGACTGAATTGCTCTGCATGGCTTCAAACTAATTCTGGTAATATTTTAGTTTTCTGGCACCTTCTCATTCTCTTGCTCATTCTGTCCTCACCTGTGTCTAGTTCATTCTTGCTAAAACCTGTCTCTGTCCCAGTAAGAAACTCTCAATATACACCTAAAGAAGAAAAACAAATAGAGGACCTGGGGTAAGAAGATCAATCCTCACTTAGAAAAACAAATGGGATGGACATTGGAAGTAGAAGAAAACAAGAAACAGGACAGGACCCTACCACAGAGGGTCTCTGAAAGACTCTATCTAGCAGTGTATTAAAGCAGATGCTGATACTCAAAACCAAACTTTGGGCAGAGTGCAGAGAATAATATGAAAGAAGAGGGAGTTAGTAAGACCTGGAGAGGACAGGAGCTCCACAAGGACCAAATATATCAGGGCACAGGGGTCTTTCATGAAACTGTTTCTCCAACCAAGGACCATGTATGGATATAACCTAGAACCCCTGCCAGGACAAAGACCATGGTAGCTCAGTATCCAAGTGGGTTCTCTAGTAAGGGGTACAGGGACTATTTCTGACATGAACTCAGTGGTGAGCTCTTCAACTCCCCTCCCTGCCCCCCCCTCAAGGGAGGAGCAGCCTTGCTAGGCTACAGAAGAGGTTATTTCAACCAGTCCTGAAGAGACCTGATAAGCTAAGGTCAGATGGAATGGGAGGAGGTCCTCCCCTATCAGGGAACTTGGAAAGGGGCAGGGAGGAGATGAGGGAGGGTGGGTGGGATTGGGAAGAAATGAGGAAGGGGGCTATGGCTGAGATACAAAGTAAATAACCTGTGATTAATATAAAAAATAAAAAAAAAATCTGATTCTGTTGCTCTCCTTGTGGAGTTCCTGTCCTCTCCAGATCTTATTGTTTCCCAATTCTTACATAAGATTCCATGCACTCTGTCCAACATTTGGCCATAAGTCTCAGTGTCTGCTTAGGTAGTCTGCAGGGCAGAGCCTTTAGGAGGCCCTCTGTGGCAGGTTCCTAGGTTGTTTCCTGCTTTCTTCTTCTTCTTCTGATGTCCTTCCTCTTTGCCTTTCAAGATGGGGATTAAGCATTTTAATCAGGGCCCTTCTTCTTGATTAGTTTCTTTAGATGTACAGACTTTAGTAGATTTATCCTATGTTACATGTCTATATGAGTGAGTATATACTGTGTGTGTCTTTCTGCTTCTGGGACAGCTCACTCGAATGGTCCTTTCCAGGTCCCACCATTTACCTGCAAATTTCATGATTTCCTTATTTTTTTACTGCAGAGTAATACTCCATTGTGTAGATGTACCACAATTTCTGCATCCATTCTTCAGTTGAGGGGCATTTGGGCTGTTTCCAGCTTCTGACTATTACAAATAAGGCGCTACAAACATGGTTGAGCAAATGTCCTTATTGTGTACTTGAGCCTCTTTTGGATATATGCCTAGGAGTGGTATGGCTGGATCTTGAGGAAGTGCTATTCCTAGTTGTCTGAGAAAGCACCAGATTGATTTCCAGAGTGGTTGTACAAGTTTACATTCCCACCAGCAGTGGAGGAGAGTTCCCCTTTCTCCACAACCTCTCCAGCATGTGTTGTCCCTTGATTTTTTCATCTTGGCCCATTCTGATGGGTGTAAGGTGAAATCTCAAGGTCGTTTTGATTTGCATTTCCCTGATGGCTAATGAGGTTGAGCATTTCTTTAAGTGTTTCTCTGCCATTCGATATTCCTCTACAGAGAGTTCTCTGTTTAGCTCTATTCCCCATTCCAGAGACTCATACTCCAACCAAGTACCAGGCATGGAGATAACCTAGAACCCCTGCACAGATGTAGCTCATGGCAGTTCAGTGTCTAAATGGGTTCCATAGTAATGGGAACAGGGACTGCCTCTGACATAATCTGATTGGCCTGCTCTTTGATCACCTCCCTCTGAGGGGGAAGCAGCCTTACCAGGCCACAGAAGATAACAATGCAGCCACTCATGGTGTGATCTAATAGACTAAGATCAGAAGGAAGGAGAGAAGGACCTCCCCTATCAGTGGACTTGGGGAGGGGCATGCTTGAAGAAGGGGGAGGGAGGGTGGGACAAGGAAGGGAGGAGAGAGAGAGGCTTATGGGGGGATACAAAGTAAATAAAGTGTAATTAATAAAAAATAAAATAAAATTACATATAAAAAATTAAAAAAAAACCTCTCAATTTAAAAAAGCCTTCTTAGACAACTGGGAGTTCTTGATTTTAGCCATTCTGATGGGTGTAAGGTGAAATCTCAGGGTCATTTTGATTTGCATCTCTCTGATAGCTAAGGATGTTGAGTATTTCTTAAGTGTTTCTCTGCCATTCGATATTCCTCTATTGAGAACTCTCTGTTTCTATCTGTAACCCATTTTTTAATTGGATTAAAATTCTTAACTTGATTTACTGCTGTTTAACTTCTTTATATATTCTGGATATTAGCCCTCTGTCAGATATAGGATTGGTGAAGATCCTCTTCCAGTCTGTAGGCTGTTGTTTTATTCTGACGACACTATCCTTTGCTTTACAGAAGCTTTTCAGTTTCAGGTTCTTAGCAGCTTTATTTGTAATAGCCAGAAGCTGGAAACAACCCAGATGCCCCTTGGCTGAGCAATAGCTACAGAAATTGTGGTATATTTATACAATCGAATATTTCTCAGCAATTAAAAATAAGGAAATCATGAAATTTGCAGGAAAATGTTATGAACTAGAAAAGATCATCCTCAGTGAGTTATCCTAGAAGCAGAAAGACACACATGATATATACTCACTTATAAATAGATACTAGACATATAATATAGGATAAACATACTAAACTCTGTAAACCTAAAGAAACTAATTAAGGAGGACTCTGGGTAATATGCTCAATTATTGCTCAGAAAGGAACAGGACAGGAGCCTACCTCAGAGGGCCTCTGAAAGACTCTACCCTACAGGGTATCAAAGCAGATCCCGAGACTCATAGCCAAACTTTGGGCAGAGTTCAGGGAATCTTATGAAAGAAGGGGGAGGTAGAAAAACCTGGAGGGGACAGGAGCTCCACAAGGATAGCAACAGAACCAAAAAAATCTGGATACAGGGGTGTTTGCTAAGACTGATTTTCCAAACAAAGACCATTCATGGAGATAACTTAGAACCCCTGCACAGATGTAGCCTATGGCAGCTGAGTGTCCAAATGGGTACCCTAGTAATGGGAATAGGGACTATCTCTGACATGAACTGATTGGCCTGCTCTTTGATCACCTCCCGTCAGGGGTGTGCAGCCTTACCAGGCCACAGAGGAACAAAACCAACACAGCCACTCCTGATGACACCTGATAGGCTAGGATCAGGTGGAAGGGGAGGTGGACCTCCCCTATCAGTGGACTAAGGGAGGAGCATGTGTGGAGAAGAGGAAAGGAGGGTGAGATTGGGAAGGGGCGATGGAAGATGGAGGGGAGCTGCAGGTAGGATACAAAGTGAATAAACTATAATTAATAAAAATTAAATTTAAAAATATTAAAAATAAAATCTTTTTTGATCCAGAAAATGGTGGTACACACATTTAACACCAGCACTTGGGAAGCAGAGGAGGAGGATCTCTGAGTTCCAGGCCAGCCTGGCCTCCAGGTGAGTACAGGACAACCAGGGATACACAAAGAAAACCTATTTTGAAAAACCTACCTTCTAGCCAGACAAGACTTCTAGTGGAGGGGAGGGATCACCAAGCCACTCACAAAAATTGAAGATTGATTTGTGACCCAAAATTTACCCTGTCTACAAGATGTACAGAGATAAAGTTAGAGCAGAAATTGAGGTAATGTCCATCCAAAGCCTGGCCCAACCTCAAACCCACCCCATGGGTGAGAGCTAACCCCTGATACTATAAACAGTCTTCTGCTATGCTTGCATACAGAAGTCTAGCATAGTTGTCCTCTGAGAGGCTCCACCCAGCAGCAGATGGAAACATATGCTGAGACTCACAGCCAAACATTAGGTAGAGCAATGGGAGCCTTGTGGAAGAACTGGGAGAAAGAAAGAAATACCCAGAGGGGACAGGAACTCCACAAGAAGACGAACAGAGTCAACTAACCAGGTCCCAGAGGGTCTTGTGGAGGGTGAGACACCTACCAAGGACCATGCATGTGGAGGTAGGCCCCTACACATATGTAGCCAATCGGCAGCTTAGTCTTCATTTGGGTTGCCTAGTAAGGGGAGTACGGGCTGTCTCTGGCATGGACTCTGTTGCCTGCGTTTGTTTTATCACTTCCCTCTGGCTGAAGTGCCTTGCCAGCCTCAGTGGAAGAGGATAAGTCATGATGTGACTTCATGTGATGGGTTGATAGTGGGGGGCTCCCTCTTTCTGAGCAGTAGGGGAGGGAAGACAGGAAGAAGAAGGAGGGAGGGTGGGACAGGAAGAAGAGGAGAGAAGGGGCTATGATTGGGATGTAAAGTGAATAAATAAAATTTTTAAAAAGGAGTGAAAAAGCGTTTTTGGCTTTTCTTTCTTGTTAACAATTATACTTCATATAATTATTTATATTTTTATTATTTCCTACATTGTTATATTTTTCACCGTGTTTATTATGTACACCTTTTGTTTAGTTTTTCTTTTTTTTCCTGTAAATTAGGACACTCCGTGGATATTTTTGAATGCTTTATAAATTCATTAGTCTTTATTTTGAAAGCATGCCTATTTTTAGTGTTATCCAGGCTGTCCTGGTAATTAAGTACTCATAGTTAACTATTAAATTTCTACTAGTTACTACATTTTACTTGATTTTGGAATGCATTAAATTTATCTCATTATGAATCTTTTTTCCCAATACATTCATACATTAATGTCTTACTTTATTAATTAAAGATTGATTTGTGTTTATGTGTGTGTGTGTGTTCATTTGAGTGTATGTGTGTGTGTGTATACATGCTTACAGAGATCTTTTTTTTTTTTTTGCTAGTTTATATTTCTTTTTTTTTTTTTTGAAGACTAAATACAGTACATTTATTTCCCATCTCTCTTTTTTTTTCTTTTTTTTTTCTTTTATTTTTCTTTTTAGTTACATTTTGTTAACTCTGTGTCCCAGCTGTATCCCGCTCCCTCATTCCCTCCCCAACCCCACACTCCCTCCCTGGTCTCCTCCCTGCCCCTTTCCAAGTCCCCTGATAGGGGAGGACCTCCTCCCCTTTCATCTGACCCTGTTTTATCAGGTATCTTCAGGGCTGGCTGCAAAGTCCTCCTCTGTGGCCTAACAGACTGCTCCTCCCCTGGGGTGGGGGTCAAACAGCCTGCCCTTGAGATCCTATTAGAAATAGTCCGTGTTCCCCTTACTTTGGAAAACTACTTGGTTACTGAGCTACCACAGGCCACATCCGAGCAGAAGTTCTAGGTTATATCCATAGATGGTCCTTGGTTGAGTGTCAGTCTCAGAAAAGACCCTGTGCCCAGATATATTTGGTCCTTGTGGAGCTCCTATCCTTTCCATATCATACTAACTTCCCTTCTTTCATATGATTCCCTGCACTCTGCCGAGGGTTTGGTTATGAGTCTTAGTGTCTGCTTTGAAACACTGCTAGGTAGAGTCTTTCAGATGCCTTTTGTGATAGACTCCTGTCATAAGTTCAATGCACATCCCATTTGTCTTTCTAAATGAGGATTAATCACCTTCGCCTGTGTCCACTTTCTTGATTATCTTCTTTAGGTGTGTAGATTTCATTATGTTTATCATGTCTTGTAGGTCTATATAAGCGAGTATATGAAGCCACAGTCACTTTGATACCTAAACCACACAAAGATCCAACAAAAAAAGAGAACTTCAGACCTATCTCTCTTATGAACATTGATGCAAAAATACTCAATAAAATACTTGCAAACCGAATCCAAGAACACATCAAAGATATCATCCACCATGACCAAGTAGGCTTCATCCCAGGAATGCAAGGGTGGTTCAACATATGGAAATCCATCAATGTAATCCACCACATAAACAAAATGAAGGAGAAAAACCACATGATCATCTCCTTAGATGCTGAAAAAGCATTTGACAAAGTCCAGCACCCATTTATGTTTAAAGTCTTGGAGAGATCAGGGATACAAGGCACATACCTAAACATAGTAAAGGCAATATACAGCAAGCCTATAGCCAACATCAAACTCAATGGAGAGAAACTTAAATCAATCCCACTGAAATCAGGGACAAGACAAGGCTGCCCACTCTCTCCATATCTCTTTAACATTGTACTTGAAGTCCTAGCCAGAGCAATAAGACAACTAAAGGAGATCAAGGGGATACAAATCGGAAAGGAAGAGGTCAAAGTGTCACTATTTGCAGATGATATGATAGTATACATGAGCGACCCCAAAGATTCAACCAGAGAACTTCTTCAGCTGATAAACACCTTCAGCAAAGTGGCAGGATACAAAATCAACTCAAAAAAATCAGAGGCCCTCTTGTATACCAAAGACAAAAAGGCTGAGAAAGAAATTAGGGAAACAACACCCTTCACAATAGCCACTAACAGCTTACAGAGATCTTAATAGGGCCTTACATTCCCTGGATCTGGAATTACAGGGAGCGCTGACCCACCTTCAGATGTTGGAACTATTGTCCACTGGAAGACTACTGTGTGGCCTAAGCTGAGCCACCTCTTCACCCCTAAATAATATTTTATAAATAGATTAGGATTCATTGAAAGATCCTTCAGTTCCATTTTCCCTTGAACCCATAAAGTGTATTTTTAAAAACTTAGATATTTGCCATTCTGCTCCTCTTCTCTTAGTCCTAGTATTTTACAACTATTTCTGGTATAATCATCTCCCTGCCTGTATTAAGGTACTTACTTCTAAGAATGTATTTATTGCATTTTCACTGAAGGACGCTAATGCACCTTAAACCTCAGGGATACGCAGAAAGCTGAGCATGAAGGTCAAAATGGCAGGGACAGTCACCTATATATAATTAGTGAGGAGGTCATTCTGAAAGCAGTATTACTGGTTTATAGTTACACTCATTGAATAAGTGATAATGAAATCAGCACAACATTAATAGATTATGCAACCTAAGTAACTTGATGGAAATATGCACTGGAGTTTAAATTGAAAAACAAAATCCTGTGTATTTTTCATAAATGTAAGAAAATGAACCATTTAGGAAAAGTAAGCTCATTAAAATAAAACAAATACAAGTAATTTTATTCTTTTATTTTCTTAGAATCCTTTGAAAGTTTTTGCAAAGGTTTTTTATATTCAGATATTGTTCTGTTCCTCTTCTATTGTTGTGGTAAAACAACATTATCAAGGCAACTTATGGAAGAATTTGTTTGGGCTGCAGTTCCAGAGGCTCTTGATGGTTGAGCAGAGGCAGCCAACAGAAGACTTGGAGGCTTCAACAGCAGATGAGAGCTTATACCTTGCACCACAAGCACAAAGGAGAGAGAGCAAAGTAGAAACACCGTGAGTCTGTGCACTCTCCAAACCCACCCCAATGGCACACTTCTTACAGGAAGGCTGTACCTCTCAAGCCAACTGGGGACCAAGTATTCAAATGCCTGAGACTAAGACAAATTTATCATTTAAACAGCACAGATTTCTCATTAATTACTCATTGAATAAGGAGCTACTTTTTTCTACATTTACTTTCATTTGTCCTTATAAAATAAAATTTTCCATTTAAATAATGGGAGCAAAATTGCTGTGATAATTACCATTATTTTATAACTCCTGTGCTAATAAAGAGTAAATACATTAGCTGCAATTAAATTTTCTAAAGCTAAGAAATTCACCAAGTAGTAACTAAGTAGATAAACTCATTTAACCCTTATAATCCACAACTCACTCTGGTGGGACATGAAGAATTTGTCCAGTGAAAGGCAAGCAAAGGGCCTACACACTCTTCTTTAGCTACTCTGGCAAATGGTGGCCCACAGCCTTGGGGTGCCTGTGTGCACATTTTGCAGGTCTTATTGTGACCATGTACCACAGCCCATCCTTTAAACAGCTCAGCCTGCAGAACAATCAAGACATGTTTGAGTGTTAATTAACATCGATCTGAGAATTGAACTAGATTCCCTCTGTAAAGAACTTGAATTGCTAATCACAATATATCTAGGGATGAATGTGATGAGTTCAATACTCCTTAGTTATTTTCAACTTTATAGTCAAAGATAAATTGACTTGATATATGAATCCTGAAGGGAAGGAGAAACATTACCTTCTGTAAAAGCTGCAAACAGAAAGATGGCCGGAAAACACTGAAACCACTGCCAGAGGCATCCTTGATCTGCTGGGGAGTTAAAAGGGCTGTTTTTAGCATTTTCTCCCTTTGACTTCCCAAGTCCTTCAGAGCTCTGTAAAGCCACGTTTGAAGTATACAGAAGATCTTTGACATAATTCCAACTCTTTTTGCATATATAAATATCAAACAACAGGCATATTTTGAATCTTACATTTACTTCAATAACTCAGGTTTGGTAAAAATATTGATCTCATGACAACTTTGGACAGGTACTTGGACATTATCCATCATGTATATATATTTTATCAATGAACGTTATTATTGTTACAGGAAAACTTTTCTGATGAAAAAAACAGTTAAATGAAATTCTGCAAAAAAAACTGCTTGTGTGCATAAAATTAAGGCTGTATGTTAAAACAAACACATTTTTTAATGCAACATCTTTGTGTAAACCTAATAAAAAGTCATAGCAATTATTGCAAAGCTAAACAATTTTGTGGATGTATTATTGGCATGAGGTAACATTAAACATTTAGAAATAGATGATAAAAATATAGGAGAATGTTAACTGTGGATTGTTTTGAATTCTGCAGCAAAGGCTAATTAAATTTTAAGTTCTCTGCTTTTATTACTTCCTCACATTTTTGTGATGAACACCTGCTACCTATAAAGTTGGAGACATTTTTTTGAAGTTTAAATGGAATATCCAGTCCCACAACTCTGTCTAAAGCCCCCTGATTTACCATAGTCCAAGTCAATATCAAGAATATCAGTTAAAAACCTCACCTGCTGACCACCAATTTATCAGAACCTGCTCAGTCTTCCCTCAACAGCGCCAATAACCGATATCCCCATCCAGACCATATCCTGGCCCACAACTCCAGTGGAAGTCCCCTGCTTTAACAAGGACCACTCCTGTACCCAGATTTCCAGGTAAGACTCCACATGAAGACAACCAACACTTCCTCAAAGCCTATCCAGCCCTTCCCTACCAACCCTACTCTCCTTGCCAACAAATCCTGGCCCACAACTCCATAATCAACAATAGCTAGGGTAATATGTCACCACCAGAGTCCTGGTATCTTACTAAGCAAGGCCTGAATATTCCAGCACAGGTAAGGCAAAATGAAACAACTTTATAACCATATATGAGGAGGATAGAGGTCCTTAAAGAGGAAATGAATAAATCACCTGAAGAAATTCAGGAAAACACAGACAACACACACACACACACATACACACAAATATAGAGAACAAATAAAGAATATTAAAAGTTGCAAGGAACAAATGTCCTTGTTGTGTACATGAGCAAATTTTGAATATATGCCTAGGAGTGGTATAGCTGGATCTTGAGGAAGCTCTATTCCTTATTGTCTGAGAAAGTGCCAGATTGATTTCCAAAGTGGTTGTACAAGTTTACATTCCCACCAGCAGTGGAGGAGGGTTCCTCTTTCTCTATATCCTCTCCAGCATGTGTTGTTACTTGAGTTTTTGATCTTAGCCTTGTGATGTTTGTAAGGTGTATGGGTTGTTTTGGTTTGCATCTCTCTGATGGCTAAGGATGTTGAGCATTACTTTAAGTGTTTCTCTGCCATTCTATATTGAATTACTTGATTTGTTGCTTTTTAACTTCTTGAGTTCTTTAGATGTTCTGGACATTTGCTCAACCATGTTCGTAGCAGCTTTATTCATAATAGCCAGAACCTGGAAAAACAAACAAACAAACAAACAAACATTCCCCTCAACTAAGGAATGGATACAGAAATTGTGGTACATTTGCACAATGGAATACTACTCAGAAATTAAAAACAAGGAAATCATGAAATTTGCAGGCAAATGGTGGGATCTAGAAAAGATCATCCTGAGTGTAGTATCCCAGAAGCAGAAAGATGCACATGGTATATACTCACTTATAGGGGATACTAGACATATAATATAGAATAAACATACTAAAATCTGTACACTTAAAGAAGCTAAGCAAGAAGGAGGACTCTGGTGGGTAAGATGCTCAATCCTTACTCAGAAAGACAAATGGGATGGGCATTGGAAAAAGGAGAAAACACGAAACAGGACAGGATCCTACCACTGAGGGCCTCTGAAAGTCTCTACCCAGCAGAGTATCAAAGCAGATGCTGAGACACATAACCTAACTTTGGGCAGAGTGAGGGGGATCTTATGAAAGAAGGAGGAGATAATAAGACCTGGAGAGGAGAGGAGCTCCACAAAGAGAGCAACAGAACCAAAATACCCTGGCACAGGGGTCTTTTCTGAGACTGATTCTCCATCCAAGAGCCATGCATGGAGATAACCTAGAACCCCTGCACAGAAGTAACCCTTGGCAGTATCCAAGTGGGTATCATGCTAAAGGGAACAGGGACTCTTTGACATGAACTCAGTGCTTAGCTCTTTGACTGCCTCTCCTGGATGGGGGAGCAGCCTTGGCAGGCCACAGAGGAAGAAAATGCAGCCAGTCCTGATGAGACCTGATAGGCTAGGGTCAGATGGAAGGGGAGGAGGACCTCCCCAATCAATGGATTTGGAGAGTGACACGGGGGGAGATGAGGGAGGAAGAGTGGGATTGGGTGGGAATGAGGGAGGGGGCTACAACTGGAATAAAAAGTCAATAAACTGTAATTAATGTAAAAAATAAAAATTTTTAAAAAGTTGCAAGGAAAAATGATCAATGACATCCAAGGTCAGAACTATTAGAATTTACACCTAACTTCTCAACAGAGACTCTAAAAGCCAAAGAGTCTGGGTAGACACTAAAAGACTACATATTCCAGACAGTACTGCTATACCTAGGAAAAATCTCAATCAACATAGATGGAGAAAATAAGACATTCCATGATAAATTCAAAGTTAAACAATATCTATCTACAAATCTGACCCTCCAGAAGTTATTAGAAAAAATATTCAACCCAAGGAGGTTAATTGCCACTATGAAAACCCAGGAAATAAATAATGGCACGCCAGGAAAACCAAAAGAAGAAAAGTACACACACACACACACACACACACACACACACACACACACACACCACTCTCACCTCCAACAGCCACAAGAAAGAAAAAACAGAATTATAAGTCATTGGTCATTGATGTTTCTCAATATCAATGAACTCAATTCCCCCAAAAAAGACATAAAAGTTTAGGTTTTACTTAGTAAAAGTTTGGAAAAAGCTTTCTAAGAACATGGACCTAAGTATCAAGATGATGTAGACATGCTAATATCTAACAACAACAACAACAACAACAAAGACTTCAAACCAAAATTAATCAAAAGAGACACAGAAGAACACTCATCAAAAAATAAAAAATCCACCAAGTTAATCTCTCATTTTTAACATCTCTGTCCCAGATGTTAAAGGCACACATGTTGGTAAAGAAAACATTACCAAAGCTTAAATCACACATAGACCCTCAAACGTTCATAGTGGAAGAATTCATTCACTAAGCCACTCTCATAAACAGACCAGTCACCAGACAAATCTATCAGAGAAATACTGGAGCTGACAGACATTAGGAACCAAATGTCCCATCAAATATTAACAAAATTTTTGACCCGATAACCTAAGAACATGTCTTCTCAGCACTTTGTGAAACTTTCTCCAAAATGGACCACATTCACAAAGCAAGTCTCAACAGGCACAATAAAAATTCATATAAACCTCTGCATCTTATCAAACCACCACAAAACTAAAATTAAACTAAAATTAAAACTGGATTTCAACAACAGAAACTACAGAAAGCCTACAAACTCACAGAAACCAAACAACTCTCTTCTAAATGAAAAACCAGTCTAAGCAGAAATAAAGAGTGAGCTGGTGAGCTCCAAGATGATGGTGGCCGGCGCATACCATATATGAGTGGAAGAAGATAAGAGACATTAAATCCATTGAGTCCTGGCTCCTAACTTTAAAACATCAACATCACCGCTTCTCAAATTGGAGGAAGCATCCTGGAAGCTGGTGGGGGAGCAGTTTAAGTCCCCCGCAGCAGTCTTCTGGGTCCAGGAGTCTCAAACGATGAAACGCTGCTCTTACCACCTACTAGAACTCGGTCTCCAGTTCCATAGGTGCTCCTCTCCAATAGCTAGACATTGGATTCCTCCTGTTTCCCCTTGGTGCCTGAATACCAGGGACAGCATCAAAACCTCTCAATCACAGGTCTACTAGTTCACTTGTGGAGACCGAGTCGATATTAGGAGCATACTGGACCCCGATTCCAAGATGGCAGGACACCCCTCTCCCACCCCTACCTCAGAATCTGCGCTCCAGAACACACTGTCTGCTTTTAGATGTGTGGATCAAACCTTCGGTTCAGGGCTACTAGCTGTCTTGAGGAGACCAGCAGGGCCTCACTGGATCCCAAAAGCCCAAGAAACCTACCAGGTTCCAGAAACAAACAGCCAACACCATGGAAAGCAGGCACCAGGAACTGTAAGCCAAAGCCAGAGACAATCAGATTGCTTAAGGCCAGGGTAAAAACACAATCAATAGGAACCAAAGCAAAATGACAGCCCCAGAAGCCAGCTGTCCCACGACAAGCAGCCCTGAATACCCAAACACAACTGAGTGATTTGTATCAAACCAAGGCCATTTCTCATCCTACGTCAGTACATCATTCTTCAGTCTCACCCTGTTCCCATAGTCACTTATGACTTGATTATTATAGAGAACTTAACTGTAGTGCGTCCAACTCTCATACCTATCAACAGCCAAGTTTTTGAACTCCCTTAATGTGTTTTATTTGCAAATCCAATTTATCCTGAATAATTATGATTAAATTAAAATTCAGCTTCAGATACAATTTTTTTCTCTTAAATTTAATATCTTAGAGTAGTTTCAAATAGATTTACACTAGAGATTAAGTCTGAGGCACAATATGCGTTACCATCATATTAAGGAAAGAGCAATGGCACGTTCCCTTAACCAAGAGCAAATACAGATTTTACTTCTCTACTCATACTGTCTGTTTGTCCGTCCACTCTCTAGCAGCTGTGTAAGTCAGAATAAGTGCCAACATGATGGCTGTTTCTGTGAATCTCTTTGTCCTATGTCTGTGGCTGTCTATATCTATGTGTATCTGTCCATTGTCTTAGATGTGTGTATAATTGCATAAGGGATGTCTGTGTGTGAGAGACGTGTCCCTAACAAATTTCTTGAACACCACAGAAAGCATCACATCGGAAGAAATGGGAAATTTTACAGTGTGACCTGGATAACAATAATCAGTGTTTATCAATAAATGGTTGCTTTCAAAGTTTGTACTAGATTCTAGAAAGTTCCTTTGGACTTCTGTATTTTCAGGTGTCAGCACATGATATGTGTACATTACTCTGCATCAAGGGCATGGACGAGTACACAAATTAAGATTGTAGCTATACATTAGTTTAGATTAGAAAAAAAAAATACAGTTGCATGAGAAAACCAAGGCAGGTAAGATAGATGTTACATTGTTCTTTTAAAAGTGGTTAAAAACAGCTTGAGTGCATGGCAGGCTAACACTGCTAAGTCTTATTGATTTCAAATGTGGGCTATTATTATTATTGGTATTATTATATCTCTATTGAAAATAGATTCATAAAATAAATTATGGCTATGGTTTCTTCTCCTCCAACTCATCACAGAACCTCCCCATTGCACCTTATTGACACCGTTTCATGCTGTAAATTGAGAAAATAGACATGTATCTAAAACAAACAAACAGTATAGAATAAAAGACACAAAAAGAAAATTAAAATATCCAAGAAAAAGGCACAAGAAACACATATAGTTGCAGAGAAACACACATTCACACACACTGTAAACCATAGTAGGTAGGCAAAAGACTTCTAAAGTTAGAGAAAGAAAATAAAAACCTACAAAACCAAGGACCATGCATGGAGATAACCTAGAACCCCTGCACAGATGTAGCCCATTGTAGCTCAGTCTCCAAGAGGGTACCCCAGTAAGAAGAACAAGGACTGTCTCCTTCATGAACTCAGTGGCTGGCTCTTTGATGACCTACCCCTGAGGAGGGAGCAGCCATAACAGGCCACAGAGGAAGACAATGCAGCCAGTCCTGATGAGACCTGATAGGCTAGGGTCAGATGAAAGGGAGGAAGACCTCCCTTATCAGTGGACTTGGAGAGGGGCATGGGAGGAGATGAATGAGGGAGGGTAGGATTGGGAGGAAATGAGGGAGGTGGCATACAAAGTCAATAAACTGTAATTAATATAAAAATTAAAATTTTAAATAAAAATAAAACCTACAAAAATATCTTCAGATTTGTTTTTGTGTTGGCCAGCTACTGCTGGGCATAGAGCCCACCTTAAGAGTGGTTGATACAGATAAAAGAATGAGCAGACACACAGTGCAATGTAGCAGATGCCCAGGCAGAAGTAAAGGGAAGACAATGTCTGACTGCCTTCAGTGTACTTTGATGCTGTATTAGTCAGTATTCTCTAAAGGCTGGAAGAGCTTAACTGATAGTTCTTTATATATTAGAAACACATGATTAGACTGGCTAACAAGCTGAGGTCTAGGTAGTCTGACAATGATGGGCTCACAAAGAAAAGGCCAAGTATCTCGGAGCTGGTCGTCCACAAAGCTGGATCTCTTTGCAGTCCCAATCTGGGGAGCTGCTGGTTTTCAGCCTGTTACAATCCTAAAGAAAATTAATTCTGGCCGAAGAAACAAGATAGACAAACTTGCCAGCACGGCTTCTTTCTTCCATATCTTTTTACGTATGCTGTCAAGAAAAGGCATAGCCATGATTTGTGCTTCCTCAAATAATCTGATGAAGAAAATCTCTCACTGCACAGGAATACCCAGCAGCTTGGGTTCTAGTTGATTACAGACAACCAGGTTTAACATGACTGATGTCTAGAGATCTTGGAGAAGAGGTCAGTGTTTAATGTGGATAAAATTTTCAACCTAAAATTCAATCTAAAATGGGCAATGTAGTTCGCTATGAAGGATGTGGGGAATAATACAGGAATTCAATGTAGTACATTTAGACTAGGAGGTACTGTGGATATATCAAAGATTGTCGAAGAAAAATCAAAGATAACACAGAGCAAAGGGAACGGAGTCTAAGCTTTATTCCTCTCTATTTCTTTATTTCTCTCTCTCTCTTTCATAGTCACATATTGCTCAGGTTGGCCTTTAAATCCTCCCACTTCCTAAATGCCAAGATTTCTGAAGTATGCCACCATGTCATCTTGTAGGACACATGTCTGTGAGACCCTATTCTTTCAGGTTTCCAGCCTCTGGCTGTTGTGTCGAACATAAAGATCTCCATGTAGATGTCCCTAGACAGATGTCCTTGTCTCCTAAAGGATTGGCAGACCTTAAGAACTCCATTTTAAATGTCCAAGAGTAAACTGTTATAAGTAAACTGTTAATAAGTAACTAAGCCTAGCCTAGTTGAAGAGGAATTTTATTTCAGTATGTAGCTGCTCTGGCAAGAGATCAGATCCAAAGCTCTTCTAGATCTGTGGGATCTGGGTAGAATACAAACATGCCTTAAATCCAGCAGACTGAGGCAAGCAGATATGAGGTCAAGGCCAGCCTGTTATAGAGAAAGTATCAGGTAATGAAAAGCCTAGGTCCAGGTATGGTGGTACACTCCTTTAATCCTAAACAATGAAGATAAATATAATTTGAAGAAGGGAGCATCCATGTTTGAAAGTGTTGTATAATTGAGTGGCAGAAACAGTCACTAATCAAAGAAAGACTTGACAAAATAGGGCACACCCTACTCTCAGGAGGAGAGAGAGGAAAGGGAAGCTATATAAGGGACAATAAGAGAGAGAGGAGAGACAGTTTTACAGTAATAGAGAGACAAGTTGTAGAGAGAGAACTCAGGTGAAGATCAAATGAGGCAGAGAATAAGAAGGAGCCAGAAGATTAGAGCATATAGCTGGAGTTAGAGTTAGTTGGAAGCCAAGCACAACATTCAAGGGCCAAGAAAGAAGCTAGGCTAAGTAAGTCAGCTGGAAGAGTAGTTTGAGCCAGAACAGCTAAGTTGACCCAACCAGTCCAGAGCAAACTAAAAACAAATGAGCTCGGAAAGAACTAGAAACGGTGATCTTACTGAGCAGTAAGTCTCAGAAGCAGAAATCATTGTAGGTCTAGGTTAGATTATATGCATGCTAGAAGCTTCCAGTACTAGGCCTAAGTTAGTAGATAGAGGCAGTTAGCCTCCAAGACAACAACTGAATCAGGCAAATAAATGTTCCTTTTGCGATTGCACTCCCCTGTGTTTGTGTAATGTGGTAGCAAGAATTTTGTTTCATCAAAAACGAGTGGTTGCTATGCCCAGTGAGGCTCCACTGGAGAACACTTTTTTTTTTTTTTTCCCTGTGAGCAATTATCAACTGCAGCCTGTTTCTAGACTGTGGGTTGTAGGATGTCAGCACTGTAACTCCATCTGAGTTAGAACTATGTAGGGCCTGTGCATGCTGCCAAGGTCTCTATGAATTCATAGGTTCATCAGTCCTAGTGTATTTGGAAGGCCTTGTTTCTTGGTGTTGTCCATCTCCATAGGCTCGTAATATCTTTCTGACTCTCTTCTGCACAGTTCTTTGAACCCTGAAGGGGGAGATTTATTGGGGCTATACCATTTAGGGGTGAATATTACAGGATTTTTCACTGTGTATATTGTTGAGTTGTGGGTCTCTGTATTTTTTTCACCTAGTTCAGGAGGAAGCTTCTGTGATGATGGCTGAGCAAGACACTGATCTACAGGTACAGCAGAATGTTGTTTGGAGTTGTTTTATTGCTGCGCTATTTAGCAAAAGAGTAGCATTTGGTTTTTTACTAGGTCCATGGCTATCTAGTCTCATGTACATTCCAGTAACATGACCACCAGTCGATAGGGGTGATGAGGCTAGGTGTAGAACCAGCTCGAGTTCTATGTGTTCAGCGAGTTGTGGAGGCATTGTCTTCAGGAATAGGGCCCCAGGTTTTATAGAGTAACCAATATTCTTGACAAACCCCTGGGTTCTTTGGAAGGGTTCCATGGGGAGCCATCAGATAAAATTAGATGCAACACATTCCTGGTACTGGAGGTTTCATTTGTTGGCAAGAGATGTCTAGTTGGGGCTTTGTTTTGCCCATTGTTTATTCCATGTAAATTTCTTCCATATACAGTAAATATCAAAATATGTATTTATATGCACATACATACATACATACATGAATATTTCTTCTAAATATACATGTACATATATAGATTTACAGAAGCTTCTAATATGATAATAAAATGTCACCCAGAGAATAAGTGTAGTTTACATTGAATTATCCAGATTGCCTGTGCTCGGTAACTTTTGAACAGAGGTTTATTCAGCGCTTTCATTTGTTTTCTGCTTTCCATATTATTGATTAATATTTTAAGAGAAATTGAAATTGCTGTCACTATTTTATGGAACTAATTAATTTGATTTATATAAATATTATACTTTGAGTAATAACATTAGAACAAAGTAACACTAATAAAAACAAATCACTTCATTTAAACACAATATGATTGTTTACATTAAATACACCTTTTATTCATGAAATATCAATGTGATTAGAGTAAAATCAATAACCTTTTCTTTTCATTTTTAACTTTCAATTCAGCTTGAATTTGCTTATTTCAACAGCAGAGAAAACCTATTAGTATGGACTTTTTAAAATTAATTACACTTTATTCACTTTGTATCCTCCCATAAACCTCTCCCTCCTCCCCTCCTAATCCCTCCTTCCCTTCCCCTTCTTCACGCATGCCCCTCCCCAAGTCCACTGATAGGGGAGGTCCCCCTCTCTTTCCTTCTGATCTTAGTCAATCAGATCTCATCAGGAGTGGCTGCATTGTCATCTTCTGCGGCCTGGTAAGGCTACTCCCAGCTCAGGGGGATGTGATCAAAGAGCAGGCCAATCAGTTTATGTCAGAGACAGTCCCTCTTCCTATTACTATGTAACCCACTCGGACACTGAACTGTCATGGGCTACATCTGTGCAGGGGTTCTAGGTTACCTCCATGCATGATACTTGGTTGGAGTATGAGTCTCTGAAAAGACCCCTGTGTTCAAATTTTCTAGTTCTGCTGCTCTCCTTGTGGAGTTTCTGTCC
The DNA here is from genome assembly GCF_907164565.1 of Psammomys obesus. Taxonomy (NCBI): domain Eukaryota; kingdom Metazoa; phylum Chordata; class Mammalia; order Rodentia; family Muridae; genus Psammomys; species Psammomys obesus. The sequence goes on from NW_026591086.1 coordinate 34,310,122, forward strand.
TCTCCAGATCTTATTACTTACCACTTCTTTCATAAGATTCCATGCACTCTGCTCAATAATTAGCCATAAGTCTCAGCATCTGCTTTGATAGTCTGCAGGGCAGAGCCTTTCAGAGGCCCTCTGTGACAGGTTCCTAACTTGTTTCCTGTTTTCTTCTTCTTCTGATGTCCATCCTTTCAAGTACACAATAAGGACATTTGCTCAAACATGTTTGCAGCAGCTTTATTTGTAATAACCAGAAGCTGGAAACAACCCAGATGCCCCTCAACTGAAGAATGGATGCAGAAATTTTGGTACATCTACACAATGGAATATTACTCAGCAATGAAAAATAAAAATAAATAATAAATAAATAAAAATCATGAAATTTGTAGGTAAATGGTGGGACCTGGAAAGGATCATCGTGAGCTGTCCCAGAAGCAGAAAGACACACATGATACATACTCACTCATATAGACATATAACATAAGATAAACCTACTTAAACCTGTACATCTAAATAAACTAATCAAGAGAGAGGACCCTGACTAAAATGCTCAATCCCCATCCCAAAAGGCAAAGAGGATGGACATCAGAAGAAGAAGAAAACAGAAAACAACCTAGGAACCTGCCACAGAGGGCCTCTGAAAGACTCCACCCTGCAGACTATCAAAGCAGGTGCTGAGACTTATGGCTAACTGTTGGGCAACGTGCAGGGAATCTTCTGTAAGAAGTGGGAAATAGCAAGATCTGGAGAGGACAGGAACCCCACAAGGAGAGCAACAGAACAAGAAAATTTGAACACAGATGTCTTCCCAGAGACTCAGACTCTAACCAAGTACCAGGTATGGAGATAACCTAGAACCCCTGCACAAATGTAGTCCATGGCAGCTTAGTGTCCAAGTGGGTTACATAGTAATAGGAAGAGAGACTGCCTCTGACATAATATGATTGGCCTGCTCTTTGATCACTTCCCCCTAAGGGGGGAGCAGCCTTACCAGGCCATAGAAGATGACAATGCAGCCACTCCTGTTGAGATCTGATAGACTAAGATCAGAAGGAAGGAGAGGAGGACCTTCCCTATCGGGGAGGGGCATGCGTGAAGAAGGGGGAGGGAGAATGGAAAGGGAAGGGGAGGAGGGAAAGCCTTATGGGGGGATACAAAGTGAATAAACTAATTAATAAAAATAAATTTAAGAAAAGTTTCCTATAAAGAAGAAGACACTGTCCTCAGAACAAAATGACAGCCTATGACTGGGGAAAGGATCTTCACTAACCCTATATCTGACAGAGAGCTAATATCCAGAATATATAAAGAACACAAGAGATGAAAAAGCAACAAATCAAGTAGTCCAATTAAAAAAATGGTGTACAGCGCTAAACAGAGAATTCTCAATAGAAGAGTATCGAATGGCAGAGAGACACTTAAAGAAATGTTCAACATCCTTAGTCATCAGAGAAATGAAAATCAAAACCACCATGAGATTTCACCTTACACCCATCAGAATGGCTAAGTTCAAAAACTCAAGTGACAACACATGCTGAAGAGAATGTGGAGAAAAGGAATGTTCCTCCATTGCTGGTGGAAATATAATCTTGTACAACCACTTTGGAAATCAATCGGTGCATTCTCAGACAATTAGGAATAGTGCTACCTCAAGACCCAGCTATACCATTCCTAGGCAAAATATGCTCTAGTATATAACAAGGACATTTGCTCAACCATGTTCATAACAGCTTTATTAGTATTGGCCAGAATCTGGAAACAACTCAGATTCCCTTCAATGGAGGAATGGATACAGATTTTGGTACATTTACACAATGGATTACTTCTCAGCAATTAAAAACAAGGAAATCATGAACTTTGGCAGGCAAATGGTGGTATCTAAAAAAGATCATCCTGAGTGAGGTATCCCAGAAGCAGAAAGACACACATGGTATAACTCATTTATAAGCAGATATTAGACATATGCGATAATCATACAAAAATTTGTACACCTAAAAAAGCTAAGCAAGAAGGAAGACCCTGGGTAAGATGCTCAATCCTCATTTAGAAAGGCAAGCAGGATAGACATCCAAAGAGGGTGAAAACAAGGAACAAGACAGAAGTCTATCACAGAGGGCCTCTGAAAGACTACTCAGGAGGGTATTAAAGCAGATGCTGAGACTCATAGCCAAACTTTTGGCAGCATGCAGGGAATCTTACGAGAGAAGCATGAGATAAAAAGATGTGGAGGAGACTGGAGCTCCACAAGGAAAGGAACAGATCCAAGAAATCTTTTCTGAAACTGATACTCCAGCCAAGGGCCATGCATGGAGATAACCTAGTAGACGAGCACAGATGGTGCCCATGGCAGCTCAGCGTCCAAGTGAGTTCCCTAGTAAGGGGAACAGGGATTGTCTCTGACATGAACTCAGTGGCTGACTCTTTGATCACCTCCCCCTAAGGGGGGAGAAGTTTTACTAGGCCATATATGAAGTCAATACATCCAGTCCTGATGAGACCTGATAGGCTAGGTTTAGATAGAAGGGGAGGAGGTCCTCCACTATCAGTGGACTGGGGAAGGGCATGGGAGGAGAAGAGGGAGGGAGTGATTGGGAGGGAATGAGTGAGGGTTCTACAGCTAGGACAAAAAGTAAAAAAACTGTAATACATTAAAAAATAAAAAAAATAATTTAATAAATAAAACAATCTGCTCTATGTCACAATACCTTTTTGATCGTATCTGATGATAAGCGCCTTCAGTATGTTTTTCTATTTTTAAATTAATCTGAAACATAACAACAGTAAACTTTCACAGAACAAAACCAGGCATTACATCTATATGTAAAACAATCAGCTGTAAAAACAACAATAAGAACATCTTGAAGAAGAGGAAGTACTAAAATTCTCACTTTTACTTTATTCAATAGCAACATGTATTACAATGAGAATGAAAATGGTTATGTTAACATAAACAGATAATGATCTCTAACTTCATAAGTTTTAGACAAATATGGAGGTATTTTTCACATTTAGCTTATTTCAGACTAATTAATCAGTATAATTTTAAAAGTAACTTTTCTCTTCATCCTTCCTTCTATGTATATGTATGTTGCATATACATAAACTTGTGGTTTCAGATGTGCACCAATAGGTGAGGCACAGATGCACACAATTATGCAGGCCAGAGGTCCATGCTGAGTTCCTTTATCAATGGGACTCCTCCTCATTATCTGAAATAGGATCTCTCAGGGAACATGGAATATGTCTATCAAGGTACCACATCTCAAAAAAGAAAAATAGCATAACGACCAATTGACTTTCGGAGATCATCATCACCTCCAGTACTGGGGTAACAATACATGCTCTCAGCTTCAGTTCACTACACGGGTGTTGGAGATCTGAACTCCAACAATAAAATTTTTATGCGGCAGCATAATTTTTGTAATTCAGTTACCCAATCCATTTACAAACACATTCTGTAATTATAGACATAAAGTTCTGAAACCATTCAGAATCAAGAAATTAAAGATCTAAGTGAGGATCTAAATTAAAGATCTAAGTAAGTCTTCTTCTGTGGCCTGGTGAGGCTGCTCCCCACTCAGGGGTTGGTGATCAAAGATACAACCACTGAGTTCATGTCAGAGACAGTACCTGTTCCCATTAGTAGGGAACTCACTTAGACAGTGAGCTACCATGGGTTTGAGTATCAGTCTCAGAAAATACCCCTTTTCCAAGATTTTTTGGTTCTATTGCTTTCCTTATGGAGCTTCAGTCCCCTCCACATCTTTCTATCTCCCCCTTCTTTTATAAGATTCCCTGCACTCTGCCCAAATTCGGCTATGTTTGTTCATTTTTTAATTAAGAAAATGTACACTTATTGATAAAACTAAATCCCTCAAGGGAGAAAACAGCCATTTCAGTTTTAGCTAATTTCAGATATAGTCAAGTTGACAATCAAGGATAGCCATCATGCACATTTAGGGATAGTTTGCCATGGTGATCATTAGTATGGTTGCTAGTCATCACACCTGGGTAGGAATTTTTTCCTACCTGTGTACCAGGGTTTTGTTAGATAGTCTATGGACAATTGGCATCGCTTAGTTTAAACTAGATACACATTTATTCTCATGTATTTATGTGGATTACATTTTTTAAATTTTTTAAATTTTTTATTAATTACACTTTATTCATTTTGTATCCCCCCATAAGCCCCTCCTTCCTCCCTCCCGATCCCACCCTCCCTCCCGTTTCTGCATGCATGCCCCTCCCCAAGTCCACTGATAGGGGAGGTCTTCCTCTCCTTTCTGATCTCAGACTATCAGTTCTCATCAAAAGTGGCTGCATTGTCCTCTTCTGTGGCCTGGTAAGGCTGCTCCCCACTCAGGAGGAGGTGATCAAAGAGCAGGCCAATCAGATTATGTCAGAGGCAGTCCCTCTTCCCATTACTAGGTAACCCACTTGGACACTGACCTGCCATGGGCTACATATGTGCAGGGGTTCTAGGTTATCTCCATGAACAGTCCCTGGTTGGAGTATGAGTCTCTGGGAAGTTCCCTGTGTTCAAAGTTTCCTGTTCTGTTGCTCTCCTTGTGGAGTTCCTGTCCTCTCCAGCTCTTACTATTTCCCACTTCTTACATAAAATTCCATTCACTCTGCTGGACAGTTGGCCATCAGGCTCAGCATCTGCTTTGATAGTCTGCAGGGCAAAGGCTTTCAGAGGCCCTTTGTGTTAGGTTCCTAGTTTGTTTCCTGTTTTCTTCTTCTGGCTTTCAGAGGCCCTCTGTAGCAGGTTTCTGGGTTGTTTCCTGTTTTCTTCTTCTTCTGATGTCTATCCTCTTTGCCTTTCAGGTGGGGATTGAGCATTTTAGTTAGGGTCCTCTCTCTTGCTTGGTTTCTTTAGATGCATAGATTTTAGTGGGTTTGTCCTACGTTGTATGTCTATATGAGTGAGTATATACCGTTGGCAAGTCATTTTTAGCCTTCTAAAAGATTTAAGTTACTAAAACCTGGTTATTAAAAAATAATGTTTCAATTTTAATTTGTACTGAAAACTGTTTTATCTTTTAATTTTTATTTATTCTTTGAAAAATGCTCCCCTACAGGCCATTCTTAAAGTGGCATTTTTTTTTTTCAATTGTGGCTTCATCTTTGCAGATAACTCTAGCTTGTGTCAAGCTGACAAAAAATAACTAGTATGGATATTAAAATAATTTAGACACAATTGAAAACTTTAGGGATTAGCTATGACTGTTATTTCCTTTTTTTATTTTTCTTCATATATTTATTTTATCAAATTCAAAAGAACAGAGTCCTCTGGGCTATTGAAGGCACTATATTTCAAACCATACTCAGTGGAAATTTATTCTGTTTTTGTTAAAAGCATTTAATAGTACCAATTTCAGAGGACAATAAAGAGCCAAGTTTCAGTCAACTGGTTAAATTCTGCCTTCATATTAAGAATATATTTTATGTCTATAGGGAGTGTGGTAACTGCATGTGTGTGTGTGTGTGTGTGTGTGTGTGTGTGTATCTTTGTACTGATGGATTTGAAGAGCAAATATTGTTCCTCTGTATGAAAAATATCCAATTTTCATGATTCAAGTAAGAGCCTCGATGTTCCTTTTGAAGATTTAGGTGTTTCTATCTAAATAAGAATATTTATATGTTAAAACCATATATCAACATTTAATTTCTTCTCTTGTAATACTTGCCGATGTTGCTGTGACATATACAAACATGCATTTGCAATATATACATATATATTATATATAACATATATACATATACACATATAAACATTCAATGTATATGTTTATGTACACATGTATATATACATATATATTATATGTACATATATATTAGTAAATTAGCTTAAAGTTTTCATAGCAACATGAGCTCAGCAAGACAAAATTTATCAAAAACTTACCTACTTTATGTGTGGAAAAGCACAATGTTTCAGGAATTCAAAGATAGCACATACTCCATGATAAGTTAAATCTTTCTGCTTGAGTGTGTTTTAACTCACATTGCACAAAACTGTAAAGACATGAAAATTTTCATTGACTAATCCCCAACTTTAAATTGCTTGGAACACATTAGACTAAGAAACTGTATGGGGATTTTGCTCTTATTGTCTTGGGAAGAATGAAATCCTTATTCTAAATTGGAGTTAATAGTGGTCACCATGGAGTGTAGTTCAAAATCGAGACACCTGTATCATAGGACCCTGGAGTACAGTATATTTTTATACCTCGAATCTGCAGTCTTATTACTTAATGACTTTTGTTTTACGAGTTTAAGTTATGAGTTTTCAAAACCTGCGAACGGACCTTAGAGTTACATAAAATCAAATGTTTCTTTGGAAAAAGTCTCATATTTTATAAATTAATCAGCCAAAAAATGAAAAAGAAAAGTAATGGATGATATTAAAATAAATAATTGTTAAAATATTTGTAATTGCTTGAATTTACTATCTGAGATTCTTGGGCTAGGTCATTTCGTTTCATTGATCGTTCCTTTGGTTTCCCTAAATGTCAATGTAGACATGTGGATTGGTTAAGACCTCTAGAAGTACTTTAATCTTCTCTAATGTTATTTTTCTTTAATTTGCAAGAAAAAATGTATCACTCACTTAATTTCAGGCTACTAGCCATTTCATATAAATTAAAAAATACCTTCAATATAATTTATCCTGTAAGTCTGCATTAATTATAAGCATACCAACTAAATTATAAAGTAAGTAAATATTGTCTTAACGTTTCTATTATGATTTCCTTATGATGAATTTGCGATTCATAATAACAACATTGCTCCTTGTATACAAAGTAACTAACAGGACGTATGAACGAAGCAATATAGTAAATGTTTAACAAAAGTAGACTGGATGGGACCTTATGAAACTGTAAGGCAAAGGTCTCTGTCAATAGAAAAAATGGGAGCCTAGAAATTGGGAAAAGATCTTCACCAAAAAGGCCAGTATCAAAAATATATATATAGTATTCAAGGAATTAAACCAAGTAATCTAATTAGAAAATTGGGTCCATGGCTAAACAGAGAATTCTCAACAGAGGAAACTCCATTGGCTCAGAAGCACTTAAAGAAACACTGTAGCTGATGGGCAGCTCATGCCTCATGTGGGTCCACTAATAAGGGGAGCTGGGCTATCTCTGACATGGACTCTGTTGCCTGCTCTTTTATCATTTTACCCTGATGGGACTGCCTTACTAGGCCACAGGGAATGAGGACAGATTCACTCTTATGAAAAATGATGAGCTGGGGTGGACAGGACAGCAGAGGGCCTCCTCTTTTCTGAGGAGGGTGGAACTAGGGTTAAGAGGAGGGACATGATTACAGCTAGATGTAAAGTGAATAAATAAATGAATTAATTAAAAAATAAACGTCCTTATTAATCACAGAAATGTAAATCAAAACAACCCTGAGATTTCATTATGCATTGTTCAGAATGGATAGGATCAAAAACTCAAACAAAAGTACAATGCTGGGAAGATGTGGAGAAAGAAGAACACTCCTCCATTGCTGGTTAGAGTGCAAAGATGTTCAACCACTTTGGAAATCTATCTGGTACTTTCTCAGAAAACTGTAATAGCTGTAACTCAAGACCTAGCCATATCACTCCTGGGCCTACACCCAAAAGATGCTCTCACATGCTCACATATGGTCATAGGAGCTTTATTTCTAAGAGCAAGAAACTAAAAACAACCCAGATGTCTCTTAATTGAATAATGGATAAAGAATGTTTGGTACATTCACACAATGGAATACTATTCAGCTATTAAAACAAGGAAATCATGAAATTTGCAAGCAAATGGATGGAACTAGAAAATATCATCTTGATTGAGGTAACCCAGACCTAAGACATATGGACTCACTTATAAGCTGTATGTTATAGGATAACCACACTACAGTTCACAGAACCCAAGAAGCTAAGTACCAAGGAGTGCCTAAGGGAAGATGGTTGAAACACCCTCAAACAGGGAAAGAGAATGGGCAGCAGAAGTAGATGAAGAGAGGGCATAGGGTAGGAGAGGGAACATGGAGGAAAATGAGGGTAGGGATCAGATATGGGAAGAGCTTGGGCTGGAGGTCAGAGGACTTGAAGAGGGAAGAGAATTTTAGGGTGGGCATCATGAGACAAGGTAGAGATCTATGACAGGGTATGCTTCTGGGCAGATATGGAGGTGATTTTAGCTAAAACTCTTTGCAGCAGGGATTATGGAGACTGAAGGGGCCATCTTCTTGCCAGACAGGACTAGCAAAAGGAGGAAAACACCAAACCACACACAAAACCTTTAACCCAAAATTTACCTGGCCTACAAAATGGGCAGTGGTAAAGATAGAGCAAAGATTGCTGGAATATCCAACCAATGCCTGGCCCAAGCTGAAACCCACCCAATGAGAGAGAGTCAGCACCTGACACTACCAAAGATACTATGTTATACTTGCAGATGGCAACCTAGCATAGTTGTTCCCTGAGAGGCTCCAATCAGCAGTGGATAGAAACAGATGCTGAGATTCAGCCAAACATTTTGCAGAGTACCTTGAAGCCTTGTGAAAATGGGTGGCAGGGAGAGAGGAGGATTGAAGGAACAGGCATGGACAAGAACTCCACAGAACAACAGAGTCAACTAACCTGGGCCCATTGGGGAATAAGGAGATTGAAGTACCAACCAAGGTCCATGCATGGAGTGTACATAGGCCCTCTACACATATGTAGCTGATGGGCAGCTCAATCTTCATGTGGGATTCACTAGTAAGGGGCTTTCTCTGACATGGACTCTCCTGCTTTTTAATCATTTCCCTCAGATGGTCTGCCTCCCCTTGCCTAAGTTGAAGAGGATGTACTCAGTCCTGATGCAGGGTTGGTCTGTAGGGGGCTCTCCTTTTTTTGAGGAACAGCTGGAGGGACTATGGAGAAAGAAGGAGAAAGTGTAAGACCAGAAGGAGAGGAAGAAGGGGACTGCAATCAGTATATAAAGTTTAAAAATTTCTAATTTTGGCTCTGTTGGTCTCCTTTACAAGCTCCTGTCTCTTCCAGGTTTTTATATTTCTCCCTTCTTTCACAAGATTACCTGTACTCTGCCCTAAGTTGGCTATGAGTCTGAGCCTCTGCTTTGATATTTTACCAGTACAATTTTTTAGAGTTGTCTGTGGTAGGCTCCTGTCCTGTTTCTTGTCTTCTCCTACTTCCAATATCTATTGCATTTGTCCTTCTGAATGAGGATTGAGCATATTCCCTAGAGTCTTCCTTGTTGTTTAGTTTATTTAGGAGTATAGCTTTCAGTATGTTTATCCTATACTATATGGCTAATATCCATTTGCGAGTGAGTACATACCATGTGTGTCTTTCTGCTTCTAGGTTACCTCACTCAGGATGGTCTTTTCTAGTTCCCACCATTTGTCTGCAAATTTTATGGAGAAAAACAAAGCCAAAAATACTGAGCTCTGGGGGCCCTATAGAAATTGATACCCCAAATCAAGGACAATGCATGGAGAGGACCTAAAACCCTTGCTCAGATGTAGCCCATAGACTCAGTCTCCAAGTGGGTTCTCTAGTAATGGGAACAGGGACTGTCTCTGATATTAACTCAGTGGCAGGCTCTCTGATCACCTCTCCCAGGTGAGGGCAGCCTTGTCAGGCCACAGAGGAAGACAATGCAGCCAGTCCTGATGAGACCTGATAGGCTAGGGTCAAAATGAAGGGGAGGAAGACCTCACCTATGAGTGGACTAGGGGAGGTGCTTGGGGGAGAAGAGAGAGGGAGGGTAGGATTGGGAGGAGACAAGGGAGGGGACACAGCTGGGATACAAATTGAATAAATTGTAATAAATGATAATAATAAAAAATTAAATTCTATTAATTATTTTCTTCCTCTTTCTCTGTGTATAAAGTTATCTATATAAATAGATAAATACAGAGAAAAGTGATAGATAGAAAGATAAAGATACAGATATAGATATAGTCATAGATATAGATGGAAAGATAGAGATTACGGCCACCATTACACTGTTACCTTCTTCCTATCACTATTAAGTCCTACCTCCCAAGATATGAATTTTTTCCTATATTTCTGACTCTGTCCTGTTTTGTGATGCACTAACTTTAACTATCAACAACAACAGTAAGTAAACAACTGAAGAAAATATCTGTGCTTGCCCCTTCATCCATTAGTATCCTACAGTTTTTTTTTTTTATCAGTTTCATTAAAATTTCATGAAAGCAGTGCTCATGTGTGAAAGTTAGGTTGATTTCCCTATTTCTCAAGAGCTTATGGTTTTCTAAGGCATGTTAATTATTTTTTTAAGAGCTATGAAAGACTAAACAGGAGCAAGGAAACAAAGGGCTCTTTAACTGAGCAAAATTCATAGTAAAAAAGGTATCCTGGCTTAAAAGGAGGAGCCTGTGGCAATTCGAGCTTGTGACATAAAATGCTAATTGATTTTCTCATTATGTTTCCCATCATCAGAGAAGAAAGATTAATTTTGCCTCACTGTTTTATAAAAGACATGGTCCAGGCCATCACTGTAGGCAGACAGAGAGGAACAAATACTAGTTAACAGTTAACATTTCCTCCTCAGTCAGTAAACAATCAGAGAAAGATAAATGCAAGTTATCTTTTGCTTCCTCTCTGTTTTTCTCTGTATTATTTTCATTCAGGGACTCTAGCCCATGGGAAGTTAGTGCTTACAGACTGGGTGAATTTTCCCACTTTAATTAAGACTCTCTGAAAACAATCTCCTGGCATGTCTCCTACGAAGTTGTAAGTCAACTAAGTCAATGAACATAAACATTTCTTAGCCCTGTAACATCTGGGTAGAGTAGGATGTGAAGAACTCTGGAACCAGAAACTTAAGTCTACAGTAACTGGCCCCACCTAAAAAGCAACAGCAGGTATGGATCAAGTGTTCAAACATCTTAACCTTTGGGAAATATTTATTATTCAAATTGCAACATGATGATAAATATTTTTGTCTTTAATTTCAGATATTTTCAGAATGTTTACAAGAAAACTACCATGAGTATAGGATAAATAAATGTGTCCCATAGTCTTCTGGAATATATGAGAGCTGCTCAACAAAGTAGATATCATATTTGAACAGTTCATGGGGTATTTATGGTGACAGTTAAGATATGATACATAAAACATAGAAATAGGGGGAAATGAGATTACTTAAGTCTTATTACTTTCAAGACAATTAAGTTCTATCTTATAGAAAAATTTAGCCAGTAAATAAAGAAGAAAAACCTGTTAAAATGGGTATAAAGATGGTGAAAGAATTAATTAATATTGGTAATTAGAGTGCTACTACAGAACATTTAAAAATTAAATTAATGCAAAAGTTCCTGTTTTCTTCTTATTAGATGTCTATCCTCTTTGCCTTTCAGGATGGGGACTGAGCATTTTAGTCAGGGTCCTCTCTCTTGATTAGTTTGTTTAGATGTACAGATTTAGTGGGTGTATTCTATGTTGTATGTTTATAAGAGTGAGTATATACCATGCATGTCTTTTTGCTTCTGGGAAAACTCACTCAGGATGATCCTTTCCAGGTCCCACCATTTACCTGCAAATTTCATGATTTCCTTATTTTTCATTGCTGAGTAATACTCCATTGTATAGATGTACCACAGTTTCTGCATCCATTCTTCAGTTGAGGGGCATCTGGGCTGTTTCCAGCTTCTGGCTATTACAAATAAAGCTGCTACAAACATCGTTGAGCAAATGTCCTTGTTGTGTACTTGAGCCTCTTTTGGATATATGCCTAGGAGTGGTATGGCTGGATCTTGAGGAAGCTCTATTCCTAGTTGTCTGAGAAAGTGCCAGATTGCTTTCCAGAGTGGTTGTACAAGTTTACATTCCCATCAGCAGTGGAGGAGGTTTCCCCTTTCTCCACAACCTCTCCAGCATGTGTTGTCACTTGAGTTTTTCATCTTGGCCATTCTGATGGGTGTAAGGTTAAATCTCAGGGTCGTTTTGATTTGCATTTCCCTAATGGCTAATGAGGTTAAGCATTTCTTTAAGTGTTTCTCTGCCATTCGATATTCCTCTACAGAGAGTTCTCTATTTAGCTCTGTTCCCCATTTTTTAATTAGATTACTTGCTTTGCTGCTTTTCAGCTTCTTTAGTTCTTTATATATACTGGATATTAGCCCTCTGTCAGATATAGGGTTGGTGAAGATCTTTTCCCAATCTGTAAACTGTCGTTTTGTTCTGAGGACAGTATCCTTTGCTTTACAGAAGCTTTTCAGTTTCATGAGGTCCCATTTATTGATTTATTGCTCTTAGAGCCTGTGCTGTTGGTGTTTTGTTCAGAAAGTTGTCTCCTGTGCCAATGAGTTCAAGGATATTCCCCACTTTTTTTTCTAACCGAATTAATGTGTCTGGTTTTATTTTGAGGTCTTTGATCCACTTGGACTTTAGTTTTGTGCAGAGTGATAAGGATGAATCTATTTTCAACCTAGAACCTGCGACAGAGGGAATCTGAAAGGCTCTGCCCTGCAGACTATCAAAGCAGGTGCTGATACTTATGGCCAACTGGTGGGCAGAGTGCATGGAATCTTATATAAGAAGTGGGAAATAGTAAGAGCTGAAGAGGACAGGAACCCCACAAGGAGAGCAACAGAACCAGAAAATTTGAACACAAGGAACTTCCCTGAGACTCATACTCCAACCAAGGACTATTCATGGAGATAACCTAGAACCCCTGCACAGATGTAGTGCATGACAGTTCAGTATCCAAGTGGGTTACATGGTAATGGGAAGAGGGACTGCCTCTGACATAATCTGAATGGCCTGTTCTTTGATCACCTCCCCCTGAGTTGGGAGCAGCCTTACCAGGCCACAGAATATGACAATGCAGCCACTCCTGATGAGATCTGGTAGACTAAGATCAGAAGGAAAAGAGGACCTCCCCTATAAGTGTACTTGGGGAGGGGCATACATGAAGAAGGGGAAGGGAGGGTGGGATCAGGAGGGGAGGAGGGAGGGGCTTACGGGGAGATACAAAGTGAATAAAGTGTAATTAATAAAAAAAATTTTAAAAATAAATAAAATGCTTTAATCCTACTGGGTAAGAAATGAAAAAAAATAATGCAAAAGTAAACGCAAAGTATTAGCATGATTTGAAAAGAGAAACAAAACAAAACAAAAACTAACAAATGAAACATACAGCAATCTCCAGAGGGTTTAAGAATGAAACAAGTCATACTTATGTCATCTCTTATTGAATATTGATGCTAACTGCCTTAGTTATTTTTTTTCTGTGATGAGACACCATGAGCAAGGCAACTTTTTTAAATTTTTTTTATTACTAGTTACATTTTATTAACTCTGTATCCCAGCTGTATCTACTTCCTCATTCCCCCCGAAACCCTCCCTCCCTCCCTCAGCTCTTCCCTGCCCCTTTCCAAGTCCACTGATTGGGGAGGACCTCCTCCACTTTCATCTGATCCTATTTTATCAGGTATCTTCAGAACTGGCTAAAAAGTCCTTCTCTGTGGCCTAGCAGGACTGCTCCTCCCTTGGAGGGTTGGGGAGGTCAAAGAGCCTGCCATTGAGCTCCTGTCAGAAATAGTCCCTGTTCCCCTTACTATGGGAAACCAGTTGGTTACTGAGCTACCACAGGCTTCATCTGAGCAGAGGTTCTAGGTTATATCTATACATGATTCTTGGTTGAGTGTTGGTCTCAGAAAAGACACCTGACATTTAATTTGGGGCTTGCTTACAGTTTTAGGTGGTGATTCCATGACCATTGTAGCAGGAAGCTTAGTAGCAGTCACACAGACATGATGCTAGAGAATTATCTGAGAGATTACATGTTAAAACAAAACCACTAGACAAAGAGAAAAACTGGAAAATTGTGGGGGCTTTTGGAACCTCAAAGTGCCCCTCCTAGCCATCCCAGTAATATACATCTTCTAAAAAGGCCAGTTCTCCTCCAAGTAGACCAAATCTCCCAATCCTTCTCAAACAGTTCCACCAACTGGGAACCAGCATTCAAATATATAAGCCTGTAGATCCAAGAGCTACCAACCCTTAGATGTACAAAGGTGACTTTTCTGCAAGATGAGCTACTGCAGTAGTAACACAATGTTTTTAGGAGTATGCCGGAGCCCGCTGGTTGGCAAAGTTGAACAGTTCTTTAGTGGGGAGTGAGGATTGAAAGAGAATTAATAAACCAACACACTATACATGGGATCTGTCCAAGAAGGCTTCCAGCAGAAAACTAGTCACCCCGGTTTATTCCAATAATCCCTTCTCAAGTCAGAGTAGAAGGCACCTCAGAACAATGAATGGGTTCACTGGGAAGTCAAACTTGTTTACCTCAACCACCTGTCTTTGTGATACTTATACAAACAAAAGGTGTGAATCTGACAAGATATCCCAACTACTGTCTCAACCCAAAGGAGGTGGACTTGGCAAAATATCCTACTGACTTCAGGTGAAAGCCAGGGTAAAAACATCTTTCCACTAAGAGCTGAATAACACAGCAGGCTGACACACCAGTGGCTCTTAACAGGAGTAACTAACCAAACCCTGATTAGATTAAAGGGAATTCCATGAGATGGAACCCAAACCCAACCCTGACTGGTTGGGCAGACATGACACTACAAAGGCCAAGGGCCTAGGGTAACTCCCTACTCCTAACTACTACTGTTCTGCTAAAGGACCTTAGCTATAAAATGACTCTTAATGACATTCTGCTATACTATTTATCCATTTTTGCTTAGCCATCATCAGAGAAGTTTTCCCCTGTAGTAGATGAAAACAAAAACAGAGTCCCACAGCTAAACACTGTGTACAGAAATAGAGACTATGTAACGACTAGTCCTGAATAGGATGTCTTCATCAAATCTTTCCCCTTAGGGCTCAGAATACTCTAAAGAAAAGGAAAAAGAGGATGGAAGATACCAAGGAAACAAGAGCTTCTAAATACAGCAGAAGTGACTCCCAGGAATTCTGGTAGCATGCAAAGAGCTTGCAAGAGTCTTTAGTCTTGATGGGATGGGACCACAGCACTGAGACCAGAAATGAGCACAAGCCCCTATCCCTAATCAGGAAACTATATCAAATTGATAACCATATAGATGAGAAAGGATTTCTCCAAAACAGAACCTCACTGGGCATACAAATCACTCTTCAGGCAGCCTCATGTCGAGCAGGAGATGGCAGAAAAAAAAAAAAGAACTCAATGGCCATAAGGTTTTGATAAGGTATTTTTTTTTAACATTACAGGTTCTTAATGTACATATAGTGGCTTCCCATCTTATGTCTTTAGGAGGTTCCTGTATATATGACCATTTGTATTTATGTGTCTCTACCTTTTTATTCTATTTGTACTATTTAGATGTCTATGTTCTTGATTTATCTTGCCTTATTTTATTATTTATTTTTTTATATTTTCTCTTAACCTTAGTCTTTCTCCATTTCTTATACTGTAGATATTTTACTGTTATTGCTACCAATATTATCTAGTAATAATAGCATGTGACAATCACCTTGAAGAAGGCAAACAAAAGGAAAATATTGTTCTTAGAAGTATTTCGATTTACGGAACTCATTTTGGTGGTGAGCTTTTTTTTCAATAACTATGAAATCTTCTTGAAATTGTCTCCAAGTAGTAATAAGTTGAAACTGCATTTCTAGGACATGGTCACTCAAATCCAGAATACACACAGGCTTTGTTTTGGGGAAGGGCTTTATATTGCATGGACAGCTTCATATGCCCTAATATGTTCAGTCTTTCATGTTTTTTTTAATTTATTAAAATGTATTTATTTTTTATTTGTTACAGTTTATTCACTTTGTATCCCAGCTGTATCTTTCCCTGTCTCCTCACAACTCCACCCTCCCTCTTTTTTCTTCTCCTGTGTCCCTCTCCCAGTCCAGTGGAAAGGGAGGTCCTCCTTTCCTTCCTTCTGAACCTAGCCGATCAAGTCTCATCAAGACTGACTGAATTGATCTTAGTCTATCAGATCTCATCAGAATGACAATGGCTGCATTGTCATCTTCTGTGGCCTGGTAAGGCTGCTCCCCCCTCAGGGGGAGGTGATCAAAGAGCAGGCCAATCAGTTCATGTCAGAGGCAGTCCCTCTTCCCATTACTATGTAACCCACTTGGAAACTGAACTGCCATGGGCTACATCTGTGCAGGGGTTCTAGGTTATCTCCATGAATAGTTGACTCATATTTGGTTGGAGTATGAGTCTCTGGGAAGGAGAGGGGAACCTCCCCTATCAGTGGACTTGGGGATGGGCATGCATGCAGAAAGGGGAGGAATGGTGGGATCGGGAGCGGAGGAGGGAGGAGCATATGGGGGGTACAAAATGAATAAAGTGTAATTAATAATAATAATAAAATTTAAAAAAAAGAATTCAATAAAAAAATAAGTGCATAGGTACCAATAAGCATGGCTTATGCTTCAAAAAAAAAAAAAAAAAAAAAAAAAAGACTGACTGAATTGGCTTCCTCTGTGGCCTGGAAAAGCTGTTCCCTCCTCAGGGGAGGAAGATCAAAGAGCCATCCACTTAGTTAATGTCAGAGACACTTTCTGTTCCCCTTACTAGAGTATCCACTTGGACACTGAGCTGCCATGGGCTACATCTGTGTAGGGGTTTTAGGTTATCCCCATTCATTGTCCTTGGTTGGAGTATCAGTCTCAGAAAACATCCCTGTGCCCAAATTTTTTGGTTCTGTTGCTCTCCTTGCGGAGCTCCTGTCCCTCCAGGTCTTTCTATTTGCTCCTTCTTTCATAAGATTCCATGCACTCTGCCCAAAGTTTGGCTATGAGTCTCAGCATCTGCTTTAATATCTTGCTGGGTAGAGTCTTTCAGAGGCCCTCTGTGGTAAGCTCCTGTCCTGTTCCCTGTCTTCTCACTTTTCTGGTGTCTATCCCATTTGCTTTTCTGAATGAGGATTGAGCATCTTACCCAGCATCCTCCTTCTTGATTAGTCTTTGGGTGTACAGATTTTAGTATGAATATCCTATATTATGTCTAATAGCCACTCAGAAGTGAATATATACCATGTGTATCCTTCTGCTTCTAGGATACCTCACTCAGGATGATCATCCCTAGTTCCCACCATTTGCCTGCAAATTTCATGATTCCTTTGTTTTTTATTGCTGAGTAGTATTCCATTGTTTAAACTTACCACAATTTTTCTATATCCATTCCTCAGTTGAGAGACATCTGAATTGTTTCCAGCTTCTGACTATTACAAATAAAGCTGCTATGAATATGCTTGAGCAAATGTCCTTGTTGTATACTTGAGCAAAATTTGAAGTGGTATAGCTGGATCTTGAGGTAACACTATTCCTAATTGTTTGAGAAAGTGCCAGGTTGATTTCCAAAGTGGTTGTACAATGGAGGAGATTTCCCCCTTCTCCACAACCTCTCTAGCATGTGTTCTCACTTGAGTTTTTGATCTTAGCCATCCTGATGTGTGTAAGGTGAAATCTCTGAGACATTTTGATTTGCATTCCCCTGATTACTAAGGATGTTGAACATTTCTGTAAGTGTTTCTCTGCCATTAGAAATTCCTCTATTGTGAAATCTCTGTTTAGCTCTGTACCCCAGTTTTAATTGGATTACTTGATTTGTTGCTGTTTAACTTCAAAAAAGCAAGTAATCCAATTTAAAAAAAATGAGGTGTTGTTGTTTTTGAGACACACACTAATTATGAAGTCCAAACTTGCCTAGAACTACAAATCTTTATGTGCCATTTTTCAGTTTTGAGAATACAGGTCTGTATTCTTGTCTCCTAACACGCTTAATTAATTTTTTTAATGCTGCATTTTATTATTTTTATGGCCATTTAGAAACTCTGATGGTGAATATTCAACTTATAACAAGGTAAGCAAATATGATGACTTTTTCAATGCTTAGGAAAAGCCCTAGCAAAGACTAATCATATGGCTTTGTGTCTTTTGAATGAATTTCAAGTCCCCTCTCTTTCATGAATTCCTCTCTATTTAATCCTTAAAATAGTTTTATTACACTGATTCTTTCAAATTCTTTCTAGCTTCTGATGACCCTTCCTATAAATATTTCATATTTATAAACTGTGATGCCTAGATTTATTACTAGATCATAAGAGATTTAAGAAAATGTGAAGAAATAAGAAGAAAAAATCTGCATAACTACTTCTAAAAATATTATACCATATCAAAATTGAATTTTATTGTTATTTTGGCATAGTAACATAGTAATTGGCTCCAAAATTTCTGCCAATATGTTGCATAGTATTAATCATTTACAGACATCTATGAGAACACAATAATGTATCTTGTTCAGTAAGCTTAAACTTAAAAGAAATGTGTTCTGTTCCAATTAAAAACTAATAATACAAATCAGGACATGTAACATTAGCAATGAAAGAAGCAATTATGGAAATTTTATATTTTTAATTTTATGATGTTTGTGTACCCTTAACAAAGTATGTGTCTAAGTCTTTCAAATTAAATTGTCTATATAATCCCAACTCTAATAATTATTCAAGCTTAAAGAAGTTTTATTGTAATTAGGACCAAGGTTTTCATCTTTCATATTGACTAAAGTGCCATACTTCATTTCTACACTAATTTTTGAACGAATATTTAAACACTCCATTTTTTTTTCTCCATAGCCTTGCATATCTAGCCATGTTCTTTTAATAGACTGTATGCTTAAGAAATGTCAGTCAAATTGAATTTTAAATGTACATTTAGAACTCCCTATTTCTTGGTAGAATAATATTCATATGACCTATGAAGGATACAAAGATGAAGAATGGGTCATTTAGATTTCATTTTCCAGAGCACATGGCCTTTTTTAATATGCCAACATAATGGATACTCTAGTGCAGAAAAGCTAGGAAATTTTTCTTCTAGACCACTCCATATTTATCATCTCTGTTGTCAGTGGGTACACAAGGTCTGTGCACTTTGTAAGAGAATTTCTGTCTAGAGAGCTATACTTTATTTTTCTGCTAAGATGATCAGTATAAAAATGACAAGTGTTTGCAGCCTGAGTTTAAAAGTAGTTCCTGAAACTAGATCATATCATTCTCACTGTTGATGGCGTCAACAGGGTGGTAGAGTGTATAATGTTTAGTCCAGTTGTATAGAGATGAAAGCCCTGAAGACTCACTTGTTTTAAAATTAATGAACAAAGCAAAGGAAAGGACATCTGTGGTCTATATGAGTCAAAAGGATGCATGAATCAGCTAATGTCGAATCTTCACATGTTTATACAGCATCATACTGTGATGTTATTATTCATGTTCAGCAACTTTGCCAATGTAGTTTAGTGGTAAACATCACTGTTGAATGCATTGCTCAAAGGAGACAGGGTGTTTCAAAGGAACAGTTAAGTTTGTGATCACTCAGGAAATGTATCGAATTGTTTTACATACAGCTCCACTCAGGTTAGAGATTAGATATTAGATTTTAGACATTTTTAAATATTCCAACAAAGGGCCACAAAATTTTGATGCCTCTGTACATATTATTTTATCTATTTTGGAATAAACAAGTCAAGAGAAGAATACTGTTTTGTTGGGCTATGACAGATTGAGATCATTAATCTTCTTTGGGTATGTTTTTATTAATAAATTATTTTATTTATTTTTAAGATTTATTTGTTTATTATACAATATTCTGTCCGGACATAAGCATGGCAAAAGAGGGTACCAGATCCCATTATAGATAGTTGTAAGCCACCATGTGGTTGCTGGGAATTGAACTCATGACCTTTGGAAGAACAGCTAGGTTTCTTAACCTCTGAACCATCTCTCTAGCCCCTGAATATGTTATTGAATGGATCAAGAGAGAAAAAGAGGCAAAGTTTAAGGGAAACATTTAGAACATTTTTAGTACTTAATATTTTTATGTACAGTTTTACAGTCTTCTATACATTGCATGCATATGTTTATATACACATCTGTTTATTAATGTTTAAATACGACCTGTACTTTTTATATAGCCTTGTTTACATACGGAATTATGTTCATAAATAAACAAAAAATAGCACAGGAAATGGCAAGAGCAAGTAAAATTATAGCTTAGTAGTATCTTTGGAAGATGGGTTACCACTAATACTTAAGGAAATGTTAAAAACAGATTCTTTCAGGAAAGTAGAAGCCAGTCAAAAGTGGCAGCTACAAATGAAATTTTTAGGAAATGCATGTTATAAGGCAAATATGAGTCCTTTATTATTTACGATTTCACCCTCTGTTTCTTCTACTACAATGACACAGACCTAGCGAAGCTCAGCTCTTGCTCAATACTGAGGGATGACTTAAGTAAGTAAGGATCTAAGGAAAATCTTGAAAAGAGCAGTGGATTTTTATAGACCTAAGATGCTAAACAGGTATTGTTTTTGCAAGTGCAATAATGATTGGATAATGGTGGAACAAACCTTGCATAAAAACAGTTTTGCTAAAACATATTAGACATTAACACTGTTGATATCATGAGGAGGGTTAGATGTGCTCATAGCAGAAACATTCCTATCTTGTTTTGATTATTATGGGCGTCCATAAAAATGGCATCACAGGTTAGAGATGTAGCTTAGTTCATAAAGTACTTGCCTAGAGAGCACAAAGTCCTGGTGTCTACCCCTAGCATCCCATGAACTGGGAATGATGTATGACTATAATATAAACCCTTGGACAGTGGAGACATGAAAATGAGTAGTTCAAGGTCATCTGCTATGTAAGGAACTGAAGTCTAGTCAGGGCTACATGAAACACAGTCTCAATACTACTAATAAAGGAATACTAGTCATTGCATTGGTTACCCTACACGTGATGGATAATCTCCTTATATATTTAGAAACTATTCAGTGGAAAGTTGAGCAAAGCAGGTGGTACATGTCCAGAAATGATGTCGCAAAAAAGAGCTAAATGGTGAGGATGAGTGCTTACATGTTGCCCTTTCTCCATGACACTGACTTCGTGGTGTGATCTCAGCATGCACACTGGGTTGACAGTGGAATCTGACTTTATTTGATAAGTCAAACAAAATTTACTCTGTTTATAAGTCTATTCAAACACAGATGCAATGAATAAAATTAATTGTTTAGAAAAATGTTAGCTGGATAAGTATGCCACGGAATAGTAAAGTAGTTCAATAAATCATTATTGATTTTTCAAATAAACTGTCCAAACTTAACACCATTAATAAACATTTCATTTCAGTCCTGCAGCACAACATTAGGGTATAATGCATTAGAATGAATTTCACTACTTAAATCATGTCCCCATTTGCAAAATATATACAATGATTGTGGTGGTTATCTTTTGTCAGCTCAGCACAAATTTGAGTTACCTGGAAGAAGATAACATTGTTTAAGGAAATGCTTCCATCATTAGCTTGGCCTAAATGCAGCTCTGTGGGCTTTTTATTGATTGTTGATTAACGTGACAATGTCCAGCCTGCTATGGGAATCTCCAACCACAGGGAGGAGGTACCAGGAGATATAAGAACAGTAGCTAAATATGAACCATTAAAGTAGGCCAGTAGGCAGCATTTCTCCATGGTTTCTGCCTCTGCTGCTCATGCAAGTTTGTTTGGTCATTGTTTTCTCATAGCAATAGAGAAGAAAACTGGGACATTGACATTCTTTTTGTTATGTTAATAAGACAATTAATAACAGAGTCATCTGAGCTTGCAAAACATTTAATGATTGTGCATATATATTTATTTTGAAGTTACTTCCACAGAGCAGATATTTATTTACAGTATTTGTAGAAGAATTTTAATCCAGAAACATGGCTGCTATGGCAAGAGATCACATCCTAAGACCTAAGTCTATGTGATATGGCTGGAATGCAAACTTATCAGACACCCTTTATTCCTGTGTCTGGAATAAGGACATGCTCTTAGTATACACTTTTAAACCCAAATAATGAAGGTACAGTTAGTTTGTAGAAGGAAGCACCAATGTTCAAAGTGATGTGTATGTAATTCGGGGGCAGACAAAATGACAAATCAGAGAAAGATTTGATAGAATGACTCTGAGATAAAAAAGACATCCAACTCTCACCAAAAGAGACAGGAAAAGGGGAACTTAGGAAAGAGAACAGTTCAGAGGAAGAGAGAGAGAAGGCAGTTTTACCAAGACAGTTGTACAGAGATAGATTGTAGGGAAAGAACAAGCTAGACACAGGTGAAGACAAAATAATAAGCCACAGAATGAGCAGGAGCCAAAAGATTAGAACATATTGCCAAAGTTAGTATGAAGCCAAGCCAAGTAATTAAGTCAGAAGCAAGAGAAACCAGTTCGATTCAATCAGCTTGGAGAGTTTTGCTCCAGAACATCTGAGTTGAACAACACAGCCAGAATTCAGAGAGAACGAGAAAGGGTGAGTTTATTCAGCAGTAACTTTCAGAGGATGAAAATATTCTAGGCCTAGATTATATTGTACAGAGGCTAGAAGCATTCAGGACAAGGCTTAAGGTAGCAGATGGAGACAGTAAGTCTCTGAGACAACAGTGAAATCAGAAGAATAAAAGCCATCTTTCTTTTCTTTCTTTCTTTCTTTCTTTCTTTCTTTCTTTCTTTCTTTCTTTCTTTCTTTCTTTCTTTCTTTCTTTCTTTCTT
>NW_026591086.1:34332693-34348270 GCF_907164565.1 Psammomys obesus
CTTTCTTTCTTTCTTTCTTTCTTTCTTTCTTTCTTTCTTTCTTTCTTAAAATATATTTGCTTTGTATGCCAGCTATAGCTTCCTCCCTTTCTCCTCCCAGTCCCACCCTCCATTGCTCTTTTCCCCCATGCCTATCCCCTAGTCCACTGATAGGGAGTTCCTCCACCCATTCTATCTGACCCTAGCCTATCAGGTCTCATCAGGATTGGCTGCATTGTCTTCCAATTTTAAAACTAAAGGTGGTTCTTTGGTAATATGATTGAACCAATGAGATGACAGATTTCCAGTCTGCCTCTCTACATAATTTGCTATAATTCACTTTCTTTGTGTATGCAATGATAAAATTGAAGTTCATTTTAGTTGTTACTTAGTGTTAATGTGCAATAATAACCCCAAATTTATGGTTTCATTCATTTATCATGAATGTTTTCAAAAATCACATCAAAAGAAATCTGAACTGACCTGATAGGCTAGGGTCAGATAGAAGGAGAGGAGGTCCTCCCCTATCAATGGACTAGGGGAGGGGCACAAGGGGAGAAGAGGGGGGAGGATGAGGCTGGGAGGAGACTAGGAAGGGGACTGTAACCAAGATTAAAATGAATAAACTGTAATAAATAGTAAAGAATAAAAGAAAAAAAAACCAAAACATTGAAGTCATTTGACTGTGATTTTGTGCTAACATAAATATCAATAGTGATATAAGTCAATTTAATACAAAATTAGTTATAGCTATTTCATTTTTAATACTTTCTTTTGACAAAAATAGTATGTGAAGACTTGTAGGTTTATTTAGTAACGGATATCTCATAATACTTCAACAAGAATTTGGAAATAATCATTAGTACTATTTTTTTCTCTCAGAAAAAAACAACACACTAAGATTCCATCACAGATTAAGAAAAATTATCTTATCTGAGAACATAATCAGTGACTCTGTATTTTTTGCTGAAGTGCTAATGGAGATATTCAAATCAACAGTGTTTTTTCTTCTTTGATAAGAAAGATCATGCTAAAATGCACTGAGGAATTACAATTTGAAAATAATTCAAATTACGGAGGGAGAAAAATGCAATAGAAAGTTATCATGTTTAAAAATATATAATAATTTTAATAATTATTATGTAATATTTATATTTTATAAATAAATGTAGCTATATTAATATATAAATATAGTTTATGGTATTACATAGTTTACAATTATATTTATATATTATTGTAATTATGATAATTTAAATAATTTTATAAAATTTAATGTATTATATATGAAATCATTATATGTAAATTATATATTATATAATATATAGTATATAATTATTTATATATAATAATATATCATAAATTTATATATACATGTATAATCACTTGTATATACTATATATATTTCACATATTAAAACATGTGGGAAAATATGGTTATCTTTTTTGTTTTACTTTAGCTTATTTTGATTAATATGATAAGCTCTGCTTATTTCAATTTTCCTGCATAAGCAAGGATTCATGCCTCTTTATGGCTGATTGAAACCTCCATTTGAAATATAAGCCAAATATTTAATTTAATTCATCTGTTGATGAACACCTAGAGCAATCCAATTATGTGGTTATTGTGAAGTTTGCTTTCAATAAACACCTGTGTTCAGGCGTGTTTGTTATATATGGGCATGTTTCCTTGTGGTAAATTGTTAGGAGTAATATATCTAGATCACAATACGCTTTTCCTTTTCCTTTTTGAGGAAACTCAGTACTGATTTCCATAGGGACTTGACAATTTTCCATTTGCAGCAGTAGACTATATTGTAATATTTCCCTTGTACACATCCTAACAATAATTTGTTTTTATATGTTGTCCTAATATTGGCCATTTTTAACTATGCTGTAATGAAATCTCAGTGTAGTTTTGATTTGCATCTCCCTGATGGGAAACGTTGTTGAATTTTTTTTGTATGTTTATGAACTTTTGCTTTCATCTTTTGAGTTTCTATACATCCAATAGAACCATTTAGGAATATTACAATAATACTCTTCACAGAGATAGAATAATAATCCTAAATATCATATAGAGATGTAAAGAACCATGGACAAAACAATCATGAGAAATATAGAGATAGATGTATCACAACACTGATTTACATGTATTTTATACCTAGTTTATTTTGTATAATTTTACATTAATGATTTTTGAAGCAAAAGCTCATGAAACAAAATGCATGGAGGCATAACAAATGGGGTACAGAGCTAAACAGAATTCTCAATAGAGAAATATCGAGTGGCAGAGAAACATTTAAAGAAATTCTCAACATCCTTAGTCAACAGGAAAAGGCAAGTCAAAACACCCTGAGATTTCACCTTACACCTAGCAGAATGGCTAAGATCCAAAGATCAAGTGACAATACATGCTGGAGAGGATGTGGAGGAAGGGGAACCCTCCTCTATTGTTGATGGGAATGTAAACTTTTACAACCACTTTGGAAATCATTCTAGTGCTTTCTCAGACAATTAGGAATAGTGCTTCTTCAAGATCCAGCTATACCATTCCTAGGCATAAATCCAAAATATGCTCCAGTATACAACAGGGACATTTGCTCAACCATGTTTGTAGCAGCTTTATTCATAATAGCCAGAACCTGGAAACAACCTAGATTTCCCTCATTGGAGGAATAGATACAGAAATTGTGGTACATTTAAACAATGGAATACTACTCAGCAATTAAAAACAAGGAAATCATGAACTTTTGCAGGCAAATGGTGGAATCTAGAAAAGATCAATCAATGATATGTCAATGATATGTTATTAAATCAATCATTACTGAAATTCACGAGCTCCACTGAGAGTGTAGGAGATATGAAAGTGCTTTATTTCATGATAAAGTTTAGATATTATTCATGTTTGTCATAACAACTCTCTCTTTCATATATACAGATTCATAACAGAACTTGTGTTAGCATGGATTATTTCTGTACTATTATGTAGAGTGTTACTAATTTAAATTTTTACCCCTGCGATAATTTTAATTATTTTCTTTCATGCTTTGTTGCTTGTATATGGGTGTTTTGCCTGAACATATAACTGTCCACCATGTGCATACGGTAATCACAGAAGACAAGGAAAAAGATGTATGATGACCTCATATTTCTGTTCTGAAAGAGATACATTATTTCTTGCGGGGAAATTTTGTTCTTAAAAAAAGTCCTTGAGTTTTATTCTGAGATTCCATCCTACTTCTGTCAAAATGGCTATGATTTAATAATACAAGTGACAGCTCATGCCAGGATGGATGGGGAGGAAGAGAAACATTCCTCTGTTACTGATGAGAGTGCAGACTTGTACATCTGCTATGGAAATCAGCATGGCAGTTCCTCAAAGATTAAAATCCAGTTTCCTCAACATCCAGCTAGACCACTCCTGGGCATATAGTCAAATGGGTCTTCATCCTACCACAGAGACACTTGTTCAAACATGTTCGTGGCTGCACCATAGTGTATTACTCAGCTGTTAAAAACGTGAAATAATAAAATTGGAAGGCAAATGGATAGAACTAGCAAAATTTATCCTGAGTGTGATAAACTAGATCCTGAAAGGTAAATATTTGATACATATTTTCTTATATCTAGATCTTATCAAATAATAAATGATAATCAAGCTACAATCCATAGTCCCAGAGATGTTTAACATAGTGAAAGGGACTAGGTTGGACACCAATTTCTGATTTGGCCTAAGATCCGCTCTGTGAGATAGAACCCATACGTGACACTGGGTGAAGAACCAGTCTAAGTAGCCCAGAGACCTAGAATAAAGCCAAATACCATTGGCCTAAAAAAAAATCAACACAATAGCTCTGAATGATATTCCGCCATGCTTATATTCATGTCATATTCAACCAACGTCAGAGAGGCTTCTTCCTGAAGCAGATGGTAACACATATAGAGAATAACAGCAAAACATCGTGCAGAGAATGAAACCCTGGAACACAAAGCTTTACTTATTTATTTTTATATCTAAAAACATACTTTTCATATATATCTATATGAAAAAATCCTAATAAAAAGGGTCTGATAATGTGTTAGCATATACATTGAGTCTCTGAAAGTAATATAATTTGTAGTTTCTGAAGATCCTGATATCTAACG
Source organism: Psammomys obesus (assembly GCF_907164565.1). Lineage (NCBI taxonomy): Eukaryota > Metazoa > Chordata > Mammalia > Rodentia > Muridae > Psammomys > Psammomys obesus. Next base: position 34,336,818 of record NW_026591086.1, read on the forward strand.
AGAAAATGCTATAAGTCCTTCTTCCAAGAAGGCCTTGAACACACAACGTTAAATGAAGTGTCTGCATCAAATATTTTTTCCTCAGATTCCAGAGAACCCTGACAATGAGAAATAAGAAGGAATGTGGGAGACAGAGGGAATGGAGAACACCAAGAGAACAAGTCCAACTATGACAACTGAGCAAAGCTCATATGAACTCACAGAGACGGAAGCAGCATGCACAGGGCCTATAGAGGTCTGCACGAGGTCCTCTGCATAATACACTAGTTTTAATATGTACCTCGATGATTTCTCCATGTCCCATGACTCATAATAGACCGTAGACTGCTTGGCCCTGAGTGAGACTTCTACATCATACTACCTAAGTTCGAGGCTCAGGTATCATCATGGAAAGACAAAAAGAACTAGCAGCTGTTAACGAGTACAATGAAACCCTGTTTTAAAAACACAACAGGGTAACAGCACGTATGAATGCTCAGTAGTTCTTAGAACACACACAAAATTGAGCCATCTCATCCACAGAGTGTATGATGGTCAGTATATTACACAAGTATCTGAGGAGTTACCGGTAATAGCTAGGAAAGAAATATTCGTTTCCCTTTCAAGACACAGGCATTGAAAGGGTATGCATGCTGCTTGGATGGCCATATATCCATGAGCATGCAGGCAAGGACGGAAAGGAGTCAGTGAGGGGAAAGGGAAACACACACACAAAGATAAAGAATGAGGGTAGGGGAGGGAGAAAGAGAGAGAGAAAGCTGAGAAATAGTATTTTTGGAGTGATGGGGAGAAATAATAGGGGAAGAACTGGAATGGAGGGAACGGGGTTGACTGTGTAATGGGGTCCTAGTGTGCTGGAAAACAAACCCGGACCTCTGCAAGAGCAAAAGCTTCTTTAGACCATTGAACTATCTCTTCAGCTTCACAATAGTAACTTTTTTTTTCTTTTTTTATTCACACATACCAAGAAGAAAGCTCTTTTTTCCTTGACTAGTAGCACTGTTGTGGAGATGCAAAGTTATGGGCCACATACATAAGCCTGTGACATTTCTTTCTTTATGCCTGCTCTTGATTTCAGTCACTCAATTCTATAATAATTCTACAAATATTGTATAATTACAAATTTTATGTTGGAAAAGCCTATGTGGGTGAGTAAATGGCCTTAGCATTACAACTCTTGAGTGATAAACATCAAGCAAATTCTTCGCTGGAGGGTCTAATTTCTGGAAAATGGCTGAATGAAACTGAAACTGGCCACTCGAGTGAAGCATTTTATTGATATGTAACACTGAGTTGTCATTCTCCAGAGCCACCACGGAGGCAAAACTGCACATTCTCTTAAGGACTAAAGGCAGTGATAAGAGACTCATTTGTTCTTCAAGTCTGAAAATATTTACATCATCAAGAGTGACACTAGAAGCAGTAGAAGAGTGGAAACAAGATGGGAGCCTTCAATGTCCTTATCTGTGGCCTAGCAAGGCTGTCCTGAAGATACCTGATAAGCTAGGGTCAGGTGGAAGGGCAGGAGGACCTTCCCTATCAGTGGACTTGGAAGGGAGCAGGGAGGAGATGAGGGAGGGAGGGTGAGATTGGGAGGGAAAGAGGGAAGGAGGGTAGGGGCTACAGCTGGGATACAAGTGAATGACCTGTGGATAAAAAAAAAAAAAAAAAAAAAAAAAAAGATGGGAGCCTTCTATAGAAGATACTCTGAAAGGCCCCACCCAATAGGGACTTGAAGTAGATGCTGAGACTCCCCAACAAACTTTGGGCAGAGCACAGGGATCATATGGAAGAAGCGGGTGGGATGAATAGAAGGACCAACAAAGCCAAAAAGCTGAGACCAGGGTTTCTTGCAGAGACTGATAGACCAACCAAGGACCACATATAGGGAGGACCTAGACTCTCTGCTCAGATGTAGCCTATAGGTAGCTCAGTCTCCATGTGGGTCTCAGAGTAAAAGAAGCAGGGGCTGCTTCTGTCATGAACTCTTTGATCACTTGCCCCTGGTGATCCGGCCTTGCCAGTCCAGAGGGAAGAGGATCCAGGCAGTCCTGATGAGACTTGGTAAGCTAGGTGCATATAGCGGGGGAGGAGAACTCCTCCTTTCAGTGGACTAGGAGGATAGGGAAAGGGAGAGAGGGTGGTACAGGAAAGAGTTGAGAGACGGGGCTATAATTGGGATATAAAATGAATAAATTGTAAAAATAAAATAATAATAAAAACAATAAAAGAAATGTAATAAATCTGTTTTAAACCCCGGCTCCCCCAGAAAAGAGTGGCAACATTCACTGCCGCTGGAAGCATCAAAGGTGTGTCTGCTGTGTCATGTGTGTGTCAGGAGGTGGCAGAGAGGAGAGAGCCTATGTCTACTGCTGCTCTTCTGAACTGTGAACATCTGAATAATTATTAGTAGCCTAACTTTTCCTGAAAAAGCCTGAGACAACCAGCAGGGAGGAGCCACGTAGGCACTGACCTGTTCCCAAGATGGGGACTGAGTCTCTTGCTGTCTGGAGCATTGAATAGGTGTGCTAGGGCTGGGCAGAAGAAACCCCCAGTGGTGTTGGTGCAGGAAAGCTGGTAAGCTGACTCGCTCAAAGACCTCTCAGGCCCAGACCGAGGGCTTTAAGTTGGGCCACGCCAACATCTATGCCATTAATGAAATCCTGTCGTGCGTGATGGGGCATGTCCTACAAACCAAAATTACAATAGAATGCCCATGACACAGGGCAACAACACGATATCCAACAGGAGACCCAGTGAGGTTCCAGTCCAGTCTAGCGGAAGCTAGAGGTCTCTTCCCAGACCATCAACTCATTGAAATCAAAATTTGCAAGCAAAGAAGTGCGGACACAAGTGCATACTGTGGAACACATTGTGACACTACAGCTTCCAGGAGATTTTTCTCTCTGTGGCCAGGGTGAGGTTGCAAGGGTGGAGGACAGGTATGAGGGGAAGGGGAGATGCATGGGATTATGATGCATGATGGGAAATTCACAAAGAACTGATTAAAAGTATTTTTTAAGAGTGAAAGTGTTTGCAAACTCTTTAATGTTTTTCATTAATTTTTTTAAGTGAAATGTCATACTGAGCAGCACTTGACAAGCTAAAAGCCACTTTAAAGACCTTTGAAACAATCTATTTTTGTTTTGTGAATGGATTTTTTGCCTAAATATATGAATATGTACCACCCATGTGCTGGGAAGCCAGAAGATGCTTCCTGTCACTGGAGGTATAAAGCAATGTGAGTCTATTTGTACGTCCAGAAAATTTAATCTTGCTCTTCTGCTAGATGAACGGGCATGCAACCACTGAGTCTTCTCTGTGGCCCATGAGAAAATTAGCTATGAAATGTATGTGACCTGCTCTTGTTATTTTCATCTTTGTGTTTGTATCATGTGTATGTGTTGTACATATGTGAGTTGAGTGGTGTCTGTGTCCATGAGTGCAAATGTAGAGGCTAGAGTGGGACATCTTTTGTCCTCTTCTACATTCTCTGCCTATGGCCTTGAGACAGGGTTTCTGACTGAACAAAAATCTCTCATCATTTTAGATAAACTAGATGAGTACCATCTACCTGTCAAGATCTAACCATATCTTCCCCAAGTGGTGATATTGCAGTATCATGGAAGCAGGGTCAAACATTTTTCTGTGAGAGCTGGGAATTCAGACTCATGCTCTCGTGCTTGCTGAGCAAATGTTCTTAGCAATAGAGTTTGTTCTTTAGGGAAAATACATTATTGCTTCAGATAGAACCTTTTGTTTTCTTGATGAACTCAAGAAACAAGAACTGTGTTCAAGAACTATTAAATTTAACTGGTCAAGAAAAGCAGTGTCTCTTCATGAATTATGTGAACAACAGTGATCTTTAAAAGAAAAGCAAGTGTTTTAAAGCAACCTTACAGGAGGCATCTTAGTATTGTAATTCTTGAATATTAGAATGAACTTTAAAAAAATTCTTTTGAAACAACCCACTTAAAATTCTGTGTCATTCTAAAATTCTATTTCTTGCATTATTCAACAATAAAAAACAATAGTATAAAAATATTAAAGTGTGTAAAAATCCAATTCTTCAGAAACATATAAGATCTCATACATGTTAAAAACAACTGCATTGATAGTCTCTCTTCCTACTAAATTTGATCTTCACTGAGATAAAAAGGCAGTATATGTTCAAATTGCTTCTGTTTAATCACAGTACCCTGTAGCCTATGGTCAAACCAAAAGGTGGTAAAACTACTAAAGATGCTCTGGAGAAGCTTGTTAGAAGATATCAATTAATATATATTGCCAGATCTTGCCCATGGCAGTTTAGTGTCCAAGTGGGTTCCATAGTAATGGGAAGAGGGACTGCCTCTGACATAATCTGATTGCCTGCTCTTTGATCACCTCCCCCTGAGGGGGGAGCAGCCTTACCAGGCCACAGAAGATGACAATGCAGCCACTCATGATGTGATCTGATAGACTAAGATCAGAAGGAAGGAGAGGAGGATCTCCCCCATCAGTGGACTTGGGGAGGGGCATGCGTAAAGAAGGGGGTGGGAGGGGAGGAGGGAGGGGAAGGGGGAGGGGCTTATGGGGGGATACAAAGTGAATAAAGTGTAATTAATAAAATTAAATTAAATTAAAAAATATATATATATCTTGCCAGATTGTTGTTGTTTAATATGCTGCTGTTTTCACAGTCAGGGCTATTGAAATATTAATAACCTAAGTCCCTAGAATTTAAATGTCTTAAAACTTCTAAGACATACACTACTGCTGTGTTTATTATAGGGCAATTTTTGAATAGTTCACTTTTATTTCATTGTAAGTGGAAGTTATGAGGTGGCAAATAGGCTTTCTCCTGATTTGATATCAAAGATGATGACGCATTGTACTGGTACAACTCTGTGTAGCCAAGTGCAGAGAACTTTTACAAACTGAGCAGTTCTCCAAATTTGTGAAGCACCTCTTGTAAAACTCAACATGTCTTAGGACAAAGTTTGACCCATTTCCTAGAGTTCCCCAGGTAAATCAAACTTACTTATTGCAATAGGAAAAGCATGTGTGGCATATTCTTTTAGGTCCTAATAAGCCATTGTCAAAGATTATATTTACCACTTTTATGATTAAAACATTGTGTTAGCTAAGGGTAGAAGGGCTTTCTGGTCAGGATAGAGAATGTACAGCTTATTAATATTGATTATATTTTGTGAGAAAAAAATTGTTTCACATTAGGGTGATGCCAGTGAAGAGAAACTTGTTGGAAATCTAATCATTTTTCCTATATCATCCTGCAAGTAGAAATTGGCATATTTGGTGATAATTTATTGTGTATACCATACACTTTTATTAATCTTAAAATAAAACTCTCTACATAAATTATGCTACATAAATTTGTAAACATATTTTTATTTTAATGCATCAAAATATTTGCTACACTACCTTATACAATAGTTAGCCTTTGGATGTCATTATTATGTTTAGATGTTATGTTGCATTTGATAAAAGAGGTATTTCTCAAAAAATCATCATAAAGAAAGACATGCAGTCATTTAAATTAAAAAAAGATCTTTGATAAGTTATGGAGGTTTATAGTCAGTCTCGCAATGGTGTTAGTCTAGAGAGATGTGAACAATCATTGCAGAATCAATTAAATGTAATTAAAGACTTCAATTTGTGCATCAAATATTTTGGCTCAATATTAATTTGCCACCTGTGTCTGCTTCCCCTTCCAATGTATACAAACTTGCTGCAAACGAGCTGGACTGGAGGGAAAAGAGCCTACCTACCTCAGGTAGGTGGATGAAATACAAAATCTCAATCGGTGGTGAGTGTCCAAGATACAGCCTTCTCAGGGTGAGACAGTTAATTTAATTGGGAGAGGAGGGGACAAAGGCTATTTAATCCTTTGTGGAGTAGGTGGAATCTTTGAGGTGGAGTGTACATCATTGGCTGGGGCCAAGTTCCTGGGAATGCACTAGTTGTGTGAAGAGGAATTCCAGATGCTTGCAGGACAAATAGAGTGGAAATTTAACCCATACCTTGGCTGCCAGGCTATTTGATCACCTCAAGTGTGGCAGAGATGGGGGACATAAAGCTATGTAGGGAAGTGGGAGCAGCCCTACCCATGTTGGTCTCAAGACAAGATTTCAGGGTTTGGACATTCTTCAAACCTATTTGTTGCCCCAGGCTGGTTCCTGTAGTCATTCTCATAAATTACCAAAATACTGAAATATAAAAACTATTAGGATATGATGAAACAAATTGCTTAACTATATGAGAATATAATAGTGCATTGAAATGTAAACATTCCTCCATTTTCTTAGTTTATGAAAAAAAAGAGGGAGGGGGAGATTTACAATGAGTAGGGAATCACCAAGTTAGCAAAAGTGAAAGACAGAAAGTGAAACAAGAAAGAGAGAGGAGAGACAGTGAAGCAGAACTACAGGCAACTAAAGAATGCTGAGATATGAACAAAGTCTTCTCCAGTGAAGAACACACCAGATTGATTTTCAATGCCAAATGGTCAGTCCGAAAAACATATATGCATGTAACATTATACAGACTGAGCAGGTTTTATTTAATAGTATGCCTATATAGGCAAATATGCATGTAAAAACAATTGATTAAAGAAAAAGCGGTCAAGAATTTAAAAAATAGCAAGAAGGGTTTTTTTTTTTTGTGAGTGTTTGGAGGGAAGAAAGAGAAGGGGGAAGCAAAAATTACACTATAAGGAGTTAATTTTTAAGAATTACTTAATGGCATGTCTTTCAGCAGTGATTTAATCAGAAACAACTGAAAGCTTATTAATTATTAAATCAAACTGACACATGTAGTCTTTCACAGCAGAAACAAAACAAAAATCTCTGCATATTAAAAATAATATTCAAAATCATGCCTGCTCTAATATTAGAAAATGTATACAACCATAATTTATTTTAAAGTTAGTCTCAATAAGATAAATGTTACATATTTTTTCTTGTTAGTAGGTCCTAGATTTTCGTTGATATAAAGGTTACGCATGATTATATACTACAGAGTATAGTGAACAGATGCATTCAGTCAGAGAAGTTAGACAGAGGGAGCTTATCAAGGGATAGCCGTGAATAAGCAGTGTATATTTGGATTGAAATGTGACTATGAGACATAGTATTACTTGAAGAAAAACATTCATGGATTTGAAAGAGAATAAGGAGAACACTTAGATATAGAAAAGGGAAGGAGAAATGTATTTATATTTTGATCCAAAAAATAAAAAACAATAGAAATTGAAAGGTGTCCTTGCATTTTATTTATGCAGTGAGATGACCACTCAAAATAGACTTTTATTCAGCATTCAGAGGGTGTTTTGTGAGAATAAAGTTCCAATAGCAGCAATATTATAGATTCCATTAGTATATTATTCCTGTGTACTTCTTTCATGTGAGAGTTAATTACATAAAACTATATAACTATAACGACTTAAAGACTCACCTGAAATTTGTGTACAAATGTAGCGTAGGAAATGTTTTGTGACAAATCCTCTTTGGGTAAAGTATGGCAGGTGATCTCTCAAGACATGACTGCAGTGGGTCTTGGCATTCTGTGGTTCTTCGGGGGACATGATGTAACAGCTGTGGAGCAATGTGACTCTTAAACACCAGTGAGGGCTTCGGTGGATGTGTTTAACAGGTATTAAACAGCTCTCCACACTCTTGCCCAGTGGGACGTGGTTGGCCCCAGCCACATACTGTTATCCCATATGGCAAAATGTCCCACACTCAAAATTCTTCCATTTGTCTGATCTAAAATTGACCTTCTGATTCTAGACTAATTTAGGTTTGCATTTACAGTTTAATAAGGAAACACGAACAAAGTTTAGCACCAGAGTTAACCTTTCCTTCCTGTTTCTCAACCACAAGTGTCTGTGTTCGGCCTCAGGATCTCACACACACACACATCCTGATGCTTCTCTGTGTAATGAACCTCGGGTTTATCTTTAAACATTTTTGTGTTTTACAAAATATTTTAAATTTACATATAAATTGTATTTATTCAGGTTTTTTAGTTAACTATCTATTGCTCTATGTTCAAAATTTCCTCAAAAATTTTTCAACTAAGGTATTTTTTAAATTAATTAATTTATTTACTTTACATCCCAACTGCAGCTTCTTTCCCCCCCCTTCCCAGTTCTTCCACTCACCCCCATTCACTCCTCCTTTCTCTTCAGAAAAGTGGACACTTTGTATAAATAACAGCTTGCAGTCTTAACACTGCGGGGTCTGAAGCAGGAAAGCCAGAAGTTCATGCTCAACTAGTAATTCACAGCAAGATCTTGTTTCCTACACAAAAAAGAAAGTAAGATAAAGAAAAAGAAAAAAAAAAACCCTACATAATGAAACAAGGGAAACAAAAAAGTATTGGATATTTCTCAATAAATATTCTACATGTGCCTTGTAGTATCTGGTTTAGATCAGTGGCTAAGGAATTAAATAGAGTAATATATGTGAGAATGGTACCTTTGAACCGACATCTGGGTTTATGTTTTGTTAACTTGTAGCCACTGTTCTGTAGTCACGAACAGGGTTTTCTCAGGTTCAGCCTAAGAACCTTTTTGATATTTTAAAAATTTGCCTCTCTCTGTGTGAAATGAGTAAACTCTACACCAGAGAGAGATGTTAGACACATTTCCAACTGCCTAGCACTTAAATCAGGAGCCCTTTAAAACCTAGTGGTAAATTAAGCATGCCTTGAAGATACAAAATATAAGTGATGTCATCTCTCACATGAATTGTTAGTAGAATAGTCCTGCTTATATTTGCTTGTAAAAACTATAGTAGATAAATTATAATAAATATGTAAATCAAAGATTTTCTTTCCATTCGGTTAATATTATGTGGGGGATAATAAGATTCTAGTTTAGAGTAATAATTATTTTCAAAAATTAATCTTTGTATTTGAGAATGGAGAAAACTACTGAATAAAAGCAGCCACCTTTGCGATCCATACATGACTGATATTATACGTTTTGGCCACTAGAGGTCAATGTTGCTCTTTCCACTGATTATAAGGGCCATCTTGCCTCTTTATTTAATGTTTCTTGTTTTATTTATTTGTTATTTCAATTTAGCAAATGGTTAACGTCAATTTTAAAATATGTTAAATATATAGTGATATATGAGCATAAATATACTCCACATCCAGATCATTTAAAAAAGGCACATATATACAAATAAGATAGATATACACAGTATGTAATTATTTGGTAAAAGAAACAAAAGAACTTCGCAATCAAATGCATTAATATATCAATCCATGAAGCTAATATCTCTTTACACAACATGTTTCTTTACATACACATATTGAAAAGCGTATTTGTAAATATCCTGTTTAATCAATGAATTAAAAAACCACTTAAAATACAATGTCAATCTTAAACTAATTGAAACTGCAATTTCTAATAAACAGGTTAAATATGAGAATAAATATAACAAACAAAAACCATTAATCTCATCAACAAAGTCAAATGTTATAGAACATTTTACTACTAGAAACTACTTCCTGGATCAATTGTCCTTTAAGAGATTTTAATTTCTCATTTTCCATAACATATAGAATATGCTCCTGCCATGTATACAATAAAAATTAACACTTGGTTTGATTTTTAAAAAATTGAAAGCAAATAAAAACACTTAAAGGCACCTAAGGAAAAGGTTTCTAGAGAAAAAAACATATTCTTCTCATCATGGCATTTATTCTTGTTTCCTCATACAGGTTAAATCTTGATGCTTTTCTAAGTTTTCTCCAACTACCTTCATAGAAATTTCTAACGCCAGCCAATAGAATCATGCTTTTCTTTGTAGTTGTCCAAAGTCAATATGTGTATGTATGTGTGTGATCATGTATTGTGGTTGTGTGTATGTGTCTACATGCATGTGTAAGTGTGTGTCTGTGTGTATACATGTGTGAATGTGTGTATGATTGTTTACACATTAGTGTGTATGTGTGTGTGTCTGTTTGTGTATGTATATGTCTCTGTGTGTATTTGTGTGTGTTTGTATGTGTGTGCTCCATGTATGTTTTTTATACAGATTTGTATGTGTATGTGTATTTATGTGTTGGTATATGTGTGTACCTTTGTCTTGTGTTTCATGGATTATGCTAGATTACAGAAGAATCAAAGGGATGGGCAAAACAGTCTTTCTGCCTATACTAATAAGTATACACTGATGTGTTGGAAACATTTCCATGCTGGATTGGCAGAAGCATGCAAGTGGGCTTCCTAGAGGAAGCCCGATCATTTTTGCACAACTGGCGAATCTCTGGCTTAGTCAAAGCCCCAGAGATTTTTTTTTTCCTTTACACTGTTTATTGCTGCTAGTTTTCCTTTTGATGTTTATCATTCCTGTGTCCCTCATAAATCCCTGACATGGAATAGGGAGTCCCTCACTGCCATAGGTGCTATTCTCTGTGTTGGGCAGATTTCCTGCAGTATCTTGTGAAGATGATTTTATAATTCCTGATGATGATTTCCTGAACTGATGCTAGTGACTTCTGCCCTCCTGAAAATTATTTGAAAGCTCTGTAAACCACTTGAACCAAACCAGGAAGAAAAACGAGATTGAAAAAATTAATAATCAAGGAAATATATTTATTCTAGGTTTAGTTAAAGGAGAAGGCCCAGGTATACACCACGATAAGAAAGAACACATGAATACAGGAACAAAGAATAAATGGTTACCTGTAAAAGACAAGACAGCTAACTGTCTCTTAGAAAAATCTTGAGATAAAAAAATCTCTTGCTTTGAACACATAATGCACATTTGAACTAAGAAAAAGATAGTTGTCTCACAACTCGTAATGAGCGTATAGATAAACACACTGCTTTAAACTCACATTGAACAAAAGTGTCTACTTAGATATAGTTCTAATTAAAGAATTTAGAATCAACAGTCCTACCAAAACTCCCTTTCCATATAATGATTGCATCTATTTATGAATGAGGTATTTTTTCATAGATGACATAAAAACCCAAGATATAATTATAAAATTATATTCATCAAGCTAAAGTGTTTGATGAAGCCTGCTGGAGTTTGCTTCACCCATCAGTTGTAAGTATGTATTTATGTAATGTATTGTCTCTCTATAAGATTGTTTGTATGTTTATATGTCTGATTGTCTATGTATGTGTGTATGTAGGTAGGTGAATAGGTGTGTATTTTTGAAACTTTGAAGCCTGTTAGAACTTGTTTGTTGAAGTCCCCTGTTCCATCCAAAAATGTGTCTGTCTGTGTGACTGTCTATATATGTCTTTTTTTTTTTAAATAGGGAGCTCCTTATGTTATGTTTCTTTGAATATAGGGTTTTCTTCCTTCCTTCCTTCCTTCCTTCCTTCCTTCCTTCCTTCCTTCCTTCCTTCCTTCCTCTTTCTTTCTTTCTTTCTTTCTTTCTTTCTTTCTTTCTTTCTTTCTTTCTTTCTTTCTTTCTTTCTT
>NW_026591086.1:34348280-34354652 GCF_907164565.1 Psammomys obesus
CTTTCTTTCTTTCTTTCTTTCTTTCTTTCTTTCTTTCTTTCTTTCTTCTTGCTGCAACCAGTGGCCCCAAATCACAAAGCTACTAGTTTGAAAGTTTAAGAGTTAAAGTATATATAGAGAAAGTTTCTCACTGCAACTATCAACCACAAATTGCAAAAGCTACCAGCCTAAAAGCTTGAATGTTAAAAAATAGAAAAAAGATGCCAGAGACAACATCTCCTTTTGGGCTACATTGCCAGCACTTCTGTCCCACTTCAGCTACCCCTGGACCTCCGAAAAGCTTGTTTTTTACACTGAAGTGGCTATTAAACCAGTGAAATGTTATTAACTGTGAAATGTAATTTAAAATATTTAATATAGTTGTTCCTCTAAGCACAATTTCTTTTAGCACTCTTGGGAAGACTGTACAGGTCATGCTAAGTTAAAAGTCTTGAAATGGAAGTTTCTCCTTTCTTTGAAGACTTAGTTGTGTCATGTGATGTTTCGCTTCGAGCTGTCTCATGCCAGGGCTGTGATGTTGGCCAGCTGAAAACATCTGTGGGTGGACTTTGAGGAGAGGAGAAATGCAGAAGCCCAGCAACACTGAGAGAACACTTTTTAGATACACATCGATGCACTGGTCTTTGCTCTTCAACACTTCACTTTTCACAGAGAAATGTTCCAGAGAATTCTCAGGGTAATCCAATTGAGTCTTGTGGCTTTGGCTGACTTGTCCCAATCTGCTGAATCGTGCTGATTCATGTTGTTGGCTGGTGTTGGCATTTGGATTGGACTGCTGGTATCCAGACAATAAAAAGTGGACTTACCCTAAGGAACTAATTTTTTTTAATTATTTTTATCTTTATTAATTATAGTTTAGTCACTTTGTATCCCCCCCGTAGCTCCCTCTCTCCTCCCCTCCCAATCCTACCCTCCCTCTCTCTTTCACATCTTTGCTCCTCCCCCAGTCCACTGATAAGGGAGGTCCTCCTCCCCTTCCCTCTGATCCTAATCTATCAGGTCTCATCAGGACTGGCTGCATTGTCTTCCTCTGTGGCTTCACAAGGCTGCTCCTCCCTTTCGGGGAGGTGATCAAAAAGGAGGCCAATTAGAGGAACTACTTCTGAAACAGTCTACAACCCCCTTTTCCTTATAACCTTTTTTTCTCCCCTACCTTTGGTCAGAGGGTTGTAAGGGATATAGAAGCATTTAAGAATCCTAAGTAGAGTTGGTTTGTTGAAAAAACTAAGCCTACAAAGTCTGATCTGAATTTAACCTAGGTAACTGAACTGTAAGTCTCCAGTTCCTTCTTACTCTCTTTTCTTTACCAAGAAACCTTTTTCACTTAAAAACAATTCAAAATATACATATACAATTAAACACAAACAGAGCCTAGGACGCCCACACATTTCAAGCTTTGAAGGCGAAAAGGATAAGACACTGTAGCCTGTTTTCTCAGGAATCCACATCTGCTCTACCAAACACAACAGCTTAACACACAGTAAAGTCTGATTCTATGTGTTCCTAACAATATCCTGCTTCTCTAACAGCCCAGGCAAGAACTTCTGAACTATACCCTGCTTCCCTTTGTTAAAAATACAACCTGAGTGGCTGCATTGTCTTCCTCTGTTGCCTGATAAGGCTGCTTCCCCCAAAGGAGCAGGTGATCAAAGAGCAGGTCAATCAGTTCATGTCAGAGACAGTTCCTGTTCCCATTACTAGGGCACCCACTTGGACACTGAACTGTCATGGTCTACATCTGTGAATGGGTTCTAGGTTATTTCCATGAATGGTCCTTGGTTGGAGTACCAGTCTCAGAAAAGATCACTAGGCCCAGATTGTTGGTTCTATTGCTCTCCTTGTGGAGCTCCTGTCCTCTCCAGGTCTTACTACTTCCCATTTCTTTCATAAGATTCCCTTCACTCTGCCCTGGACTGGGGGAGGGACATGAGTGGAGAAGAGGAAGGGAGGGTGGGATTGGGAGGGGAGGAACGAAGGAGCTATAGATGGGATGCAAAGCGAATAAACTGTAATTTATAAAAATAATAATAATAAAATGAAAAAAAATACAGCCTGAGAGTTACCCAATGGGAGATAGTCAACCCCTGACAGAATTAAGGATAGTATGCTATGTTTACAGACTGGAAACTCACATAGCTGTCCTCTGAATTGCTCCACTCACCAGTGGATAGAAACAGATAAAAAGACCCATAATCCACTAAAATCGGTACATCTAAACAAACTAAGCAAAAGTGAGGACCCTAACTAAAATGCTCAATCCCCATCCTGAAAGGCAAAGAGGATGGACATCAGAAGAAGAAGAAAACAAGAAACAACCTAGGAACCTGCTACAGAGGGCCTCTGAAAGCCAGAAGAAGAAAACAGGAAACAACCTAGGAATCTTCCACAGACAGCCTCTTAAAGCCTCTGCAGTGCAGACTGTCAAAGCAGATGCTGAGCCTGATGGCCAACTGATGGGCAGAGTGAATGGAATTTTATGTAAGAAGTGGGAAATAGCAAGAGCTGGAGAGGACAGGAACTCCACAAGGAGAGCAACAGAACAAGAAAATTTGAACACAAGGAACTTCCTAAGGAGTATTCATGGAGATAACCTAGAACCCCTGCACAGATGTAGCCCATGGCAGTTCAGTGTCCAAGTGAGTTACATAGTAATGGAAAGAGGGACTGCCTCTGATACAATCTGATTGGCCTGCTCTTTGATCACCTACCCCTGAGGGGGGAACAGCCTTACCAGGCCACAAAAGAAGACAATGCAGCCATTCCTGGTGTGATCTGATAGACTAAGATCAGAAAGAAGGAGAGGAGGACCTCCCCTATCAGTGGACTTGGGGAGGGGCATGCATGCAGAAAGGGGAGGAAGGGCGGGATCGGGAGGGGAGGGAAGAGGGGCTTATGGGGGGATACAAAATGAATAAAGTGTAATTAATAATAATAATAATAATAATAATAATAATTAAGAAAAAAGACCCATAATCAATCATTGGGTGGAGCGAAAGAGGCCTTGTGGAAGAGTGGGGGAAAGCTAGAAGGACGCAGAGGATACAGGAGTGCCACAATAAGACCAACAGAGCCAACTAACCAGGGCCTAGTGTGAACTGTGGAGGCTAAAGAACCAACCAAGGACCAAGTATGGACCTAGGCTCACTATACAGATGTATCCAAGGGGAAGCTTGGTTTTCATGTAGGTTCCCTAAAAGAGGAATGGGGGCTGACTCTGACATGGACTCTGTTGCCTGCTTTTTGATCACTTTCCCATGGTGGAAATATCTTGCCAGGTCACAGGAGAATTACTTAGTCCTGATGCAACTTGATATGCTGAGGTGTATGGGTGTGTGGGTGGGCTCTCTCTCTCTCTGAGGAGTAGGGAAACAGAGAGTGAGGCTGGGACCAGGAGAGGATAAGGAGAGAAGGGAGGGGGCTGTGACCAGGATTTAAAATGAATAAATAAAAATTAAAACAAAAAATTACAAACATTCCTACCAAATAAAGATGTTCTTCTCTCCAATTTTCAGTACACTTAAATTTTTTTTTGTGCTCACCATATATGCCAAGCTATGAAAACTGGTGTGACAATTTAGGTTAATATTTTAATAACTGGAATAAGTAACTTTCTTGGTGTGGTATTAGGTTATTTTTATATGCTAAAAGAGTTCTAAGAGATAACAGGCAGGGTACAGACAGGAATAGTGAGAAGATGGACAATGTAATTTGAATGAAAAAGATATATGGTGATACGTTTTCTTTCAAATTACCTGACAACTCCAAAGACATGAGTTATATATTAAGGAAAGAATGTAGTGCAAGACAGGCTATACTTGCAGGCCTGGGACTCTTGTAGATAAATGGACAGCTTTCTAGACTGTGAAAGTTAGATATTATATTCAAGATTAAGGGTCTGACTGACAGATCAGTATTCAAGAAATACCTGACATATCAATATCTTCATGTAAATTAGGAAAGGCATCCGGAAGTCATTACGTGACATTAGCTTAGATGTGGGCTTGTAGAACCAAAATAAAGTGTGTTGAAGAGCTTAAGATTTACATAAAAATATCTACATACCAGATAAGTTGTGTACTTAAAGCAAGATAAAGTAAAATTGATGCTGCTCTCAATAAAATGCAGAACTATTTTTTCTATAAATGTTTTATGAAAGTGTCTTAATTTTAAAAAATAGTTTCTCTATAAGAGAAAGTATATTGTAATGATATTATATACATAAAATATATTTAAAATCAAATATTTAGTAATTATGATGATGTTCCTCACTAATGAACGTTATTATTATTATTATTTAAATTTTTGTGTCTTTGGTGTTGCATATTTTGTTTTAGTAATATTTTAATAATCATTATAAATTTGCACAAGGTAGTAACTTGTGTTCTGAACGTTTTTTAGTAGATTCAAATTGGTCTCCACTTTAGAGAAACAAATAATCTTAAAACTTTTTTTCATTGTACTAATTTCTTCCACTGCTCTCACTTTCTTTTTGTTGCTGTTTTTGTTTTGTTGTACCTTTTTGATACAATGTTTTTCTGAGAAGCCTTGGTTGTTCTGGACTCACTTTGTATATCAGGCTAGCCTAGAACTCACAGAAATCCTCCTGCCTCTGCCTCCTTGAGTGCTGGGATTACAGGCTTGTGCTACCATGCCAAGTTTTTTCTTTGCTAAGTTGAAAATAATATTTACTTGCTGACTTTATTCTTCAAAACCTCTGGTATTTCCATTAGTTTTCTTGTTATTTCGAAATAAGTTGACTATATAAACATTTACCAACATCAAATACAACAGTCTGGTATGAACAGTCCTTATGGTTCTGCATTTTCCTCTGTTTGAGAGGAGTGAGCTTGAAGCCTGGCAACTAGAAGTTGCTAGTTCTGCTGGAACAATTTTTTATAAAAGGAGCTGATGTTTATATAAATACAGAGTACACATGTATGCCAGAAACCATTAACCTTTAAACCTAGCCCAGCTCCTCCTGAGTACAATCATTTATTTGGTGCTATCAAGTTAACACTAGCTGAATCATTACCATTTGTAGGCTTTGAGGAAAGATCTAAGTACAGAAGTGTTTGAGACTTGCAGCATTTGATCTTTCCACCTGTAATTATTTTCCTGTGGTTCAATAAGACAATGCTTAATGCTTCTAAACAGACTATTATTTTTTAATTATTTTTGCATAAGAGTTTGTATGGTCCCCTACTTGCCTTGTAAAAGAGATAGTAATTTCCCTGGTTGGTACAGAGTGTTATTTCAATTTTCTAAACAATTTAGCACCAAACTACAGCAATTCAAAATATGTAGATGGAAATTTATCATGATTCCCCTCACTTTCTATAGTATTTTACAATTAGAAATATGATTTGCTTTGTATGTCCATGTTTGAATGAGGGCTGTATAATTATGAACCAACTCACATTAACAAATATCGACTCTGAAGTGATCATGACAGTACTATTCCTTGACTGTAAAATAAAATAGTTTATTGTTAGATATAGTTTCAAATGTTTCTATAAGGAGCGACTATTTGTAGTATATTTACAATATTTTATTTTTCAATATTAAGTCATTTTCAAAATAACAAACTGAACAACTTCCTAGACTATAAACATCCTATGGCTATCCCCATAGGATGGTTATAGGATGGAATGACCACACCAGACCAATATACTAAACTGTGTACTAAACCATGACAAGATCTCTAGAGTAAAATAACAACAATCTCACAGAAAGGTATCTCTACCTCAAACTTCATCAAATTACCTTTTGGTTATTAGGAATGCAGAATATAATTTTTAACCTTATCCGGCAACCATACTTGCAAAACCCAACAAGATGCATTACTAAGCACAAATCAAAACGACTCAGTGAGAGTACATGAAAACAGTGGATGGAGAATAGAGAATCAGCCAATCACACATTACTGACCTGAGTAGATTAGGGACATATGAAATGTCCCATGAAAGTTCATGTACTGTTGCTCTGAACCACAATGTGCCAACCTTCGACAGTGGGCCCTTTAGAAGATGATTTTACAATGAGAGTTTTAATTTCATCAATTGATTAGTTGGTGGAGATTTTAAGAGGTGCTGTCTAGAAAGAGGGAGTGGGTAAAATGCTGGGGAGCAAATTTACCTTCAAGGCTAACTATTTCTCCGAGATATGCTTATCCCTTTCTCTCTTTCCTGACAACTAAGAGAAGAGTTACTTTCCTCAAATGTAAAGCTCCTCTCATGATAGTGCTCCTCAAGTCAGTATCAGTGGGGCTAAGCAATCGTAGAGTGCAAACTCTTGGAAAACAGACTCAACTATTTTTCACTTAAATTGATTTTCTTAAACATCTTTTTCACAATCATGGAAAATATATAAAGT
>NW_026591086.1:34354662-34355300 GCF_907164565.1 Psammomys obesus
TCAGTGAGGCCATGTGACCCAAAAAATAAATAAATAAATAAATAAATAAATAAATAAATAAATAAATAAATAAATAAATAAAATAAGGTGGACAGTGGCAGAGGTAACAACAGATCTTTACCTCTGGCCTCATGTGAATATGTACCTATTCCAGAACACTAGAAGTGGAGAAGGAAGGAGGACAAGAAAATCAAGGTCATTCTAGCTGTTTAGAAAGTTGGAATTCCTGTTAGAAATAGTCCGTGTCCCCCTTACTTTGGAAAACTACTTGGTTACTGAGCTACCACAGGCCACATCCGAGCAGAAGTTCTAGGTTATATCCATAGATGGTCCTTGGTTGAGTTTCAACAGGATCTCAAGGGCAGGCTGTTTGACACCTCCCCCCAGGGGAGGAGCAGTCTGTTAGGCCACAGAGGAGGACTTTGCAGCCAGCCCTGAAGATACCTGATAAAACAGGGACAGATGAAAGGGGAGGAGGTCCGCCCCTATCAGGGGACTTGGAAAGGGGCAGGGAGGAGACCAGGGAGGGAGTGTGGGGTTGGGGAGGGAATGAGGGAGCGGGATACAGCTGGGACACGGAGTTAAGAAAATGTAACTAAAAAGAAAAAATAAAATAAAATAAAAAAAAAAAAAAAAAA
>NW_026591086.1:34355400-34377171 GCF_907164565.1 Psammomys obesus
AAAAAAAAAAAAAAAAAAAAAAAAAAAAAAAAAAAAAAGAAAGTTGGAATTCAGCCGGGGCTAGAGACTCTGTCTAAACAGTATGCGTTGGTTCTCTAAGGATAATTAACATCAATACTCACCTGAATATCTCAGATGCAGCATAGCATATAGTTCTTTTCTTAACAGTGTCGGTCTTTTTAACTTAGGACAAGTGTAAAAAAACGTGTCTGTTGTGGATCTGACATGCCGACTGCAGAAACCTGCTAAGTATGATGACATCAAGAAGGTGGTGAAGCAGGCATCTGAGGGCCCACTAAAGGGCATCCTGGGCTACACTGAGGACCAGGTTGTCTCCTGTGACTTTAACAGTGACTCCCACTCTTCCACCTTTGATGCTGGGGCTGGCATTGCTCTCAATGACAACTTTGTAAAGCTCATTTCCTGGTATGACAATGAATTCGGCTACAGCAACAGGGTGGTGGACCTCATGGCCTACATGGCCTCCAAGGAGTAAGAAGCCCCGATCACCCACCCCAGCAAGGACACAAGAGCAAGAGAGAGGCCCTGCTGAGGAGTCCCTGTCCCAACTCAGCCCCTGACACTGAGCATCTCCTTCATGGTTTCCATCCCAGACCCCCAGAGTAGCGGGAGGGGCCCAGGGAGCCCTACTCTTGAATACCATCAATAAAGCTCACTGCACCTACAAAAACAAAACAAAACAAAACAAAACAAAACAAAACAAAACAAAAAACCCTGCCTTTAAAATCAGGGCTACAGAGATAGTCCCTGTTCCCCTCACTGTGGGAAACCAATTGGTTACTGAGCTACCACGGGCTTCATTCAGGCAAAGGTTCTAGGTTATAGCCATACATGGTCCTTGGTTGAATGTCAGTCACAGAAAAGACCCCTGTGCCCAGATATATTTGGTCCTTGTGGAGCTCCTATCCTTTCCACGTCATACTAACTCCCCTTCTGCCGCAGTCCTAGGGGGACTTTGCAGCCAGTCCTGAAGATACCTGATAAAACAGGGTCAGATGAAAGGGGATGAAAGTCCTCCCCAATCCGTGGACTTGGAAAGGGGCAGGGAGGAGATGAGGGAGGAAGGATGGGATTGGGAGGGAATAAGGGAGCGGGATACAGCTGTGATACAGAGTTAATAAAATGTAACTAATAGAAAAATAAATAAAATTTAATTTAAAAAATCACGGCTACAAACGTTGAAAGAATTTGAATGAACAGTGGTCATTCTCTATAATGTTACCTGCCTGTAGGTTTTCAGATTTCACCATTTGTTTTGAACAACAAACTAGTATGTTATCTGGTATGTTCTCTGAGGAAGACTATTCTCCTATAGTCAGCATTTCTTAGATGCCTATAGCTCTTTGTGTATTTGGAAGTGTGTATGTCTGTGTATGAATGTGTGTGTGAATGTGTGTTTGTGTGTGAGTGTGAACATGTGTGTAAGAGAGAGTAACAGCAAATAATACAAAGCACAGACAATGAATCTGAAAAAAAACATAAAGGGCTATATGGGAGGGCTTGGATAGATGAAAGGAAAAAAGAAATGACAAAATCATATTATAATCTCAGGACCCGTGTAAGATGATCAATCCTGAATTAGAAAGACAAATGGGATGGACACTGGATGTAGGAGAAAACAAGTAACAGAACAGGAGCCTCTTACAGAGGACTTCTGAAAGACTCTACCTAGCAGTGTATCAAAGCAGATGCTAAGACTCATAACCAAACCTTGGGCAGAGCTCAGGGAATCTTATGAAAGAAGGGGGAGTTAGTAAGATGTGGAGAGGAAAAGATCTCCCCAAGGACCAAATATATCTGGGCACAGGGGTCTTTTCTTAGACTAATTCTCCAACCAATGACCATGCATGGATAATACCTAGAACCCCTGCTCAGATGGAGCCCATGGTAGCTCAGTATCCAAGTGGGTTACCCTAGTAAGGGGAACAGGGACTGTCTCTGACATGAACTCATTGGCTGGCTCCTTGATCTCCACACCCCTGAGGGAGGATTGACCTTGCTAGGCCACAGAGGAGGACATTGAAGCCAGTCCTGAAGAGACCTGATAAGCTAAGGTCAGATGGAAGGGGAGGAGGACCTCCCCATCAGTGAACTTAGGGAGGGGCAAGGAAGGGATGAGGAAGGGAGAGTGGGATTGGGAGGGAATGTGGGAGGGGGCTACAGCTGGGATACAAAGTAAAGAAACTGTAAATATTATAAAAAATTAAAATTTAATAAGAAAATAATGATCCAAAGCAAAAAAGAAAAAGAAACTGATAAATAATAACAAATTGTGCCATTGTTTAAAAAAATAATCTCAAGAAATAGAAAAAATTCTCATTATATGAAATAGAAAAAGTACTCACTCATTACATGGACAAGAGAGATGACTCAGTGACTAACTGCTTTTCCAGAAGGTCCCCATTGGGTTTTCAACACTTATGTTGGGAGAATAACAACAACCTTTATCTATAGCATCATGTAATCCAACAGCCTGTTGTCTCCATAGACAACTGTACACTCATGATATATATATACACACACAAACAAAGTAAAAATAATGATTCTAAAAAATGCTCATGACAGTGCTAACTATCAGAAAAAATGCAGTTCAGGTTTTTTTTTTTTATGTGATTTGTGAAAACATTCATGATGAATGAAACTATAATGTTTGGGTTAATATTGCCTATTTACACTGAGTAACAACTAAAATGCATGTGTACTTTCAATTATTGACATTGCGTGCACAAAGAAAATCAAATATAGCTAAGTAGAGAGGCAGACTAACAATTTGCCACCTTAGGGGCTCATTCATATTCTAAAAGAACCACCTTTAGTTTTAAATTTAAGAATGTTTGTAAAAGTGACTTTTATTCTTCTGATTTCATTGTTGTCACAGAGACTTAATTGCCTCCATCTGCTAACTTAGGCCTAGTCCTAAAGTTTCCAGCCTCTGTGCAATATAATCTAGGCCTAGAATGTTTTCGTCTTCTGAGAGTTACTGCTGAATAAACTCACCCTTTCTCATTCTCTCTGAACTCTGGCTGTGTTGTTCAGCTCAGATGTTCTGGATCAAAACGCCACCCCAAGCTGATTGACTCAAACTGGTTTCTCTTGGCTTCTGACTGAACTACTTGGCTTGGGTTCATACTAACTTTGGCAAAATGTTCTAATCTGGCTCCTTTTTATTCTTTGTTTCTTTCACCAACCTCTCTCTGTAAAACTGTCCTGGTAAAACTGCCTCCTCTCTCTCTCACTCTGCACTGTTCTCTCTCCTAAGTCCCCTTTTTCCTGTCTCTTCTGGTGAAAGTTTGGTGTCTTTTATCTTTGACTATTCTGTCAAACCTCTCTGTGATTTGTCACTTTGTCTGCCCCTCAATTACACATCACTTTCAAGCATTAGTGCTTCTTTCTACAAACTAACTTTGTCTTCATTATTTGGGATTAAAGGCATGACTATATTTCAGCCAGAGAAATTAAGGTGTATGGCATATTTTCATTCAAGCCATATCACATAGACCTAGGTCTTAAGATGTGATCTGCCATAGTAGCCATGTTTCTGGAATAAAATTCCTTAACAAATATTGTAAACAAAAACCAGTTTTGTGGAAGTAAATTCAAACTAATTACATATGCACAATCATATATTTTGCAGTCTCAGATGACCATGTTATTAACTGTATTATTATCATTACAAAATGAATGTTTTTGAAACAGTTTTGTTCTATGTTGCTGTGACAGAAACAATGACCAAACAAACTTGCAGGAGGAGCAGAGGCAGAAACCGTGAAGGAATGCTGCTTACCAGCCTGCTATAATTAGCTACAGTTCTTCTATCGTCCAGTACCACCTGCCTGTGGATGGTATTTTTCATAGCAGCCTGGGCACGCTTACTTTAATCAACAATCAATAAAATACCCACAGACTTGTGATTAGACCAGGCTGATAGAGGCATTTACTTAAATGAAGTTATCTTCTTCTAGGAAACTCTAATTTATGTTGAGTAGACAAAAGATAACCACCACAATCATTGTATATATTTTGCTAATGGGGGCATGATTTAAGTACTGAAATTAATTCTAAGGCATTATGTGCTGATGTTGTGTTGCAGGACTGAAATTAAAAGCTTACTGAGGATGTAAAATTTGGACTGTTTATCCACAAAATCTATCTATTTCTTGACCTATTTTACTATCCTGCAAACATTTTTCTAAACAATTTTATTCATTGCATCTATGTTGAATAGACTTATAAACAGAGTAAATTTTGTTTGACTTATCAAATAAAGTCAGATTCCACTGTCAACCCAGTGTGCATGCTGAGATCGCACCACAAAGTCAGTGTCATGAGAACGTGCAACATGTAAGCACTCATCCTCACCATTTAGCTCTTTTTTGCGACATCATTTCTGGACATGTACCACCTGCCTTGCTCAACTTTCCACTGAATAGTTTCTAAATATATAAGGGAGATTATCCATCACGTGTAGGGTAACCTACACTAGTATTAGTTTATTAGTAGTATTGAGACTGTGTTTCATGTAGCCCTGACTAGACTTCAGTTCCTTACATAGCAGATGACCTTGAACTACTCATTTTCATGGCTCCACTGTCCAAGGGTTCACATTATAGTCATACATCATTCCCAGTTCATGGGATGCAAGGGTAGACACCAGGACTTTGTGCTCCCTTGGCAAGTACTTTATGAACTAAGCTACATCTCTAAGCTGTGATGCCATTTTTATGGAAGCTCATAATAATCAAAACAAGATAGGAATGTTTCTGCTATGAGCATATCTAACCCAACCCATGATATCAGCAGTGTTATGTATATTTTTTAAACAAAAACTGCGGTTATGCAAGGTTTGTTTCATCATCATGCAAAACAATCCCTCTTTTACATGTTGTAATATATATATAAAAATCCAAAACTCATCTCAAGGTTTTCCTCAGACCTTTGTCTGCTTAAGTCATTCCTCAGTATTGAGCAAGTCGCTGAAGAAAGAGTGTGAGAGCTTATGTAATTAAGGACTTTTCATTAGCCCCTCACCTCACCTCATTATAACATGCATTTCCTAAACATTTCATTTGTGTCTGCCATTTTGACTAGATTATACTTTCCTGAAAGCATCTGCCTTTAGCATTTTCTCAAGGATTAGTGGTACCCCATCTTTTTAATATACCACTAAGCTAAAATTTTACTGTTCTTGCCATTTCCTGAGCTGTCCTTTTTTTGTTTATGAATATAATTTTGTCTGTATACAAGGCTACATCAAAAACTGCAGGTCATATTTAAACATGTGTATGCACACACACACTTGTGCGTATGTATTTGCATATATATGTATGTGTAACTTATGTATATCTATATTATATATACAGTGTGTATGTATGTATTTATGTTACAGTTACTGAACATAAGGCCATGAATTTGAAGAGAGCAAGGAGCTTTATACTGCAAGTTTCGGGGGAGGAAATTATAATATCAAAAATAATATAATTTACAATGTTTAAAAGCTCATTTTCCTGCTGTCAGAAGTCTCCTAATTCCTGAAAAAGTCTTTTACTGAGGGTAAAAAGTCAGATATGGTAAAAGCATGAAAGGGCAGAAATCTTACATAGTAACTGCTTATATGAAATGGGCAATTTGAGAAGCTTCTGATAAAGGGCTTCTATGAAAGGCCAGGTGTGATGAGTTCTGTGAGTTGATCTCAGAGAATTAAATCAGGACACCTGTTCCCAAGTTTTTCCAGGTCTGCTCAGCTGCTTAGGCAAAACACTAGCCCTACCTACCGTAGACCCAATCTTTTCCTCTCTTCAGTGGTGTTAATAATATGCTTGTACCCTCTCTACTGATAATCTTGACCCTTCAGTAGGTGGAAATTCTTTTCAGTTAATATAAGCATCTGTCAACTGTGGATATACAGTTCTAGGACGCAGACATTCGTGTTCACTCTATCTGCTTCTCCCAGGCCAATTCTATCCTCACTTGTCTGTGTACACATGGTGTGTTTGTGTATGGGTGTTCGCGTGTGAGTTTGCTCGTTATGTGGTCATGTTTGGAGGTCAGAGGTATGATTTGAGAAGCTTTCCCCTGACTGATTCTTTACCTTATAGTTTGTAACAGCACCTCAGACTGATCCAGGAGCTCACTGATTTGTGATGACTGACTGCACAAACTCCTTGTGTGCTCATCTTGTCCCTGCCAAGTTCAGATGCTCAGAACCCAAGAGGACGTCTGAACCTAGTTCCTCCACTTGAACAGCAAGTGCTTTACCCACTGAGGTGTCTTCTCGGCCTTTTATCCTAATGATAACAGGTTCTACACAAATGAGGTTATTGTTTCAAGGTTCTTAGAAATAATAGGGAAGCCTCGGCCATGTTTAAAGATCAGTATCCACTTTCTGTCCATAGATGGCAGCAATGCACCAAGTCTCACATAACTTTCTACCAGCCTCTGAAAAGTTACAAGTCTAGTAAATTCCATGTTTTCTTAATAGTAAATGAAAATTATTTAAGAGGAACTATAGCACCAATGGAATATGAGCAAAATACTTTTAACAAACCTGATGTCAGTCTTAGTCTTTTATTCAGTGAACTAAAGGGTTCTTCAGTTTGCCTAGCTTGAGAGTCTTGTCATTGTAACTGCAGGCCACAATAGATACCACTAAAAAAATAAAAAAATAAAACTCTTTTAAGATAATAGCAATTCAAAACAATACCAAGAAAATGCCCCTTCTTTTAGTCACGGCTATTAAAAATGGATTAATACATGCATGCAGTTCTCTTTTAATTGTTTAAAAAAATTAAAAAAGACCGGAAAGCACTTGCACACAGAAACCTTTTATACGGAAAGAATGGAGCAAAGTAAAGAAAGGAGATTTCCAGATTTAGACACTGAAGACAAAGCAAATCAGGAGCCACCGGCCCATGGGAGACAAGAAGAGCTGCAAGAGGTGATTGAACTGAAGGGATATAATAAATCTAAACAATGCCTCAGACTCACTATCACAGCACAAAACAGTGTGGGCAGCTATTGAATTTTCTGTCTATGAAATTCCTTATCACATGTTGAATCATATTAGCTCATATTTTTCCCTTTCTAATTTAAGAGTTCATTATGAATGCTGTGGAAAATTACACCTATGTGGAGAAGGCACTTTTGTGACAGAAATGTATTTTCATTTTAAGTCAACAGGAGAAATGACAAGGAAACAATCCTCCATTATACAACCTGCAAAATCTGAAAATATTATTATTTGTTTGCTGTCAGTGCTATAACATTGAATTGAAAAGTTTTGCAGCAATGCACACATGCATTTTCACAGTAATTTGAAAGAGAAACAAAAGAATGAAGCAAGAAAAAAGGGAGATGAAAGCAGAAGAAAAGGTTTGCATGGGCAAGAGAGAGAGAGAAATCAGATCAAGCTCAAGAAAAGTATTGTAATTGTTCACAAAGTTCAAAGTAAATTTCCGAAGCAGCCTACAGAGGTGGGTTTATTCATATCAGGGTGGGTCTTTCAGGACTGGCTTATTTAGCTTCTTGACTCTAAAATCCCTAAGTCTTGTAAATCCTCCAGGGCCTACTATCTAATTATGTCGGGTATTCTGTGCTTCTACTCAATAAAAAGTACCTTATTATTTAATGACTTTTCTTTGGTGTCTTTGAAGACTAGGTTCTGTTCTGTTAAAAATAAATTAAAAACAACCCCAAAAAGCATCCATTTCCTTTTTCCCATAGTTCCTAACTTGGCCCTTTATTTTCTGTCATATTACTCTACAAGTTATCATAATATTGTGTTTTTCTAAATGAATTTATGTTTATTGAGGTACAGGACAAATTGAGAAACTGTCCTTTTGCCAGCCCTTCCTTTCCATTTTATCCTATGATAAATCTCATGTGGTAACAAAAATATTTTAAAATATCCACTCCACGTTACCAGCTATACATGTTTATAATTTTATGCACTCATGAAAAACAATATTGACATTCTCAAGTTTTAACAGCATTCTCCATGGATAAAATAAACCTTACTCGTTTTAGAAAGAAAATCAATAGAAAATCTAAAAAGCTGTAATAATTAATATCAATTTCCCGTTGTGTGTGGGACATACATGTATATTTTTAAGTTTTCAATTCTGTAGTAAATCTGCACATTACTATGGCCCCAAATATTTACATTGCCTCTGTCAGGCAAACATTTGGGGAAGTACCAAGCTTTTTGGAAAACAGCCCTGAAAACTAAAACTTTACTAAATCTTTTATTTCTTTACTACAAAAAGTATTCATATGAATTAGAAAATAAAATATCATTTGTTAATTGTATTAAAAATTTTCCCAAAGCAACCTCTTGAAAAATATAAACCCTGCTTTTGTACCAATATTGAAATATTGCTGGCATTGGGCAAAATAAATTAGTTTTAAGGGGAATTTTGTTAAGAACATTTGTTGTTATTTCTAAAATATCATTTTAAGTTAGATGGTAACATTATTTTTTTGTTTGTTTGTTTTTTATCTCACAATTGTTTTTTAATTTAATTAATTACACTTTATTCACTTTGTATCTCCCCATAACCCTTCCCTCCTCCCCTGCCAGTCCCACCTTCCCTCCTCATTCTTCACACATGTCCCTCCCCAAGTCACTTCAAGAGTGGATGCAATGTCATCTTCTGTGACCTGGTAAGACTGTTCCCCGTTCAGGGGGAGGTGATCAAAGAGCAGGCCAATCAGATTATGTCAGAGGCAGTCCCTCTTCCCATTACTATGTAACCCACTTGGACACTAAACTGCCATGGGCTACCTCTGTGCAGAGGTTCTAGGTTATTGACAATATTAGTGGAATTTCCAAGTTGACCTCCTGAAACAAACATAGATTGAAGTTGAACAACTCCTAAAGCAAATTATTTTAAGACAACAATTAAAGTCAGTTGCCTCATCTTATAAGTATTTATTCCTGCTGAAAAGCCAAAACAATTCTGTTCAAGTCACAAACTATACTTCCTGTTAAATTCTTAATCACTGGACACACTTCAGAGAATATATCTAATAGAGTTTACTTCTAAGGCAACTATGTCCAGGTAATTCAACCTGAAAAAAATGTGCATTGTCTTATCACCTTATTAGATGAGAAAGTATATCCCCATTTAGTCAATAATAAGGTGTGCTGAACTTAGGTGCAATAGTGTATATGGCCAAATATCCTTGAACCATAGCTCGTGTATGGATCAGACTGCAAGCACATGATTACATAAATGTGTACATGCATTTTTTCCCATTAAACAGAAATGATGAAGTCTTCAGGTAGCTAAATGGTTAGGAATGAAATGGAGGTCTTAGTGTAAAAGCTAATATAGCATACAGAGAGTGTACTGCTGCATATCTCAGAGAGCTGTTACAGGGTCAGCAAAAAAAGAAGCTGTGAGTTGTGCAGAGTACCTTTCAAAAGCCAAGGAGGTTGAAATTAAAGTGCCAAAAATCAACTCTATGATATGTGGTACACTTTCTCAAGAGGAAAGAGTGGAAGAAGGTATTCCCCATAAAAAAGTCATCATTGTGGGATGAGATATTAAAATTGCTAATTAGAAGCATATAAAATTATGCCTCGTATGGTACTGCCATTGAGAATTTAGATGTAGCCTTTTGGTTCTTCTGAAAATACAGAATATTTTACAAAAGAATCCAGTATTATTTGATCCTGAAATGAAGATCCAAGTTTCCATTCTCCTTACTTGGATATTCATAAGCACTATAATATGATGGTGAAAAAATGATTACATGAATTACTTGTATAATAAAGCCATAACATTCAATCTACTGGATTATAATAATATACATACCTTCACAGTTTTTACACAGGGTATCTATGTAGCATACATTACTTCATTGACCAACAACCAAATAATAGCTATTAAAGATATTAAATTTAGTAGTAACTAGTTGATATTTATTAATAAAAATAAGATTATTTTGTTCCTCAAAGTCAAACAGTTTTCTGCCTGCACTGTTTTCAGCAGATACTTTTTAGAAGATTTCTTTGTAATTCTCATGTCCAGAACCCTTCCTACAATTACAAGCTAATTAAATCTGGTACTGAGTTCATCATCATAGTCCATCAACAGCTCAGAGACTTATTGTTACCATAACCTCATAGGACAGAGGTTGAGCTTTTTCATCTTGCTGTTGACAACAGTTTGGTGTCTTAAGCTTGTTAGTATGAACTGGCATATTAGTCATTTACTTGTTTTCTTAGCATTTTTCTTAAATTCTTATTATAAAATAAAATGTATTAGTTGTTTTTACTTTTTCCGCCAAAAGGTATTTACTAAGATGTATACCAATCACCTGACAGTTGTTCCTTGTTATTGTTGGAGATGTCTTGTTATAAATGTGCATTCCAATTCTGTCTAATGAGCCAGTTCTAGTGATAAAGAAATCCCCAAGCAGTGTGAAGGCTGTCAGTTTAGGAGCATGATAGGACATATGTGATCACTTAAAACAAGGAGCTTGAATATAGAAAATGAAATAGAATGGTATTCACATACAACTTCCATAAACTTGATGTAAATTCCCACATGATAATTTAAATATTTTAGCTATTAATTGTAAAATGCAAATTAGGTTCTTATGATGACAATGTCAAAGACTCATGAGACAACTGTGTTTTATTAAGCCATAAGGTCAATGGATTTCTGTATATGGAAAGAAATTTTGAATTTGGCAATTAGAAGCAAAAGGAAAATGGACAAGATTAGACATTTATTGTGCATTTGAACCATTACACCTACAGTTATATTTGCTCATTAGGATGTTTTAAAGAATAAACTTAAATATCATCTAAATGTAAAGATACCAATATTTAGGGATTAAATAATATGAGCCATAACACATAGACCCCATTGGCAATGCTAAGATTTGGTAATGGGTTTCTATAGGTTTTAAAATTTTAGCTGTTTTACTGATAATGTGCTTTGTTTTATAGAATTTTATTTTATTGTTTTAAGGTATGACCCAATTTTTTGGGCACATAATGTCCAAAGAGAAAACCACAACAGATTTGGTTAGGGCTGGAGGAGATGGTTCAGTTAGTAAAACATTTGTCACACAAACATAGGGCACTGAATTACACCCCTAAAATTCCCGTAAACAAGAATTAGAGTAGAAGGAACTTCAATATGCTGAGCAACAGGACTAGAACTTACTAGTTCAAGGCAAAACTTATGTATTTGGTGGTATATTACTTAAACTGGCATTTCAGCTTGGTTGTGTCCCATTTAGCATGAGTGATTTCATTTTGTTTTGTTGGAGTTTTTGGTGAACTAATTCCAAAGAATCACTTTGCACAATTTCGTTTGCAATAGGTAGGAGGCAGCACTGAGATTTGTGATGGCTGTAGTGGAAACGCCGATTAACAACAGAGATGGCTAGTTGTTTCATAAAGTAAACGGATCTTTTCTCAAGTTAAAAATCTGTCAGTTTCATATGTTATAGAGAATAGAAAAGATGCTGGCTGTGAGACACTTATGACACAATCACAACAAATAGTTTGACAGGACTTGAGAGAACACTCGCCACAGATGAAGTATAGAGATGTGTAGGAAGTAGGGAGTTTGAAAGAGTTCATGCTTAGCACTAGAGGGATGTCTCAGCAGTCAAGAGTATGAACTGCTCTGAGGAGAGACAGAGTTTGGTTCTCCATTTTCAGGGGCCCTATTCAGTCTTCTAGACTTTGCAGGTAAGGCATGCATGGTAACAAACCCAAACACAGATACTTACATATATAAGTAGTTGGACATCTAAAAATCAAAATCTTTAACTAAAAACTACACTTTTAGTTTAAGAGTTTGCTTTGAACTCATGTTTAATTCTAATTTTTATGTTAATTGCAATTATTCACTTGGTATCTCAGCTGTAGGCCCCTTCCTTATTCCTTCTCAATCCCACCCTCCTTCCCTCATCTCCTCCCATGCCCCTCTCCAAGTCCACTGATAGGGAAATTCCTCCTCTCCTTCAATCTGACCCTAGCATATCAGGTCTCATCAGTATTGGCTGCATAAACTCATAATTTTTAACTTCCATAATTTTTCTATCATTTTCTAACTTCTAACATATGTTGAAGAACAAGTGCTTGTCTCTGATTTTAAATATAACCTATTGTGTATTACATCTGTATACATATATATGTAATATAAACTATATACATATACATATAAAATATATACATACATATGACATGCATATATGTATGTGATATGTAACTATATTGCACATATATAATATATAACATGTTATATATGACATATTATATTTTATATAAAACATATAACTTACAATGTATAACAAATTATAATATATAATACATGTTATATATTATATACGAGTAAATAGTAATATATGTGATTATATTGAGACATAAATCTTTTTTAAGGTTTTTTATATTAATTACATTTTATTCACTTTGTATCCCAGCTGTAGCCCCCTCCCCCATTCCCTCCCAATCACACTTTCTCTTCCTCATCTCCTCCCGTGTTCCTCTCCAAGTCCACTGATAGGGGAAGCCCTCCTCCCCTTCCATCTGACCCAAGCCTATCAGGTCTCATCAGGACTGGCTGCATTGTGCTCCTCTGTGGCTGCTCCCCCGTCAGGGGCAGGTGATCAAAGGACCAGACACTGAGTTCATGTCAGAGACAATCCCTGTTCCCCTTCCTAGGAAATCCACATGGAGAATGAGCTGCCATGGGCTACCTCTGAGCAGGGGCTCCATTCTATATCCATAATGGTCTTGGCTGGAGTATCAGTCTCAGAAAAAAACCCCTGTGCCCAGATATTTTGGTTCTGTTGCTCTTCTTGTGGAGCTCCCGTCCTCTCCAGATCCCTCTATCTCCCCCATCCTTCCTTCCTGCACTGTACCCAAAGTTTGGCCAAGAGTCTCAGCATCTGCCTTGATACACTGCTGGGTAGAGTCTTTCAGAGGCCCTCTGTGTTAGGCTCCTGAGACATAAATCTTACCTAAAGCTCATCTCCTTAAGGTATGACTTTTGTCTCAATGATATTAAACTAACTTGGAATCTCAAATTATTTAAAAGTAGGTGATCTAAGTCAGGTATAATACTGCACACATTTAATGCCAGCACTCTGGAGGTAAAGGCAGCAGATTTCTATGAGTTCAAGTTCAACCTGGTCTACAGAGTGAGTTGCAGGACAGCATGGCTACACAGAGAAACCCTGTCTCATGAGGAAAATGAGAGGATCTAAAATCACTCAAGCTATAGGTTAATCTCAAGAAGAAATCTATATGCTTTTATAAAGCTGATGGTAAATATTAGGGTCAGTGGACCTAGAATGTCTTGCTATAGTCACTTTTGAACTGAAATTAATGTCTTATTAACAAATAAATCAATATTTGAATATTTATAGTTAATAAATATTATATACATGTAAATGCTAGTTTGACACTCACAGAACCATCTGGAGAAACTCAATTAATAAATTTAATTATTATTCCTTAGTGGGATATAACCTTTAGTGGGATATAACCTTTAGTGTGTATGACTTCATAAAATAATAATATTCGGATTTCTGTTTACGAACTCAATTTGTATGGCACATAATGAATTATTTTGTAGTTGCATTACAAATTACAAAGCTCTACTTCATTTCAATAAAATAAAGGTTCTCATTTTTATATAACCAACATGGAAATCATTTGTGAGACCACATTAGATGGATTTGATAATTGCTTCATCTCTAACTATGAAGATTCACTGTTCAGCTGTTTGGGAAATTCTGCTTCATTAAAGTTCACCTTTTTTTTTTTTCTATTTCTATCCCATAAGCATCCACATCTAAATTAAAATGGTGGCTGATAAAGTGAAATGAGGCTTCTGACACCTGGTGTGGATTGTCTTTTTAAATCTAGTTGATGATCAATTATTTCTTCATACATCTTAGACTAAGGCAGTCATAATTTTACCTATTGTTGACGTTCTTGAATAATAATACACCTTACTCCAGCTCCAGGATTAGTTAGGCTACGGATCTCTCAGCATCTCCATTCCTTTCATAGTGCAAACAAATCTTGGTTTATTTGGACACTGCAACGGTTAATTGTCTGTATCAATTTAGTAGGATTTAGAATGATCATGAAAACATACCTGTCTGTATGTATGGTAAGGTATTTCTGGAAAGGATTAACTGAGCAAAGGGCCTGCTCTGGATCTGAGTGGCAAGATCCTATGGTATTCCTGACTGGGTAAAAGGAGTGACAGAGATGACTGATGGAAGGAATTGGGAGCAAATAAGCCTCTCTTAGTTTTCTGACTGCAGTCACAATGTAACTACTGTCTCCCACTCCTGATAACATGTCCCTCACTCCAGAATGGCCCACATCCTAAAGTTATATATTTTTAATTGATTTATTTTTATTAATTACAGTTTTGCACTATGTATCCCAGCTATAGCCCCCTCTCTCATCCCCTTCCAATCCCACCCTCTTTCCCTCTTCTTCTCCTATGCTCCTCTCCCAAAAGTTATATTTTTACTTGATAATAGATTCTTCTCTCTTACAATACAATCCTACCAGTTCCTCTCCCTCCACTCCTCCCAGATTCCTCCCTTCACCCCCATATACTGTTCCTTTGTTTCCTCTTCAAAAAAAGAGCAGGAGTTCAAGAGACAACAGCCAAACTGGACCAAACAAACACAAGAAGACAAGTCACAAGATAACCAAGTTGGAGAAAAAGAGTCCCAAGCGTAGGCAAAAGAATCAGAGACACACTTGCTCCCACTGTTAGGAGTCCCACAAAAACACAACAACTATAACATATACAGGGAGTTTCTGGTGCAGACCTATGCAGGCACTGTGCTTAAAATGCCTCTGTCTGGTATTTTCTCAGCCACTAGAAAAGAAAGTAATTCACAAGTTAATCAGATCACGTTTCTACAAACACTCAACGCCTTTCCAGCTCTTGCAGTTTTTCTTGACAGCCATGTATTGAAATGTACGTCTATGAGAAAAGGTACTGAATTTCTCGGTAATTGCAGAATGGAATTTTCTGAAAAGCCTATAGATAAGGTCATTGCTTTCACTTAGTAGTCATTATAAGTATGAATGTGCATATAAAAATAAAATATCTAACCAAAATGAATAATTTTTTGACTTACAACTTTTTATTTTCTTAAATATAGATGATCTTAACTTTGCACAATACATTTCTGAAAGAAAAATATACCTTTGTTATAGCTTGATTTTAATTTTATTCTTTATAGCTTGATTTTAATTTTATTCGTTATAGCTTGATTTTAATTTTATTCTTTATCATTTAACAAATTATAAAATAAGTTAAAATAAGATAATTTTTATTAATTATGTAATGTATGTATAAAAACATTATATATTTTAACAGATACTAAACTAAATATGCACACCAATATGGCAATAGGAAATGATGACAATTGTGTTATTTAATTCGTCACATCATCTTTCAGATTACTAATTATCAGAAAAACATACTATCGAAGACTTTAGAGGTAAAAATAATGCAGATAAATTATAATTCCAGGCATGTTGACTTTTGCATATGTTAATATATTTATGGTTTTGTCATTTCTATTCCTTTATATTTAACATATAGCTATGAATATATAATATAAGCATTTCACACTGCTGATTAAGAATTACACTGTTAATGATTATAAAGAAATCTAATTTCAAAACGAGTCTAAAAGATTTAGCAACCTCTAAACAAAATTGTTTATTCTTCCATGAAAAGTTGCCCACACATCACCCCTGAGCATGGTGGAACAAACCTTTAATCAGAAGCAAGTTCAAGGTCAGCCTGATCTAAATACCAAGTTCCAAGCCATTCAGAGTTGTTTAACTAAGGAGACCCTGCCTTTCTTTCAAAATTTCACTCCCATTAAAACTAGCTTTACAAATGTAAACTGGATAAAATCAAGTGTTCTTGGACATCGCTACTGATAATGCGTTAGAACACTGGAGAAAGAAACAAACGTTCAGAACTGCTTTCGTGTAAGGACCACCTGTGGGCCTTTTGTGGCAGCAAAGGTATTTTACAACACTTTTCACATCATACTGTGTTTATCATTTTCATAAACTGTTCTGTATTAAATTACTTTGGAAATTAAAAGTAAGTTACTTAAGACCAAGAAAATAAATTGTTGTTCTCCTATATTAGAGAATCAAGACAATTTAAGAAAAAAAGTATGTGGCCTCAAGTAACTTGAATTTTGCTTCACTTATTACAAATTAATTTATACTATCTAGTGATCTATTTGAAATGTACTAAGAGGTATGACATAAAATGTGTTGGTCTCACCATAGCATGATTTTTTTTAAATAATTGAGAGTTTGGAATAATATCCACAAAAAGACAATGAAATCTGTCCACTTACAGTTTTAATGATGTACATAATATTATGTTAAATTGGTTTAGCGTCCCTAACTCACAAATCTGAAAAACCTCATGTGAGGCTCTCTGAGCAGGTTGAATTTATCTCTAATCATTTCAAATTCTTATCTCTAAGCTTTAGAAAAATCATTATATAATACTATACTTATACTTTAAAATTCATACTCAGTCTTCTGAACATATTTGAAATAAAATATTTTATATTTTTAAGATATGATATAATTTAACTATTGAAAATTGAGATGACTTAGTGTTTGGATATTTAGTAAACACCCTTAAATATTCAATAGTATTGTAGCGATAACAGTTTATTGCAACCATTTAATTAAGAATAACAGCTTTTTCAAACTCTAGAATCCAATCCAAACATAAATGCATGGGATTTGATAACTAGAGAATTGTCTTTGAAAGGAAGGATGACATGATAGCTAATGCATGCACATGGAAACTAATTAGATTTTTTAGCTAATGAATCCCCATTTAAATAAATGTGATTCAATAAATAATGGATCCCCATGGAAATGAATAGAATTGAATGACTAACACACCCCACTGAAATGAATGTGACTCGATAGTTATCACATCCTCATAAATGTATTAGATTGAATCCCATTCATTTTAATTGCAATAAATTAAAATAGCTTTTGTGCGTGGCCTTTTGGCTAAGATCAAATGCTTTGTCCTCTATTTGAGGACTATATTCCAATGAAGCAAGCAGCTTAGATTTACTGATTGAAAAGGCCTCTAACTACATATTCTATGTACAGATTCTGCTTATACCAATAGGAATGATTCTACTAAAACCAATATATTTTAATAGAGAATGTTTGTAATTTATAATCAATTAATTCAATGGAAAACTTTCATTTATTATCAAGAATATGATTTAAGTATTTTATCGAAATGCCAAAAACGTAAAGAAAAGACTAAAATAAATATATCCAAAGTCAATAATGTGAATCTGATGTATGCCACAAATCAAACTTATGTTTCAATGACAAGAAGGAGGACCTTGGGTAAGATGATCAATCCTCATTCAAAAAAGCAAACAGGATGGACATCAGAAGAGGTAGTAAACAGGGAACAGTACAGGAACCTACCACAGAGGGCCTCTGAAAGACTCTCCCCAGCAGGTTATCAAAGCAGATGCTGAGACTCATAGCCAAACTTTGGGCACAGTGCCGGGAATCTTATGAAAGAAGGAGGAGATGAAAGATCTGGGGGGAGGGGAATAGGAGCTCCACAAGAAGAGCAACAGAACCAAAAAATCTGGTACAGGGGTCTTTTCTGAGACTGATACTCAAACTATAAAAAGAAAAAAAAGCCCTCCCTTTAAAAAGGAGTGATGTGATTTCATGAATAATAATCCTGTTCTCTCTGGTGAAAGTCATTCCTGTAATCTCAGCATTTGAAAGGCTGAAATAGAAATATAATAAGTTAAAGGCCTCCTGGTCTTTATAGTGAGACTGAGAATATGCATTAAAACCAGTGGTGATGATGATGATTATGATGATGATGACAATGATGATATGATGATTAATTTAGTGTGAAAAAAGAGCTTTGTAGAAAATATTGGTTTTGTTTCTTTATCTTTACATGTCCCATCTGTCTCTGGGTTTTATGTGGTGATATATTGCCATTTATCAGAAAATTCCCAATTTCCACAGCATGTGGCACAGGAGAGCCCTGAAGGAAAGCTGTCCTGATCTACTGCTCTCAAGTATTTCAACTATATGAGAATAATGATTGTGAGCAGGTGAGTAACCACAGCTGCATCTATCTGGCTCCAACAGAGAGTTCCAAACCCATGGGCAAAATTTGGTTCCAGTTAAACTCATTGGGCCTCATAAACAAAAACACAATATGTAAAGGTGGCTCGTAAGGAGGAGAGGGCAATGATAGGGTGGGAAGGAAGCAAAGGAGGGCACTGGGCAAGCATAATCAGAATGCATTGTATATGGATGGGTACAAAACAGTCAAAGAACAGAGTTGCTTATTTCTTTCACTTTTCTGTTCTTAGAAGAATACTTTATTCTTATTTTCAATGATATAACATGTTAAATTTCCTGTATTACATCATAGGCTGGGGTACATTTGAACAGAAAATCCTCCATGATTTTGTATTTTTAATTTTATCTTGACAAACTTCTAAACTCTCAATAATTCTGGAGAGTGAACTGAAATTTTCATTGTTGTTCATAATGTGTGTTAATATTGTTTATGTTTTGTTTATGCTGAGAGTGTCATTAGGCATCTCTGGGAAGCAGTGGCTGACACAGATCAAAGTTATGGCAGTTTGTCCTTTATGCCTAGTGAGCTATATGAAGATTATCTGACTGGTGATATGCATATGGTGCTGTCATTTTGGAAATGATGGACACAGTGAAAGTGGAAAGTTAAATGGGAACACATCAGTTGGTACTTTCGTTTTGATAACATCATTTAGCTTAAAGTGGAAAATTGTTATTTCACACTAGAGGGGATTTCTGATTTTAATTTGGCCTTCCCAAAAAGGTGAGAAGCTTCATTAAAGATATCCCTCTGTTCATTAATTAATTGATCAGCAGTTGTAATGAAGTGCTTTGAGGATCGGTTGTCATCAGGAATTTCTCCAGGGGCAACATTTCAGGAAGAACAAACTATCAACTAAGGAATATTCTCAGCCAGTGTTTAATATGCACGATGAGCAAAGCCAGAGGAAATTTATATATCTCTGAAGCTAAGGGAAATACATTTTTAAACTCAAGATAATTTTGATATTTAAAGCACCATTCCCCTGAATTTTATAAATGTGTTAACAGTACACTAGAGATATTGGCAACTGTTCTAACAGGAGTAGTTATATTAAGTGTATTTAATTTCATTTGTAATTTTAATAATGCAAGTTATGTAAATATTTTAATCAATAATTGATAGTTCCTATAGTTTTTTATGTTATTCTTTTTCAGTTATGGACTGCCAGTTTGTTTTATGAATAATCTTCTTTGTATTGCATATTTCCTAACCATTCCTGCTTTCCCCTCTGGGCCCAACACTCTAACATTTTTAATGCGATAGCATAAGCTGTAGTGCATGACTTTCTCAAAACCTATTCACACTCACCAGGGAAATTTGTCTTTGTCCCATAGAACATGTCTTAAGAATAGTAGTTTTTGAGCTGGTCTCTTTTTCTCATGCACACACACTCAAACACACTCTTGCACACACAGAGACAAAGAGTGTATTGTATGAGGTGAAAGAGAAAGAGAGAAAGAAAGTA
Source organism: Psammomys obesus (assembly GCF_907164565.1). Lineage (NCBI taxonomy): Eukaryota > Metazoa > Chordata > Mammalia > Rodentia > Muridae > Psammomys > Psammomys obesus. Next base: position 34,375,087 of record NW_026591086.1, read on the forward strand.
TATTGTATGAGTGGATTCTGCAACAAAATAGGAAAGAGCATCAGTCTTCCCTCAACAGCATTTGTCCAAAGAGGCTGATATAATTTAAATCTTCTTGAAAATATTTGGTATTCAGGAAAAGTGGTAATATTCAGTGGTGAGATCTATTAAATCTAAATAACAAATATCAGAGTCCCTGCGGTAGAATATTGAGCGGCTCACAGAATGGATTTAGTCAGATGTGTACTCTATATTAGGGTGATCAGAAAGAAAACCCTTCCTTTTCCTGCGGTTCTCAACTCTGGTTCTAGTTACCCGTATGTTAAATGACTGTTTTCCTGCTGTTACCCAGATCTATCAGGCAGAAACTGTTCTTTTTGTTTTAAATTAATTTATTTTCTCCTATATTACATTTCTACCACAATTTCCTTCCCTCTTTTCTCCCCCTGTCACCTCTTCCTTTCATCCCCCACCATCTTCTTCCTCCTCACCCACCAGTCTTCTGTTTCTCTCCAGAAAAGGTAGGCTTTCTAGAGATGTCAACCAAACATGGCATATCAAGTTGCAATGTTAGAAACCTCAGCTCATATCAAGCCTGGACAAGGCAACCCAGTAGGATGACAAGAGTCCAAAAAGCAGGCAAAAGCATCAGAAACTGTCCCCGTTCCCACTGTTAGAAGTCCCACAAAAACACCAGGCTACACAACTATACCATAAAAGCAGAGGTTGTACGTTAGACCATGCGTGGTTCTTGATTGTTGGTTCAGTCTCTGTGAGTCCCTATGAGTCTGTGTTTGGTGGTTCTGTGTTTTCTTGTGGTGTCCTTCAGCCATCTGGTACCTACCATTCTTTCTCCCCCTCTTCAAGCAGGATTTCTTGAGCTCCACCCGATGTTTGGCTGTATGTCAGGGCTGGCTGCATTGTCTTCCTCTGTGGCCTGGCAAGGCTGCTTCTCCTAAATATATCTGGGCACAGGGGTCTTTTCTGAGACTTATTCTCCAACCAAGGACCATGCATGGATATAACCTCGAACCCCTGATCAGACATAGCCCATGGCAGCTCAGTATCCAAGTGGGTTATCCTAGTAAGGGGAACAGGGCCTTATTTATTGTTTTGACAGTACTGTTTGAATCTATCCTAGCTCTCTGAGCCATTCAGCCTTTGGTTTCTGATCCTCCAGGCCAGGTCTGGGGTTTGGGGGCTCCTTCTTGTGGTATGTGGCCAGTCATAGGCTAGCCACTCTTAAAATGTCTGGGACACCTTTATCAGGTGAGTAATTCACCATTGTGTAAATGTGTCATGTTTTCTTTATTCATTCTTAGGTTGTGAAACATCTAGGTTGTTTTTAGGTCCTGGCTATTAGGAATAAAGCTGCTATGAACATAGTTGAGCAAGTGTCTTTGTGGTAAGATGGAGCAACTTTTGGGTATATACTGTCAATGACGTAGTTGGGTCTTGAGGTAAATCAAGTCCCGATTTTCTAAGAAACCGCTATATTGATTTCCACGTGGCTGTACAAGTTTGCATTCCTGCCAGCAATGGAGGAGGGTTCCCATTGCTCCCCATCCTCATCAGCGTGAGCTGTCACTGGTGTTTTTGATCTTAGTCATTCTGACTGGTATAAGATGGAATAACAGGCATTTTCATTTGCATCTTAGTTATTGGTACAGAAGTTGAATATTTCTTCAAGGGGTTCTCAACCATTTGAGATTCCACTGTTGAGAATTCTGTTTAGGTCTGTACTCCATTTTTAACTGGATTATCTGGTTTGCCGATGTATAATTTTTTGACTTCTTTGTGGATTTTGGATGTCAGCCCTCTCTCAGATGTGGGGTTTGTAAAGATTTTTTCCCATGTTGTAGGCTAAGGTTTGTTTCTTTGGCCATGTCCTTTGCTTTCAAAAGCTTTTCAGTTTCATAAAGTACCATTTCTTACTTGTTGATGTTAGTACCTACGTGATTAGTGTTCTTTTCAAGTTGTTTCTGTACCTAAGCATTCAAGAGTTTTCCTCATTTCCTCATTTTCTCTTCTATTGGATTCAGTGTATTTTGCTTTATGCAGAGTTTTTTTTTTTTTTTTTTTTTTTTTTTTTTTTTTTTTTTTTTT
>NW_026591086.1:34377271-34506503 GCF_907164565.1 Psammomys obesus
TTTTTTTTTTTTTTTTTTTTTTTTTTTTTTTTTTTTTTTTACCCACTTGGACTTGAGCTTTGTGCAGGGTGATAGATATGGATCTATTTGCATTCTTCTACATGCCAACATCTAGGGATACCAGAATCATTTGTTGCGGATGCTTTCTTTTATCCCTTGTGTATTTCTGGCTTCTTTATAAAAGAAATCAGGCATCCATAATTGTGTGGATTTACGACTTGAATGTATTGACCACTATGTCTGCTTCCCCCCCCATATCATGCATTCTCTTATTACTCTGTGATACAGCTGTATTACAACTTCTGTAATATCTTCTTTATTCTGCAGGATTGCTTTCAGCTAACCTGGATTTTCTGTTTTTCCATATGATGTTCAGTATGGTTCTTTCATGGCCTGTAAAGAATTGTGCTTGGAGCTCTCAGGACTTAGCTGTCTGAGTCCTTGTGCAGATTTGAGGACTTGTGGGTATTCTTGTTGAAGGTTTTTAAGGCAGCTAGCTAGTGAGATTGCCTGGGTGTAGCTTCTGACGGTTTTAAGAGACAAAAACCACATAGTAAACTCTGTTTATCTTTCTCTTAGAATCTTGGAAAATTCTAATCTTAGAATGCACAATCTCCTACCATGATCCCTAAGTCTTAAGTGCAGAAGTTATATTTTAGCCCTGTCAGCTGGGAAATCACCTCACCGAGTGTGCATTTTGATGCTTATGTTTCATTGTTTTTTTTTTGGGGGGGGGTTTAAGTTTTTATTTTATTCCTATCTGTTCTTTTCTGTCTTCTTTCCTTCTAAAAATTGTTTTTTCTTACTTTTCCATATTCTTGATATGCACCATCAGTATATTAAAATTATTCTTGGTAAAAATAATTACTACTCTCAACTTTTCTAATGCTGCTTTTGTTGTATCTTTTAGATATTGATACATGATATTCACATTTTAGTTGTTTTTTTGAATTATTAAAATATTTTATTTTTAATTTAATTTTTGTCCTTCTGATCATTTGAAAGGATGTTGTTGTTTATAAGATCCAGAATTTCTTTGGTGCTAATATGTAGTTTTCTGCTAGGATTCTAAAACTATAGATTATATAACTTTCTAGTATTGAGGTTTCTGTTAGATGTTTTTTATTTTTTGGAGAGAACATTGTTAGGGTACAATAAAGCAAATTTCTTATATGTGTGTTTTTTTATGCACAGAATTATGTTTATTATGAATTTTTTTATTTAAATTTTATTTTTTTATTATTAGTTACATTTTATTAACTCTGTATCCCAGCTGTATCCCGCTCCCTTATTCCCTCCGAATTCTACCCTACCTACCTCCTCTCCATTCTGCCCCTTTCCAAGTCCACTGATTGGGGAGGACCTCCTCCCCTTTCATCTGACCCTGTTTTTCTCATATCTCCAGAGTCCTCCTCTGTGGCCTAGCAGGACTGCTCCTCCCTTGAGGGGTGGGGAGGTCAAAGAGCCAGTCATTGAGTTCCTGTCAGAAATAGTCCCTGTTCCCCTTACTATGGGAAACCAATTGGTTACTGAGCTACCACGGGCTTCATCCCAGCAAAGGTTCTAGGTTATATTCATACACAGTCCTTCGTGGAGTGTCAGTCTCAGAAAAGACCCCTGTGCCCAGATATATTTGATCCTTGTGGAGCTTCTGTCCTTTCCACATCATACTAACTCCCCTGCTGCTGAAGGTTTGGTTATGAGTCTTAGTATCTGTTTTGAAACGCTGTTAGGTAGAGCCTTTCAGATGCCTTCTGCGGTAGACTCCTGTCATACGTCCAATGCACATCCCATTTGTCTTTCTAAGTGAGGATTGATTATCTTACCCTGTGTCAGTTTTCTTGTTTATCTTCTTTAGGTGTATAGAATTCATTATGTTTATCATATCTTGTAGGTCTATATAAGCGAATATATACCATGTTTGTCTTTCTCCTTCTGGGATACATCACTCAGAATGATCTTTTCTAGATCCCACCATTTGCCTGCAAATTTCATGATTTCCTCCTTTTTGATTGCTGAGTAGTATTCCATTGTGTAAAAATACCACAATTTCTGTATCCATTCCTCTGTTGATGGACATCTGGGTTGTTTCCAGGTTCTGGCTATTACAAATAAAGCTGCTACAAACATGGTTGAGCAAATGTCCTTGTTGTGTACTTGGGCAAATTTTGGGTATATACCTAGCAGTGGTATAGCTTCATTTTGAGGAAGCACTATTCCTAATTGTCTGAGAAAGTGCCAGATTGATTTCCGATATTATGAATTTTTAATGTAAATAGTTAATAGTATGATTCCTTACGGCTTATTTCAGACATTCCTGTTGCCATTTCACCTTTCTTCCTCTTTCTGTATTTATCTCCTTCTCCTTTTATAAAGAGCCACCTTATTTTCTTTTTATTTCCCTGGTCAGATTACTTGTGACCTGTTAGTCCCCTCTGTATTGCTCTCCAACACCTCTATCATAACAATGACAGGTTTTAATTTCCTGCTTTGTGTAGTTACTATGGACTATGTACTCACATCTGAAGATTTGTAGCTTCCAGACTCCAATAAAAGAGAACATGTTACATTTATCTTTCCAGGTTTGGATTACCTCATTCAATATGATCTTCCTTTTTCTATCTATTTACCTGAAAAGTTCATGGTTTTATTATTCTTTACAGCTGAATATTATTTTATAGTGAATACGTACCACATTTCATTTTCCATGTGTTAGTAGAAGGATGTTGAGAGTGTTTTCATTATCTCACTATTATGAATAGAGCACTAATCAATATGAGTATTTCATGAGTATCTCTGAGTATAAGAACCTGAGTATCTCTGGAGTATTTTGTATATTGAGTATTTTGTATATTGAGTATTTTGTATATTGAGTATTTGAGCATAAGCCATAGAGTGGAATATCAGGGTCAGTTGGTTGATTTATTTTTAGTTTTGGCAGAATTTCCACCCCAATTTCTATACTGGCTGCACAGGCTTTCAGTCCCACTAACAGTGAATGAGGATATACCTAAGAGTGCAGAAACAGGAGGTATATTTGACAATTATCCACAACTCAATAACTGGACTTTTGACACACTTAATAAAAATGTGAACCATGCCTTGTGCTGGAAACCTGCATTTGTACCCAAGCACCCATGCTAAAGTCTGATATGTATATAATCCCAGCATGAAGGAAATAGAGATATGGGGAGGCATGAGTCTTTTCCTTCAGCCAGTCCAGCTACACTGATGAGCTTCAGGTTCGGTTAGAGGCCCTCTTTTAGTATGTCCTACAGAAAGCATTTGAAAAAAGACACCAAGATTGATCTATGTGCACACACAGATGAGCCCACACAGATGAGCATACACAAACAGATTTTATATTATTTGTTATATTATTTGTCATCTCTGGATGAATGCACTTGTTACTGGAAAACAAGCCTTATCTAATTCTTTCCATGTGCACGCAACAAAAAGTAGTTAAATAATGTTTTCATTTCCTAAACACATTGTGTGTGTACCTGAGTGCACAAATGTGTGTAGAATTAAGCTAGTACTTGCTGATGAAATATGTATTCTCTGTTTTTAATATTCTGTAGCTACACTATTACTATCTTAGATTAGATTCGCTCTTTTTTTTTTTTTTTTTTTGCTTTTGAGAACATGCAAGTTCTTCCCCCATGTGTTATCATTAAAATTTTCCTCAGTGCAAAAAAATACATGTTTCCTAACTCTAGGCAAACATCTCACAAATCCCGTCTTATATTTCACATTGGTAAGTGTCCTATATTTTGTCTTCAGACAGCAGAAATCCAGACATATAGAAAAAGACTTTTGAGGAACTATATTGGGAAGAATAACAAAGATGTGAGTCCTTTTAAACATGTTCCCTGACTTGAACGGAAGTTACTAATTCTGAGATTATAGCACTCCTCCAGCCTTTAAAATTATAAAACATTTCAAAGGTTAGACAATGGTTTTAAATGGCTCTTGGAGTTAATAAATTAATCACTATAGATTTTCTTAAACAAAGGCACTTTAAAATAAAGCAGAATGATTTGGAATGGTATTGATTCATCCAGTTAAAAGTGCAATATATATCCTCATTTCACTTTTCCTCTAGAAATATAATCAAGAAAATGTTAGTCCTACTTATTGTAATTTTTGATCCTAAATTACAGTATTTTAAATATATCTTAATTGATTTTTTTTCTAGTGAGCCATAGTCACTAAAACTAGGTGTGAAAGGAAATGTGTCTACCCTAATGCATTTAAGATAGGAGAATGATTTAGAGAAAGTATCTCTTGTTGAAATGAGTGAAAATATCAATGGGAAGAAAAGCCAAAATTAAAAATTGTTTTATAAATTAATTTTGAGTTATTAAGCACTAAAATAAAAATGTATTTTGATGTATGAACTGAAAATCTCCTGTTAATACTTTGGTATTTGAACCATTTTATATGCTTATGAAAATTTTCAAAAATTATATCAGGAGGAAAATCTCTGGCTTTCAAGACTTTTGAGCAAAATGCAAGAAGTATAGTGATCATAAATGCATGACCTGGTAGACTAAGTGAAAAGTAGTTTTGTTATTTCTTTTTTGTTTATATTTTTATTTGAGATAATATTAACATGAAAAAAGTATGCACTATGTCTTAGCATAAAACATCATATTTAAAGAAAGGTGACCAAACAAGCTGTAATTATATCAAAACAGAGTGAAATGAAGAGTGGCTTGTTCTCTATTATGTTCTTGCTGACACAACTAAATAGAACTGAGGTTCTTGGCAGGCCGCTATTAATTAATACTCAATTAGTGCTCTCAGGAAAACTTGGAGACAGGAAGATAACTTTCCATTTTTATGCCAATATCTAGTCTCTATCTGAGATCTAGGGAATTAAATCATTATTTCCATTTTCAAGGAAAACACAGAGTTCTGCTTTTCTTGGTATTGTTAACCTGTACAGGTATATTTGACAGCATTTCTCATTAGATGTTTTCCTCTTTAAACCTAGGACCACATCTGTTGTAGGGGTGAAATCAATGTTCTGCTTCTGTTGTATACCTATTAGGTCCCTAGGCAGAAACAGCTTTCTTTGAGTCTCATATATTTCAAATCTGCCTTAACATCAATCAAATTTTGGGTTTTATTTTAGCCCAACAAAGTAAATATGTTTCGAACTCTTGACTTGACATGAAATAGTTGTTGCATATATCAGCTCACAATACTATTATCACATACAGAAGATATATATAAGATCAGGGCAGTCAAAATATTGGTATTGTTGGGGAAGCAACTCCGGCAACCTCACACTGAGCAGAGGAGTGACTACGATCTGATGGCATCTGAAAGAGGCATGGCCATTCTCCTTTGTGGGTAATGTCTCTGGTGGTTTGTCCATTCTGATGCATGGTTCCATACCCATGAGCAGAAGGACAGCACCGATTGGACTCAGAGGTCATTCATAGTAACGACAACCAAAAGAAGACATGAATTTTGGAATGAGATTGAATGAAGGGCAATTACAATAGTTTAATGGAGGTAATGATAGGTGAATATGCTCAAAAATATGTTGTATTCTTGTATGTGATTCTAGGGAATAAGTAATTATTTGTGAGAAACTTGTTTGATTTTTTTATGAAAAGGTACAAACACTGTTTTACTTACCTATTATTGTGCCTTATTTTCACTGAAGCAGTGGCTGCCTGAAAGACTGCTTCCAAGTAAATAACAGCAATGTAAATAATATAACACAATTCTGGATATGTGCAGGGCCAAGTTTTATATGTACAAAAAGAAGAGGAAATATGAACAAATAAGTATGGCTAGAAAGAGAGCGAGAGAGACATTAGGCTCTAAGAATGTGATGAGGCTCTAGGTTCCCTACAGAAAATGTTTGTTTAGTATATTGGATTGAAATGAAATGCTACTTATTATATATTCTGTAAGGCTTCTATTTGTATCAGTTTTGGAATTATAATAGAAATAACAAAATTGCCTTATTCTCCTTTCTCCAACCCCCAATTGCTCACGTTTACTCTCTTTTTACTTACTTGTTACTTATATGTATATACATACATACATATATATATATATATATATATATAGTAGTTATGTTTTTAAATATATAAATACAATCTGTTCTGTTAAAAGGCTTTATTTTATAAATTTCGATTGTGAATTTATTGTCAGAACAACTAAACATCATTGCATTAAAAATGTACTTACTTTTGTGGCTCTGCTGCTTAGAGCGTTTCATGTGTTATGATATCAGAAACCGTTTCTTTCACCCAGCAATAAAAAGAAATGATATGCAGGGAATGATAAGGTTATATGTCTGATTCTGGGACTTCTAGTTAATATCGGTTGACAAAAAGAAATGTAGATATCATATACCCTGTGTCAAAGCATATACCATAAGGTCAGGTACAAATTTTTTAGAAGATTATGGTACTATTCATCATGAAAAACGTGTCCACCTACAGATGCCTGGTGTACTGTCCTATGTGTTTATATGCATGTTATTTAAGCATAGAAATCTATCATTTTCTGCATCTCTGTCTACAACTCTAGCTTTCTCTACGTTTGCTGTTTCTGTTAATACTGTGAAAATTAGGCCTCACAACATGTTTTATTACAGTACCTTTTACTTTCATTTGAAAAACTATTGGTCACAGATTTTCAGATGTTACATGCCTGTGTTTTGAACAATATATAGAATTCTCAATAGAATATCCATAATTAGAATTACGTAACTGAATGGCTATTAAAAGTGTAAAAGAGAGGACCCTAACTAAAATGTTCAATCCCCATCCTGAAAGGCAAAGAGGATGTACGTCAGAAGAAAACGAAAATAGGAAACAACCTCAGAACCCGCTACAGAGGGCCTCTGAAAGCCAGAAGAAAACAGGAAACAACCTTGAAACCTGCCACAGAGGGCCTCTGAAAGCTTCTGCAGTATAGACTGTCAAAGCAGATGCTGAGCCTGATGGCCAACTGATGGGCAGAGTGAATGGAATTTTATGTAAGAAGTGGGAAATAGTAAGAGCTGGAGGGAACGGGAACTCCACAAGCAGAGCAACAGAACAAGATAATTTGAACACAGGGAACTTCCCAGAGACTCATACTCCAACCAAGGACTATTTGTGGAGATGACCTGGAACCCCTGCACAGGTGTAGCCCATGGCAGTTCAGTGTCCAAGTGGGTTCCATAGTAATGGGAAGAGGGACTGCCTCTGACATAATCTGATTGGCCTGCTCGTTGATCACTTCCCCCTGAGGGGGGAGCAGCCTTACCAGGCCACAGTAGAGGACAATGCAGCCACTTTTGATGAGAACTGATAGACTAAGATCAGAAAGAAGGAGAGGAGGATCTCCCCTATCAGTGGACTTGGGGAGTGGCATGCATGCAGAAAGGGGAGGGAGGGTGGGATCGGCAGGGGAGGAGGGAGGGGCTCATGGGGGGATACAAAATGAATAAAGTGTAATTAATAAAAAAATAAAAGATAAAAAAATAAATAAAAGTGTAAAATAAATATTCAATAAATTCCTTGCAAACCGAATCCAAGAACACATCAAAGATATCATCTAAAATGACCAAGTAGGCTTCATCCCAGGCATGCAGGGGTGGTTCAACATACAGAAATCCATCAATGTAATCCACCACATAAACAAACTGAAGGAGAAAAACCACATGATCATCTCCTTAGATGCTGAAAAAGCATTTGACAAAGGCCAACACCCATTCATGTTTAAAGTCTTGGAGAGATCAGGGATACAAGGCACATACCTAAACATAGTAAAGGCAATATACAGCACGCCTGTAGCTAACATCAAACTCAACGAAGAGAAACTTAAATCAATCCCACTGAAATCAGGGATAAGACGAGGCTGCCCACTCTCTCCATATCTCTTCAACATAGTACTTGAAGTCTTAGCTAAAGCAATAAGACAACTAAAGGAGATCAAGGGGATACAAATTGGAAAGGAAGAGGTCAAAGTGTCACTCTTCGCAGATGACATGATAGTATACATGAGCAACCCCAAAAATTCAACCAGAGAACTCCTCCAGCTGATAAACACCTTTAGCAAAGTGGCAGGATACAAAAAATCAGAAGCCCTCCTGTATAACAAAAAAAAAAAAAAAAAAAAAAAAAAAAAAAAAGGGCTGAGAAAGAAATCACAGAAACAACACCCTTCACAATAGCCACAAAAGTCATCTTGGGATGACTCTAACCAAACAAGTGAAAGACCTGTTTGAAACAAACAAACAAACAAACAAACAAAAAACTTTAAGTCTCTGAAGAAAGAAATTGAAGAAGATATCAGAAGATGGAAAGATCCGTGCTCATGGATTGGTAGGATTAACATACTGAAAATGGCCATCTACAAAAGAAATCTACAGATTCAACACAATTCCCATCAAAATACCAACTCAGTTCTTTACAGACCTTGAAAGAAAGATTCTCAGCTTCACATGGAGAAACAAAAAAACAAAAAACAAAAAACAAAAAACCCCAGAATCTCCAAAATGATCCTGTACAACAATAGATCATCTAGAGGTATCTCCATCCCTGATCTCAAGCTGTACTACAGAGCAATAGTAATAAAGACAAGATGGTATTGACATAGAAACAGAAATGAGGATGAATGGTAAGGAATAGAAGACCCAGAAATAAACCCACACACCTATGAATACTCGATTTTTGACCAAAAAGCAAAAACCATTCAATGGAAAAAAGACAGCATCTTCAACAAATGGTGCTGATCCACCTGGATGTCTACATGCAGAAAAATGAAAATACATCCATATTTATCACCATGTGCAAAACTAAAGTCCAAGTGGATCAGAGACCTCAACATAAAACCATATACTCTAAATCAGTTAGAAGAAAAAGTGGGGAACAGCCTAGAACTCATTGGCACAGGAGACAACTTCCTGAACAGAATACCAACAGCACAGGCTCTAAGAGCAACAATAAATAAATGGGACCTCATGAAATTGAAAAGCTTCTGTAAAGCAAAAGACACTGTTGTCAGAACAAAATGACAGCCTACCGACTGGGAAAGGATCTTCAACAACCCTATATCTGACAGAGGGCTGATATCCAGCCTATATAAAGAACTAAAGAAGTTAAAAAGCAATTAATCAAGTAATCCAATTAAAAAATGGGGTATGGAGCTAAATAGAGAATTCTCTGTAGAGGAATACAGAATGGCAGAGAAACACTTAAAGAGATGTTCAACATCCTTAGACAGCAGGGAGATGCAAATCAAAATGACCCTAAGATTTCACCTTACACCCATCAGAATGGCTAAGGTGAATAGCTCAAGTGACAACATATTCTGGAGAGGTTGTGGAGAAAGAACCTCCTCCACTGCTGGTGGGAATGTAATCTTGTACAACCACTTTGGAAGTCAATCTGGCGCTTTCTCAGGCAATTAGGAATAGCACTTCCTCAAGATCCAGCTATACCACTCCTAGGCATATACCCAAAATTTGCTCAAGTACACAACAAGGACATTTAATCAACCATGTTTGTAGCAGTTTTATTTGTAATAGCCAGGACCTGGAAACACCCCAGATGTCTCTCAAATGAAGGAATGGATACAAAAAATTGTTGTATTTTTACACAATGGAATACAACTCAGCAATAAAAAAGGAGGAAATCATGAAATTTGCAGGCAAATGGTGGGATCTAGAAAAGATCATTCTGAGTCAGGTATCCCAGAAGGAGAAAGACACACATGGTATATACTCACTCATATAGTCCTTTAAGATATGATGAACATAATGAAATGTATACACGTAAAGAAGATAAAAAAGAAAGAGGACACAGGTTAAGATGATCAATCCTCACTTAGAAAGACAAATGGGAGGTGGGTTGGAAGTAGGAGAAAACAAGTAACAGGACAGGAGCCTACTGCAGAGGGCCTCTGAAAGACTCTACCTAGCAGTGTATCAAAGCAGATACTAAGACTCATAACCAAACCTTTGGCAGAGTGCAGGGAATCATATAAAAGAAGGGGGAGTTAGTATGATGTGGAAAGGATAGGAGCTCCACAAGGACCAAATATATCTAGGCACAGGGTCTTTTCTGAGACTGACACTCCACCAAGGACCATGTATGGATATAACATAAAAGCCCTGCTCAGATGTAGCCCATGGTAGCTCAGTAACAAATTGTTTTCCCATAGTAAGGGGAACAAGGACTATTTCTAACAGGAACTCAATGGCAAGCTCTTTGACCTCCCCACCCCCCAAGGGAGGAACAGTCCTGCTAGGCCACAGAGGAGGACTTTGCACCCAGTCCTGAAAATACCTGATTAAACAGAGTCAGATGAAAGCGGAATAGGTCCTCCCCAATGGACTTGGAAAGGGACAGGGAGGAGATAAGGAACGTTGGGAGGGTTTGGGAGGGAAAGAGGGAGCGGGATACAGTTGGGCTACAGAGTTAATAAAATGTAACTAATAACAACAACAAAAAGAAACAAAATAAAAATAAAGTTTCTTATAGAGAAAAAAAACACAAAAAAACAAAACAAAACAAAACAAAAAACCAGAAAGTGATCTAGGTACATGGCGTCACCAAGATAGGATAGATAATGGAGTAATCTCTCCAAGCTTGCCAAATACAAATGGGCTGAACATTCTGAATGTAATTATTACCTACTAGTTCTCATAATTGCTTTTCTTGTATATAGTTTATTGATGTTAGAAAAATTCATTTATTAGACTAAGAAGGGGAGAGTTTGGGGTACATTGTGTGAAGGTGGGTCTCTGTATATTCAGCAGTTGACTGCTAAACCAGCAGAGAGCTAAATACTAACCGGATCTTGGTATTGTTTTTCCTTTGGCTTATCACTGTTTTATATTCATCTTTTCTTACTTACCTTTTGGCCATAATAAAGACCTGAAGGCCAATATCTGGGCAGGAAGTGCGGGCTGAACTTCCTGCCAGAGAAAGGGATGCTGGGAGAAGGAGACATGGAAGATTGGGGGGCGATACAGTGTGAATAGGATGAACCGTAGTGAAACAAATATGTACAGAGATAGCCACTTGGCACTTTACCTCAGCAAGATAGCTGAGGTAAGTTTAGAGTAGCTGGAAGACTGCCTAAGCTAAAAGGCCTAAGCTTTAAAATATTAAAATGGCTCTGTGTCACTATACTGCTCGTGGGTTTGGGAAAGTCCCACTATAGAGATGAAAAGAGGGACATCACAACATACAGTGAATCAGCGAATCATGAAGACATGCTTTAAAAATCAGTACCAAACTGGAAAACCTAAATGAAATAGATGAATTTCTTGATATATTTGACACACCAAAGATAAATCAAAATCAAATAAGCAATGTAAACAGACCAATAACCCCTAACAAAATAGAACCAGCAATTTAAAAAAAGTGGAAAATACCTGAAAATAAGGAAAATTATTATATATTATTTCTAATTTGCTAATTGTGATCTTGAAGAAGCTCAACTTATTTTTTTTTTTACATTAATGCTAACACAGTGGTTTTCATCTTTTTAGCAGTACGATAGCATTCAATGTCATTTTTTTTGGAACATATATCTATCAGACTAAGTGAATGAATTTACATCAACTCTTTGGCAGAATAAAATAAAGTCGTTATAATAGGACATACTCAGTGGATCAATGTTCCCTGCTTTGAAAGGGAACATATTAGTTTTCCCTAGGCATTTACATGGAAACAGATCATTATTCCCTGACTGTTTTATTCAATTGACATTTTTTAACAAAATATGAACTCTTTGTGTTTCAATGAGTCTGTAACAAACAAAATGTGTTATCACTGGAATAAGGGAGCATGTATTATTTTGACAAAAAGGTGCATTTTAATTGAATCCTTTTTGTCAAATAATTTAGTCATCTTTATTTTATTAATGAGGGAGTACTAAGAAAGTATGGTAACTTTTTTAGAAGGCAAGAATACATTTATTGACTAAATGACGGAACTGGTTCATTAAATATTACCTTAACAGCCAAAACCAGAAAATGCAACATTAGAAGGTGCCAACTCTACAGACACAGAATCTCTCTGACACTAAAATAATCAATATAGCCATTCCATTTCTCAATTTGTGAAGGGTTTATTGCTATTTAGTATATTGTCCTGGCCTTGTTTTCAATTTTTTTCAAGAAAAACCTAAATGATAAATACACAAGGGATAAAGTTAAGATTGTATTTAGAGTGCACACTGAAAGTGAGAGAGGGAAGCTTGTTATGGGTAACATACACTCTCTACTGGGTAAAAATTATTTGGGCCTGAAACATTTAGAAATAAGATTTTATTTTATTTTTTAGCTTTAACTTACTTTTGGAGCAAAATCAAATTAAGTACTATCCAAAATTTTTTCATTGTTATAGATATGCAAGTACCATATGATTAAAATATTTTTGTAGGTAGGTAGAACAGAGAAAGTTGAAACCAGCAGAAAAAGATATGTTTAGTGTACGGCAACACACACACACATAAATGTGCTCTGTGTCTTCAGTTTTGCTTATAAAGTATTTGCTCAAGAATTTTATAGAAACCTACTCTGTTATATAAAATGTTAGAGTTATACATTCTTGTTTGTTTGTTTTCTGTGATATAACACTATGACCAAAAGAATATGGGGCTAAATGTGCTTATTTCATTTTACATCCCTCAGGTAACACTGCATCACCTAGTGAAGTAAGGGCAGGAACTGAAGCCAATATCCCTGGATAAATAGTTTATAGGCTGCAGCCCATGCTGCTTTTCCTTACAGCCCAGACCCCACCCCTAGTTAGTTCAGCCCACCCACTTCAGTAATCAAAACAATAGCTGAAACATTATTGGCTGTGAATGTGATGTGACCAGCTAGTCCATGATCCTAAAACTGACCTTCTTGAGGTGAAGGACTACAACCAGGATGTTAGCTATAAAGAAATCATGTTTGCCCTAAATTGCCTGTTGTCAGGGTATTTTAACATAGCAGCCGAAATACAATTACAACATAACATCACTGAAAGACTGATTGCTTACAGTTAGATTTTTAACAGAAGATAAAGGAGGGAGCGATAGTTTACCAGGAGCATAGCCCCTGTCTTCTGGTTATGTTTCCTGCTTACAGCCATCCTCTACTAGTGCAAAAAGTTTCTGAGAGTCTGAAAGATAGCTTGTTATGGTTAATCTTTACTGACCTGTTTCCTTAGCCAGTGCTGACAGAGGGAAAGACTCAATAGATCAATTCCACCCCCAGGGAAACAGAATGCCCAGGAAACTTTGGCACAGCATAAGAAAATGGAGGAAGGACCTAGGAAGAAAACGGAAGAGAATGTCTGCTGTACTATTTCAAGCCTATCTTCCAGTTACCACTTTCAGTTAGAATTTATTATTGTAATTGTTAGAAATGTGTTCACTTTAGTATCAATCAACTTCTTAAATTCACTCATTTATACATACATATATATTCATATGTATATAGACAAAAATTAGTTTTGTCAGCTCGACACAAATCTATACATACATGGGAAGTAGAAATTTTCATTCAGAAAATCTTCCATAATATTAGCTGATATATTTTTTATTACTTTATATTTTATTGGTGAATTTTACCATATCGATCTCATTAAATTAAATTTATTTATAGATTTATTTATTACCATTTATTCACTTTTTATCTCTGCTGTAGCCCCCTCTCATGTCTTCTCCCCGTCGCTCCCACCCTCACTCTTCTCCCTCTATGCCCTTTTCCTAGTCCCCTGATAGGGGAGGAGTTTCTATCTGACCCTAGCTTATTAGGTCTCCTCAAAGCTGGTTGTATAGTTTTCCTCTGTGGCCTGGCAAGGATGGACCCACTAGGGGGAGGTGATCAAAGAGCCTGCCTCTGAGTTCATGTCAGAGACAACTCCTGTACCTCTTATTGGGGAACCCACTTGGAAAATGAGCAGACAATGGTCTTTAAACAGGGGGTCCTCTCTATGCATGGTCCTTTGTTGGAGTATTGGTCCGTGGAGGCCCTCCTGGGCCCAGGTATTTTGGCTTTGAGGACCTCATGAAACTGAAAAGCTTCTGTAAAGCAAATACACTGTCATCAGAACAAAATAACAGCCTACAGACTGGGAAAAGATCTTCACCAACCCTACATATGACATAGGGCTAATATCCAGAATATATAAAGAACTCAAGAAGTTAAAAGGCAACAAACCAAGTAATTCAGTTACAAACGGGATAGATATCGAAGAAGGAGAAAATAGGAAACAGCACGGGAGCCTTCCACAGAGGGCCTCTGAAAGATTCTATCCATGTGTATCCAAGCAGATGCTGACACTCATAACCAAACTTTGGGCAGAGTGCAGGGAATTTTAAGAAAGAAGGGGGAGATAGAAAGACTTGGAGGGACAGGAGCTCCACAAGGAGAGCAACAGAACCAAAAAAATCTGGGCAGAGAGGTCTTTTCTGAGACTGATACTCTAACCAAGGACCATGCATGGAGATAACCTACCCCTGCTCAGATGCATCCCATGGCAGCTCAGTGTCCAAGTGGGTTCCCTAGAAGTGGAAGCGAGAATGTCTCTGACATGAACTCAGTGGCTGCTCTTTGATCACCTCCCCATGAGGACAAACAGCCTTACTAGGCCACAGAGGAAGACAATGCAGTCAGTCCTGATGAGACCTGATAGGCTAGGGTCAGATGGAAGGGGAGGAAGACCTCCCCTATTAGTGGACTTGGGAGGAGATTAGGGATGGTGGGATTGGGAGGGTATTAGGGAAGAGGCTACAGCTGGGATACAAAGTTAATAAACTGTAATTAACATAAAAAATAAAAATTAAAAAAATGGAGTACAGAGCTAAACAAAGAATTCTCAACAGAAGAATATCAAATGACATAGAAACACTTAAAGAAATGTTCAACATCCTTAGCCAATTGGGAAATGTAACCAAAATGATCCTGAGATTTCACCTCATACCCATCAGAAATGCTAAGAACGAAATCTCAAGGGATGATGCATGCTGGAGAATATGTGGAGAAAGGGAAACCCTCCTCCATTGCTGGTGGGAATGTAAACTTGTACAACCACTTTGGAAATCAATCCTCAGAAAATTAAAAATAGTGTTAGCGCAATATCAAGCTATATCACTCCTAGGCATATGCCCAAAAGATGCCCCACCATTCAGTAAAGACATTTGCTCAACTATGTTCACAGTAGCATTATTTGTAATAGCCAGAATCTGGAAACAACTTAGATGTCTCTCAGCAGAGGAATGGATACAGATTTCTAGATTGTATTAATTTTGCATACATCTAAGGATACAAAACATCTAAGGATGTTTTTTCTCTAATTTCTTTCTCAGCCCTTTTGTCTTTTTTATACAGGAGGGCTACTGATTTTTTTTTTAGTTAATTTTGTATCCTGCCACTTTGCTGAAGGTGTTTATCAGCTGTAGGAGCTCTCTGGTAGAATTTTGGGGGTCACTCATGAATACTATCATATCATCTTAAAATAGTGATACTTTGACTTCTTCCTTTCCAATTTGTATCCTTTTAATCTCCTTTTTGTTTAGATCTGTACCCCATTTTTAAGTTGCATTATTAGTTTTTTTTTAATATCTAGTTTATATCTCATTCTCAGATATTGGTAGGAGTAACTTCAAAAATAATGAACATACCATAGAGGAATTCTGAATGACTCTACCCAGCAGTGTATCAAAGCAGATGCTGAGACTTATAACCAAACTTTGGGCAGAGTACAGGGAATCTTATAAAAGCAGAAGATAGTAAGACCTAGAGAGGATAGGAGCTCCATAAGGAGAGCAACAGAACCAAAATATCTGGGCACAGGGGTCTTTTCTGAGACTGTTACTCTAACCAAGGACAGTTCATGGATATAAACTAGAACCGCTGCTCAGATGTATCTCATGGCAGCTCAGTATTCAAGTGGGTTCCTTAAAAAGGGGAACAGGAACTGTCTCTGACATAAACTCAGTGGCTGGCTCTTTGACCTCCCCTTTCCCTTGAGGGGGGAGCAGACTTGCCAGGCCACAGAGGAGGACAATGCAGCCAGTCCTGATGAGACCTTGTAAGCTAGGGTCAGACAGAAGGGAAGGAGGACCTCCAGTTCCCTATCAGTGGACTTGGAGAGGGGCATGGGAAGGAGAGGGAAGAGGGAAGAAATGAGGGAGGGGGCTACAGCTGGGATACAAAGTGAACAATCTGTAATTAATATAAAAAATAAAAATTTAAAGAAATAATAATGACCATCCTACCACAAGCAATTTACAGATTCAATGCTATCCTAACCAAAATCCTAGCACAATTCTTCACAGACTTGAAATTTTCAATTTCATATGGAAAAACAAAACAAACCAAAAACCTTTGTAGACCAAGTGGTAGTCCTGCAGCCCTCTCTCTTAACAGCAACAATATCATCCTACCTAATAATGCTCAGATTAGCAGGATTCAGGAATATCTAAATGTCTCTAGAGGCTGTGCTGTTTCAGAATGCAAAGCAGATAAATACATTGGACTTTGGTTGTGTTCCTACAAAGAAAGTCCCCATATTATTTTTATTTTTTGTTTATTTATTACAATTTATTAACTATTTATCCTGGCTGTGGCCCCTCTCCCTCCCTTTCACCCTTACCCACTATCCATTCCTCTTCTCCAACTATGCTCCTCCCCTTGTCCATTGATAGGGGAGGTCATCCTCCCTGTCTATCTGACCATAGACTACCAGGTCTCATCACAACTGTTTGTGTAGCCTTCCTCTGTGGCCTTGCAAGGCTGCCCTCACTCAGGGGGAGGTGATAAAAGAGCCATCCACCGAGTTCATGTCAGAGACAGCCCCTGTTCCTATTACTAGGGAACCCACTTGGAGACCAAGTCTATGGGCTATATCTGAACAGCTGTTTTAGGTCCTTTCCATACATGGTCCTTGGTTGGGATATCAGTGTCTGCAGGGTTCCATATCCCCCCCTTTTTTTTACTCTGTTGGTCTCCTTATGGAGCTCCTGTCTCCTCCAGAAGAAAGTTCCCATATTTTTTACAGTTGATTAATACAAACTAATTATTGAATGCCCAGCCTTTATCACTATTATATTTTTGACTATTGCTATCAGGGTTTGGATTCTATACAACACAATTAAGATAAAGAATAAGTAAGTGATATCTTATCTACAATCACAGACGCTAGTAAATTTCAAAAAGTTAGATTGAATGGTTTTAATAGGATTTAACAGTTCTATTTCCTTTATGTCTTCCATGACCGTAGTTTTGTAGACACAGTGTATGCCTTTTGTGATGTGAATGTGTTTTTTTTTTCTGTTGTTCATTTGGTTTAACAATAAAAGACAGCTTTATCCTTGTAAATGCTATTTACTAAGGTAAATATGAATTTAATTTAAATATGAATCCACAAATTAATAAAGAAAGCCATAACATTTATTATTCAATGATTGTTCTCATGCCATGGATTATATTAGAAACCAACTTCAGTTTTTACTCATAATTGAGAAATACTTTCATAAGTTTTAGGTAAAGTACTGATGAACATACCATATATCATTAGCTGGCTCCGGTTTTGAAGACACATACAAAATCATAGCACATACCTAGATTTTGATTTGTAACTCAAAATGGATACGGACTCTGGAAGAGTTCAATATGGGTACCATTAATTATCAGGTTTTTAATTAGGCCAGAAGTTTTTCATTTTCAAGTTGTCATTAAGCAATCACTTCTACTGTATATCTTTGCAAATACTACAGTACTTAGTGTCATGGGTAGTGATGTCTTTGAAGATCTACAGCCTTCAGTGTAGGTCCTGGATTCCCCATGCTCTGAACCCAGAGTACAAAACGTATGTGTCCACCAAGGGAAATATAGGCCTCTAAATTTGTTTTCAAAAACCCGTTATTTCATTATTATTTGACTGTATTTATATACCAACCATCTTACACAGATTTTGCAGTAAACACAAGTCTAAAAAAATGTTGTGCAAACTGGATATTTCAGAAATCTTTACAATTCTTTGATGTTTGAATGAATGATAATTGCTTCTTTTGTTTGCATTTAGCGTTAGCATAGAAGTTATAATTGTAGATAATGTACACCATTTACATATAATAGAAACATTCACAATAGCCCACACATTACAGTGTTAAAAGTGACATTTGTCTTGAGCAGATGTGATTCAATCAAAATTACCAATCTCTGGAAAACATTAAGCACATTATTAAATTCTCTGGTTCTCACACTCTTTATTTGAATATGTTTCAAAGGAAAAATTTAGAATGTCTTTACAGTTTCTTATATAGAAATTTAAGATGGCATGTTATTTCTATATAAATATAACAATCATTCATAAATGAGTACTTGGAAAAATGATAGTTTTAGTAAAAGTCTCATTTGGGAGTTTATCAATAATTCCTAATTATTATTTAAATAAATATTTATAAAAAGTATATAAAGACAAATCATTTGATAACATTTTTATGTAAAACTAAGATTTCATGTAAATCATACTGTAGATATTTTCATCTTGGAGTTTAAATTACATCTTTAGCATAGATTCAGGATGTCAACAAAATAGAAAACATATTCTAGGGAACTATGGAAGAAATAACACTGCAACAAGTTATCCGAGGTATCATTAAGTTTTCACATTTTGTATCTATGCCTACATCAGCCATGAGATAACTCAGATGATAGAACAGGTAAATGGCATTATTAAAATAAAAATAGATTGTTTCAAATTACTAGTTCTCTTAGTTTATGAATTTTTTGGTAAATATAAAACTTTAAATTTCATGGTCACATAATTTAATAGTATAAGACTAGTTCTTTCCAAATAAGAATATGCTAAGTTTAAAATTTATGAAGTTTAAAATTGTAAAATGGATTTACAAAAGTGTCAGTGAAATTTAGGTGTGAGTTAACATATTTTCTTATATTCTTGAAGATGGCATTTAATTTAAGCAATCAAAATCCTGCCTAATAATCTAGTAAATTTCATGTTAGTAATATATCCTTGAATATGAGCTCTCTGAAGGCTGAGATTGTGGCATTTTGTTCAACCTTCAAGTTCTCAGGACCTTGAAGAATGGCTGGCTTACATTAAAGAAGTAAGAAATAAAATCTCATAAATATTGTAAAATAAAATAAAAGTTATATTATATTACATTAATTTCTATTGATTATTTCAAGGTATTTGAACCTAATAATATATTTAGCCTATATTAGAATATTTTCTACAATTTCTAGTCATGTGTTCATATATTACATTTTAACTTTTTGTAAGGGAATATCAAAGTTAATAAAATCTGTGCTTAATACTTTTAATGTCTAAATGACAAAAAGAAATAACAAAAACTACTTAATAAAAGGAAAATTTTGACTTAGGCGAACCTTTTCTTTTGGAAATTTTGCATTGAAACGCCTTCAGCAGTAGAGAAGAATATGCTTGCACTGACAAACCAATAGTAAACACACAATGTTTTTCTTGAGATGTATCGTGTACACTATCCAGTAATAAAATTTGCATAAACTACACTCAACCAGTTTTCCTCAGGTAAATGGTTGCTATAACTTCTGCCATCACCATATATATATTCAAAAACAGAAACCATATTACAGAACCCATTTAAACAGTGGCGAAGAATTTTATAACTTCTCATAGGCATATATTATTTCATTGTAACTGTCAGTAACAAGGATATTTATACTTCAATTCATAATAAAATGTTATTTGCCTTGTGTCAGTGTCTATAAACTCATGCCTTAAGATACAAACTCAGAAAGTGATATGCAAACAGGATAGCCATAGATGTGTTCCTGACACGAATTGTAGCCTGGAGATCCACAGCATAGCTCAGAGATTTAGTTCCAATGTCTTTCTTTTCCTAAAGAGAATTGATAGCAGTACAATGAAAACATTCATCTTGTGTGAACTATTTATTATTGCAAGCCTGTACTTGTATACTCTTTTGTATTAACATATATATTTATTTCTCACTGTATATTCTACCACACTTTCTTATATGTTTTATTTAAAGATTATTTCCAATGATTCTTCCTACTAAATGATACCATGCTGACAACACTACATTATTTTACATTTCATGCCTTATATTTTGAAATTTACAAATCAAAAACAAAATTATCATACAATATATTATGAATATTTCCTTCCTCTGATTACTTATTGCTCAAACTAAGAATTTTAATTTCCTCACATCAATGGTACCAGGAATACTATTAAACACTCAGGGAGCATTTCTTTCAGAACTTCTACTGTTTAATACTAAATGTAATTCGTGTTCAAGAATAAAGTTCTGTAAGGTATGGGAAGAAGAAACCAATTTTAGAGTTAAAATTTCTTGTTTGCAGAAAGAAAGGCAGATTTGTGAAAATTGTCTAAGCAGCTGCTTTCTTTAGTGTTTTTTTTTTTTTTTTTTTTTTCGGTGTGAGTGTAGATCATCATCAGGACCAAGCACTGTGTCAAAGTTAAGGGAGCACCCAGGTGAAGGACAAAACTGTTCAACAGGCACTGCCCTGTCATCTCATGCATGCATTCATCAGAAGGTTCTGTAATAGCCATTTCAGAACATCTGTTTTCCTGATAAAGAAATCAAGATTTAAAAAAAAAAATAGCTTGTTACACAGCTAGTAAAGGAAAAACTTCTCTCTGAGCACAACAGCACACAGTTCCAGCCTTCTTAAACCTTGTTATTTACGTCATGCCATATGGCATTAGACAGATAATAGTTGATAAATATTTAGTTTAGTTTTTTATTAACTAATAGAATGCAAAATTCATGAAATTAGCGCAGTCAGTTTAAATGTAAAATTCTGAATACATCCAAATTTTATTTTTTCTGAAAATACTTTTGATTGTGTATCTTATACTTTATCTAAATGATTTAAAACACATTCTTGTTCAATATTAATTGAGAGATGGGAGCTTTCTTTTTCTATTTTACAAGGCTAGTAATACATCATATTCCTTTGTATGTAAACATTCAAGTTATCAAACAAAACTATTACATGGAGTTGAAATATCTATTTCTAATTTTAATTCTGCTTCTTCTGAATTTCTGTTATAATATGCTAGAAATATAATCCACATTCTCATTTTAAAACAATGTGAATTTTTGTGTTCAACTTTGAAAATGTTTCAAATAACACTTAAAGGAAAAATAGATATTGAAACAGAATTTTATGTTTGTATGTGCTTGATAAGAATGCGGTTTTTAACAACCTTGTGAAATTTCATACAGTTCAGAAGAACTTTAACAAAAGCCCCATAGCACATGCTTTACTCTTTCCTTGCTGTGTCATGCAACAACCAAAGCCTTGCTCCTCTGCTATCAGTTAATAAACATTTCCTGAATTATTTAACTTCCCTACAAATTCAAACCATTTTTATGTTTTTATCATTTTTCTGTCAACAGTCAAGTTCCAAAGGGAAACACTATTTATGTGAGTGTTTGCTTTTGTTTAAAACTGTTTGATTTTAAAAGGTGTTGCACGAGCAATACTGTGTTTGTTTAACTCCAGCTGATATACATTATTATGAGCTTAGTTTGAGTAAATTGCCATCTTGTTTGCTTAGAAAAAGAAAGATAGAGTTAATTGAATGAAAACAGCATACAAAGAATCACAACAGTCCACTTTCTTTATTTGAAATATGTCAACAGTGAAATATGAATTTGAAAGCACCATATGTAAAATGCAGCAAAATGGGCTGGGACCTTTCATTTAAAGTGTGCTAATTTTCATGCAAAAAATTACATTAATTTTGTGTTAAAGCACACATTATATTTCAGAAGATTATTGATTTAATATGTACAGAGGAATTTTAAATCATTGAATTATTTTATGTATTTTAATCTATTTCATTTTCTTCTGTTAATCACATTCATGCATAGTTAATGTCATTGTCATCCGAAAGGCCGTTGTAGTTTAAAAAGCCTTATTTTCTAACATTTTGTAAGACAGTAAATTAATGCTATTAACATTTAAATATCTGTCAAACAACTTCACATTATCAATAGAAATTTAAAATTAGGAGTAAAATTTTCAAAAGTTGGGTAACATTTTAAAACATGTTTATTTTGATAAAAATAATTAGCAATATATGTATAGACGTAGTCTAAAAATACTCATTTTCAATATTCCTATAATATTTTAATTTAAACATTGTACTTTATAAATTGTTTTCAATCACTTATTAGAAGGAAATTTTAGTATTAAACCATGTATTATAATGTAATTCTAACTGTTTTTAAAACAAACATTTGGACAAACAATAATTAATATCCTAAAATCAGTCTTGACCTTGAATTAACTTCTTTATATTTACCTATGTTGAAGTCAGCCAAGAAAAGTATTCTGTGCATCATGGAAAGAAATTCCTTGGTGTATATGTTCCATTTGTAACATTCTGTGAATAAAGATTGCTCTCAGTTTTTCTTATCATTTTTTTCCAGTGACTTTTTAAATTAATTTTTTATTTTTTATATTAATTACAGTTTATTCACTTTGTATCCCAGCTGTAGCCCCCTCCCTCAGTGCCTCCCAACCCACCCTCCCTTTCTCATCTCCTCCCATTCCTCTCTCCAAGTCCACTGATAGAGGAGGTACTCCTCCTCTTCAGGCTCTCATCTAGGCTAGCTTTCCGTGTCTGTTAGTGGGGAATAGAGTTTGAATTTTCCCTTCCTGAGTTTCCTTGAATTGAACTGATTTAAATTTCTCTGCTAATTTTACATGGACTTTACTCATCTGATAAACTTGTAAATATTTCCCCCAAGAGCTGATATTTAAAATAGGCCAGTACATCATTCCAAACAGCATCATGTTTGTGTTATTCCCTGTCTTTAGTGTCCTTAAAAGCTAGGCAAACTGTAAGAAATCTGTGAAGGTTGAAGCCATCACTTTGGCCCATGGTAAAGTCAGAACCTTATGGTCACTAAGATCTGAATTGCAAGTCCGAAGTTTCATGAATTAGAATGTGTTGTGGGCTGTCTAAGTAGCAATGTGTCACCATTATGGAGAATTTTCTAGTTCATGTCATATTAGCTGTGCTCTCCCCTAATAGGTTTTTCTCCTTAAAAAAAATAAATAAATAAATAAATAAACAAATAAATAAATAAATAAATAATGGCTGTTTCAAGGAAGGCTCAAAATCAGATCTGTCCTTAATGTTTACAATAATGAGAAAAAAAAAAAAAACAAACCAGGGTCTCATTTAAATACATTCTTCTCAATGTAAGCATATTTTTAGGTCCTTGATCAACTTTCTTTTTTTTTCCTTTTAAATTTTCTGTAGTACTTTTTTATTAATTGATCTGATGTCTTAATATAATTTTAGAATATTTTAACAACAAGATATTTGAAACAAATGAGATAATTAAAAATGCATTGTATATGAATTTCTAGATACAAACCTCCCAGATAATGATGTTTAAAACCACTTAAAGAAACATATTTTTATATAGTCTCATGAAGACTTTTTGGTCTTAGAATTAGGTATAGCAAAGACAGTGACACACCTTATTCATAAATACCTTGTGGTATTTGTAGAATCTTCTTACAAATAAAGGTTGTTCTGTTCACATCTGCCCTAGGTCAGAATGTCCCCAGGCTTTGGTAAGTATCAAGTTGTAGTCGAAAATAGTAACTGCGCACTCAAAATGGTTAGGTTGTTGGACAAAAAATGAATAAAATTTCAATGGTTAATACTGATTGAATTGTGAAATCCTGAGCAGAAACGAACTCAATATGTTTATTGGTAGTTAACATTTTCCTTATTTTATAGATGAGGACACTGAGATTCCCTGAGAGAACTGAAACTTTCCAAGGTTGGAAAGAAAGATGCATGAGAGGAATGTTAACACAAAGGGAAAACAACAAGCACCCAAGTGTGTATTCCAAAGCAGCATATTTTCCAAGGTGAAAAATTTATACATGAAATTATTTTGAATTAGTAACCACTAGTTGCCATTTAAATAATTATCTCGCAGTTTTTTTTAGATAATTTTATGCTATAAGCAACTTATAGACGTGAATATTTCTGAAGAAGAACCAGAGGAATAGGGAAATTCACAACTTGTTTAAAGTCTTGTGTTTCAAAAGGAGTTGAAGCAGATCTTCTATTAAAATAGCTTCAGTGTTTTATAAGTATTTATTATTGTCATAAAATGAAATGAATGGGAAATGAAAAACTGTAGGCAGAGGAGTATAGACATGCCAATCTCTAGTTCTTGATCAACTATTTACATCATCATAATTCATGCGGTTTAGAATTAGCTAAAGGTAAAATATAAATAAAAACATGCAGTGTATTACATTTTTCTACATATATTTTAAAGATTAATTTCTATTGTGCATTCAATTGTATAAGTACACGACATGGGATATACGAGAGGGTAAAAATAATGTAAACAAAAAAGTGAAGTTGTACTTTTAGTATGGATTTGCGATATCCCTAAAGATAAGATATAGTCTTAGTTATTTCTAATGCACTTTGTTATTTCTTTCTAGTGAACAGGATAGTAAACAATGCATACTGGGAGACAGAATACATCTAATTCTATAGGGTGATGGTTATAGCAACCACTGAAATATTTTTGGGACAATTCTGTAAGATA
Organism: Psammomys obesus; assembly: GCF_907164565.1. NCBI lineage: Eukaryota > Metazoa > Chordata > Mammalia > Rodentia > Muridae > Psammomys > Psammomys obesus. The sequence goes on from NW_026591086.1 coordinate 34,401,899, forward strand.
TTTAGGTAAGTTTGATTGTAATTCCTAGGAGGATTAGTTAATACTATTATCATAAACTATATATGAGTATGAACAAAAAGTATTCTGGTGGGAAATTACCTTTTTCAAAGCTTAAGATGAATAATGGAATATTCTGGTTAAAAATGCCATTTACTTCAGCTCAGCACCAACATTTTTTTTTATACTTTCTGACTCACATTTGCTTGGAATATTTCTCATCTAATCCAATCATTTACTGTTATTTTTATTTGTGTTTATTGTCAGATGGTGAAATTAGGTTTAATTTCACCATTATGTAACCTTAATGTGAAAGAGTAAACATAACTATGTTACATTATGTGAAACAAAACAAATTTTTCATGTCTGAGAATTTCAGTAAATTAGTTACTGTCTGCTAATTGTTAACTAACTAGTCACTTGTAAACACAATGTCATATAGGACTGCTTAATAAATATAGTCTCGCATGTCTGTGTCATCCTCAGAGGATAATTTATTTAATAACTCTACAATTCAAAAGTTATTTATGAATGCACAACTTCTTTACAAGAAAAAATGGCTATAGATTTGTTTTTTAAATGTATTTCATTTGCTGACAAATGCCATGACTACATTATAAATAACTAAATCTAAACAAACAGATTAGGAAAACACAGACAACCTTCAATCATGCAGGGGACAAATACATCAAACTATGTTGTCACATGTCACGTCCAGATTAAGTAGTCTGCAGGAGTCATCCTAAACACCTGACATGATTAGGTTTAAACACATGTTTGAGCCCAAGTGTGGCTGGGATTGAATGATAACTGGGTATAGGTAAAATAATTTAATGTTTAGAATTCATTTACATTTATATTAATTTTAAGCATTGCTCATAAAGGAATATTTTTTATCTTAAACTTCAAAGAACTCACAGAATGTGTTCCATTTTCAGTACTAATAAAAATAAGGAAATTATTTAAAGCAAAATATACTAATTTCAAATTATTTATTTAATAAAATAATCATTTATTTCACTAGCATTTTGATAGTCAAATATTTTTCCATTCTGATATAATATGGAAATTTTTTTCTCTTTGATCATAACATATGGGAAAATGCAGCATACAGGAAGATCCATAATGCCAGAAAAATTCTATAATGTGATCAAGCACATAAGAAGGTCCTAATATGTAGCTTGCATGAAAATTCTACAAATATACCCCTTTGAGTATTGCACTTCTCAGAAAGATGCTCTAAAACCTTTTGGTGTTTATGGTAGGATTAAGAATCATTTTAAGGATCTCTTTTGAAAAGAGTGAGAGATTGTTTAAGCTCTAAATGTCCTTATTGGAATTATGCTCTTACCCTCATTTATTTTAACAAGATTTGTAATGCGTTCTGGCCTTTGATCTCTTAGTTTGAAACACTGCTTGTTGTTCCATTATTCCGCCATCCATTTGCAGATAACAATGCATGAGACCCTTTCCCTTGCTGCAGAAACAATGCCCTTTATTGAAGAAGGGACATTGCTTTGACAGATAAAGTAGGCATTTGATAAATTGAAACAGGTTCTGAATTATTTTGTTAGGAATGTGTGCTACATCTGTCTGCTGATTTCCTACTGAAGCCGTGCTTAAAGTTCTTGTCTGTTTGTGATTTATTGAGCTACAGAGAAGGTTAAGAAAATTTCATGGCTCTACTCATAACATTTGTACGTGAACCAAATAGCATTTGTTAATGTTTATAATCCTTAAAAGGCAAAATTACTCCTAAGCATTCACTCACAATAGATATTGTAGTGACAAGTAAAGCAAAAGGAAATACCAAACAGCATTATTATCCCTCCCACTAGTAAATTTCATAATGGAAAAAAAAAAAGGAGCAGTAATGTAAAACCATTATCCCAAATCAGTAATTTTCGGATTTCAAATCAGTTCTTATGTTAATAATTTACACATGAATCAGTACAGGTACAGCAACCCATTAGTTAAATGCAAAATGCATTAGGAGTGGTTGTTTCAGGGAACTTATGTACAAGGTCAAGGTAAAAAAAAAAAAAGAGATATGCACAAAAATTACATTAATACCTTGTCATCTTCCCTCAGTTTAAACAATTATTCTTTTAATAATATTTCAAGTTTTCCTCTGAAGATCAGTTGTAGCCAAAGGGGAAAAATGCTTCCTAAAAAACATTGTCATTTAAAACTTTCAGTTTTGCAAACTTTGCACTGTAATAATAAGTTAAACCTTAATAAAGTATTTTTTCTTATGCACAGTCAGAACAACTTTCAGGCGATAATGTGTGTTCATATGTTACGGCTAGAGAAAATAAAAACAAATTTTAAATAAACAGATGTCAAAAATAAACAAATCAGGGAGAGAGGGCTCATGTCAATTCCTCTTACCCTGGACCCCAACATTTCCTTAATGAGAAATACATATTGTCATCAAGGTGAGACCCTCCAATGTTCACACAAATATGCATATATGCATATTCCTGAGCACCTTTGAAGAGTTTCTAACAAAATATATGGTACATTATTAATTCTCCTTAATCTCTGTTTTGCATTTTAAGGTTAGAAAAGCCATTTTGCTGAACTCCTGTTAATATTTGCTTTTATTTTTATAGTTGAACAATATAATACCCACGCTACCATAATATTCATTACCAAAATGAAAGTGCTACACTTTGTAGAAACATAGTTATTAAGCTTTAATTTTATTTGTGATGTCAAAATTAAAAAAATATATTTAGTTCATCTTAATGATCCTAGTGAGAAGACACTTTTGTTCTACAATCATCCCCAACACCTCAGCTAATAACCTTAAACTGAAGAGCTCTCTAAAGCAAAGGATACTGTCAACAGAACAGTACAACAGCCTACAGACCTGGAAAAGATCTTCACCAACCCTGCATCTGACAGAGGGCTAATATCTAGAATATATAAAGAACCCAAGAAGTTAAACAAATGAAGTAATCCAATTTAAAAATGAGGTACAGAGCTAAACAGAGAATATTCAACAGAGGAATAGAAAATGATAGAGAAACACTTAAAGAAATGTTCAAGTTCCTTAGTCATCTGGAAAATGCAAATCAAAACAACCCTGAGATTTCACCTTACACCCATCCCATCAGAATGGCTAAGATTAAAAACTCAAGGAATGCTGAGAAGAAGGTATATTCTTTTCAGTTTTACCTTTGGTAGCTCAGTAACCAAGTGGGTTGTCGTAGTAAGGGGAACAGGGACTATTTCTAACATTAACTCAATGGCAGGCTTTTTTACCTCCCCACCCGCCAAGAGAGAAGCAGCCCTGCTAGGCCACAGAGAAGGACTTTGCAGCCAGTCCTGAAGATACCTGATAAAACAGGGTCAGATGAAAGGAGAGGAGGTCCTCCCCAAGGGAGGTTGGTATTGGGAGGGAATGAGGGCGCGAAATACAGCGTTAATAAAATGTAACTAATAATAAAAATTAAAAAAAAAAAACAAATACAAACAAACAAAACCCCTCAAGGGATGACAATTGCTGAAGAAGTTGTGGAGAAAGTGGAACCCTCCTCCATTGCTGATGGAAAGATAACCTTGACTGCTTTGGAAATCAGTCTAGAACTTTCTCAGAAAGTTAGGAATAGTGCTACCTCAAGATCCAGCTATACCACTCCTAGGCATATATCTGAAAGATGCTCAACCATACAACAAGGACATTTGCTCAACTATGTTCATAACAGCTTTATTCATAGTAGCCAGAATCTGGAAACAACCTAGATGTCCCTCAACTGAAGAATGGATACAGAAATTGTAGTTCATTTACACAGTGGAAAACTACTCAGCAATTAAAAACAAGTAAATCATGAAATCTGCAGGCAAATGGTGGGAACTAGAAAAGATCATCCTGAGTGAAGTATCCCAAAAGTAGAATTACACATATGAATATACTCCCTAATAAGAGGAAACTAGCCATATAATTATAGGATAAATGTATTAAAATCTATAGTCCTAAAGAAGCTAAATTACAAGGAAGACCTTAGGGAAGAGGCTGAAACCTCATTTGCAATGGCATGGGAAGAGGGACTGCCTTTGACATAATCTGATTGGCCTGCTCTTTGATCACCTCCCCCTGAGGGGGAAGCAGCCTTACCAGGCCACAGTAGAGGACAATGCAGCCACTTTTGAAGAGAACTGATAGACTAAGATCAGAAAGGAGAGTAGAACCTCCCCTTTCAGTGGACTTGGGGAGGGGCATGCATGCAAAAACGGGAGGGAGGGTGGGATCGGGAGGGGAGGAGGGAGTGGCTTATGGGGGGATACAAAATAAATAAAGTGTAATTAATAAAAAATAAAAAAAGTTAAAAAAAAGATAGATAGCAGAAGTAGGAGAAGACATGGAACAAGACAGGCATCTACCACATTGGACCTCTGAAAGACTTTACCAATTATGGTGTTAAATCAGATGCTGAGACTCTTAGCCAAACTGGGCAGAGTGCAGAGTACCTTATGGAAGAATGGGGAGTGAGAAAGACCTGGAGAGGACAGGAACTCCACAAGGAGACCAACAAAGCTAAAACAAAACAAAACAACAACAACAACAAAAACCTGGGCCCAGGGTTCCTGCAAAGACTGATACTACAATGAAGAGCCATTCATGGAGAGGACCTTGACCACCTGCTTAGATGAAGTTTCCAAGTGGGTTTCCTAGTAAGGGGAACAGGGGCTGTCTCTGACATGAACTCAGTGGCTGGTTCTTTGATCACTTCCCCTTGGGGGACGGTGACCTTGCCAGGCCACAGAAGAAGACTATGCAGCCATTCCTGATGAGACCTGATACGCTAGGGTCAGATAGAAGGGGAGGAGGACCTCCCCTATCAGTGGACTAAGGGAGGGTCATGTGGGGGAAGAGCGTCGGTGGGTGGGACTGGGAGGAGAAGGGGTGGGGCTACAGCTGGGATACAGATAGTTTGTGATTCTTAAATGTTAATTCATTTGCAGTCTCTCTTCCTCCCTTCCTTTTTTTCTGTCTCTCTGTCTGCCCAGATGTTTTGGTTGGGTCTGATGGAAGGGGAGGAGGACTGACTGCCATTATCAGTGGACTGGGGGAAGGGCATGGAAGAAAAAGAGGGAGGAAGAGTAGGAATGAGAGGAGACAGGAAGGAGAGGGCTTCAGCTGGGATACAAAAAAATGAATTGTAATTAATAAAAAAATTAATTAAAAATTTTTGCATATGGAAAAAAACTTATATTTTCTCTATAATCAAAACCCTATACAATAAAACATTAGGGAAATAGTCTCTAGTTTAAGTACGCTCAGATAAGTATTTAGCAGGAAAGGCATTTTTTTGAAGGCAGTTTCTGGAAAGTGTTTTAGTTGGCAAGAATAAATAATATAAATCACTTGGGTTGATGGCTTGTAGTATTTAAAGGGAATTGATCCTTCAAATTTTAATAGCATTATTAAATGTGTTCAGAACTCTATTCCAGAAAAGGAGCATGGAGTTGTGGATATATTCACCAGGTCATACACATGAAGGACACTACTGAGTGTTCTTAAAGCTTGACAGTAAAGCTGATGTTTACATTTAATGAACATTTCCTGAAGGTTAAAGATATTAAACACAGAGAAGTTCAAATTCTCACACAATATGTATCAAATCAAAATAACTTCAGTCTTATTCATTAACTAGAGCTTAATGATACAAGGTACTTATTTCTTTCTCTTTTGCTTAAAGAAAAGCAATCCTGTGCTGTCATTATTGACAGATGAATAATTTAAGCTATTTCTAACATGATGCCATATTCTAGTAAAATGTTCCTTCACCTAGTATTTTGAACGTATCTCTTATTGTGATAAAAATTTAATAATAATAAAATAAAATTTAATAATAATAATAATAACAGTAACAATAATAATAAACAACTCTTGGCAGAGACAAAAATAATTCTGGTTTGAACTAAATATTTTTATTGCTCTGCTGTATGAATTATCAACATCATGAGGTATTTGTACTCATCCCCAATCTCTAAAACCCAAGTTTCATGAGATAGGTCTAACCAGCAAGTGGGACAGAAATTACAAGCAGTGAGTTTCAATGGGAGGTAAGGAGAAGCGAATGTAGGAGATTTCCCTTTTATGTGTTGAGTGATAAAATAGCCTGTGTTCTGTCTGTAGGGAGACATATTTGCAATCAAATGTTACCTGCTATAACATAACCCCCAGGAATGCCTTATGTAAAGAGCAACCGAGAGTTTGCATTCTCAGCGTATGCATTAGAAACGTCCAGTAGTGTTCAGAGGCCATGGAGGATTTTTCTATGCCCCGCAGAGCAGTGCATGTGACATAGTAGAAACTAAATAAATAGCCATTTGAATGATAAATCAATGAATGTAATAATAAATTTGAATTCATTAAACTTAATAAAATCAATCTATTAAATGCCACAGGCTCAAAGATATCTGAATACTTTAACATTTTTCACAATATTAGTAATGAATAAATACTTTCAAAAAAATCAACGCCAAATATATGTACAAATGGATAACCAAAAACAAGAAAGTTAACAAAATGCTTAATAAATACACAACAAGATTTCTAACGGCAGTAGGAATGGAAGAAATTGAAAAGCGTAATGGTTTGCTATTTCATACTGTCCAGTTTAAAAATTTTTGAAAAATTGTGAAAATAGAAAATTGTCTTAACAGTAGTTACAGTAAGAGATTATGGCTACAGGGAAATATGAAATAAGTTCTAAAATACTTAGCCAAACATGGTATAGTTGAAAAATAGTATATTATGATGAATTATAATAGAAAATGTAGACTAAATGGATCTTAAATCATCCAAACCCCGTACTTGGGAACCCACATGGAGACTGAGCTGATTATAGGCTACATCTGAGCAGGGAGTCTAGGTCCTCTCCATGCACAGTCTGTGGTTGGTGCATCAGTCTCTGTAGGGCCCTCTGGGCTCATATTTTTTAGCTTTGTTGGTCTCCTTGTGGAGCTCCTGTCCCCTCTGGTTCTTCTCTCCGCCCCACCTGCCCCGTCACACTCCTTCCATAAGACTCCCTGTGCTCTGCCCAGATTTTGGCTGAGTCTCAGCATCTGCTTGGATCTCCCTCTTGGGTGGAGCCTTTCAGAGGATCTCTATGGTAGACTCCTGTCCTGTTCCCTGTCTTCGACTGCTTGTGGTGTTTATCCTGTTTGCCATTCTGAATGAGAATAAAATGTCCTCCCCTGGATCCTCCTTGTTATTTATCTTCTTTAGGTCTGTGGAATTTAGTCTGACTAATGTCTGCTTATAAGTGTGTATATACATGTGTGACTTTCTGGTTCTGGGTTACTTTACTCAGGATGATCTTTTCTAGTTCCATGCAGTTCCCTATAAATGTCAAGATTTCCTTATTTTTAATAGCTGAGTAGTGTTCCATTGTGTAAATGTGCCACAAGACTTGGTAAGCTGGAGTCAGATGGCAAGGGAGGAGAACCCCACCACCACCACTTTCAATGGACTAAGGGACTAAGGGAAGGGGATGGGTAGAAGCCAGAGGGAGTGTGAGACCAGGAGGAGATGACAGAGAAGGCTACAATTGGGATATAAAATGAATACATTGTAAAAATTAAAAAAAAAATCCAAACACCAAAGAAAATCCTATAGTTTGCTTATGTACTGTGAATGCATACAGTACATAGAGAAGTAACAAAGCCCCCTCTGCTACCTTATCTTCTCAAGTAGGAATGCGATGTCCCAAGAATGATACCAGGCAAGACTTTGGGAAAGTAGTTGATTCACAGAACTGTATTCTCAACAGTACATCAATCATAGCATGGTCTAATGAACTCACATAAGACTCTACCACGTGAGGACACTCAGACATGACTATGTAGGTGGAGCAGGCCTTCACCACAAATCTTATCTGTCACATCTTTGATTTTGTGCTCTTTAGACTCAAGGTTTGTAAATGAACTTAGTTTAGTTACAAAGTCCTTAGTCTCTTTGTTATTGTTGGTAGAATAGGGTAAATTGCTAGCACAAAGAAATGGTTACATTCAAGGACAAAGGACATTTGAAATAAATATTGCTTTTCATTCAATACTTATTACTATAGTGATCAATGTGGGACAAGTTTTCTTTCTCTTTATGTGTAAAGGAAATGTTTATGTGAGGTTTTGAACTAACTGTACTCTAAGTCTGGCATATAAAATGGGTTTTTCTCAGTACATTGTGATAGAATGTGGCAACCAGCTGCTCTCTGAATCACAGTGATTCTGTGTCTCTTTAGGGAACTCATGATGACTTGGATTTGCCCACTTCAGGCTTGATTCATAGAGCAGGTCAAGATGAGATCTGATGCCATACAAGCCATCCTTCTGAATGGAAGGAATTCACTCGAATTTTCATAACACTTTTTCCCTGGGCAATTTTCTAACCTGTGTCATGACCTCACTCACTGTATTATGGAGCAGACATAACCACACAAATGTTTTTTTTTTTTTTTTTTACATTGGGAAACTCCTGACTTAGACATTTTAATTTCCTTCTTTGTTTTAAGTTATCTTCAAGAACCTACCCACTCTAAATATCAGGCAAAAATAAATAATTTTTGCCCCTCTATGAATGAATGCTTGTTGTTCTGGTCAGTCTGTGGCATTTACTGATGTCTGTTATTGGAAGTGCCTACTGTAAACAGTACAGATAACACCCAAAAGATGTCATGTGTGAATTATTTTTCTCTTTAATAAAAAAAAATCATCAATAATTTGTTTTCAGTCCACTTTGGTGATCATTTTGTACAAAGAGTTAAATGAGACTAGAGGAAAGGAAAGGGTTAAATAGCAGAGCAAAGGGCAGAAATACTGTGAGCTTCAGATGGCAAGAGAGAGACAGACAAAACAGCACCCAAAGCCTTCCTTATCTCTGAAATTCCAATTATTGTGAGATATTAAATTTCTTTAATATTTAAACCAATTTGACTTAGTGTTTTCTGTGACTTGCAAAGGAGAACAATAACTGATACATTATCTTCTATATTGAACTGTAAAAGTAAATGAGAAAAAAGCTGTAATGCAGCCAGCAACATATTCTGAAGGTTGGCCTTTTTGTGTATTGCCAGTACATTTGGGGTCAGAATCAGCCTACCCTTCATCAAGTTCTTGCCCTTTTCCTCAGATTTAACTTTCCATGGGTTAATTTTTTTTTCATAAGCATCATATTAAAACATTCAGTTTGTCTATATTTTATACTTTATTTGCTCACATGTTCCTTGGTAAAAGTAAGTGTTCAATATGTGTATTTTATTTTATTTTTTCCATGTTATAATAACTGTTTATTTCTGCTATTTAAAAATAGATATATATTCATATATACACACTGACAAAAAAGATATTTACAAGTTGGCTTAGGAAGCTAGCACCAAATTGACATCATGTAAAATAGATTTCCTCTTTATATTTGTTTGTTTGGGTTTTTTTAATAATTTTGTAATTTTATTTTTTCTTTCTTTCTTTCTTTCTTTCTTTCTTTCTTTCTTTCTTTCTTTCTTTCTTTCTTTATCTATCTACCTATTTATTTATTTATTTATTTGTTTATTTATTTATTTATTTATTTTAACCACAGGTCATTCACCTGTATCCCAACCGTAGTCCCTTCTCTCATTCCCTCCCAATCCCACTCTCCCCCCCCCTCATCTCTTCCCTGCCCCTTCTGAGTTCACTGCTAGGGGAGTTCCTCTTCCCCTTCCATCTGACCCTAGCTTATCAGGTATCTTCAGATCTGGCTGCAATGTCCTTATCTGTGGCTAGCAAGGCTGCTCTTCCTTTGGACAGGAGGGGAAGCTCAATGAGCCAATCATTGAGTTCATTTCAGAAATAATTCTTGTCCCTCTTACTAGGTAACCCACTTGGATACTGAGCTACCATGGGTTATATCCAAGCAGGGGTTATAGGTTATATCCATGCATGGCTCTTGGTTGGGGAAACAGTCTCATAAAAGACCCCTGTGCCCTGATATATTTGGTCCTTGTGGAGCTCCTGTACCCTCTAGGTCATACTAACTCACCCTTCTTTCATATGATCCCCTGCACTCTGCCAAAGGTTTGGTTATGAGTCTCAGCATCTGCTTTGATACACTGCTAAGTAGAGTCTTTCAGATGCCCTCTGAGGTAGGCTTCTGACCTGTTACTTGTTTTCTCCTACTTCCAATGACCATCCCATTTGTCTTTCTAGGTGAGTATTGATTATGTTATTCCTGGTCCTCTTTCTTGTTTATCTTCTTTAGATGCACAGATTTTAGTATGTTTATCCTATCTTATAGGTCTAGTACCCACTTATAAATGAGTATATACTGTGTGTGTCTTTCTGCTCCTGGGATATCTCACTCAGGATGATATTTTCTAGATCCCACCATTTGCTTGCAAAATTCATGATTTTCTTCTTTTTAATTTTGGAGTAATATTTCATTGTGTAAAAGTACCACAATTTCTGTATCCATTCCTCCATTGATGGACATCTGGGTTGTTTCAGGTTCTGGCTATCAGAGCAATGCAAATCAAAACGACCCTCAGATTTCACCTTACACCCATCAAAATGGCTAAAATAAAAAACTTAAATGACAACACATGCTGGAGAGGTTGTGGAGAAAGGGGAATCCTTCTTCATTGCAGGTGGGAATGCAAACTTGTACAACCACTTTGGAAATCAATTTGGCACTTTCTCAGACAATCAGGAATACTGCTTCCTCAAGATCCAGCTATACCACTCCTAGGCATATATCCAAAAGATGCTCAAGTATACATCAAGGACATTTGCTCAACCGTGATCATAGCAGCTTTATTTGTAATAAAAAGAACCTGGAATATGTGTATTTTAAATGAAGGAAATTATTTGTCTCACTTTAACAACACATGAGAATAATTATTTTGTTATCTAAATGTCTGAATAATTGCTACTCTATCAAATAAATTAACTCCATTTTACACATCTAGAAAATGAATGGATAGTTAAATCATATACTCAAAGATTTAAAAATGTTCTCATGTTGACTTTTTATCTGTCAAGCTTTGTGAAAATTTATGAGATTGTGCTCTTAAATTCTAGTAAAATTTCACACTAACATATATTATATACACATATAAATTCTCAAACAATAAAAAATAATTTAAAAAATTATACCCCAAGGGAAGGACTATCTTTATTAACTTCTTTCATAGCATAAAAGTTATGATTAGAGAAAAACAATGCAACCAAATATTCAGAAATGTCTAAGATGGAGGGCATGCTGAGTCAAAATTATAACACTACTTTAAACATGTTTAAGTTAATACTTGAGATATTTAATAATGATAAAATATTTTCCCTTTAAGACTTTAATACCAAACCCTCGGCAGAGTGCAGGGAATCATATGAAAGAAGGGAAGTTAGTATGATATGGAAAGGATAGGAGCTCTACAAGGACCAAATATATCTGGGCACAGGGTCTTTTCTGAGACTGACACTCAACCAAGGAACATCTATGGATATAACTTAGAACTTCTGCTCGGATGTGGCCCGTGGTAGCTCAGTAACCAAGTAGTTTTCCAAAGTAAGGGGAACACGGACTATTTCTAACAGGATCTCAAGGGCAGGCTGTTTGACCCCCACCCCAGGGGAGGAGCAGTCTGTTAGGCCACAGAGGAGGACTTTGCAGCCAGCCCTGAAGATACCTGATAAAACAGGGTCAGATGAAAGAGGAGGAGGTCCTCCCCTATCAGTGGACTTGGAAAGGGGCAGGGAGGAGACCAGGGAGGGAGTGTGGGGTTGGGGAAGGAATGAGGGAGCGGGATACAGCTGGGACACAGAGTTAACAAAATGTAACTAAAAAGAAAAATTAAAAAAAAAAGACTTTAATGCCAGTCCTGGAACTAAAAAGGACAGTTTCTTTTACAAGAAAGAAAGAAAGAAAGAAAGAAAGAAAGAAAGAAAGAAAGAAAGAAAGGAAGGAAGGAAGGAAGGAAGGAAGGAAGGAAGGAAGGAAGGAAGGAAGGAAGGAAGGAAGGAAGGAAGGAAGGAAGGAAGGAAGAAAGGAGAAAATAATGGCTTATGCATCCAAAATAAAATATTGAAAATATTTATGGTAATAAAAGCAAGCACAAAACACTGCATGTTCACTCAAACAAGAACGGTTAATCCTCCTGAATTCTTGAAATCTCTGATCTCCTTTGGGAAGGAAATAACTTCCGGGCTCAATTTGTACTGGTAGCTTAATGATTAAAGATGAAAAAAAAAAAAAAACAGTTTGCCTATGCATCTGATTTTTATACGCCTTGTTTTTACTGAGAATCCCATTAAAATAAACTGTGCTTTTAGTTGCTGTAATTGGATTCAGTACCTCACAGTTGAAGAATGTTGACTTCAAATTTGAATCTGTTTTACTCATAAGATGAATCTGCTAGAACATGAGAGAGTGTAGGGACTTGAGGAGACAGGGTTATTGATATAAATGTGAGAGGTAATCTGCTCAGTCTGTAAGCTGTTATGTCTGTATGTTATCATGAGTTCAAACCATGTATAGTACGAGCATTTTGCTGTTGTTTTTGGTAGTAAGTGGTCATATCTGTGTTTAAAGTACGGAGAATAAGTTAACCTACTTTCTCACAGGACAACTTTTTTGTTGGGACTTTTTTTTTTTAAGTATTGTATACATGGAATATATTTGACACATTTTTCTATTCTCCTTGTGTCTAGCCTTAGTATCAACATAATGCTGTGCCTCACGAAGTGACTTTTGACACCTTCCCCAGGACTCACAGATTTGGAATAGTTTAAACATAAAAAGCATTTATTCTTTCACTCTGGCAGCATTCACACTGCAGGCCTCTGAGCCACAGAATAGCATCATCAGGATGTTTATAATGATTAGTGTACACTTCACTCTTGTGATAGGTAAGATCTGATTGCATGTTTATTTGTAATTTGTACTTAATATCCATATCATTTATCCATATCTCCTATACTGTGTTTTTGCAACCGTATAGTTGTTCACAGTATTGCGTTCTTTTCTTTTTCTTTTATTCGTTTGTTTGTTTGATATAGGCTCTTGCTTTATTGTTCATGCTAGCCTTGGAGTCACTATCTAGTCCAGATTAGCTTTGAGCCTAAAATATGCTTCTCTTTTACACTCCCCGTGTGCTGTGATAAGAAATGAACACCACCATGCCAGGCTATAACATTTCTTACTAGGCTGTTATTTTCATTGAATTTTTTTTTCTATTTCTTCTTGTTGCTTTTTTATTTCTTTCTTTTTTTTTTTTTAATTTGAGAAACAGTTTCAGTATATGGGCCTACCTAGGCTGTAGTTTTTGTTCCCTTTGTTTCTAGCTCCCAAGAGTTGAGATTCTAGGTGTGAGTTATAATGTCTTGATTTGATCCTTTTTTTTTCTTTGTGTTTAAGAAGAAACTGTTTGTTGAGTATGCTACAAAGAGGCAGTAGGTGAGAGAGTGACCTGCTGCGACCTTGTGTCACAACTTTTAGCATGTGCGCCTTCATTGTTTTTAAATTGTACTTGAAACTTCTTTGTTTCTTAGTAACACCAGATGGATATTAGTCAGTTTCCTGTAACTTCTCAGATTCTTACATGCACACCAAATTAGTTCTGTAATCTTTCTCATGACTCATGATTTGAGAGAGGGAGATGCACCAAGAGATACACACACACACACAACACACACAGAGATGTATTCATAAATATATAAATAAAACCTGTTCAGAATGTATAATTTTACTTGTATGTATATGTTTTCAGCATTGACCGTATAGTATTAGATAGCCAGTTGGTGTGCTAATGCTTGGGTAAGACAATTCCTCTGGCTCTCAGCATTTCTTAGTTGCATATGGCTGTTTTTCTAGGGTTGAAGCTTTCTGAAGTTACCACTTTAGATGCTAGCATTCTATTGGTGTCATTGTTCATCTTTTGAAGCTTCTCTTACACTTCTAGAAGACAAAATCTAATAGAACTCCTGTTTTTCATGCCCTTTCAATCATTTGCCTTCTGAACTCTGTGACCACTAAGCCCAAGGTATAGAAGTTGTATTGCAGATGTATCGATTGGTGATAGGCATCTTTCAGATTTTAACTAATCATGTTTTTCAGTGATAAACCCCATCTGTTACAAGAAGAAAGTTCTTTTATTCCACATGAAATCTCTGTTCATGTGGATATAAAGATAATATTAGAAATATAGTTAGGAATTATTCTGGTTTAGAAAAGTAGTGGTTGGTTTTCCTTCAAGATTCATGCCTTAGCTAACCCTGGATATTTGGCTAGGTTTCTTTTCTAGTATGAGGCATTATCCCCCCACACACACACACATACACACAGCTGTTTGCCTGATTCTTCAGTTTAATTAGGAAGCTGTTGCTTATCACCAATCGGTGTGTCATTATTAAACCCTTAAGGATATTATACCGTGCTGAACATTGTTTTATTTCACATACATCAAAGCAGGGTAAGACTATTGGTTAATTCCCTTCCTTGGAAACTTTAACTCTTACAGACTTTCTTTTGCCACTTCTATGATATTCTTTGAACCTTATGTGTAGGTGTTATGTTGGAAATCTACCAGTTGTGTTGAGGAATGCCACGATGAGTTTTCCTTCATATTTTGATCAGTTGTTGATTTCTGTAGTAGTCTCTCTCTATTACCAAAATGCTTCTTTAATGAGGAGTAAGAGCTACACTTGCCTTTAGGTATAAGGGTAAATATCTAGAATGCAATTAGAAATTATAATTATTTTATAATATTTTAAGAAAGTGGGATGCATGATCTCACCAGTCAAGAGTAGTTTGCTAAGTTTAAAATAGTAGACATGAATTTTCTTCTGTTGAGTAATTTCATCTTGAGCCCAATTAGATGATTATTGGTTATGCACATGATAGAAATATATATATTGTACCCTTAGGAATATCAAAGCTTACCTGTTATTTTTGTGGTTCTCAAGCTCAACCTTGATGTGACCACTTATTGCTTTTCTCCCTCTGCAACTTGTGTAACAATTTCTGATACTATGCTAGCAAGTTGTTATGGTGAAGTCTTCCAGGAGAGCTGCGCCTGCTTTCCTCCAAGCCATGTGTCTGAAATGGATGATATTTTCTGCATGAGTTTTTTTTTTTTAAGTTGTTAGAAAGAAGCAAGTACAATGGCAATAGCCTACATTGCTATGGAAGTCTCTTGGATTTCCATTTTTAGCAACTTAAAGAGATGTTCCTCCTGCCTAGCACTGCAAATCTTTTTAGAGTCCATGGACTTTGTGGGGAGCATTGATAATTCCACATGGCATAACTTTTTATACAACATGGATATTTTTCTGCAATATGTAATACACTATACTATGGATTTTCCATAAATATAAAACGATGTATTTCACTGCAGCTTCTTCAAATGTTCTTACTGTTATTTATTTTCCCTCTTACCTTCTCTCCAGTATTTTCCCCATTTCTTGTCCAGATTAAAGTACCTCATAACTGTTTATCCAATTTCTTCTTTCATAGCTGTTGTGTGCTTTCTAGAGCTCTCCTCCCACCCATCTCATGTCCGTTTTTATATCCTGATTTCTGAATTTACTTCAGGTCATATGATGATTTGGAGATCTGATCTACAAATAAAAGGTAACATGGAACAGTGGGTAGAGGTTTCTCCTTTCATTATTAGATTTTCAAGTTCTATTAATTCAAGTGGGTTCCTTAATAAGGGGAACAGGGACTATTTCTGACATGAACTCAGTGACTAGCTCTTTGAAAGCCTACCACTGAGGAGGAAGCAGACTTGCCAGGCCACAGAAGAGGACAATGGAGCAAGTTCTGATGAGATCTGATAAACTATGGTCAGATGGAAGGGGAGGAGGAACTCTCCTATCAATGGACATTGAGAGGGGCATGGGAGAAGATGGGAGAGGGTGGGATTGGAAGAAAATAAGGGAAGGAGCTATAGCTGGGATACAAAGTGAATAAACTGTAATTAATATAAAAAATAAAAGTTTAATTAAAAAATATACCACAATTTCTATATCCATTCTTCCACTGAGGGACATCTGGGTTGTTTCCAAATTCTGGCTATTACGAACAAAGCTGCTATGAACAAAAATCAAGTATCCACAGGTGTGTGGGTTTATTTCTGGGTCTTCTATTCAATTCCATTGATACACCATTGGGTTTCTATACCTGTACCATGAAGTTTTTATTACTATTTCTCTGTAGTAAAGCTTGAGATCAGAGATGGAGGTACTTCCAGAAGATTTGTTGTTGTACAGGATTGTTTTTGCAATTCTGTTTTTTTTTTTTCATATAAAATTGAGAATTGTTGTTTCAAGGTCTATAAAAAATTGTGTTGGTATTTTAATGGGAATTTTATTGAATCTGTAGATTGCTTTTGGCAGGATGGCTATTTTTACTATGTTAATCCTACCAATCTATGAACATGGGACTTTAAGCTTAGTTTTATCATGAAATATTTTTTTCTCCATCTATGCTGATTGAGAACTTTTCTGGGTATAGTAGTCTGGGTTGGCAACTGTAGTGTCTTAGTGTCTGTATGACACCTGCTCAGGGCCTTCTGTCTATCAGTTTCTGTTGAAAAGTCTGGTGTGATTCTGTTAGATCTACCTTCACGTGTTACTCACCACTTTTCCCTTGCTGCTTTTAATATTTCTGTTCTGTAGATTTAGTGTTTTGAGTATTATGTGACCTGAGAAGTTTCTTTTATGGTCTAATCTATTTGGTGTTCTATCAAGCTCTTGTATAAACATGCAAGATATCTTTTTTTTTTAAGTTGGGAAAAATTTCTTCTATGATTTTATTGAAAATATTTTCTGGACTCTTCTTTTTCATCTATTTTATTATTCTTAGATTTTGTCTTTTCATGGAGTCCTTGATTTATTGGATGTTTTGTGTTTGGAACTTCCCTGATTTTACTTTTTCTTTGAGAGATGTATTAATTTCTGCAATTGTATCTTCAGAGCCTGAGGTTCTCTCTTACATTTCTTGTATTCTGTTGTTGATGCTTCTCTTTGTGGTTCCTGAACTTCTCCCTAAATTCTCCAGCTCCAGAAATTTCTCTGTTTGTGTTTTCTTTATTGATTCTAACTCTGTTTTCATGACTTGGACCACTTTCTTCATCTGTTTGAATGTGGAGTCCTGCCTTTTCATGATGGCCTCTTTGTGGTTTTTTGGTTTGTTTGTTTTCTCCCTATATGCCTCTACTTGTGCCTCTATTTGTTTGGCTGTACTTGCCTGTATTTCTTTAAGAGCTTTGTTTCCCTTTTATGTGCCTCTAATAACTGGATAAGCATATAGTTGAAATCATTTACCTGTTTTTCCAATGAATTAAAATATCCGTTAATTTTTGGGTTGCTGATGAAGCCATGATGTCCTGATTTTTGTTGGTCGTGTTCTTATGCCGAGCTCTAGCCATCTGCTTATCTGTAACCTTCACTGTTTGGTCCTGGAGTCTGCCTATCTCTGGTGTCTGGAGTATTCTTCGGGAAGATGAGAGAGGTCCACCAGTTCAAGAGTAGATTTCAGCTGTAGCTAAGGGAGGAAGGTAGCAGGTGCATGCTTGCAAGTGCGGGAGTGTGTGTGGAGATTTGCCTTGAAGGACAGGGTGCTAGAGCATGTAGATGCCTGGAAGGGTGAAGTGTAAGTGGGGGTGCTGGCGCCATTCAGGCACAATGAACTTGCACAGGATACCTGAATGTCTCAGTGGCCCACAGGCCTGTTGTACTGTCCTCCAGGTATTCGGATCTGTCTAGGTTGCACCATATTGGCTCCAGGAATTGTTTGCTTGGACTCCACTGGGGACCCACAGAATAGGGGCTTCAATGTTGAGAATGATAACCCAAGGATCCCTGTGTTTCCTGGAGTAGAGGCTGGGTGAGAGTTACCAGATGTCTGGCTGCTAGAGTAGTGGAACCCTGGATCTTGGCCTCGGCAGGCACTCACTTGAAGGAGCACTCACTAGCTTGCAGGCTTAATTGGAAAGCACAGGGGATTTCCCTGTTCTCTACTCTCAGAGTTGGGCCCACAGGTGGAAATGAACGTGTAGGATATCCGTCTGCTCAGTGGTGTCTGCTGTTTGGCCCCGGGCAGGGAGACCCATACTTGAGGCAAGGAGATGTGCAGGGGTACAATATTCACCACTTTCAGACCCTGGAGACAACCATGGGTGACCTGGATGTAAACTGTCCCAGCTCATGGGTTGTTCCCCCTCTCTCCCAGGATGTCTCAATACCCATATTCTGGCTTCACCCACCTTTCCGCTCACCAATTTTGGAGTTTCGGATCCTCTGCCCCTCAGATACGGTCAGCACTGGTCGCTGCCATCTTGGACTACCCTCGATAAGCACTTTTAAAGATAATTCTTAGCCAGTTTCTTCTTATCAGTTTTTTTTTCCAGATCCATAGCCTCATTTTATAGAATATGTTTTCTTAGAGCTTAGAGAAACTAGGAACAGAGTGATCTGTTCTAAGTTTATGGCCTGTGTCAGAGAGGTCCTGCAAGAATAGTCCTGAAGTCTTCTTGCTTTAACATATTTCTTCTAGATAGGGGTTTGTTAGGTAGTAATGGTT
Source organism: Psammomys obesus (assembly GCF_907164565.1). Classification (NCBI taxonomy): domain Eukaryota; kingdom Metazoa; phylum Chordata; class Mammalia; order Rodentia; family Muridae; genus Psammomys; species Psammomys obesus. The sequence continues at coordinate 34,420,467 of NW_026591086.1, forward strand.
GGCATCAAACTTACTGCAGTTCTCCTTCCTAAGGCTCCCAAGTGTTGAGATTTCAAATATGCATACCGTGTCCAGATTGCATATGGAGTTTAATATACTAACTCGTTTGCAGTTTGACAGGTTGGCTAATTGCTTGCTTTTAATTCTTTTTGGCTGATTTCACGTGTGCAGACACATGGATTTTCCCCCCATTTTTCCTCTTGTCTCTCCTCTCAACTCATATATTTCATCTTTCTCTTGTTCTGCAAACTTTTCCTTTGTTTTGTTTTAATAAGTTTTATGTCACTATTGCTTCTCAAATGTGTATAAACTAAGAAGGTATGTTTACTAGAACTAGGACTAGAACTACGAGGCTTCCCTTAAATCTTAGACCATTTTTTTTCCTGAATTTCATTTGTAAAGTATAAAAAGAGGGTCTTGTGGAGGTCTGCAGTTCTTCTTTTTCTGAACTTGTGTCAAACTATGTTTATTATTTATTCTGTTCATATGGCATATATCATTTTTAAAATGATACTAGCAATTATGAATTATTATTTATATTCGTTTATTTATTTTAATTAATTGTGACGTGTGATATCCTGTTTTTGAACTGAAATAGATATCATCCAGTATGAGGCTTTCCAACATTTCTCTAGAGTACAAAGTACATGTAAGCAGCCCCCTGCTTTTTCTCTTCCTATGTCGTGGTCATTAAGGAACCTGGCAGTGTTAGTCCCTATTCTAGAAAATAAAATGTAGGATAAGAAACGAGCTTTATCTCTTAAAACAAGATTCTTCTATTTGTTTTCCCAAGGGCTTTGAAGTTTTATGGTGCATTCCTCATTGGGTTGCTGCTGCTGTGTCCCCACCCCCTTTACTACTATTTTTAATTTATTCTCTCAGATATTGGAGCAAGAAATATTTACGACCCAATTTATTCTTCCAGCTTTCCCAGAAAGTTTCCACTCAAACTACAAATTAATAATTAATTTTTGAAAGCTAGGCTTCAATTTGATTTAAAGTATAAATTCTGGCCCTAAAAACATTCTGGAAATGGCTGTTATTAGCTCTCGAGCTGTAATGCCTCATGTCTCTTAGATTCTGTGATGTTGTTGGGTCAGTGTTCTGTGACATCAATTTTATCTATAGGTTAATGTGGAGAATTCCTTTTCCCTTCTAGGTTAGCATAAAAACTGAAAAAGTTATTGTAATTATGCAAATAGCATGAGTTATTTTATATATTTCTCATAAAATAATAGCATAAGATGGAAACAACTTAAGTCAAAATGAGTACAAGAGTTTCATATATGCCCATGTATCTTAAACAAGGATCCAAACAAGTAGCCAGTTCTTCCTATATATAATATTTGCATTCAAATTCGCATTTTAAAGTCTTTTTTTCTCATCATGATCTAGAGTACATAACTAATTATATGTATTTGCAAATTATTTTCTTAACTGTTGACATAATTTCAGGTTTTATGAATATATTCTGGGAAAAACCACATAGATTACGCTTATAAGGTAGAATGTTAAAAAATATGTTCAGTATTTAAAATGTAAACTGGTTTTTGAAGTAATGAAATTATTCTGCCCAGATTGAACATGGTATTTTTAATGCAATAAGGGTATTGTACATTTATAAAATAAATATAGACTAAGTTTAAAAATAAATATATGATATACATTTACAATGCTCCTGTGAAATGATGGGGGTTTCAATACATGTTTCCGTGACAAAAATAATCACATAAATCTTCTCTATACAGCTTCAATTTAGTGAAATATGCAGTTTTCTCTTTTCTATTACTGTATACAGTATAAATTCTTCTGTTGGGAGACAGATTGTGACAAATTTGCAAACAGCATCTGTATTCACACATTTGAAACATTAATTTATCCAGCAATAAAAACTTTGATTTCCCAAAAGGAGAGTCATGTCTGGAAACTAATGCCTATTTTTGAGACTTAACTGAGTTCTCAATGTTAGTCATTTTCTCATGAGTTACATGCTCCTGTGGAAAAATATACAACTTAACAGCAAGTATAGAGAGTTAAAAGGGTCACACAAAACATAAATCAGTATGCCTAGTTTATGTATGTGTATAATTCATATAAATAAATTTTTGACTACCTATGCTTTCCATTGTAGAAAATGCTTTTGTTAGCAACAATATCAAGGAACTGACAAATTCTAAAATATATGAACTAAACCCAATGCTTACATACTACTTTTTTTGAATTGATAAATACCGATCTGGGTGTAATAATGAAACTCTTTGAAACAGAGGAAGTAAAGCCTATGCTTACTGAACAGTTATATGGTTTATTTCTACGAGTAGTACAGTATTTGAATATGAGCCATTTAAGTGTAGAATTATACAAGATGCATTGTAATTATTTATGTTGCTTATTTTAAAATGATGCTAGTGGCATCTAAAAGGAGCTCACTCTTGTTTTTAAAAATATGGTACAGATTTTAGTCTTTCAAAAAATGCATATATTTTATTAGTAAGCATATTTTATTTCCGCTTACTTGTTTGCCTTTGTTTTCTTACTATTGGTTTTTTATCTCACTATTAAAACCTTGAGACCTGGTGATATTCATTAATATTGTCAGTTCAGTTATTACTTCATAAAGAATCAGGACATTCAAATACGTTTACACAACACATTTTCTAATTATTTCATTTTCATTATTATTTTCTAAGAATATGACTAATGCCAGCAAATTTATTGTAGTTGAACTGATTTTCTTTCCACACTGACACACAAAGATTGACCTCATGTAGAGTTTGTGTTCTACTGTGTTCTTCAAACATTGAACAAATTATATTTAAATACATACAAAGAATAATGTAAATGATATACTGTGCAGTTTTAACATTCTAAAGCTTTCTCTGCTATTTGAATAGTGACGATCACAAATCTGTATCCATGCTGCTTTTTTAATTAAAATTTTACCCAAAGGAAAACAGTATTTAACAGTTTGTGAGCTTGCTCTCCTCTGAAATTGTACAGTGAATTGTTTGCTCATACCATAAGGTGAGCTAGTGTCTTGGGCTTTTGCTTAACTGTCTGATCTATTTTCTTCCACTACTGTTATACTTTTGACCTAATTTAATTGACAGAGGCAGTGGCATTCACATTGTTTTCTGACTGATTACCTGAACAGGTACTGGGAGGAAAATGCAAGCTCTCAGCCTGGGACATTCATTTTAGTCACAGAAAGGGAGCAGCACTCAGAGCAAGAACCCAAAGAAACTTCTTTGCACTGAGGCGGTGACCCTAGAGAATTCTACAACATCCACGTTTATGAAATTCTCATTTTTAATTAATTTCTTCTTTCAAGTCAATACATTTTCATATATCATTGTCTCCAAACTGCTGTAGGGATAGAAAAATCTGAATTGATTCATGGTTGACATATGTGTTAGGTGTGCGAGGCTCTCAACTTCTATACCTGAGGAGAATGTAACATTAGCATCTTTAAGAACTTCTCGCTCATTCACCTTCAAAGCACACTAACTTACTATAAAAATCAAGGCTTTGTGAGGTTTTGCTTGTTTTCCTTTTATTTTTGCACTGGTTTTGCTTTAATTATCTTTTCTTCTCTTTTATAAAATTCTGTCTTTCATCCATTAGGAATTTGAAAGAGAACGAATTAATTAGAAAATAACTTGTAATGGTTCTTTTATATTTTAAGTTAATTACTAATAGTCACTTGCATAAGTTTATGATTTGGCTTCTTCAACATCTATCTCTAGAAAAACAAAATTTACATGGAATGTGGTCAGCATTTAAAGGAATAGACGGAAGATGAATGCATTGATCATAAAAGGAGTCTGTTGTATTTGAGGAAAATCCTGGTTAATGTGTGTTTAAATTACAGGTTTGTTCATAGACTGAGATAAGGAGATTTGTAGTACCACAAAAAATAGAAATCTTTCTAAAACCCTAACCCGGAATTATGTTATTTCCTTCACTGCCCTGAGATCTAAAGAGGGCTGGCACTGTTTCCATGGGTTAGAATTACTCTACTTTGATCTTTCTATAGTTATGTCCTACTCATGTGAAGAAAAGATTCAAGATAGACATAAGTCCTTTGGGATGCCACAATCATATAGGCAACACCCTAAACTCCAAACGCTAAGGATTTTTTCCACCAAATATTTACAAAAAGAAAATGGTATAGGCAGACTTATTCTGTAAATCTACATGACTATATGTTTACGGTAATTATATAAGAAACAGGCAATCAATCACCTATGAAGCATGGAAAGATCTTAGCAGGCTGGACTGACCAAGACCTCTAGGTACATGAGAGGCTGGAGAAAGAGGAGCCCCACAAGAGAACAAATGGGTTGTGACTAAATCCTTTGATTTATAACTTTATAGTGGCTTAAAATATCTCATAATCTTTTGGTTCATTGACAATCTTTAGAGGAAGGAGGCTGGATATATAATCTTTTACTTAGATTAAGCCAGTTCTTTTAATTATATAATAATTTCAACATTAATTCCAATAACTGTCACCTCGTATCTTAAAAGTTCTAATTCTTTAAAATAATTATCTTCTTTAATAGTTATCTTTCTTTTGTTCAGTTACAATTTTCAAAAATATGCATTTATATATTTTTGAGAATTTCCTGGGCTACATATTGCTCTTATTGATAGCTATTATTAATGATAGCATTGCCATTAAAAGAGAATTTTTTTTCCTTAATGTTACTTTAAGCCCAACAAGGAGTCTCAATTGGTATTATTACCTAGTGGTATCTTCCTTATAAAGCTAGGTAGTAGAGGTGTAGAAAGTCCTAAGATCAGCTCATCATCCATGCTCACTTGTCGTAGAACTCTACATGCTTTTAAAAATAGGTTATGATTGTAAGAATCTTCTAAATTCCCACATAGTCCTTATCATGCAGACATCAACAGTAGAAGGTACCTCTCTAATCTAATGACTAATGAGTATAAATATCTGTCAATGATGACAATATTTCTAGTCCTTATTAATGTGCCAGCTGTTGTGGATAGCTAGAAACAAGCAGTGTTGCTCTATAGTAGATAGATAGATAGATAGATAGATAGATAGATAGATAGATAGATAGATAATCTTCAAACACTTTAGAGACCTACAGAAATTACATTTAAAGACATTTTAATAATAAAAGGCTTTTCTGACAGAGAGACACATCTGTTCCTGGAAGCACCTCTAATCTACTTCCTCAAAGAAAAATATGTGACCAGATAGCCACTGAACTAAAAAAAAAAAAAGAAAGAAAAAATAAACTCTCTTTCAACTGCTGATAGCAGGCTACATGAGCAAATTGTGATCATTCAGGAAACTGGAAAATTAACTGTTCAACTTTTCAGAGACAATGTTGTCAGGCCTTCAAAATTCCTGCTCACAGAAAAGCCTGTCAGGTAGATATTCTAGGCCTCGAGTTTGGATGCCCCAAAGAAACCAAAAGACCTCCAGTGACTGTCCAGGCAGTCAACTGTCTCTTTCATTTCTACAGTTCTGGAAGATGTTTTCTCTATGCTTCCTACATACTTAGGTAATATTATTTCCTTCTCAAGTCTCTGATAAGAATGAAGACTAGATAGTTATAATTTTTACTACAATTTAGCTTAAGACAATGCTTTAGGCCTAAAAAGATGTTTTAAGGTCCAGATAGATGTTTGTAGGTTGATAGGTACAAGATATGATAAGAAAGTGATTGAAGTACAGAACTCAGGCCTCACCAGGATAGGAAAGATAGTAGAATACTTATTTTTAAGATTGCCAAATACAAATGGACTAGACATTGTAAATGTAATTCTTACCTGATAATTAATTGTGAGGTAATTCTTACCTCCTAATTCTTATTGTATATAGTTTATTAATGTTAAAGAAAAAGTCATTTAAAAAAGAACAGAAAAAAAAAGAAATTCTGTGGATATAAACATGTTTTTGTTTTAATCCCAGGTGTAGTATATTGGACTGATTCAGATTGTTCACAGCAGCAGGCTATTTACCTCATGTGGACTCTGAGAGAGGCTCTTTGTCAACTAAAATTAGTTGAATTCTGAGGATTTTGAATTTCAGAGGTATAAATATGATATCCCAGGGGAAAGGGGGGCGGTGGCCTGGACAAGTCAAAGAAGAACTGCTTGCTGCTCCTGCTGGCTTGCTGGTTTGTCGGTTACCTGGGCTTCTGAATTTCCTGGCACGGATATTGGTATTATCATCCCAAACAATCCTGCGACCCTATCCATCAGAAAGATGTAAAGAGGGTTATGTCCCCTTTCCCTTACAACCTTCTTTTCCCCCTACATAGGGGTGGGGGCTGCAAGAGAAGTATAAGCTTTAAGGAACCCCCAAATAAAGTGGCATTTGAAAAACTAGCACCTAAAGTCAGCAGAATACAATTAACCTTTACTTTTCTCTCTTTTTTCCTTACCCTTCATCCATTTAGGTTTTTTATAGTATTTAGTTTTTCTATGTCTAAAATCACTCATATCAACAATTACACAGCCATCTAAAATAATGCCTACTTCACATCTGAAGTGATTATTTCACTCCTAGTTTCTGTTACTCAGTTAATGTGACATCCAATGTCATAGTAATTTGTGTATGAAAGCAGGAGCCTTGTTGCCTAGATACATCAAACCCAAATCCTCTTATGGATCTATAACCCTTACACTTGGTCCCCCAAACTAGGTATTTCTCCTATATAGTGTCTCATCACAAAGCATCTTCCATAGTTCACTTGTATTTATTCCATTATAAATATAAAATATTGTGGAAACACTGAAATGCATCCCCTTGCATTAGAGTATGCCTTAGGTGAATTTTCTTGTTCAAATTTACATCTCCATTCATAGGTCAATGGTCATAAAATCAGGTGTTTAAAATCTTGTACTGACTTCTCTAATTCAGCAAAGCTGTGAAAAGAGCAGCTTCCTGGGATACTGGTTGAGTACATCACTGGGAATCCTTGGAAGTCAAAAATTTCCCCACCTACCTCATGCTCTCATCCTTGCTCCACCAAACGTGGACACAAATGGGTCCCCTAAATACTCCAATGTCAGTCTTGGAAAGTTTATCAAGGAACTCTAGATTATAAGAGATATTAAGAATAAAAACAAGGAAATTATGAAATTTGCAGGTAAATGGTGGGAACTGAAAAGGTCATCCTGAGTGAGCTATCCCAGAAGCAAAAGGACACACAGGGTATATACTCACAAGTGGTTATTAGACATACAATATAGATAAACATACTAAAATCTGTACACCTAAAGAAGCTAATCAAGAAGGAGGACTCTGGCTAATATTTTCAATCCCTCATCAGAAAGGCAAAGAGGATGGACATCTGAGGAGGGAGAAAACAGGGAACAGGATAGGAGCCTACCACAGAGGGTCTCTGAAAGGCTCTACCCTGCAGGGTATCGAGACAGATGCTGAGACTCATAGCCAAACTTTGGGCAGAGTGCAGGGAACCTTATGAAAGAAGTGGGAGATAGTAAGACCTGAAGACGACAGGAGCTCCACAAGGAGAACAACACATCCAAAAAGTCTGGCTACAGGGGTGTTTTGTGAGATTGATAGCCCAGCCAATGACCACTCATGGAGATGGCCTGGGACCCCTGCACAGAGGTAGCCCATGGCAGTTCAGTGCCAAAGTGGGTTCATAGTAATGGGTACAGGGACTGTCTCTGACAGGAACTGATTGGCATGCTCTTTGATCACCTCCCTCTGAGTGGGGAGCAGCCTTAACAGGCAACAGAGGAAGACAATGCAGCCACTTCTGATGAGACCTGATAGTCTAGGATCAGAGAGAAGGGGAGGCAGACCTCCCTTATCAGTGGACTGGGGGAGGGACAAGAGTGGAGAAGAGGGAGGGAGCTACAGGAGGGATACAAAGTGAATAAACTGTAATTAATAAAAATAAAAATTAAAAAAGAAATACCACTTTATGCTGTATCTTTCTTAAAGTGTGCCTTCGTGCTAACCTTATTGTTTCATTTCTGTTCCTTAAACACTTGTTTCTACTTATTAATTATAACCCCAATTCGAGTTTCATTGATTTTTAGTTCCAGAAGTCTATTTGAGATTATTCTTTGTCTTTAAAAGCTTTATTGTGCTTATGATCAAGACTTCCAGATTGATGCAAATGATGTTGTTTAAAGGTACTTCCTGAAGACCAAGTATTCAGAGCTGGATTTGGGATTTAGTATTCTTTCTGGCCTGCCATAAATAAAACTTTTCCTTGATTTTATGCATCTATCCCCAGGCTCCATTCTATTCATAAAAATCAGGCATAAATTGAAATATAAACAAATTTAATATATTTTATTATAAAAGAATTTTTGTACTGGATATATCCAGTGTTTAAATCATATTAGAGGACAACAGCATTAGGTAAAGTTATGGAAATGATATATTTGAAGAAATTAGACATAAGATATCTTCATAGTTTATATGTGTATAAATACATCATGTGATAATTGAGTATTTGAATGATTATGGATCCACGTACTGTAGATAGTACTAAACTCCACATAATCATTAACTAACCTAAATGTTGTAGTATTTTCCGTAATTCTGTACAATAAATACTTTTGTTTTTAATTTATTTACCTAGTATAGAAAGAAAGCATATTACTTGCATTGTTTCTGTCTTTCATGTCATTACTGTTAAGAATGAATAATGAAGAGGGTAGGCAGGCAGAAAGGCAGGGAAAGAGAGACATGACAGGAATGAAGGATGTAGGGAATGAAGGACAAAGAAAGGAATGAAGAAAAGAATTCAGAAACGGAAGAGAGAAAGAAATAAAATTAAAGGCAAGAAGGAGAAATGGGGAGATGGAAGGAATGGGAGGGAAGAACAGGGTGAGGAACAAATTTCTTTTCAAATCAGTCAATGATGTCTGATTTGAGTTTGACATAACTACATTAGCTAACTGAGGAACTGATATCCCTGAAGAACTGTGAATTTGCTTAAATGCAAGTGTGGTCTAGACAAGCCATTCTCAATCTTACATATCAGATACTTGCCTTATGATTCCAAAGAGAAGCAAAATTGGAGTTATGATGCAGCAATTAAATAAATTTATGTTTGGGGGTCACCACAACATTAGGAGCTATATTGAAGGGTCCCAGCATTAGGAAAGTTGAAAAGCACTTGTCTGGATAAATCAACAGTTTTCAAATGAACCTGTGTTGGCTTTTGTTTTTCCACAAAACCAAAGCCAATGCAATAATTTCTGGGAGAATATCCAGTACTGGGCACATGTGTATGTACGTTCCTAATCATTTTCTTGAAACATTGAACCTGTGTTTAAACCTGAGACGTAGACATAGTTGTTCAAAAACTATATAAGTTCATGGGATGAGGATTTGTTTGTTGCTTTTGTAAGGAAGCATTGGAGCACTTTGACCCTCAAAACCCTGGATGACAAAGGCTCACTTCCCCACGGTGATCTCTCAAAGAAGAATTTGAAACTTTAGGGAAAATGTTTCTTATGAGAATCATCAGGACAAATTTAAAGATGTGACTATACTAGAAACTCTTTTACAGTGTTACCTCTTCCTTAAGAATGGGTTTATTGACTGATAGGGATAAAAGGTTTAGGGTGGAACAGTCTAGCATAAACATAACCTGGGGGATTCTGCTGTGGCCAGGCCCTATGGAAAACACAGATCAGAAATCACACCCTTGCCTAGCTTTACATGCTGAAACAAACATATGCCCCTTTTGTTGAAAAGATGACCTCAAGTGTTTAACATTGCTGCTTTTTCTCTTGCTTAGCTGTGAGCACAGGAACCTTCTGCCCTCCACAAATGGTGCGGGCTTTGTCACTCCCTCTGAGTCCAAGTCTATTGTTCAAGTTCCTCACCAATCCATGCTAAAGTCAACAGAAAATGCATGCAGGGCTTCTTCTGCTGCAGACCTTTGATGTTTAAAATAAATCTGTTAAGCCTATACAAAACAAGTCTGTGCCCACATTTCTCTTCATTTTTTGGGGGGTATGTAGCTACCCATTCTTGCCTTTCCTCCATTTTAAGAAGACAAAACTTAGAATTGATGTGATCACCTTTTTTACCCAGTGTTACCAAGATATAATTGAAGATACGAAAACATACATGTAAAATATTAATTATTCATTTGTCATTCATGCATTCAAAAAAATCCCTAGAAATTTCAAAGACACTATATGCCTTCCAAGTACTATGATAAATGGAGGCTTCTGTCATTGTCAGTGAAACTGAAGTTGGGATTCTCATTGTGCAATTTACTAAAAGGAAGAGTTTACTTTTGCAGTGAGTTTAAGAATCCCATTGTATAGGAACACAATTCATGTTTATGGGGAAAGGGAGAAATGTTTTGGCTTCTCAAATAACAAATTGATTTTTGAAAGACAGCATGTTCCTTTTGCTGAGTAGAAAATCTAGTCTGGAGGAAGAGGTCTTGGAAGATTTGTACCCAGTGTTTTATTTCTTCTTGATAGTTCTTATAAGTTGCTCATTAGCCTATCATTATATGACATTGCTTTATCTTGCTATGAACATGCACACTTAGTTGTAGACAAATGGAGAAACACAACTGTAAACTTAGTTCCTTTTTGGTAAAAAAGGAAAGTGAGGAGGGAGGGAAGAAAAGCTACTCCATTGTTTTTTCCTCGATGCCTATACACTTACTAATACACATGACAATAAGGTGTGCCACTGAGCATCTCAGTTTGAGACAGAAGAGTTGTAAGGTCATGGCCTCTGTGTCCTGTTCCTTGGCAGTCCTTTACAGAGCTAAGGTGCTCATTCCTCAGCTGCCTTTTGGCTGCTGAGATCTGAGAGTTGCCCGCTTCTCAGGAGTTCCTATCAAGCAAAGGGAATGCTTTACCTAAAGCCTGCCCCAATCAAAGATGCGGCTTTCTCTTTTCTATGACTGAGAAAATATTCCATGATTATTGAAATAGCCTGATAGATACATTGTGATATTTAGGTGCAAATAGTTGTCAGCCGTATATATGTTATAGATAAACACATTCATATATATTCTAATGTGGAGTATTTAGTTAAACATTTTTTAAAGTATTTTGAGAAAACAGGTTACAATTCCCTTTTTTTCTTGATTTTTCTTAGATTTGGAGAATGGGATTAGCCATAGTTAGTGAAATATTGGACTAATTACCGAATAGTTAAGAAAAGGAAATAATCCTAGATAATCATGTTATAGGATTGTTTATGTCTAAAGGTGTCTGAGAGACTCTAAAAACTGAACAGAAGAAGGCTAGCAGAAATGCTGAACTTTTAAGAGCAGTGCAGAGAAGACATGAATCTATCTAACGCATTGTAGTGAGTGCTGATGATCCTTCCTGCACATCTCTCACTATACATGCCATCTACAGAATAGAAGATCTATGTTTTTAAAGACACACATGTTCCTAGAAAATATGTAGTGCTGTTAGTCATTCCAGAATTAAACTGATATTTCAGTTACATTCTCATCATTCATATTATCTTCATCATTAGGGTCATTTATATATCATTCATTATTTTTAGAATGGAGCTTCATAGTCTGAAAAATATTTTTATTTACTTATTTCTTTTGTCACATCTAAGTAAGCTTGATACTAATGTACAGGCAGTGAATGGTAGTAAGGTAACTGTCCTCTGGACACAGTCGGACAAGTGAACACAGGAAACCCCTGTGGTTGTGATGCCAAGTGTAAGGCCTAGGCAAGCCCAAGCCAGGCTGATCCCAGCATAGAAAGCTGTCCCTTCAGTGTTGTAGCTAGCTTTATGTCAACTTGACACAAGATAGAGTCATTTGGGAGGAGGGAACCTCAATTGGAAAGTGCCTTTGCCATATTAGTCCATGTGACAAGCCTGTGGTGTATTTATGTCCTTTGTAATCAATTTGAGCGAACATATCCCACAAGGGTCAGTGCTGTACCTGGGTATGTGGTCTGGGGTAGCACCAATCATGAGGGAACAACCAGTTAGCAGAACCCCTCTTATCCATGGCCTCTCCATCAGTTCCCAATTTTAGGTTAGTGCAGTGACTTACCCAGGGGATGCACTAAAAGTTGCCAGATGTCATAAACCCTTTCATCTCCAAATTCATTAAAGTAAGCTAAGCACTAAGATATCTAGCCTACTGGTAAATTTTAGCTGCTGGAAAATGAACAGTTTTCTGTGAAACATAACATGATTAAGTTGACCACTTTCTAGTGGAAGTTCACATATCAAACAATATTTGGTCAACATGAATTGGCCTTGGTAGGGGAAAATTAAAAAAGAACAGAAAATGGTTGGAAGAAAAAGCTGGTGGGTTTGGAAAGAGTTGGTAAGAATGAATATGATCAAAAGACATTGCACTAGTTCTCAAAGAAATACAAAATATATTTTAAAATACAGTTGTAAATGAATGGGCATGTTCATGCTCTGAAGTGGGTATCAGAAAAGAACTTATTATATACATCATATTGAACTAACAAGGAAAGGATAGCCTGAACACATTAGGAAATGGAGAGAATACTTCATGATCTTTAACAATGAAGGAGCAGTCTTTTTCTATATCATGAACAATAACAGTCTAAGATTCTTGCCTTGCCAGCCTCTTTCATAGGAATTTTACTTCTTATAGTTTTAGTAAATTTAAATAAAATCTAATTTTTTGACTAAATTTTTATGTGAATAATGCTCATGCCATTTTTTTTTCTATTGGAGTTCCAGTATTTTTACTGATGTCATTGGCATCTTCAGGCCTGGCTGCAATGTCCTCTTTTGTGGCTTAACAAGCCTGCTCCTCCCTTGGCAAGGGAGTGGGAGGGTGGGAGGGAGGTCAAAGAGCCAGCCATTTAGTTCATGTCAGAAATAATCCCTGTTCCCCTTACTAGGACTCCCACTTGGATACTGAGCTACTATGGGCTACATCCGAGCAGGGCTTCTATTTTTATATCCATACATGGTCCTTGTTTGGAGAAACAGTCTCATAAAAGACCCCTGTGCCCTGATATATTTGGACCTTGTGGGGCTCCTGTCCCCTCTAGGTCATATTAACTCTCCCTTCTTTCATATGATTCCCTGCACTCTGCTAAAGGATTGGTTATGAGTCTCAGCATCTTTGATACATTGCAAGGTAGAGTATTTCAGAGGCCTTCTGTGGTAGACTCCTGTCCTGTTACTTGTTTTCTCCTACTTCCAATGTCCATACCATTTGCCTTTTTGTGTGAGGATTAATCATCTTACCCAGGGTCCTTCTTCTTGCTTAGCTTCTTCAGGTGTACATATTTTAGTATGTTTATCCTATCTTATAGGTCTAGTACCCACCTATAAGTAAGTATATACCATGTGTGTCTTTCCGCTTCTGGGTTACCTCATTCAGGATGATCTTTTCTAGATCTCACCACTTGCCTTCAAATTTCATGATTTTTTGTTTTTAATTGCTGAGTAGTATTCCATTGATTTCTAGAACTAACTTTTGACATTATTTTTAAATACATGCAATTGTTGAGTAATAAAAATTTTTATTAAACTTTTTACTATAATTGCTTTTACTATATATTTTGTTACTGTACCAAAGGCTTTGTTTTAAGCACATAGAATATAACAGAAAGCTAGATAAACATATTTTTAAATTATTTTACTTTTAAAATTATAAGATAATTCCGTATTTTTCCCTCGTTTTCCTCCCCTTAAGTCTCCCATATCACCCTTTCCTATTTGCTCTCCTTTAAATCCATGATCTCTTTTTTTTTCTCCAGTAACTGAGAAAACCAGTCTTAATCTGCAGCTCATACACTTGTCAGTAGCAAAGGAGGGCACAATCAGATGTTTTCATTTTTAGGAAACAGTAAACATGGTTCATGATAAGTGAAGAATGAAGACATATGTTATTAAAGAAGGCAGCCAGTGTATGGGTCAGAGGACAAAAAGATAAATCAAACAGGATAAGAAAACTGGAAGCAGGGGCCTTATCAAATAAGTAGGATGATTAGGATAAGACAAAAAGAAAAAAAAAAAGAATGAATATTAGAGAAAGTAATGTATCTTACCCATAAAAATGGGTATCTGCTGGAATAGATGGGATCTGCTGGAAAAAAAGCAATCCCATGAAGAAGACAATCAATGATTTAAGATGTGAGTGAAGTGGCTGTTTAAGAACAAAAAGAAGATCCTCTGTTTAGCTCTGTACCCATATTTAGTTGGATTACTTGATTAATTGATGGGCAGCTTAGTCCTTATGTGGGTCCCTGAGTAAAGGGAGCAGGGACTGTCTATGACATGGACTCTGTTGCTGTTTTTTATATTTATTTATTTATTTATTTATTTGTTTGTTTGTTTGTTTATTTTGATAACTTCACTCTGGCAGGGCTCCCTTTTTGGGCCTCAGTGGAAGAGGATGTGCTTAGCCCTTATGTGTCTTGATGTGCAGGGGTAGGTTGGTGAGGGGTTTCCCCTTTTCTGAGGTGTAGGAGGATGGGATAAGAGGAAAAGAAAGGGAGGATCTGACCAGGAGGGGCAGGAAGGGGTTTAAAGTGAATTTAAAAAATAAAAATGTTAAAGAAAAAAAAAAAAACAGTCATATGCTTATGAGAAAATGACATAATATGTAACAGATACCACAAATCAATAAAGGATAGGGATTACTTTGCAAGCTCATTGATTCATCATATGAAGGAAAAAAATAGATCTAGAATTTTACCTCATGTTTTATTAATAAAATGGTTTCTAAGACAAAAATATGAATTGCCAAGCTCTGCAGCTAGTGCAAGAAATATAACTGGTTAGTGAGAAAAGGCGCTCACTCAAGAATTTGACTGCCTTTAAAATAATTCAGTGTCTTGCTTGCAATTTTCTTACAGTCATACTTTCTTATTTTCAATTTCCATCATGCCATTATGGATCTTCCAGTTGGTATGACCTAAGTAACCTCAAATGTAAAAATTAGGTGAGGTTACATACACAGAGATAAAACAGCTATATTTAACCATGGGAACTCTGAATATGTATTGGCAAGTACCAGACAGGTATGCTATGGGCAACATTGAAAACCCACTGGCCATTCATTCACCTTCCTTGGGTTTATCTCCAGGATATGCTCCGATTCCTTCTTCTTTTCATAGCTAGTATCAAGTTCAAGTATGAGACATTACCATCTCTAACCTGAATGGACATCTTTAAACAATCAATCAATTATTCTGTTGCTTTCATATTTACACATCCACTCTCTCTTTTCAGCATGGCAACCAGAATTCTTCATTTTTTGAAAATTGTAAATCAGCTTTGTGGCATGCCTCTCAATGCCCGCAGTCCCTTTGCATATGACCACAGTGAATGAAAACATTATTTCTTTGGCCTACTTTTTGTTACTTTTATTTTGTTATTTATTATAATTTAATCACTATCCTTGCTGTAGCGCCCTCCCTCATCTACTCCAAGTCCCAGCTTCCCTCTACTCTCCTTCTGCCCCTTCCCTAGTCCCCTAATAGGAGAGGACCTCCTCCCCTTCTATCTGACCCTAGCCTATCAAGTCTGATCAGGACTGGCTGCATCATCTTCCTCTGTAGCCTGACAAGGCTGCTTCCCCTCCCCCTCTGGGGGAGGAGATCAAAGAGAAAGTCTCCAAATTCATGTCAGAGAAAGCCCCTGATTCCCTTACTAGGGAACCCACCAGGAGACTGAGCAGAATATGAGCTTTCTTGGAGCAGGGGATCTAGATCCTCTCCATGCATGGCCCTCCCTTGGAGTATCTGTCTTTGTAGGAACGCCTGGGCCCAGGTTTTTTGGCTCTGTTTGTCTCCTTGTGGAGTTCCTGTCCCTTCCTGGTCTTTCTCTCTCCTGCTTCTTCTATAAGGTTTCCTGCACTTTGCCCAAAAATTGGCTATGAGTCTCTATGTCCTACCATACCCTGATGGGTAGTCTTTCAGAAGCCCCCTGTGGAAGGCTCCTGTTCTGTTCCTTGTCTTCTCCTACTTCCAATGTCTATCCTGTTTGCCCTTCTGGTGAGGTTTCAGCCTCTTCTGTAGGGTCCTCCTTGTTGTTTAGCTTCTTTATGACTATAGATTTTAGTATGTTTATCCTATATTGGCTAATATCCAATTAAAAATGAGTATATACGAAATGTATCTTTCTGCTTCTGGGTTATCTCCCTCAGGACGATCTTTTCTAGTCTCCACCATTGCCTGCAAATTTCATGATTTCCATGTTTTTAATTGCTGAATAGTATTCCATTGTGTAAATGTGCCACAATTTTTTTATCCATTCTTCCATTGAGGGACATCTGGATTGCTTCTAAGTTCAGACTATTATGGAAAAAGATGCTACAAACATGGTTGAGTAAATGTCCTTGTTGTGTACTTGAGCATATTTTGAGTATATGCCTAAGAGTGGTATAGCTGGATCTTGCGGTAGCACCATTTTTAATTTTTTTGAGAAAGCACCAGATTGATTTCCAAAGAGGATGTACAAGTTTACATTCCCACCAGCAATGCAGGAGGATTTGCCTTTCTCCAAATCCTCTCCAGCATGTATTGTCACTTGAATTTTGGAACTTAACCATACTGATGGGTGTAAGGTAATGCATCAGGGCTGTTTTGATTTGTATTTCCCTGATGACTAAGGACTTTGAACATTTCTTTAAGTGTTTCTTTGCCATTCAATATTCCTCTATTGAGAATTCTCTGTTTAGCTCTGTACACCAGTTTTAAAAGTTATTTATTTATTTTTATTGATTAGAGTTTTTTCACTTTGTTTCCAAACTGTTACCCCACTCTCATCCTCTTCCAATCCAGCCCTCCCTCATCTCCTCCCGTGGCCCTCCCCATATCTACAGATAGGGGAGGTCCCCTTCCTCTTCCCTCTGACTTAGCCAATCAGGTCTCATCAGGACTGGCTGCATTGTCTTCTTCTGTGCCCTGGTAAGGCTGCTTCTCCATTCAGAGGGAGCTGATAAAAGAGACAGTCACTGAGTTTATTTTTAATTGGATTGCTTGATTTTTTGCTTTTTAACATTTTGAGTTCTTTATTTTCTAGATTTTAGCCCTCTGTCATATATAGGGTTGGTGAAGATTCTTTCCCAGTCTGTAGGCTATTGTTTTGTTCTGATGACAGTGTCCTTTGCTTTACAGATGCTTTTCAGTTTCATGAGGTTCCCTTTATTGATTGTTGATCTTAGAGCCTGTGCTGCTGGTGTTCTGTTCAGGAAGTTGTCTCTTGTGCCAATGAGTTCAAGGCTCCTCCCAAAGTTTTCTTCTGATAGATTCAGTGTGTCTGGTATTATGTTGAGGTCTCTGATCCACTTGGACTATAATTTTGTGGCAGAGTGATAAATACGGATCTATTTGCTTTTTCTACATGTAGACATCCAGTTAGACTAGCACCATTTGTTGAAAATGATGTCTTTTTTCCATTTTATGGTTTTGGCTTCTTAGTAAAAAATCAAGTATCTGTAGCTATGTAGGTTTATTTCTCTGTATTCTTTTTGATTCCATTGATCCACCATTCTATGCCAATGCCATGCATTTTTTGTTGCTATTGTTTTGTAGTACAGCTTGAGATCAGGAATGGTGATACCTCCAGATGATCCATTGCTGCACAAGATTTTTTTTTTTAACAATTTTGAGTTTTTTGTTATTCCATATGAAACTGAAAATTGTTCTTTCAAGTTTTGTAAAGAATTGTGTTAGTATTTTGATGGGAATTGCATTGAATCTGTAGACTGCATTCGGCAGGATGAACATTTTTTTTAACTTTTATTAATTACAATTTATTCATTTTGTATCCCCCATAAGCCCCTCCCTCCTCCCCTCCCGGTCCCACCCTCACCCCCTTTCTGCACGCATGCCCCTCCCAAGTCCACTGATAGGGGAGGTCCTCCTCTTCTTCTTTCTGATCTTAGTCTATCAGTTCTCATCAGAAGTGGCTGCACTGTCAGGGTACTAGGTTATCTCCACGGATAATCCTTGGTTGGAGTATGAGTCTCTGGGAAGTTCCCTGTGTTCAAATTTTCTTGTTCTGTTGCTCTCCTTATGGAGTTCCTGTCCTCTCCAGCTCTTACTATTTCCCACTTCTTACATAAAGTTCCATTCACTCTGCCCTTCAGTTGGCCATCAGGCTCAGCATTTTTACTGTGTTAATCCTACTAATCCATGAGCACGGGAAATCTTTCCATCTTCTGATATCGTCTTCAATTTCTTTCTTCAGATTGAAGTTTTGTTTTTTTGTTTTTTTTTTTTTTCAAACAGGTCTTTCACTTGCTTGGTTAGTCATAACAAAGAACTTTGTGTTATTAGTGGCTTTTGTGAAGCTTGTAGTTTCCCTTCAGTCCTTTTCTTTCATATACAGGAGGACCAAGGACATTTTTTGAGTTAATTTGGTATCCAGCCATTTTGGTGAAGGTGTTTATCAGATGAAGCAATTCTCTGGTTGAATTTTTGGGATCGCTCATGTACACTATCATATCATCTGCGAATAGTGACATTTTAACCTCTTGCTTTCCGATTTATATCCCCTTGAAACTTTAGTTGTCTTATTGCTCTAGCTAGGACTTCAAGTACTATATTGAAGAGATCTGAAGAGAGTGGGCAGCCTTTCCTTGTCCCTGATTTCAGTCGGATTGATTTAAGTTTCTCTCCATTTAGTATGATGTTGGTTATAGGCTTGGTGTATATCGTCTTTACTATGTTTAGGTAAGTGCCTTCAATTCCTGATCTCTCCAACACTTTAAACATGTGTGAGTGTTGGATTTTGTCAAATGTTTTTGTTTGTTTGTTTGTTTGTTTGTTTTATCTAAGGAGATGATCATATGGTTTTTCTTCTTCTGTATACATTGATGGATTTCTGTATATTGAACCACCCATGCATGCCTGAGAAGAAACCTACTTGTTCATTGTGGATAATATCTATAATGTGTTTTTTTCTTTTATTTTTTTAAATTTTTTATATTAATTATACTTTATTCAGTTTTTATCCAAGCTCTAGCACCTAGAGCACACTCCTTCACTCCCTTCCATTCCCACCCTCCCTCCATCATCTCCTCCCATGTCCCTCTCCAAGTCCACTGATAGGGGAGATCCTTCTCCCCTTCCATCTGACCCTAGCCTGTATGGTCTCCTCAGGACTGATTTTACTCTCTTTCTCTGTGGCCTGGTAAATCTACTCCCCCCCTCAAAGAGGTGACCAAAGAGCCAACCACTGAGTTCATGTCAGAGGAAGTCCCTGTTCCCCTTACTAGTGAACCCACTTGGAAACTGAGTGGCCTTGGGCTATATCTGTGCATCCATTCTAGATTTTTCTCCATACATGGTCCTTGATTGGAGTATCAGTCTCAGAAAAGACCCTGTGCCCAGGGTTTTTGGTTCCATTGTTCTCCTTGTAAGCAGGACAGAAAGTTTCTGTCCTCTCTGGGTCCTTCTAACTCCTCTTTCTACCATAAGATTCTCTGCACTCTGCCCAAAGTTTAGCTATAAGTGTCATCATCTGCTTTGATACACTGTTGGGTAGAGTCTTTCAGAGGCCCTCTGTGGCTATAATGTGTTCTTGCATTCAGTTTGTGAGTAATTTTGCATCAATGTTCATTATCAAAATTGGCCTAAAGTTTTCTTTCTTTGCTGTTTCTTTGTGTGGTGTAGTTATCAAGGCTCCAGAGAATGAGGTTGCTAACTTTCCCTGTTTCTATTTTGTGGAATAATTAGAGTAATGGTATTAGCTCTTCTTTGAATGTCTTGTAGTATTCTGTTCTTAAGCCATCTGGGCTGGGCATTTTTTATTTTTTTATTTTTGGATGGGAGACTTTTGATGACAGCTTTTCTTTCCTTAAGGTGTATAGTACTATTCAGTTTATTTACCTGATCCCGATGAAGCTTTGCTAAGTGGAATCTACCAAGAAAATTGTCCTTTTCATTTAGATTTTCAAATTTTGTTCCATATAGACTTTTGAAGTCATTCCTAATGATTCTTTAGATGTTGTCAGTGTCTGTTGTTATGTTCCCTTTTTCATTTCTGTTTTTTTTTGTTGTTGTTGTTGTTGTTGTTGTTGATTTGGACATTGTCTCTCATTTAGTTAGTTTGGCTAAGGGTTTGTCTATCTTGTTGCTTTTCTCAAAGAACCAGTTCTTGCTTTCATTAATTCTTCGAAATGTTCTCTTTTCTTTTTTCTTATTTCTTGATTTCAGCTCTAAGTTTGATTATTTCCAATTGTCTAATCCTCTTGTTTGGAGAGCCAAGCTCTGCCGCGCCCTAAAGATGGCGCTGGTTTCTGCCTCTTGTAGGCAAAAGCTCTCGGTAATCAACTCCTTATTTGGTTGTGTATGTGCATCAGGCTTTCGCAGTTGTGGACTAATCTGCAGGCGCCACGTACCTTGTCAGGATTGGCTGGCCATAGGCTATTTAATTGGCGGGCTGGGCTTCTGAGGGGGGGGGGGGGGGGGACAGAAGATTGTTAAAGGTTCCTGAATAAACTGCATTGAGAAGAGTCCAGTGTTGCGTCTTCCTTGCTGGTCAAGGCGGTGGCAACACTCTTGGGTGTGTCTGGGTTTTTTTGTTTTTGTTTTTGTTTTTGTTTTTGCTTTTTTTTCTAGTGACTTCTGGTATGCCAATAAGTTGCTTGTATGAGATTCCTCGAATTTCTTTTTGAAGGCACTTAGTGCTATGAATTTTCCTCTTAGTCCTGCTTTCATTGTGCAATTTCAGTTTGGGTAATTTGTCCTTTCATTTTTATTGAATTCCAGGAAGTTTTTTATTTCTTTCTTTGTTTCCTCCCTGACCCAGTTGTAATTGATTACAGAGTTGTTCAGTTTTCATATGTGTGTAGGCCTTTTGCTATTTCTGTCATTATAGAGGTCTAGCTTTAGTCCATGGTGGTCTGATAGGATACAAGAAATTATTTCAATATTCTTGTATCTGTTGAGGCTTGTTTTGTGTCCAAAATATAGTCAAATTTGGAGAAGTTTCTCTGAGGTGCTGAGAGGAAGGCATACTCTTTTGTGTCTGTGTGAAAAGTTCTGTATAGTTGTACTAAGTCCATTTTATTTATGACCTCTGTAAGTGTCATTATTTTTCTGTTTAGCTTCTGTCTCAATTATCTGTCCCTAGGTGAGAGTGGGATGCTGAAGTCTCCCACTATTAGTGTGTTGAAATCAATGTGTGATTTAAACTTTACTAATGTTTCTTTGACAAATGCAGGAGCCCTTGTGTTTGGGGCATAGATGTTCAGGAATGTAATGTCCCCCTGGTGGAATTTTTCCTCTGATGAGAAAGAAATGTCCCCCCCCCATCTCTTTTGATTAATTTTGGTTCAAAGTCTATTTTATTAATTATTAGAATGGCTATTCCAGCTTGCTTCTTGGGTCTATTCCTTGGAAAACATTTTTCCATCTCTTTATTCTGAGGTAGTGGCTATCTGTGTTGGAAGGGTATGTTTCTTGTATGCAGCAGAATGTTGGATCTTGTTTCTGCAACCATTCTTTTACTGTTTTTTTTGTGTGTGTGTGTGTGTGTTTTTATTTAATTAATTTATTTATTTTTACTAGAGAGTGTGTCCATTGACTTTGATAGGTATTAGTGAGTAATGATTATTAGTTCCTTTTATTGTTGAGTTTGTGGTGATTGTTTGATAGTGTGCTTGTTTTCTTTTGCTTTTTTCTTGTGACTATCTTTTTCTGTGTTTTCTTGGGTATAGTTGATCTCGTTGGTTTGGAGTTTTCCTTCTATCTTCTGTAGGGCTGAGTTGCTGCATATATATTGTTTAAATTTAATTAGGTCATGGAATAGTTTGTTTTCTCCATTCAAGTTGATTGAAGGTTTTTCTGGTGTAGTAGTCTGGGTTGGCATCTGTAGTCTCTTAGTGTCTGTATGTTATCTTCACAGGACCTTTTGACTTTCATAGTCTCTGTTGAGAAGTCTGGTGTGATTCTGATAGGTCTGCATTTATATGTTATTTGGCTTTTTTCCCTAGCCACTTTTAATATTTTTCTTTGTTCTGTAGATTTAGTGTTTTGATTATTATGCGGTGTGAGGATTTTTTTTTTTTTCTAGTCTAGTCTATTTGGTGTTGTATAAACTTCTAGTATGTTAAAGGGCATCTCTTTCTTAAGGTTGGGGACATTTTCTTCTATGGTTTTATCGATTATATTTTCTGGGCCTTGGAGCCAGGAATCATTTTTTTTTTCATCTATTCCTATTATTCTTAGGTTTCTTCTTTGCATTGTGTCCTTGATTTCTTGGATGTTCTGTTTCAGGGTATTGTCCATTTTTAGATTTTCTTTGAGAGTTAAATTATTATCTCCAATTGTATCTTCAGCACCTGAGATTCTCTACTCCATTTCTGTATTTTGTTGGTGATGCTTACCTTTGTGGTTCCTGATCTCTTTTCTAAGTTCTCCAACTCCAGGTTTTCTCTGTTTGAGTTTTCTTTATTATTCTAATTCCGTTTTCATGTCATGAACAATTTTTTTCATTTCCTTTACCTTTTTTATTGTGGATTCCTATCTTTCTATGATGGCCTCTTTTGTTGTTGTTGTTGATTTTCTTTTTATGTGCCTCAAATAACTGAATAATCATAGATTTAAGATCATTTCCTGGTATTTTAGTTGCGTTAAAATATTCCTTGATTTTTGGGCATAATGTCCTAGTTTTTGTTGATTGTAGTCTTACACTAGCCTCTAGCCATTTGTTTTTGTTTTTGTTTTTGCTTTTTTTTTTTTTTCTGGAGCAGTTCTAGGCTTGAAGAGGAGGTAGAAACATTGCTAAGCCTAGAGCTGCTCCAGAGACTCACTGGCTTTTTGGGGAGGAGGACAACAGATCTTGGGTCCTATGCCTACCTCAGCTATGCTGGGTTATCTGTCTGTGCTGGGCTCACTCTTTCTGGCCCAGGTGGGCCATGCAGCTGGAAAGCAGGCAGAAAGACCTCTGATCCTAGAGCTGTTCCAGTTCCCCACAGTCTTTCTTGAGTTGGTGGGCAATGGGACTTGGCTCCTGTACTAAGCTATGTTCACTGTCTGTGCTGTGCTCGCTGATTCTGATCCAGGTGAGCCAGGCATCTGGGAAGCAGGCAAAATGGAGCCATGCTCTTCCCTCACCCCCTGCACAGTGCCAGAAGGTATCCCCTCCACAGGACATTGAGAGTGAGCACCAATAGCCCCTGTGACCAGGACAGTTTCCACAGCACGAAGAGAGTGGGCTTCCGGGTTTGAAACCAGGAGCTGCTGGTATCCAGAAGGTTTCTGCAGGACTGTGAGAGTAGGAGCCTAGATTTGAAGTCTCACCCTCAGTACCAGAAGGTATTCACTCCAAGAAGAGTGAGAGTGAGTACCCAGGTTGGAGCCAACAGCCTCCAGTCACCCATACCAGGAAAGTATCCACAGATGGTGGCCTTGGGTGAGTGGCCTAGAGCTCTGGCAGTGCCCAGTGGGCACCCAGGAAATTTTCCTGCTATTATCATCAGGGTTTCCTGACGATGGACCCTCGCATATCCCAATGGAGTCTCCTCTCACCTGAGAAACAGAGACATAAGGGTCTGGGTGTTCACAGTACGGCCTACTGGTCACACTGCTCTCTGCTGAGCTGCTGTTCAGACACCCTGAATAGTTGGCATTGCCGTCTTGGATCTATTACTTCTGGCTATTGTTAATAAAGCTCCTATGAACGTGAGTGAGCAAATGTCCTTGTCATATGATGAAACATTTTTTGGGTGCATGCCCAGTAGTGGTACAGTTGAGTCTTGAGGTATAGCTAATCCCAATTTTCTGAGAAGATGACAGATTTATTTCCAAAGTGGTTGTTCAAGTTTGCACTCCCACCAGCAATGGACATTTAATAAATGGGACCTCTTGAAACTTAAAAGCTTCTGTAAAGCAAAGGACATAGTCAGTAGAACAAAAAGACAGTCTACAGATTGGAAGACCTTCACCAATTCTACAACCCACAAAGGGTTACTATTTAGAATATATAAAGAACTCAAGAAATTAAACACCAACAGAACAAACAATCCAATTTAAAAAAAAATGGGATACAGAACGAAACCAATTTTCAACAGAGGAATCTCAAAAAGTGGAGAAGCACTTAAAGAAATGTTCAGCCTCCTTAGTCATCAGGGAAATGCAAATAAAAATGACTCTGAGATTTCATCTTGCACCTGTTAGAATAGCTAAGAGACAAAATTCAAATGACAACACATGCTGACGAGAATATGGAGAAAGAGAAACACTCTTCCATTGCTTGGGGAGTGCAAATTTGAACAACCACTGCGGAAATCAATCTGGCACTTTTTCAGATGAGTGGGAAGAGCTATACCTCAAGACCCAGCCATAGCACTTCTTGGCATATACCTGAAAGATGCTCCACTATACAAGAAGTTTTATTCACTCTTGAACACCACCCTGAAGAGATTCTTAGAAGGGAACTAGTCAGTACATAAAAAATACAGGTAATTACAAAGGTGTTTCTCCTTTAAGAGCAGGTTACAGATCTCCAAATTTCAGGCAAGAAGACATTATTTAACTGACCTTTGTCATTATTACAGACATATATTTCTACTTAGAAAAACCTTGTGTCCATATTTTCCCTAAGGAGCTGCTAGGTATCGCCTGCATCAATATTACAAATTGATGATAATTTACTCACTGATGTTACTTTATTAATAAAATAATTTTGGCTATATTTAAGCAATATTTTTGAGTTTGTAGAAAAACATAGAGTATATTTTGTTGTCCAATAAATTGGCAATAAATATTTCCCATAGTACAGAGTGTTGATCAACAGTTATACTGATTAGAACAAATTTTCAAGTGTAATATTAAACAACTTCTTCTTAAGGGTTGTTGCATAAATAGTAAGTACACTGGAGTTTATGTTTTCCGTGCTCATCTCTTTTTGTATTTCCATTGTGGATTTCTTTGGGTCTGCTTTATGTTACTCCTGAGCAGATGTTTTGAGTGCAGGTTGATGGTTTAACAGCTTCTGACATAAGCATGACCTTCATAAAATGAAAGCACACGTTGTCTAATATGGTGTAAGTGGCCTTTTATTTAAATTTGAGTTGGTGGTACAGAGTCAATAATCACTGAGTATGAAGCAAGTGTAATAACCCAAAGATGATGAGATGATATTTGCCCTTTATCAGAGGAAGGTTAAAACAGCTGTCAAGGTGACATGCTGATCAGTGCAACCTCAGTAATTATGCCCAATAATCATTAAGGGAAGGTAGGGAGCTAGACTCAGGGGAGAGCACCAGAATTTGGCAAAACACACTGTGCTTTCACTCAGAGTCACAGAATTTGACGTTGTAGGCAGTATCAAATCCAAAATAAGACACATTCTGTGATTTTCCACACTTAGAATAAAACAAGGGCATAAGTGACTATGATACTTCCACAAAACTTGCTGCAGTAAGTCTTTTGGAAAGTTAACTTCATATTCCTCTGGAGAAGAATGAGGGCACCTTACCGCTTAAATTCCCCACCCCAAAAAGACACTGTATTAACTGGATTTTATGGATGTCTCCATATCTTTCAGCACACCACTGAATTGCAGAAACAGCCTGTTACTTGCACATTAAGTTACAGTAAAATATGAACACATAGCACCAAATCACGGAAAGGTGCATTTCTTCTTATTTCTCTCTAGGTGACTTCTGCGGCTCTCTAGCAGATTTTAGCAAGGCCTGCTACATAGCTTTATAATCAAAGTCACAAGTTGGAAATTGTTTCACGTCCATGTCTAATGTATGTAGAACAGTGTGAATTAAAATTTTCATTGGTATAAATATCCCTCCTTGTGCAAAGTTGGATTAGAAAGACAGTTCTTCTTTAAATGACAGCTAGGCTGTCTCCTAGTGCCTGTGGTGATAGAGTTAAAACCCATTTTCTTTCAATACTCCATTGATGGATTTCAATTTTTAATATGTTTTACTGACACTGGATCATTTATATTACTGACAATCTGAACTTTGATCTTTCAGAGAGAAAATGTTCAAAAGGAAAAGAGAAAGAACTCTACTATTATGTACTTCATTCTCTTCCTCACATGGATTTGTAATAAGTAATATTTTAATATATTTATGTCCTTTAACCATGCTAGAAATAAAAATGATGGAAATGGATGAATCTACAATATCAATAGGCAGAAATAAAAATCTTAAAAATGAGCTATTAGTGATTTTCATTGCTGGAGGATAAAAAGAATTTATTGCTGAACTACATAACAAAATAGAATTAACTGATTTTTCAACTTTTTTGGCTTTTATTCTTTCTCATTAATATGTGTGCATGTGTCTTTGTGCATGTGTGTAATGACTCATCAAGTACTTCTGTCTTACAATATTCCCTTAGTATTTTCTTATTGTATAATCTAATTTGACTTCATTTGATGCTGTAGAAAAACTGATAACACTCTCTAGAAAATGCTGTTATGTCTTCACTTTCTGCCCTATTTTATTATCATGTTAGATTAAAAACCACCACTTCTTAATTCCCTAATTGTGTCCTAGACCCCATGAGTCTTCTCATGGAAATACATCTGAAAACTTGTTCTCAAAAAGGCCAAACATGATTATGTAATGTTATTGCTTCAACTTCTCAAAACGTATTTTACTCTTAGAAAGGAAAAAAACAAACCCAAAATCATCTCAACAATGAGATTTTAAAGAGCCATAAATTTTCAAGAGAGTAAGGAGGTGTATAAGAGGAAGTTTACAAAATGGAAGGAAAGATAAGGAGGAAATTATGGAATTTTATTATAATACCATGAATCAAAAATTTTGTAAAACAAGAAAAGAATTTGTTACCTCCTAATTCTGTGTATAGGAATCCAGAAACAACACTGAGCACTTGTCCTGCATTCCTCACAGGGCCGCAATCAGGATCCACAAAAAGACTTGAAACCAGCTCAAGTCTTACCTACGAATGAATTCATTTATTCATGTGGTTGTTGGAAGCCAGTTCCTTAGGGGCTGACTTCCTTGTGGTTGTTAGCCAAATGCTGAAATGCTATTTGCCATACAATTTCCACTACCACACATCTCATGACAACATTTCTTTTCTTTTTAGCAATGTGAGCATAGGGGAAGCACCTGACATCTGAGATCAGAGGAACAATACAGAAGCCCGCACTGTACAACCTCATCTTATATGTGAAAGCCATGACTTTCCCTCTGTTCTTTCAGATAGGAGCAAGTCCCTAAGCTGATCCCACTCAAGCAGAGAAAATTCCTTATGGTGAATTTTGTAATGAAACCATTTTGAAACCACCTGCCAATCATTCTTCCACAACAATTAACAGACTCCCTTGAACACAAAAGGAACTTAACAATCATTGGTGTATACATGTATGAAAAACTATATATATATATATATATATATATATATATATATATATATATGATATATATATATCTTAGTTTTCCAGAATTCCAGAAGAAAAATCAGAAAACCAGGGTCCCATTATTTTCTTCAATGAAAAATATTTTTATGTCACCCAGTTCTCATATCTTCTGCAATTGTTTTTTGTGCAAATGTTGTTATTCATCCACAGTCAGGGCTGTGAATTTCCTTGTTGCTATAAAGCAAAGCAAAGCAAAGCAAAACAAAACAAAACAAAAACATACATCTTAGTTTTCAAGGTAGTTATTCAGATTCCTCCTGGAATGCAATTTCTTGGAATGGAAGTTTGTTTACCACACCAAGGCTCCTGCCAGCAAACTGTACTCTCAGGTTGAGCAACAACGGAGAGCAGTATGTTGGAAGGCATGTGGCAGACTCCATAGCTATTTATTTTTTAATTTAATCAGTCTTGAAAATTCTCAGATTTATTCCTCTGAGGGAGGTGGGGGAAGTGCTCAAAATGTGCAAAACATTTGCCAACTCTTAAGATAGTAGATTAGTGTTAATGAAGAGAACAGTGGGGAAGGGAACACAAGAGCCACCTGGAGGAGACAGATGTGAGTGCCAGGCATTGCTGCTGCTCCT
Source organism: Psammomys obesus (assembly GCF_907164565.1). Taxonomy (NCBI): domain Eukaryota; kingdom Metazoa; phylum Chordata; class Mammalia; order Rodentia; family Muridae; genus Psammomys; species Psammomys obesus. The sequence continues at coordinate 34,448,400 of NW_026591086.1, forward strand.
GTCTTCAGAGAGCTAGCACCACATTAGCTGCTGACGATTTGCCCTAACCAAGAAAGCTCAGATATAGGCAATCATTTTACAAAACATATTGGAAAATGGGCGAGACAATGAATAAGACTAGGTGCCGTGTTATGAACTCACTTAAAAGCAAGTACACACATTCAAATTATGTTACACGCATTTCCTCTAGTGTTGTTTAGATATGAGAACGACACCACTACTCCTCATGTGTTTTTTTTTTCCAGAAAGTTCTAACTGCAATGCATTTTGAAAGGGAAGCTACTATGTCATAGGTTACAGGGACAGGAAACAGATCTCATTACCCAAAGCTATTATTTCCATTTTTGTCTACATTTAATAAGAAGTATGATATGTGGAATATATATTCCTTAATACTCATTGGCAAAACAAATGATACTTTACTGTGTTCATAGTTTTATGGCTCATAACTTTTAAAATATTTGAAAAGTTTACTGACAAAATTAAAGAATTATTTTAAGAGTGTGTGTATCTTGAGGTAGATCGATTCCTAATTTTCTGAGAAACCCCCATATTGATTTCCAAAGTGGCTGTACGAGTTTGTACTTCCATACACAATGGAGGAGTATTCCTTTTGCTTCGTATTCTTACCAACTTAAACTGTCACTAATGTTTTGGATCTTAATCATTCTGACAGGTGTATGATGGGATCTCAATTGTTTTCATTTGCACTTTCTGATGGCTAAGGTTACTGAACATTTCTTTTAAGTGTTGCTCAGCCATTTAAGATTCTACTCTTGAGAATTCTGTTTAGACCTAGTCCCCACTTATTACTTGAAATATATGGTTTATTGATGGCTAGTTTCTTGATTTCTTTATATATTTTGGATATTAGCCCTCTATCAGATGTAGAGCTAGTTAAAAAACTTTTGTCATTCCGTGAGCTTTCATTTTGTCTTATTGACAGTATCCTTTGTGTGGATCTAGAAAAATCATCCTAAACGAGATAACCCAGACCCAAAGAGCAAATCGTGGTATGCATTTGCTTGTAAGTGGATATTAGCAATAGTGCAGAGAATAATCATGCTACAATCCACAGACCCGGAGAGGCTAAGTAACAAGAGGCTCTTAAAAGGAGAAGTAATATCGTCCTGGGAAGGGGAAATGGAATAGATTATGTGTGCTGACTGGGGTGAGAGTTCACAAAACAAAGGAGAGCAGGCTGGGTGGTGATGGAGGGAGAGAATACAGGGAGACTACTCCAAGCAGGAGGACTTTCCACAGTGAGGTAGAACCCGAATACAGTGGGGACTTCATGGAATCTAAGACAGTGACACTAGTGAAGACTCTTTCTTATGAGGGAAGCAGAGCCTGAGGTGATCATCCTTTCCACCCAGGCAAGGCCTCAAGTGGAGGGGGAACACCAACCCAGTCACAAAACTTCTGCTGTATGGTGTGTCACACAGGAATTAGGCTCTGGTATAAGAGCCTAGGGTAATTGTCATCACAGAGACCTAAAAGACTTCAAACAGCAACTGACAGGAGCAGATGCAGAGTCACACAACCAAATGTTAGGAGGAGCTTAGGGTGTTCAGTGGAGCAGGGGGAGGGAAGATTGGAGGAGCCCAAGGGAGCAAGAACACCACAAAAACAAGGCCCACAGAATTAACTGGCTGAGACTCAATTGGGCTCACAGAGATCAGAGAGCCTATATGTCAGACCGAGGGCTTCTGCATATACGTCACAGTTGTTTGGCTCAATGATCTTGTCCTAACAGTGGGAGCAAGGACTGTCTCTGACTCTTTTGCCTGCCTCTGGAACCCTCTTTTCCTTCCAGGTTGCCTTGTATAGCCTAGATATGAGAATGTGTTCCTGGTCTTATTGTAGCTTGTTGTGCTGTATTTGAATGCTGTCCGTGGAAGGCCTGCAGTTTTCTGGGGGGAGGGGAATAGAAGATGGATCCTGGAGAAAGGGAAAGTGGAAGGATATACAGGAAGAAGGGGAGGGAAGGGAAACTGTTGTCAGTATATAATATATGAGAGAAGAATAAATATCAAGGAAAGAGTGCATGGATCCTTGGTACTAGAATATTTTCACACAGTTTCACTGAGTGAATATGAGGTCTTGTGCTCCACAGCAAGTATGAAGGTCTGAGGACAACTTTCAGGAGTTCTTCCCTTCCGATTTGTTTGCGAAAGGGCCTGTCTTCTTCCTTGCCACTGTGCCACATAATTCAGACAAGCTTGTCCATGATCTTCTGAGTGATCTGCCTCTCACTGGCTCCCATCTCGTAGCAGGAGGACTGGAATTAAAATATGTGTTACCAATGTTTGGCTTTGTGTGTGTGTGTGTGTGTGTGTGTGTGTGTGTGTGTGACTGTGTCTTTGTTTGTGCGTGTATTTTCCAGGGATCAAAAATCAATATGTTTTCCTACTAAATACTTTTATCCACTGAGCTATCTTCACAGCTCATATTTATTATTAAATGATGCTTGTGTTATGTCATAGGTGTGCATGTCTGTGTTTCTGTGTGTGTGTGTGTGTGTGTGTGTGTGTTATTGGGTGTTTGTGTCAATGTGTGGAGATGTAAATGCTTATATGTGTATTTTGGAGGCCAGAAGCAGATATTGGGTGTCTTTCTTTCTCATTTGTTTTTTGCCAACTTAGGTTTTCAGACTTGATTTCTTAATGAACCTCAAGCTGGTTGATTCAGTAGAAATAACTAGTGATAAGAGCCTACAAGTTCCTAACTCTGTTTCATGCCAGGACCATATACCACTACCCTCTGTTTTCACATGGTCACTGAACATCTAAACTGATATTCTTGTTCACATAGGAAGGCCTGTACCAAATGTATTATTGCAAAACGTCCCTATTTTTTTTGTAGTATACCCAAGTAGCAGACTTTCTTGTCAAATTTTAATAAAAACTATCGTGTGGCATTAATAACAACAAGTGACATGAAGAAATATTAAATTCAAAATATATACATGAAAGGACACCATTTCTAGTAACAAGGGAGCTTCAAAATAGAAACATGATCTATATATCTGACAGGGAATTAGTGCCTAGAAAATGCAATAACTGAAAATAACAAACACTAAGAGAATGTCCTGATTAAAATTCAGTCACAAAAATTCACAATAAGTTCTCAAAAGACAAAAAAAAACAAAAAAACCAACAAAACAAAACTATGAAATAGTAAAAGAAAGAACATTCATCAGTATGCTGAGCCCTGTCATAGTAATTAAGTTTTTTTTTAAATATAATAAAAAATTCTGGAGTGTATGATGTGAGGAAAGAAGGAAGATTATTCACTGTTGGGACAGTAAACAGAAACAGTCACAATAGAAATCACTTTGAAGGAAATACAACATATAGAAATAGACCTAAAATATCTTCCAGCAATACCACTACTGGGTACATACACCACAGTCTCTATATCTCACTGTAGAGACAATTCAACATCCATGTTCATTACAGTTATATCTATACTAGCAAATAAATGGAAACTGCCTAGATGTCCATCAACTGATGAATGGATAATGAAAATGTGGAATATATTCAAAATGGAATATTATTAAGCTATAAAGAAAAATGAAATTGTGAACTTCTCAGGTAAATGAAAAAAGGGATGTAAATAATTATTTTGAGTAGGCATGTAAGGCTCCAAAAGTTTATTCCCATGTAAAAAATTATATATTTTTTCTAAAACATATTTTTGAAATATTTTTTAAATTTTATTTTATTTTATTAATTACACTTTATTCACTTTGTATCCCCCCATAAGCCCCTCCCTCTTCCCCTCCCAATCCCGCCCTCTTCCCCCTTCTTCACACACGCCCCTCCCCAAGTCCACTGATAGGGGAGGTCCTCCTCTACTTCCTTCTGATCCTCGTCTATCAGATCCCATCAGGAGTGGCTCCACTGTCATCTTCTGTGGCCTGGTAAGAACTTTAGTTCAGTGCTGTACTATTACAATATTAAAGCATTATTCCTATATAGTCAACAAATACCACTAAAAATGCACCTGGTTAAAAAAGTTTTATAATATTCTGTGTTATTCCTTAATCATAAATTTGATTTAGGAAATATTAAATTTGTACTTCTGCAAGAATTTTAAATTTTCATCATAGGCTCACAAGTATTATTAACAAATATTTGTCACTATGAAATGTTAGACTTCTGTGTACCTTAGTCATTCATAATTTGTATTTTGCGGCGGCTTACATATAGAAAAATTTATCTACTTCTGGACTGTATGCTTCTTTCTTTGGTGTACTTTCTACTTAATAGGAATATGACTTATTGAAACTACTTTCAGAATAAAGCATATATTTTCTTTACCCCTAAACAATTATGACTGTAGATTTAAAAATTTATACATGTGTAAACACATAAAATTCAGTCATTGAGATGATGGTTATAGTGCTGTATGTCTCCATCAGACCCTTGGACTATGTCTTACTTGGTGATTTTCACTGGAGAAAGGAAAGAACATTTACTTTATATAAGATACAATTAATATTTATATTTATCAGTAGTTCTCAACTATCAGAAATACAACTGTTAAATATTAAATTTGCATATATAATTCTGTTTTAGCTTTTTAGTTGTATGGAATGCTAAATATCAAAACAACTTGCTTAAGATAAGCACCTGTGCATGTATTGAAACAGTTTAAATGCAAAGAGCAAAAATCCTAAATAATTACTAGACTATACATCTTTTTTAAAATTTATTATTTATTTATTTATTTTTTAAATTTTTTATTAATTACACTTTATTCATTTTGTATCCCCCCATAACCCCCTCCCCCCTCCCCTCCCGATCCCACCCTCCCTCCCCTTTCTGCATGCATGCCACTCCCCAAGTCCACTGATAGGGGAGGTTCTCTTCTTCTTCTTTTATCAGCTGAAATTTGTAGACAGTGTTTCAGTAGCATACTACTGTTTCTACCAATTTCACAGGCTGAATGAAGAAAACATTAATTTAAGAATATTAGGTAATGACTTCATAATGTACTGGGACTCTACTAATCACCAACTGCATTGTCCAAAATGTACAATTTGAAATTACATGTGTCACTACGAATATAAACACATTATAGACTCCTAAAAAACTTCAGTCTGAAATGTATAGAGGCTTAGCTGGTACGTTATCTCTCCTAAGATCTTCAATGTGAACAAAGCATTATTAAGTGATTTAGATGTATGATTTCAGAGACTATTACATGGAATTAAATCTAAGTTTTGCAAGTGCCATGTCTATCAGTTTGGGTTTAATACAAAGAAAGTCTTCACATCAGTAGACTGAAATGACAAAAAAAAAAAAAAAAAAAAAAAAAAAAAGAAAAGAAAAATCTTTAAATGTATTGAGATTCACTAGTAGTGCCTTGGCCAAATAACCACATGGTGGAGATGTTGTAGAGGGAATTCAAGTATTAGGTGGCTTGTTGAAATAGAGGACATTTAAGGTTACTTCCAAATTCTAGAATTTATGGGAGGGCTGTGCAGGTTAGCGGTGTATCAGATGTGGCATTGATGTACTGACTAAATTCCTGTATCTCAGAATTTTGTTCTTAACTTAATGAAATTAAGTTTTTCTGTACTGAATATACCTAGGTGGAAATTTTTCATGCTGCACAGTGACTTAATTTTTAAAATTGTATGCATCTGTAGTTTATAGGTATCTGACACACAGAACCTGTAGAATCAGCATAAATAGAGTGCTTTCATTTTACAAATGTATAAAAACACATAGGACTAAAATGATCCTGAAGATAAATATTACAGAGAACACAATAACCCAAAAATGGGTCAGCACAAACTATCCAATTGATTAGATGCTTGCAGAGAACCACAGCAAATGGCAAAATCAATTCACCAATCAGCTTTGCAGTGTTTTATTCTATGCCCAGCCAGCTGGGCAATTAGGCATACACTTGGTGTTTTTATGTGTTTCATTGAAGAAGGCATCATTTTCCTTTAGAAACAGATGGTTTAGTACTATAGATTGGTCAGAGTTCACTAAGGTTGCTCTCCTACAAACATTTCATTGACATTGAGATTCCCAAGCTTGAATCTTCTGAATGGACCACTACTGAGAAGGAAGAGTTTCTGTGTTAACATTCACTTATCAGTGTTTGTGGATAAGAAATTGCCCAACTGCATTTAGGTGTAGTGATTCTCCCTTGCTGTTGATATTCTGTTCCACAGCATTTGTTGCTTTGGTGAGGTAAATAATTTGTGTCCCCTTTCACAATATAGAATAAGAAAACAATTGTATTAAATTTGGTCTTGAAAATGAAGGGAAAAAAATGCAACTTAGCGCAATATAAGACAACTAGCCTTAAGAAATGGTTTGCATGCAGGTCAAAATCCATCACTTGGCTAACATATTCAGTATACTTTTGCTTACCTCACTACCTTCTTTTTATTTAGGAGGTGATTCCAAGACATGGGATGATGCCACCTATTTTTAAAGTGGGCCTTTTCATTTAAATGTATATGATCTAAAATTACTTCCCCATACACACACACATGCCCAGGGTGACTTTCAATTGTCTATTTGAAAATTTTAGGTCCTATTTAGCATCGCAATACAAAGAAATAAATGGTCCACTTGCCTTTAACAACTGAGCTCTCAAGCTGACTTGGATTAGTCCTACATGATATAGCCCATGAATACATAACTGCAATTTATTCTTCAGAATGTATAAAATGAAAATGACTGAAAAAGACATTTTGTGAATAATATAGGATATTATTAAAATGTTGAATAGTTTCAGAAATATAGTATTAAGAATTATATTATTGTATTAATGATACATCAAAACTTTTGTATATTTCCAAACATTGTTGTCTCCTTAAATAAAAAGCTCATATGAGAGATACAAAGTAAGTTTTTGCCCACAAAAGTGTATTCTATAAATAACTTGAGGGCTTAAGAGAGGATTCAGCAGTCATAATTATTTCCTGGACTTCACGTGGCCCAATAGTTGTTTGCCAACACACGTATCCTGTCACCTACTCACAGTTGCTTCTAACTCCTGTTCCAGGAAGACTCCATGCATCTGGCCTCCAAAAGTAGATGTACTCACATACACGTGTATATTCAGACAGACACACATACACATGATAAAGTGTAAAAGAAATGAATCATAAAACTTTAAAATAACTTATATATTCAGTGAATAAAGAAAAATCTAGAATTTTTCAAAAATATCTTTAATATATGATTAATGAGATTTCCAACCCTCTCTTAGTTAAAAATATAAAAATTAAATATATGCCTCTGACATGAACTCAGTGGCTGGCTCTTTGATCACCTCCCCTTAATGGGGGAGCAGCCTTACCAGGTGACAGAAGAAGACAATGCAGCCAGTCCTGATGAGACCTCATAAGCTAGGGTCAGAGGGAAGGGGAGGAGGACCTCCCTATCAGTGGACTTGGGGAGGGGCATTGGAAAAGATGAGGGAGGGAGGGTGGAATTGGGCGGGGAGGAGAGAAGGGGCTACAGCTGGGATACAAAGTGAATAAACTGTAATTTATAAAAAAAGTAATTAAAAATATGTAATATGTAATAATTCTCAAGGAGTCTAAATTCTAAATAATCTGAATATATTACTGTGACATGAAATGAATTTACTCTTTGAGTCCACATTCAAATTATTACACAAATTCTGTTTGAGTTTTGTTTTGTTCTAAAACAAAACACAAAATATCTAACCATACAACTGAGAATTTAAACCTGAGAATATAGCTCATTGGTGTAATGTTTGCCTACCATGCACAAAACCTTAAGTTTGATCCCCACGATTGTACACACTGAATATGGTGTCTCATAGTGCTATAGCCTCTTGTGAGGGTGAATGCAGTACGTTCAGTAGTTGAAGATTGTCAGCACATAGCAAGTTCAAAGCCAGCCTGGAGTAACATGAGACTATGTTTTTTTTTTTATTGTATTTTTTTAAATAAACAAATACAAATTTTGTTAGTGAAGAGAAATATATATTATAAATGGGGATTTTCCTTTTATAAATAACTATAAAATACAATAAGCTCGTTAGAAATATCACCAAATGGTTTGAGAAGACTAGAAATTAGATAATATAATTTGTGTCAAAACCATGTTTAACCTAATTTAACGGCAATGCTTCTAAACAAAAGATTTCCATCTATTTCTAATCTATAAGACAGAAAGAGTAAAAGACACATGAGAAAAGACACTCTTCTGGCCAGTAACAGAAAAATTTTTAGTTTTATATGTAAATTTTGGGAGATAAATGGGTAGCATTCATAAAGATTAAATTTATCAGGAGCATTAACGGCATTACTTAGTAGTTAACAGAACTTAACAACAAACCTTTGTTTGTTTGTTGTTGTTGTTTATTAATAATTTTCATTCACTTTACATCCTGACCATAGGCCCCTCCCTCCTTTCCTTCTGGTCCTACCCTCTCTTTCTTCACCCATCCCTTCCCCATTACAAAAAAAAGAAAGAAAGAAAGAAAGAAAGAAAGAAAGAAAGAAAGAAAGAAAGAAAGAAAGAAAGAAAGAAAGAAAGAAAGAAAGTTTTCCTCTACTTACCCACTGGAGCTCATCAAGTCACATCAGGAATGAGAGCATCCTCTTTCCCTGTGGCCTGGCAAGGCCAGCGAGGGGGAAGTATCAGAAAGCAGGCAACAGTATCCATGTCAGAGAAAACCACCACTGCTCCCCTTCCTAGGGACCCCACATGAAACCTGAGCTGCCCTTTGGCTATACTTGTGTAGGGTGGCCTAGTCTATGCATGCATGGTCCTTGGTTGGTGCTTCAATCTCCGCAAGCCTACCTGAACCCTGGATAGTTGGCACTGTTTGTCTTCTTGTGGAGCTTCTGTCACCTCCAGGTCCTTCTGTCCTTCCCTACACATTTTCATAAGACTCCCTATGTTTCATGTGTGTTTGACTGTGAATCTCAGCATCTGTTTCAGTCTGCTTCTAGGTGGAACCTCTCAGAGGATAGATAGGCTATCTGCAAGCACAGCAGGGTACCATTAATAGTGTCAGGAGTTGCCTTTCTCTGATGGGTGGGTCTCAGGTCAGTCCAGAGACTGGTCGGACATTCCCTAAATATTTGCTCGATCTTTATCTCTGTATGTATTGTAGGCAGGTTAAATTTTGGGTTGAAGGTTTTGTGGGTGGGTTGATGAGTCCTGTCTAGTTAGAGTGTGTTCTTCTCAGTATCCATTACCCTTGCTACTATGAAAGACCACCATGTCTTCCCAGAAACCTACCCTGACTTAGGTCTCCAGCTTCTCACAGAGATTCTACCCATGCACAGTGGGTCCTCTGTCCTCTTGCCCCTGATCTCCCAGGTCTGGTCTCAACCCTCATTTCTTTCTCCACTACCTCTCCGACCTTATTCCCTATCCAAAACCACTTCTGCTCTCTATTGAGTGATATTTAAGCATCCTGCCTTGGGTCCTTCTTGTCTTCCATGGGTCTGAGTATTGTAGTATGTTTATCCTGTACTACATGGCTAAAATCCACTTAAAAGTGAATACATACCATGTGTGTATTTCTGGTACTCAGGTACCTCAAACAGGATGATCTTTTCTAATTCCATCAATTTGCCTGCAAATTTCATGCTTTCTTTGTTTTTAATAGCTGAGTAGTATTCCATTTTGAAAATGTACCACAATTTCTTTATCATTCTTCTGTTGGCGGACATCTGGCTCTTATGGATAAAGCTGCTATGACCATAGCTGAACAAAAGTCCTTGTTATATGGTGGAATATCTTTTGGGTGTAAGTCCAGGAGTGATATGACTGGGTCTTGAGTGACAGCTATTACAGTCTTCTGAGAAAGCACCAGATTGATTTCCAAAGTGATTGCATAATCTTTCACTCCTAGCAGCAATGGGGGAGTGTTCATTTTGTATTTGGTATATCAGCCCTTTGTCAGATGTAGGAGAAGTGAATATCTTTTCCCCATCTGTAGATTGTTATCTCGTTCTATTGACAGTGTCCTTTGATTTGCAGGAGTTTTTTTTTCCAGTTTCAAGAGGTCTTAACAATTTATTTCTTGTTAATCTTAGAACCTGAGCTGTTGTTCTGTTCACAAACTTGTCTCCTGTGCTAATGAGTTCAAGGCTCTTCCTCACTTTCTCCTTTAGCAGATTTAGTGTATCTGGTTGTATGTTGAGGTCTTTGGACTTAAATTTTGTGCAGGGTGATAAATATGAATCTATTTGCATTGTTTACACATGTTGACATCGAGTTAGACCAAGACCATTTGTTGAATGTGCTTCCTTTTTCCATTGTTTGCTTTTGACTCCTTTGTCAAAAATCAAGTATCTGTAGTTATGTGGGTTTATTTCTGGTTGTTTAATTTGATTCCATTGATCAGTCAATCTATTTCTATACCAGTACCATGAAGTTTGTTTTACTATTGTTCTGCAGTATAGCTTTAATTTTGGGGTAGATATACCTCCCGAAGTTATTTAATTGTATAGATTGTTTTAGCTATTCCAGATTTTTTCATTTTTCCATAAGAAGTTTAGAATTGTACTTTCAATGTTTGTAACGAATTGTGTTGGTATTTTAATGGAATTACATACAATCTGTAGATTGCTTTTGGTAAGATGGCCAACTTTAAGTGAACCATTTTCATTAGAGCTTAGTTATTTTATTTCTTGCTTCTTCTTTTAGACATAATACATAATTTGTTGCTGTATTGTTGTTGAATGGAGTGAAATTATTTATTTTTAGTAAAGTAATATTAAGACATGTTTAAGCATTAGTTTAGAATTTCCTTGTACAAGAGAATTAGTCCTCTTGCTTTCTTGCCTCTATCATGAGGAGAAAATATATAGGGGAACCTGCTCAAGAAGAGTGTATAAGAATTAAATGTAGTCTGAACCTTGAAACAAGCTTAGCCAATCTCAGGTGAATCTCATCTGGCAAGATCCTGACATGTTGAATAAAATGAATAAAATTACCTATGCAAGAATAAATTACACATGTTTTATACTATTATGTTTTAGGGTAGCTTGTTATGAAAAAGTACTGTAATAATCACTAATAAATAATAATAATTTATTATTATTATAAATAATAATAAGCAGGATATTGCAAATTTTTATGGATTCATAAGATAAAATATTTAATTAAAGATCATACCATTGTTTTCTATAGGATGTGTTTTTGCATGGTATGGTTCTTCATATGTGGTCAGGGATGTCCTTACACTTATTTTAGAATCCAGGCTCCTCTTAAAATTGCAATCTTTTGCTTCATGTAGGATGACAGGCATGTATATCATAACTATGCCTAGATACTTTATCTGAAGATTCTCAGAGATAGATCCTAGATTTAGAATAAAAGTTTCCAGAAAGAAGTTGAGAAAAGTTTGCAATTTGGTGTAAAGTTACCATCGTCTGTTTAAGTTGGTATCACTACTACCTGAGTAAATCTCTAAGCACTGAAGAGTAACATCATAGGCATTACACTTTAATTCTTCAATTTATCCTCCCCATGTGAGATATTACAGAGGAAGCAAAAATTAAGAAGTCAAGAGAAGCAGAGTTCTCTTGTTTCAGGAAAATGCACTGAAAGACAGAGGCAGTAATATTCTTACATGTTCAAGTTCAGTCTCATCTAGATATCAAAGAAGCCAACAGAGCAAAAATAACCTGGGCCCGGGGGTTGTGGTGGGGGTTGCAGAGACAATACTTCAACCAAGAACCATTCATGGAGAGAATTTACACCCCGTACTCAGTTTCCAAATGGGTATCCTAGTAAGGGGATCAGAGGATCTTTCTGACGACGTGAACTAAGTGATCATGCTTTGGTCAGATTCCCCTGAGAAGTGCAGCCTTGCCAGGCCACAAAGGAAGATGATGTAGTCAGTCCTGATGAGACTTGATAGGCAAGGGTCAGATAGGGTCCTGCCCTATCAGTGGACTAGGGAAGGGGCATAAAGGGAGAAGAGGAAGGGAGGGTGGAGCTGGAAGGAGATGGAGGGGGCCACAGTCAAGATTCATAGTGAATAAATTGTAATAAATAAACAAAATTTAAAAATTCTAATTTCCATTGCTTATATATTTCTGTTTGATGAAACCTAACACCAAGCTACTTTGTTTAAATCAGGAGGATAATTTTATATATATATATACATATATATATATATATATATATATATATATTAGTTACTAACAACCTTAAACTTCCATGCTACCAACAATACCTATGTGTATTATTTATACCAACACAGAGAAATAGGCTTTTAGTAAAAGAAAATTTTCAGGGTTGTGCCTTAAATTATTTTCGTAAAGCTTCTCTGTAGTTAGGCATTAAGTACCTTATCCTTAACGCTGTCTCTTCGTGCATTTTTTTTAAAAATTTTTACCAATCCTCTAACAATTCTCAGAGAGATACTGTTCTTACTCCACCAATGCAATACTTCTTAGTACCTGTTTCTCCTTTTTTCTTTTCTAATAAAATGTGATACATTTCTTTTCTAATAAAATGTACCACTGTGATACATCAAAGAGTGATATTTATTACTGACACTGAGTATTTTGTATTAATCCATTCTGTTATCCTTTGACCACACTTATCTAAAGGATAACCTTATTTAGCATTTTATTTGAACTTTCTCTTAATTTGTTTTGTTAAAACATGCCTGCCTTCTGATAACTCATTTCACTGATCCTTCAGAATGGGATGAGATGTGTGAGGTGTGTGAGGTGACAAGTTTGTCAGCGAACATGGCAGAAAAGCTGCTCGTCATTCCAGACTTACTGATGGTAATCACGCGTGTGGTGTTTGTGATGGTTCTGTCACACTGAATCAAAATTCTAGATTTTTATTAAGTATGTTATTGGGTCAGCTGTAAAATGTACAAATAAAGATATATATATTTTTTTCATTTTTCTCCTTTATATTTGAATGTATTAATGATCACTAGTTTTATTATATCAGAGGAAATAAAAGTGTCTGGAATTTCAGAGTTTGTACTCCCTGGAGAGCCTACAATGTAAGTTGGTTAAAGTGGTTCAAGAAGAAATTCAGTGAGAGCGTGCCTATATCTTGCAACTGTAAAATAGCAAGCAGCTGAGTTCACAGTCAACTGAACAAAAATGAGGATTTCAAAGATCTGAAGTCTTCCTAGATGGGAGTGTTGTCATGGGATAAATGAATCAATACTAGAGATGAATCCCATTTGAGCTACCACAAACCTGCTGGACCATTACCCAGGATATGGTGGAAAGCAATTGAAGATGGCATGTTTTAATGCTGAGCAGTAATGCTCGAACATTTTCTATCACAAAAGATTTCCCAGAAAAGTAACAGATAAGAAATCTGTGCTGAGTGCATATAGAAGTATTGTTCTAATGTTTTGTTTTGTTTATCATTGACACCTAAACTACTTCTTTGTACGTTAGAAAGTATTTCATACATGTGGAACTTTTCATAATTTTTAAAACCTGAAACAAATACCATAAGGAAAAATGTAAAGTTTTAATTAAAAAGCATACTTTTTTCTTTAATTCATATTTTGTACCACCTTGTAAAAATAAGTCTTGTAATTTGTAATGCAGATGTGAGATGTCTTTCCTTCTCATGTATGTCACATGGTAGAAAGCATTTGAAAGATATATTTCTTAAATTATTGTGACATTTTATAAGGATATAGTTTGGTAGCCTTGACCAAATATCGCCCCCTGTTGGTCAGGTTGAGCATGCACAAGTCCTGTGTTAATTTGCAGAATAAGCTTCTAGGGGAGTCGCTGAGTCAAATTAAAGTTGTACTAATTCTCACACACTTAAATTCTTCATAAAAAAATTTGAAATGTCAATCATTTTGTAGTAAGAAGAAATTAATCATTCCACTTTTATAACAAATATTCTTTTTTATAAATATTAAAAAATAAAAAATGGATATGTTATATATGCCTGAAGACAGAACAATTTAGTGCCTTTGTTCTGTTGTTGTGTAGAGACAAGAACTACTGATTATAGTTCCTCTAGGTCTGAGTTGACCTGGAGAAAGAGCTTTTGTCTTGCCCTAGTTATTGTTTTGGGTATGACTGGAGTTTAATGATGTTGGCACAAAGCCTGAAATGCAATTTGCTCTTTTTATTACTCTGTCAATACGGCACATTAAGGTATTCAATAGTCTTCAACAAATGAAAAAGAAAGGGAAAACTTGTTTTTATATCAAGCATTGTACAACTTAAAACAGAAAATGTCTCATGCACATTCTCCAACACCACAGTCTACATTAAATGTTTTGAGTTAGCCTAGTTTACTAATTTAAAACTAAGATAAAAACCAAAGTCATGGAGAGATATATGGTTTCTAGGACTGCCTCAAGGGGGCTTTTCTAACAACAACCTTTCTGAATGTACTAAAATAGAGAAAAGCCATACAGGAAAATAATGCTTTACTCTAAGCACAGTTTGGCTTGTTTTTGAATGACAAAAGGAAGTCTAACCTTTAACCAAAGAAATATTAAACTGCAAAGTGAGAATGGAAAAAGTAAAAGTAAAGTATAACTTTACCATGAACCCCAGTTTTTATTTATCTTTAATTATAGCATATTTAAAATATTACTGTATATGGAAACTCAAAGTTTATCACAGTTTGAATATCAAAACTTTATTCAATTTTTTACATATATTTTTCTGTACTGGAATTTTTTTTGTTTTTTTTTTTTTCTTTTTGAACAGAGTATTACTATACCATACAGCTTAACTTTGCATTTTATTTGTATATGGGCAAAACTTTTATATCTGTAGAAATTACTCAAGTTATTCACTTGGCTATTTATAAATTCTTAACATAACAAGTAATGTTTCTTTACATAACCAAGGTATAAAGCTTTGCAATTTTACTTCTATAAGCAATTTTTCAAGTTCTTCAGCAACTTCAAGTTTACCAGCAATTTCAGTGCATGGTAGTTAAGAAGTAGAACTACAAAAATGATTAAGTATCATAATTAAGTTGCACGGATTTTGTTACAAAGACTTCAACTATTTTTCAAGTAAACCCTGCTGGAATCCTTCCCATTTTACAAGTTGACCATATCAAGATATGGTCCTTTATAGAAATTTTAGATGACTTCATTATGTCATCTTTTTCCATATTTATGTATGCTGCTTAATGTTCATACTGTTATGTTCCCTGTCAGTAGAGGAGTAAGTGAACACTTTCTGTCTGGGTCCAGTCAGCAAATATATCTAGCTCCTCTTTAATTTTATCTCAGTTACAAGTATTCTGCCATACTATTGTATGACAGAAACAACCACAAATGAAAAGAAATGTTCGCAAATATGTGCTTATAAAACACAGTTTAAACAAGAAGGATATCAGAAGAGGAAGAAATCAGGGAACAGGATAGGAACCTACTACGAAGGGCCTCTGATAGAATCTACCCAGCAGGGTATCAAAGAAGATGTGAGACTCATAGCCAAACTTTGGACAGAGTGCCAGGAATCTTTTGAAAAAAGGAGGAGATAGAAAGACTTGAAGAGAACAGGAACTCCGCAAGGAGAGCAACAGAACCATGAAATCTGGACACAGGGTCTTTTCTGAGACTGATACTCCAACCAAGGACCAAGCATGGAGATAACCTAGAACCCCTGAACAGATGTAGCCCATAGCAGCTCAGTGTCCAATTGGGTACCCTAGTAAGGGGAACAGGGACTGTCTCTGACATGAACTCAGTGGCTGGCTCATGGATCACCTTCCCCTGAAAGGGGAGTAAACTTACCAGGCCATAGAGGAAGATAATGCAGCCACTCCTGATGAGACCTAATAGGCTAGTGTCAAAGGGAAGGGGAGGAGGATCTCCCCTATCAGTGGACTGGGGGAGGGGCATGGGAGGAGATGACAGAGGCAGAGAGGGATTGGGAGGGGATGAACAAGGGGGTTACAGCTGGGATACAAAGTGAATAAACTGTAATTAGTAAAAAAAATAATAATAAATTAATTTTAAAAACAGTTTTGTTAAAAAAAAAAAAAAGGAGCAAGCCTGATTGATCCTAAATGACAGAAAACCACATAAGCTTTTAAAGCTCTTATTAAAATTAGTAATACTCCTGGGACAACAAATAATGAAATGTATATACCTTAAATGGTCATAATAAATAATCCATTGTATGTCCAGAATATTATATGTTAAGTACTATTGTTATGCTGGGGCTCAAACCCATGACCTTGAACAGGCTAAGCAGTCATTCAACAATGGAACTATATCCTAACTCAACTGGCTTTTTTTGCTATTCTAGGCCAGTATGGTGTCTTCAAACACAAGTTGTACTTTACAGGTGGCACAAGCATGTAAAGATTACAGTGTTATAATTCAGGCTTGCTAATTCTCAGGCTGCCATGAATGAGCAGGAGGATGGAATCCAGGAAGCAGCAGGTGAAAGTATCAGTCAACATTGCTCCTGATGTACAATGTATCAATTTTCCATGACCAGCAGGTTTAACAACTCATTTTCTTCCTTTGCCGGGTATTAAATATTTTCTCCATTTGGTTAGTTTTAATGAGAGGAATTTTTAATGAGTGGTAAATGGGCAAGAGTCCCAGTCCTTGGGTGGTGGCCCTGGCTTCTATAAGAGAGTAGACGGAGAAAGTCATAAGGAAGAAGCCAGTAACATCCTTCCATGCCCTTTTCATTTACTCCTGCACCCAGCTGCCTGCCCTGCTTTTGGGCATGGTGTTTCATCATAGGATTAGTAACCCTAACTAAGACAACATAGACATTGCTGGCTCTTTCAAAGGCAGCTTCTTTTTCCTTTAGATGCTAATCAGCACAGATACCTACTACTTGATAATATATAGTACATCTTAGATATTTGTGCACTTTATACATTCCCTCTTAACGGCTATTTGGAAGAGGATCAGAAAGTTTGTAGGAGCCAGAGATGATGGTATCTGACTCCAGAGAAACCATGCCATCCAGACAAAACATGGATGACGCACATCTGACCTCACCAAGACAGGGACAGCATGCACAAGATGCTAACAAGTTCGAGCCAGACAGAAAACACAGTGCAGAGCAGTGAAAGTGGACATACAGTCCTTCCCTTCACCATAAAGGTATCTGCAATTAATACCTGCTGGTAGAGAAATAATCATTTTTCTCCAACAGAATGATACTGGCTTTATGAACCACACTTTAGGGCAGGCTCTATGTTCAGGAGTACTTGGCAAAAGCAAAATAGATTTCATGGTTTTGTGTCATTCCATCTTTCACCAAGCTGGAAGGCCCAGATACTGTGTGGCTAGAAGGTCCAATGGCTGTTGGCTTCCTGGCAGGAAAGAGTGAAACCCAGAATGGAGATTGCACAACAGATTTCCGGTCAAACCGGTAGTGCAGTAAAAGAGAAAACTTTTTTTTTTTCTGCAAATAAGTGTTACGCTCTTTTAAGCTAGGCTGTCAGCACCAGACCAGATGGCAGCAAGAAGATAAGGGCTCCAAAACCAGAGTCAGGTGGCAACAAGGGTCCGGCCTGACTTGGGCAGGTCCATGGCTGCTTCCTGAACAGCCAGTAACAGGCTTGCCTGGAGCTCCAAAACCAAGAGAGGCAGAAGCAGGAGTCTGGTTTTTGTCTGGGCAGACAAAGCAGCCAGCCCTTGCGAGTGGAGTGGCATTAGAAGGATGGCATACTGGTGACCAACTGACAGGAGGCCTTCAGGGAGGAGGGGAGCTCTTCCTTTCCCAGAATAAATGACAAATCTCAGATGGCAAGGTGAAATAGATGATGGTGTTTCTCCTTTATTTTGTGTGAAACGGGAAATTATAAATATTGGGCCAAGGGAGGGGTTTGAGGGTGAACGCGTTTGATTGGATAGGGCTAGATATGCTAGGTTTACCTAATTTGCATACAACATCACAGTCCTACCACAGAGGGGAAAATAGCTACTTAATTATCCTATGGACGGGGGACAATCTGCAAGTACAGTTACAGGTCTTCGGTTGATGAGACCTGATAAGCTAGGGTCAGATAGAAGGGGAGGAGGTCCTCCACTAACAGGGGACTAAGGAAAGAGCAGAGGGGAATAAAAGGGAGGATGGGTGGGAAGACAGTTTTTAGATGTTAAAACAAATTATATTTTTATTTTTATCTAATAATATTTTCAGAAATTAGAATTAGTAAAAACAATACCTTTTACTTTTGTCTCTTTTGACAAACATTGCTCTTCGATCAACTAAGCCAGAAAAGGAATTCTAATGCAGAAACAAGTCTGGTATCTTATATACCAATAAAGGATTCCAATGAATATAGAGTATAGAGTTATAAAATAGAAAACACAAGGACATTAGTCCTTGTGGAGGTGATCAATCAGTTTATATAGATTCCTTGAAGAATTTAGTCAGGCCCTTTTACAAGTTAAAAAAAAAATCAGTTTTGTTTGTTTGTTTTACCTGTGCCGTTGGTTTAAACAGTCTATTACATCTGCTTCCAGGTTAGTTTAAATTGTTTTATCTTAAATTGCTCTTTCTTAATCCAGTGTGACTGAAATAGTCTATTGGAATGCTGTGTGGTCTTCTTCAGATAACAGTTGGTTGGTTATTTGACCTAAGTTATTGAAAAAAGTCATTGTGTTTCAAAACATCAGTGTTGTATAATTTCACCAGACACATATTTTTTTTCTGTTTTTCAAAAATATAGCACGGGTAACTTTCCAGCTCTTTACCTAAAACCTGATGTGGACAAGGTGTGCAAAATGAATCTCTATAAAACTCTATACTAAATAGAATCATAAACATTTAGCTTTAAATTAATTAGTAAGACACAGTAAGACAACTGTTCTGTTCGCTTTGAATACATATCAAAAATACTCTTGAAATCAAGACTGAATTTTCTATTTCTGTGTTTGAAATTACGTTTGGACAAAAAGTGTCTACAGTGCTATTATTTCGATATTTAAATCACAGGCACAGTTTGATACACAGAGTATCCTATTTTATTTCAAAGATAATTTTTAGTGGATTATATGAAAACTGTAACACACTGGATTAGTGCATACTGAATATACTTTCTAAATTTGTTAGCTATTTTGTTAGCAAATCTTGCATAACAGATCCAAAATAACAAATAGTTGAAAATTTAGGCTTCCAGTAAACTGGTAGTAAAGAAGCTTTAACTAATGTACAGACTTTTTTCAATTCAGTATTTGAATTTCTCAAAAGAAGGTTTCTATGTATTGTCTAATTGTTGTCAAGACGTGAAGGCTCAATGTAATCTGACTCTTTTATCTACCTACATGTCTGTTTGTCTGTCTATCTATCATCTATATTTATTTGTAAGATTATTTATTTATTTTTTTCACTTTACATTTCGATCAAAACCCCCTCTCTTAGGATGCTCATGGTCCCATCCTATATTCTTTTTCTTCCTGTTCCCTCTCCCCTTCTCTTTAGGAAAGGGGGCACCCCAAACCACCCCAGCACATGAAATCATGTCAAGACTGAGCACATCCTTTTATGCATATTAATCTGTAATTACAGATAGATTATGTGACATTTTCTTCACATGAAAAAAAAACATTTTTGTTGATGTAAGATTAAGTCCTTTTTCATATGCTTGATATTTTTGGAAAAGAGTAACATAGGTAGCTTTAGTTAAAACATTAAAGAATCTAATTTTATAAAACATTTTTATCAGCAATATACCCTATATAGTAGACAGAATTCTTTTTGGCATACAACTGAGAAGTGAAAGGTTGGAGTATAAATTAAATCTACCAATACTCATTCTATCATTTATGTTTTCATTTGTATTTAATATTTTAATGAGATTTAGATACATTTTCATTTTATTTTCTGAAGGGAATAAAATATTTCAATTGTATCTAAAATATGTATTCATTGATGATTACTTATGTGCTTATTAATCAATGTGATATATTTTATTTTGGATGATTAAAAATACAAAAATATCACATGCTGGAGAGTTTGTGGAGAAAGGGGAACCCCCCTCCACTGCTGGTGGGAATGTAAACTTGTACAACCACTCTGGAAAGCAATCTGGTGCGTTCTCAGACAACTAGGAATAGCACTTCCTCAAGATCCAGCTATACCATTCCTAGGCATATATCCAAAAGAGTCTCAAGTACACAATAAGGACATTTGCTCAACCATGTTTGTAGCAACGTTATTTGTAATAGCCAGAAGCTGGAAAGAACCCATATGCCACTCAGTGGTGGAATGGATGCACAAGTTGTGGTATATCTACACAATGGAATCTTACTCAAAAAACAAAAAAAAAAAAAAACAAAAAAAAAAAAAAAAAAAAAAAAACAAGGAAATCATGAAATTTGCAGGTAAATGGTGGGATCTGGAAAAGATAATCCTGAGTGAGCTGTACTAGAAGCAGAAAGA
The DNA here is from genome assembly GCF_907164565.1 of Psammomys obesus. NCBI lineage: Eukaryota > Metazoa > Chordata > Mammalia > Rodentia > Muridae > Psammomys > Psammomys obesus. The sequence continues at coordinate 34,468,765 of NW_026591086.1, forward strand.
TGCACACTGTATATACTCACTCATATAGACATATAATAGAGGATAAACCTACTAAAATCTGTACAGCTAAAGAAACTAATCAAGAGGGCAAGAGGGAGGACTCTTGCTAAAATGCTCAATCCCTATCCAGAAAGGAAAAGAGGATGGACATCAGAAGAAGGGGAAAAGTGAGAACAAGTCATGAGCCTGACACTGAGGACCTCTGAAAGGCTCTGCCCTGAAGACTATCAATGCAGATGCTGAGAGTTATGGGCAACCTTTGGGCAGAGTGCAGGGAATCTTAGGAAAGTTAGGAAAGAAGTGGGAAACAGTAAGATCTGGAGAGGACAGGAACTCCACAAGGAGAGCAACAGAACGAGAACAGGGGTCTTTCCTGAGACTGATACTCCAACCAAGGACTATGCATGGAGATAACCTAAGACCCCTGCACAGATGTAGCCCATGGAGGTTCAGTATCCAATTGGTTCCATTGTAATAGGAACAGGGACTGTCTGTGACATGCACTGATTGGCCTGCTCTTTAATTACCTCTACCTGAGGGTGAAGTAACATTACCAGGCCACAGAAGAAGACACTGAACCACTCCTGATGAAACCTAATTAACTAGGGTCAGAAGGAAGGAAAAGAAGACCTCCCCTATCAGTGGACTTGGGGAGGGTCATGCATGCAGAGGGTGAAGGAAGGAAGGGATTGGGACAGGAGGAGGGAGGGAACCACAGGTGGGCTACAAAGTAAATAAAGTGTAGTTAATAAAGAATAAAAAATACAATAATATTTCTATTAATATAATTAGTAAATTATTGATTAATGGATGTTGTATGTAACTAGCAGGAATACTAAGTTAAACAAGCAACATTTTATTGCTTCCTTTTATTAAGCAATAAAGATATATGTTAGAATGGAGAATATTTAAAGAGTATCATATATTCTCAATATATGAGAGAAAAGGGAGTCTGGAAAAATGAGAATATGTGAAAGCCACTTTTTTTCTGTTTTCTTCTTTTTTATTAATCATCATTTATTACAATTTATTCACTTTGTATCCCAGATATGGCCCCTTCCCTCATCTCCTCCCTATCTTACCAAACCTTCCCTCTTTTTCTCAAATGCCCCTCCCTAGGTACACTAATAAGAGAGGACCTCCTCACCACCTTCTATCTGACCCTAGCCTATTAGGTTTCATCAGGACTGGCTACATTGTCTTCCTTTCTGGCATGGCAAGGCTGTATCCCCCAGGGTGATGTGATCAGATAGACTGCCACTGAGTTCATGCCAGAGAAAGCCCTGCTCCCCTTACTAGGGTATCCACTTGGAAACTGAGTCTATGGGTTACATCTGAGCAGGGGTTTTAGGTCCTCTCCATGCATGGTCGTTGGATGAGGTATCAGTCTTTGCAGGGTACACAGGACCCAGGTTTTTTGATTCTGTTGATCTCCTTTTGGAGCTCCTGTCCGCATTTTTTTTTTTTTTAGATTTTGTTTTAGGTTTTTGTTTTTGTTTCTATTTTTCTAGTCAGGGTTTCTCTATATAGCCTTGGCTGTCCTGGAACTCACTTTGTAGACCAGGCTGGCTTGGAACTCATAAAGATCCACCTGTCTCTGCCTCCTGAGTACTGGAATTAAAGGTGTGCACCACCATCACCTGGTGAGAAAGCTACTTTGTGATTTTCTCTCCCAACAAACAATTTATGGAGGATCCTCAGCAGCTAGGACACTACAGTTGCTATGGAACTTGTTTTAACAGTTGTACCTCACAACAAGCCCTCTGTTCTTCCTCTGTTTGTAATCTTTCTGCACTCACTTCTGCAGTGACCCCTGATCCACATATGCATAAGTTGTGTGGTAGATATATCAGTTGAGACTGTGTTCCACAACTCAATATTTTGATTAGTGTGATTTTGCTAAAGCGATCTCTATTTATTGAAAAAAGCAATTTCCTTAACAAATGGTGACTACTACATTTATCTGTGGGTATAAGGACAAATATTTGATTTTACCTAAGGATTACTTTCGCTTAGCAAATTGACAACTATAATTTATCCTTCAAGATTCATAATTTCACTAGCCTTGTGTTTCCCCTGCATACATTTTCGGGACTAAGCATGGTCTCATTCTCGTTGAGCAGATATTAAGCCTAATTATTGAGTGGTTGGCTACCACCAGGATGCCATTGTAGCACGCTTGGAGTTGTTCATACATGTTGGTCATTGCTGTAACTGATAGTCAGTATTTCTGGGTAGGACTGTTAGTTGCTATCCTCCTTCGTAAGCTTGCATGGTGCCACCAAATGGTTAGTCCTGAAAACATATACATAGAAGTAACAATATGCAGACTGAGCAGGTTGTATTTATATATTTAGGAACATACACACAGGCACAGACATAAACACACATATTAAGCAAAACAATCGAAAAATCATTATTCAGCGATAATTTAAAATACTATGTTAAATAGGTAATTTGACTTTCAACCTATTAAGATGGCTAAACATTGTTTTGATTTGTGAAAGAGTATATATATATATATATATATATATATATATATGCATGAAACAACAATTAATGAAAAAAAAGGCCCATGAATTTGAAAGAGAACAACAAGGAGTGCTATATTGGAGGATTTAGATCAAGATAAAGAAAAAAGGGAAAATGTAATATTCTAACCTCAAAAATATAACAAAGTAAAAATGGAAAATGTTTTCAAAACTTTGAAATTAGGCTCTATAAAAGCTGTTATAAATATCTGAATTTACATTATAGAAGTAGTCTGGTGCAGGGGATAGTGCCTTAAATGTATAAGGAAAGAATCATTAACCAGTATCTACAATTGAACATTCTGACATTCTGACTTCAAGTATAAGGAACGACTAGCAAGCAAAATTGCTCAAAATAGGTCAAAAAGAAACAATAGTATATTCTCCCCTTTTGTTCACTTTTCTAATTTATTAAGTTGACATACCAACATAACACTGAAAGAATTGTAGTGAATTTGACTTAGATTTTTGGAAGGCAAATTTTAATTATAACCTGTATATCAAAGAAATCTTACATTGTATTTCCATTGTTCATCAAAAAGGAATTCACTCAAACTACATAGTTTTTTAGTCAGCCCTTGACTTCAAGTGCCTTTCTTTAGACATTTCTATTTCATGTCTTCTATAATCTTCAGGAAAAATTTAAGAAACACACATACAAATATAATTTTGATGTTTAGATGTCACTCAGATTTCTAACATAGGAAGGAAAGAAATACAGTTTTACTTTCTAAGAGTTAAATTTTGTTTAACTGAAGTTAAAGTAGTAGTGTTTTCACTCCTGTGATTTATTTTTCATTGAACTCTTGGACACTTAGTTATGAACATTTTCGGGACTAAGCATGGTCTCATTCTCGTTGAGCAGATATTAAGCCTAATTATTGAGTGGTTGGCTACCACCAGGATGCCATTGTAGCACGCTTGTAGTTGTTCATACATGTTGGTCATTGCTGTAACTGATAGTCAGTATTTACATGACCTTGATACTTGCTTTTACCATGTTCTAAAGAAAATATCCAATTAGCCGTGAGTTTTGTAAAAATGCCTGGTATAGGAGCCATGTTACTACATACCCACATGCACAAGACAAAACTAACTTATTAACTTGTCTGAAATGCTTATTTCTTGGCTAGTGAAGCAGGTGCAACAGGTTTTGGGTTTGTTTATTTTTTTAATTTTTTGTTTAACTTTTATTAATTACCCTTTATTCATGTTGTATCCCCCCATAAGCCCCTCCCTCCTCCCCTCTCAGTCTTACCCTCCCCCCTTTCTTCATGCATGCCCCTCCCCAAGTCCACTGATAGGGGAGGTCCTCCTCTCCTTCTTTCTGATCTTAGTCTATCAGTTCTCATCGGTTTGTTTATTTTTAAGTAGTAAGAACTCAGGGATGTGGTCCTTCTCTAAGAAGCAAAAGGGTCTCATATTCTTCTTAGTATGTATTGGGTCCAGAGATGTGTCTGATTTTCATCCAATGATAAACAACCTAAAGGAAGAGCTGGTCTTAAACATACAAGAGGCTTACAGAACACCAACTAGACTAGACCAGTAAAGAAATTCCACCTGCCACATAATAATCAAAACACTAAGTCCACAGAACAAAGAAAAGTAGCTAACGCTGCAAGGAAAAAAAGGCCAAGTAAAATATAAAGGTAAAACTATCACTTGACTTGACTTCTCAACAGAGACTTTGAAGGCCAGAAGTGCCTGAGCAGATGTCATGCAGACACTAAGAGACCGTAGATGCCAATCCAGACTATTATATCCAGTAAAGCTTTCAATCACCATAGATGGAGAAAAAAAGATATTCTATGTCAAAACTATTTTTTAATGCTACTAATATTTTTTTTATTTTCCTCATCAAACCCTTTTTATTTTAATTATACTTTATTTACTTTGTATCCCACCTCTAGTTCCCTCTCTCCTCCCCTCCCCAAGTCCACTGGTAGGGGAGGGTTTCTTTTTCTTCCTTCTGATCCTAGTCTGTTAGGTCTCATCAGGAGTGGCTGCATTGTCTTCCTCTGTGGCCTGGTTAGGCTCTCTCCCCTCAGGGGGAGGTGATCAAAGAGCTAAACAATATCTTTGTGACAACCATGCCCTACAGAGGATACTAGAAGAAAAACTCCAATCCAACAAAGTCAGCTGCACCCATGAAAACACAGGATATAGATAACTTCACAACAGCAGAAACAGGACTCAACAAAACAAAACAAGCACATAATCATACTATCACCAACTCCACAATAAAAGGTCACTAATATTTATCAACATCAATGGACTTAACGCTCCAATAAAAAGATACAGGCTAATAGAATGGGTACAGAAACAGGATCCAACATTCTGCTGCATTCAAGAAACATACCTCAGGAACAAAGATTGACACTACCTCAGAACAAAGGGCTAGAAAAAGGTTTTCCAAGAAGGATCCTGGGGTAGTCATTCTAATTTCAAATAAACAGACTTCCAACTAAAATTAATCAAAAAAGATTGGGAAGGACACTTAATTCTCATCAAAAGAAAAATCCACCAAGAGTACATCACAATCTTGAACATCTATGCCCCAAATACAAGAGCACCTGCATTCATAAACTAAACCTTATTAAAGCTTACAGCACACATCATCCCAACTTAATCGCGGGAGACTTAAACACCTCACTCTCACCAATGGAGTAATCATTGAGAAAGAAGCTAAATAGAGAAATCATGAAGCTAGCAGACATCATGAATTTGCTGGTGGGAATTTAAGCCTTGATATGGGTTTGTGGCTAGTCTTATTGTAACTTGTTTGAGCATGCTTGATTTTATACCCCTGGGAGGCCTGCTGTTTTTTGAAAGGAATGAAGAAGAGGAGTGTCTCTGGGGAAGAGGGTAGGTAGGTGAGAGGGAATGGGAAGAGAGGAGACGAAACTATATTATGTTTCTCATATACCATATGAGAGAAAAATAACTAAAGAAAAACTCACATGATTTTAGTGAGGTGAGTAAGTCAACACAGAATCAAAACCTTATAGTTTTGGGTCTTTCCTTGTAGAGTCCAATAAATTAGTAATCTTAGTATCAACTATTATTGCATTATTATATTAAATAACATGTGTTATCTTTTAAAACCCACAAATTTTGGCTTACAGGGCTGTGCAAGTTAATTTCTAATATAAAATGCATTCAAAGGGAGTCCAAGAGCAGAGTATTTTCTTCCACCTGATCCTTTTATTTCCCATCTTCGTGTGCCTTTAATGGTGTGTTAAGTTATTAGGATTCTCCTATTGAACTGTCCAACTGAAGAGACAAACCTCTGAGCAGCTCTGAGTATGTTTAGACAGATTCTTTTGAATGAGTTGGGGATATACACACATGGAAGTGTGCATAAAAAGTACACACACAATGCCCTCCTACTAGCTTATGAACAGAATGAAAAATTTAAAAAGAGGAAAAACAAAGCTGAGCACAGGCATCTGCTGCTTTCTCCTTCTTGAATGTAGATACAGTGTGCCAAAATACCTTCTACTCCTATCCTACCTTTCCTGCATCTTCTGGAACTGTAAGCCAAAACAATCTCATTCTCAAATTGCTTTTGTGAGTCATGTTGTAGCAACAAGAGAAGTAAATAATGCACATACTTTATTGATTTTATTCCATTAAGTAGTGGGAGAACAAGAAACTTTAAGCATTTTCTCAATTGTTTTTATTAAATGGTATAAGATTAAACTGGTTTTAGATAAAGAAATATATACTATATAAAAATTGGCTTTAAGAAATGGATCCTAAGACTGTTTTTTATAATCCCTTTATTTCAATGTTTTGCTATTACCTAAATTTATTAATAATTTTTATGAATAAAGATTTCTCAGAGATCAAGAGATTGTCGGATAGGTAACACACTTGTCTCAGAAGTATGAGGAACTGCCTTTGATCTTCAGAATGTATGTAGAATGCAGGGTATGGTGGCACATGCGCACAGTCCCAGAATTATTGAAATGTAGAGACAGGTGACACCACCTAGCCTTGACTACTTGGCTAACTAAGTTCCAGGCCAATGAAATATTTTGTTCAGGCTGTGTCCTTTGGCTACCTACGTCACACATGAACAACCACAAACACAAATGGTCACACACAACCCTCCCCACTTCATACACAATAAATGTTTTAATTAAAAATACTCATTTCAGTTGGTATAGCATACAAATCTTTCTACTTTTCTTTAGAAACACTTTTGATTAAATAGTATTTTACTATTCTTTCTCTGAAGCATAATAGTAATAATGAGTAATAATCTACATACTATTGATAACTAGAGCACCTGCATATAATTTCTTTAGTAAAAAACATTGATATTCTGTTCTGGAAAAAAAGGCAGAAAGGAAGGAAGCAATTTGTTATTATGCTTTTTATCAACATATGACATTTTTAGCATTCACATAAAATCAGCAGAATTACTCTGCATTTCACAGGAGAAATATATAGTATTTTCACTTGTCTATACAATATTTATTAAAATTATGTTCTCCAGAGAATTTCCTATGATTTCTGAAAGTATAAATTTATTCAGTCAACCATATAACAAAAGCTACATATGAATCTCTAGTATTGTATCCTTATTTAATACACAGGAAATTTACATATTTTATTTTACTCCTCTTCTTGTATTTTTGTACATAATTGTTTAATAGCACTAGGCATTCTGACCTTCAGAAGACGAAGTCTTTAAAAGCGAATTTTACTCAGAAAAAAGCTTAATTTTGGATACAATATAATGTTGCCACATAAAAACTGAACATATATCCTCAAAAATTCTGCTTATTAAAATTGTAATGACTATTGATTATTTGGTTATATGTGGACATTATACATGTATGTAAATATTCATGTTTTCTTTATCTCTACCTGTAAGCATGATCATTGGCAATACTTTAATTAAACAATAGTTCTCTAACTTACATTTGTCCTTTATCTGTAATGTCAATATAACATAAATCTTAATTTTTCCACATCTCTAAGGTAGTTCTCTTTAACATGAATTATTTCAGATATCGTAACTTATATAAGACATCTATTATGAAGAGAAGTGTTTCATGAATTACTCAAATATTAAATCACATAATATGCGGAATAATTCTGAGCTATGCGGCGTTCTGACCTTGATTTTCAGGTAAGTGCATTGAGAACTAGAGGACTATATAACTGTCTCAAGACCTTGCAGATGGTACCCAGTGTCAACAAGACTCTAACCCAGGTAGTCTCACTCGATCTCTACCTTTGACTTTCACATTTTGTTTCATAGGACAGACAAGCAGTTGATAAATTTCTCTAAGGTCAAAAGTTGGAAGCTTTGATTTTATTGGGCTTTTTGCCTAATACTTTCCTCAGTAGGTAAGAGACCAATTTAAAAAATCTGTTTGAACAAGTCTTAATAGAAATAAATCCCTGTGGCAGACTTCTCTTTAGAATGTCTCATTTTATTTTTCAGGATTTGCAATTAAAATTATTTCATCAAAAATTAACATTGCAATTTAATAGGATGAAACCTGACTTTTATTTTTGTCTTGTAAAATCTCTCACTAACCAAACAGAATTGTGTGGCTTTTTGTTATGTTTGACTTCACCATTTCTATTACAAAAGCTCTCTCTCCATCACCATGGGCATGAATGTTAAGAAAAAATTAATATGGTTTATAGCAGTAATCCTCTTAAATGCTTGAGACTTTGCCAGCTTTCAACTAACAAGCCAGTTTATTAACGGCTGAGGTCCTACAACACTTGGGGATTATTGTCTGGGTCTGCTGACGAGGCATCACTAGTGACCAGTTTGTAAAATGCAATCTGCTATTTTATTTCACAGTCTGATCAATGACTGAAAACTGATGGAAGTACAAAAATCACCTTCCTAACCTGTGAAAGAGTCCTGCAATACATACAAGTGAATAGGTCTTTTTATGTGTGATTAAAGGTTCTGATTATTACCTATGTAAGTTATCTGGCAGCTTTTTTAGGAGGGCTTTTGGTTTGATCAAGTAAACTTGAAAAGAACATCAAGATTAAGAAAAAAATTAACATTACCTTTAACTAAAAAAAAAAATGACAGCTCTGTCAGAAGGCTGTCTCTCCTCACCTGATTCTTAATATGGAGTTTCTGACAAGTGTAGAGATTTGCCTTAATTATTTATTCATTTCATTGAAACCATCTTCATCTGCTTTAAATTTCTAATAAGTCTATTTAAATAAAGAGAATCCTATTTGAATGTTGATTTTATACTTTAAAAATCATGAAGGCATCTGCATGAAGCAATGGTAATGATTGTATCACTAAACGGCCTAAATAAGAATATTAATTATATTAGCTACTGACACGATAGGATTTTAAAACACATTAATTTAAAATAGATACAGAATATCAGTGGATTAGAAAATAATATTAAGCCATTACTGATGCTAAAAATAATGAAGGTCTACTCTGAAAAGGAAGAAGAAAAAAATACAATTTGTTTACTAGGCTTCTTAATGGACCAAGGCAGGATACATAGGATGAACGCTTTCTTTTGACACAGTGAGATAGTTGTTGCCTTGTTCTGGGCGTTCAGGTCTATACTGCAAAGCCAGGCAGGCCTTTTGCTTCAGCACCATGGTTTCCTCATTTGATTTGGCTTGCAAAATTTGATTATTACAAAAATTATTACAAAATTAAATCACCAATAGCTCCAATATAGAAAGCCTTTATAGCTGTTTCTCTTTTATTTGTATTGGTTGATTGATTGATTGATTTGGCTTGATTTGTTTTCCCCTGTGGATATGTTGATCACAGAACTTTTTTCTTTTTCATAAATGTCCTAGTTCAGCAAGAGTTCACCTACTACCTTCCATTCTTGGCAATAGTTAACCTTTCATTTATTTATTAAAATTAAATTTAAAACACCGGGGTTTAAAGTTAACACAGTCCCTTTGAAAGACAGAGGAGGAAGTTAGATTTGTGATATGTTACTCTTTTTATTGTCAAGTAGTACCTAAGGATTTTGTTCTCCTGTTTTTAAATAAGATTGAGATAAAGTAAGGAAAGCTTTTCCTTGTGTTCACTCCTCTATAAAGAGAGAGGCACATAAGTTTGAATAATATGGAAATGTATTGCGTGGTGTATAAAGGTCAAGACAAAATAGTTAGAGACACAGAAGGCAGGTACATTAGTTTATTTATTTATTTTTTTATTTATGAGTTTTAGTGAGAATACAATAAACTACAAGGTTCTTTTAAGTGCTCAAATTTTATTTTTGTGAAAAACTTTTAGAAGAAATAACCTTCAACTTTTTATGTTTGAATTGTTTTGCCTAGTTAGTTGCTTAATTTCTGGGAATTGAATTAGAAGAATTAGAATTTCAAAATAACTTTCAGTGTTTTAAGGCATTTTGTCTTCCAAATTTCTGAGATGTTATTAAGCTGTCCTACATTGTTGGAAAAAGTGCATTTATTTTATTTTATTTTATTTTATTTTAATAAAATATTTTCATGCTACAGTCTTGAAGACACTAGGAAAATTCAGCATGATATTCTGAAAAATCAAGATTTACACATATGTATAGCTCTATTCTGTTTCCCACTCTTTTTCATGGGAACAAATCAAGACATTTCATTCTACACAGAATTGCTGAAAATAAATAAATTCTAAATGTTACACCTAGGATTCTCTAGTGATATTCTTATTAAGTGTTACTTTTTGTCTCTCTTCCACTTTATTTTACTTATTGATATTAAGATTTGATTTTTCTAGATACATTTTTAGCACTTACTCAGAATAATGAATTTAAATTTCTTTTAATATATAAATATATAGGAACTTCTTATCAACACACTACAAATCATGATGAGAAACTGTCATGTGGAATTTACGGTAATTTTATTTATTCAAGATGACACTAGAGGTACAAATCTAAATTGAATTAAGAAGTTAGAAGTTTCTGAATAAAAGAAACATCAAAAAAGAAGAGGAAAACAATCTAACAGGCAATGGTGGCACATACCTTTAATGGCAGCATTTGTATGGCAGAGGCAGGTGCATTTCTGAGTTCAAGGCCAGTATTGTCTACAGAGAGGTCCAGGAGAGCCAAGGCTACAAAGAGAAACCTTGTCTTAAAAATCAAACCAAACCAAAACAAAACAAAAAAATCTAAGCAAGAGCACAGTTGGGGCGACAATAGCAGATACTTAAAATTTTATTATGAGATCAGAACATTTTACTTAAAGTTATGATGCTATTGAATGGTGAATTCAGTATGACTTGCTATACCAACTAGATAAAACACATTGCTGCAAAAAATTAATCATGAATTTTTTAACTTTTATATTTTTTATTCAAAGTTCTCGATACAAAGTTACATGTGATTCGATGAACAGCATGACCCTACCATAAAAGAATTTAAACATTAGGCAGCAATAAAAGCATTTGTACTTTGACTTTGTTGATGTCAAAATAAAATGGAAGAATCACTGTATGCATTTCTAATAATTACTGTCCCAAAGTGGATATTTTCCTATTCTATGAAAATAGATATATATTATCCTTCAACAGTATAGGAAAGAGCATGCATTAAAATAAAGTGTTCAGAACAAAGAATATAGATGTACGCTTTTGGGTATAGTAAACTTGTGAGTTATAAAGTACAGATTCTACAGAACACTGAAAATGACTTTATTTTTTTCTCTCCATATAAACACACAGACACAAACACAAACACACACGTTATGTTTGCCAGAGTCATAAAATACATATATGTATATATATACATATATACATATATGTATTTTAATATATATATATCAATTGTGTGCCCACAATTTCAAAGAGGTGGAAGCAGTTTACATCCTGTGAGACCATTTTTTAATACTGGTTTTTGAAATGTCGCTGTCATCTGCAGTGTGTCTTAATCAAGGGCAGAAGGCATTATAGAGGAAAGTGTAGGCACGCCACTGTGGATAACATCTGCTTAACAATGTACGCCACGATGTACTCACCAGCACTGCTTACTCCACAACTTGGTTGAGAGCTTTTTTAAAAATGTTATTTACCAAGGAATTATGTAACAATTCCTTCCAAGCCTCTTAAGAATCTGATCAAACTGAACCCAGGGTTGCAGAGACATGAAACGATAACAAAATTGGCAAGGAGAGAAAAGCAGATGAAAATAAAAGGTACAGAAAGTCCTGCATAAGTCCTGATATTAGTGAGGATTTAGAAAAAAAAAAAAACACTTGGCTTTTACTATGCTATACTAAAAAGTGGGTCCTTTGTTCATTGTTTTTGAGATTAAAACAGAAAAGGAACCTGAACTCCCTGCAAGATCTTTCTCTGAGAGCCTTGTGACAAGTGATCAAATCATTGAACACTTCTTCCTGAAAAAAATGATGTTCAGATCTAGTCTAAGTATGCGTCCTGTGACAGCAAGAACATCCGTTCCTCTGTGTTGACATTCGTTCTAATAATAGAAAACGTAGATGGAATGTCTGACACCACCACACTGGAAAGACTGTGACTTTATATCTGTGATACAAAATTCTTACTAATGGAAATGCCCTCATTGTTTAAAAAACATTTTTTTAACTTACGATTACATATTTACCAAATCTGTAATGAATGTGGTCCATAGAATCACACTGAAATGCAAGCAGACAACGGTGGTAATTAAATTCTGTACATGCTTTGTAGTCATACCACAGCCCTCCCCCATGGTGCATTATGATTTGGTCATATTCCTTAAATAAATACCAAAATAGGCCTTTATTATTTCTATAAGCATAAGTCATTTAAATTGTATTAATATTTTGAGCCACGGATGTAGTTTAGAGGGTAAGGGCACTTACTGACGACCTGGCTTTAATTCCCAGGCCTCAAATGGGAGAAGGACAGAATTGACTCCCACAAGATGTTCACTGACCTATACAAAATATATATATAAAAATGCAATAAAAGCTTAAGAAAATAACATTAACCTTTTGTGGTGGAAAATGTAACAGCAGAACAAAATCAGTATAGCATAAAATGGTCTCATATGCCAGTCACATGCTGCCAATTTAACTTCAGCCAATTAACCACCTGCTGAGACACAATTTCTTAAAGAAAATTCTAAACATCTTATCACTTACTGTAAATATTTCAGTATGTAACACTGAAAATTATATAATCTTTAATTTTATATATAATTTTATTTCTCTCTCATGCTCTCTGTGTATGTGTGTGTGTGTGTGTGTGTGTGTGTGTGTGTGTGTGTGTGTGTGTACTGCATCTGTTTATAGGTGTGAACACACCAATGCATATGTGTGGAGATCAGAGCACAACTAATAGAAGTGGATTCTCTTTCCAGACTGTATCTACAAAAGAAGTCATGTTACCACATTTGGATAGGAAACATTTTAACCCACTGAGCCATCTGGTAGGTCCTACAATATTTTTTATAGAAGTTAAATTCAATATTGTGAAATTTTAACATATTATTAGTAAATGCATTATATCGTCAACTAGGCATTTCCATATTTATGAAGGTTTAATATTTTTATTCTTAGAAAGCCTGTATAATTAATATATAGGTACACCTCCATCTCTTTTAATAGTGATGTTTTTTTCCTTCCTCTACCTACCCTTTAACTCTGTCTTTCTGTCTCCTCTATCTCTTCCTTCAAACCACAACACCAGTTCGCTATCTTTTCTACCCTCCCTCTCTCCCTCTCTCTTTCTCTCACTTTTATTTTAGATGAGCTCTCTCACTATATAACCTAAGCTAGCCTAGGGTCAGGTTTTTTTTTTTCACTTTCTTTACCACAATCAAGAAATAGAACAAAAATAAATCATAGCTAAATAACTTTTAAAATAATTATATTGTTAACTTGTGAACAAAAATTAAATCTTTGGAAGAACCGCCAGTGCTCTTAAGCTCTGAGCCATCTCTCCACTGTTGACTTAACAAAATGACAGCCTACATACTGGGAAAGGATCTTCACCAACCCTTTCACTGACAGAGGGCTGATATCTAGAATATATAAAAAACTAAAGAAGTTAAAAAACAATAAATCAAGCAATCCAATCAAAAAATGGGGTACGGAGCTAAACAGATAATTCTCTGTAGAGGAATATAGAATGGCAGAGAAACACTTAAAGAAATGCTCAACATCCTTAGCCATAAGGGAGATGCAAATCAAAACCCTAAGATTTCACCTTACACCCATCAGAATGGCTAAGATCAATAACTCTAGTGACAACACATGCTGGAGAGGTTGTGGAGAAAGGGGAACCCTCCTTCATTGCTGGTGGGAATGTAAACTGATACAACCACTTTGGAAATCAGTCTTGCACTTTCTCAGACAACTAGGAATAATGCTTTTTCAAGATCCAGCTATACCCCTCCTAAGCATATATCCAAAGGTTGCTCAAGAACATAAGGACATTTGCTCAACCATGATCATAGCAGCTTTATTCTTAATAGCCAGAACCTGGAAACAACCCAGATGTCCCTCAGTTGATGAATGGATACATCAATTGTGGTACTTTTGCACAATGGAATACTACTCAGCAATTAAAAACAAGGAAATCATGAAATTTGCAGGGTAGTGGTGGGATCTAGAAAAGATCATCCTGAGTGAGATATCCCAGGAGCAGAAAGACAAGCACGGTACATACTCACTTATAAGTGGGTACTAGATCTATAAATAGGATAAACATACTAAAATCTGTAAACCTAAAGAAGATAAACAAGAAAGAGGACCCGGGGTAAGATGATCAATCCTCACTTAGAAAGACAAATGGGATGGACATTGGAAGTAAAAGAAAACAAGTAACAGGACAGGAGCCTACTGCAGAGGGCATCTGAAAGACTCTACCTAGCTGTGTATCAAAGCAGATGCTGAGACTATAACCAAACCTTCAGCAGAGTAAAGGAAATTATATGAAAGAAGGAGGAGTTAGTATGACCTGGAGAGGATAGGAGCTCCACAAGGACCAAATATATCTGGGCACAGGGGTCTTTTCTGAGACTGTTTCTCCAACCAAGGACCATATATGGACATAACATAAAAGCCCTGCTCAGATGTAGCCCATGGTAGCTCAGTATCCAAGTGGGTACCTATTAAGGGGAACAAGAACTATTTCTGACATGAACTCAATGCCTGGCTCTTTGACGGAGCCTTCCCCCTCCTCGACGGAGGAGCAGCCTTGCTAGGCTACAGAGGAGGACATTGCATCCAAGCCTGAAGATACCTGATAAGCTAGGGTCAGATGGAAGGGAAGGAGGACCTCCTCTATCAGTAGACTTGGATAGGGGCAGGGAGGAGATGAAGGAGGGAGGATAGGATTGGGAGGGAATGAGAGAGGAGCTACATCTGCAATACAAAGTAAATAATCTGTGATTTATATAAAAAATAAAAATTAAATCCTTTATATTCATTTCACTGAAGTAGAGAAGCAACTGATGTGAAATAGTTTTTACTAAAGACTGTTACCTGAAGAAATCTAAACTTTTTGAAGCACAATGAATGCCAAAATTAACCAACTTGGAGTTAGTTATAATTGATTTCAGTGTGTGAATTGTTGACTTTTCTGTTTAAATTTTCCATATGTTATTTCATACTGTTCACAACTTAGGTGGATAGTATTACTTAAATTTTACTGAAGCAGAATATGATTTTATAAACCATTCTGCTCTGAAGGAAAATGAGGTTTTAAATATTTCCAGTATTCACATTCTTTTATATAAAGCCATCATACTTTTTTTCACAAAATGTTATATGATTGATACATGCTATAAAAGAGAATCATGGTTAGCCATATTTTAATAAACTAAATATCAGGGAAAATCTCTGATAAAAGTTTAATTAGTTCAGAAAAATAAACTAAATCACATCTCAGAAGTACTGATGAGATTAATTATATTGAAATCAAAGGTACTGCTAGACTTAACCAAACATTTTGTCACAAATAAATTGCCTTCTTTGTTTTTCAGAGCTTAACTGTAATTTTTAAAATGCAATTTTAATTGGAATCAAACAGAATATTACAAACCTAATTTTCTACAAGAATTTCAAAATTACATGAACTGTGTCAAACTGGTTGTATTACACCTGCCTCTCCACCATGGTGTGTGTGGGTGTGTGGGTGTTTGCATACATACATACATGATATCATCAATGTGACAGAATTTTAGGCATTATGGTTTGGTCCTATAGGCTGAATATTTGCATCCTTCAAAATCCATGCAGTAAAATGGAGTACCCTCAAAGATGTTGATACTGGTGTGTGTGTGTTTGTGTGTGTGTTTGTGTGTGTGTGTGTGTGAATGTTAGGAGAAGATTTAATATTTAGACAAGGACTTCAATGAATCCAGATGTGCTAAAGTTGTGTACTGTTTTCTTGCTGTCAACCTTGTGCAGATATTAATTGATAGGAGTTATTTAGAAATCATAAAGTGTGCTCACACTTATTCCAGGTCTTTGGAGACTCATTTTTGGTGTTTCCAATTTTCAGAATTGAATGTTTTAAACAAATATCCGTATATTGTAAGTTATAGTAAAGTATATTAAGTAATTAACCTATCAATTTTTATACTTTCAGTTTTAAATGACCATAACTAGGCATTTAACAGGCTGTCTATAAGAGTTCCACAAACCTAAATAGCTTGTGCCAAAAGTCCATTGAATTTTTCTGGTTTACAGAAGTCACAGAAGCAGATGATAAGTAACTCAATAAAAACAACGAAGTACCAGTCATGGAGATAACCTAGAACCCCTGCACAGATGTAGTCCTTGGCAGTTTAGTGTCCAGGTGGGTTACATAGCAATGGGAAGAGGGACTGCCTCTGACATAATCTGATTGGTCTGCTCTTTGATCACCTCCCCCTGAGGGGGGAGCAGCCTTACCAGGCCACAGAATATGACAATGCAGCCACTCCTGATGTGATCTGATAGACTAAGATCAGAAGGAAGGAGAGGAGGACCTCCCCTATCAGTGGACTTGGGGAGGGGCATGCGTGAAGAAAGGGGAGGGAGGGTGGGACCGGGAGGGGAGGAGAGAGGGGCTTATGGGGGGATACAAAGTGAATAAAGTGTAATTAATAAAATGTTAAAAAAAAGAAAAAAAATGCAATGGCCCCAAATTAGTTTTCCTTAGTGTATTTTTATTTTAAAAGTCAGAATCAATATTTCCAAATTTTTAATAGTTTTAATATTTTCTTATATTAATAACAAATCACAGGTATGGATCCCAGCCATAGGCCTCTCCCTCATTCCCTTCCAATCCCTGGTGAGGGGGTCCTCCTTCCCTTCCATCTGACCCTAGCTTATCAGGTATCTTCAAGACTGGCTGCAATGTCCTCCTCTGTGGCCTAGCAAAGCTGCTCCTCCCTCAGGGGGGGGGGGTGTCAAAGAGCCCGCCATTAAGTTCATGTCAGAAATAGTCCCTGTTCCCCTTACTAGGGATCCCACTTGGATACTGAGCTACCATGGGCTACATCTGAGCAGGGGTTCTAGGTTATAACCATACCTGGTCCTTGGTTGAAGAATGGATCTAAACCTACCAGAAAGAAAAAAAATGACCATAATAACATAAGATATTTAATCAAGGCCTTACCCTGAACTGAAGAATAGTGTATGTATATGTGTGAGGGGGGTATTTGTGGGTATGTGTTTCTTTTGTTTGTTCAGATTATATACAAATAATGTGTTTAATTCCTACTAAGACAATCAAGAGTAATTTCATTTATTAAAGAATGTAGACTAGACTGACTTAGAATATTCTATAATATAAACTTAAAACTCAATATAAGTTAATAATCAATTATAGACTCTAAATTATAACAACAGTAAACTAATGTAATACATAATTAAACAAAGTCTTGAGTACTTTTCTGCGAATTACCTTACTTTCCCTGTACCGGGATGAACACCTAACAGGATTCCTTCTCTACTACAGACTCGTCTTTCCAATGCAGCACCTATGCTGATAAGGTTAACATTTTATAGACTGAGATGCAAGACTATTAATTCTAATACCCATAGTAATATTTGATACAAAAAAGGATTTGTTATGAAATAGAAGTAATTCTTTTTAATTTTTAATATTTTTCTTCACAATTCATTCATTATAAATCCCAATGAAGCCCCCTCCCTCCATACCCCCAGTCTCAACCTCCCTCCCTCTTCACCCCACCCCTTTCCATTAGTCCACTGAAGGGGAGTTCTCCACTATTGCCATCTACCCATACCTTGTTAGGTATCATCAGGACAGCCTGGATCCTCTTCCTAGCCAGAATATGGAAACAACATAGATATCCCTCAACAGAGGAATGGATATAGAAGTAATTATTTTTAATAGGTTATTTTTTTAATTTTTATTTTTTGTAATAATTACATTTTATTCATTTTGTATCCCAGCTGCTACCACCTCCCTTGTTCCCTCCCAACACCACCCTCCCTCTCTCATCTCCTCCCATGCTCCTCTCCAAAACCACTGATAGGGGAGGTCCTCCAGGACCTCCCCTTCCATCTGATAGCTTATCAGGTCTCCTCAGGCCTGGCCACAATGTCCTCCTCTGTGGTCTGGCAAGGCTGCTCCTCCCTAGGGGGCTGGGGGGAGGTCAAAGAGCCAGGCACCTAGTTCATGTCAGAGACAGTCCCTGTTCCCCTTAAGTCCCTGTTCCCCCTACTAGGTAACCCAATTGGACACTGAGCTACTTTGGGCTACTTCTGCACAGGGTTTCTAGGTAATATCCATGCATGGTCCTTGGTTGGAGAATCTATCTCAGAAAATAACCCTGTGCTCAGAATTTTTGGTTCTGTTGTTCTCCTTGTGGAGATCCTGCTCTCTCCAGGTGCTACTATATTCCCCTTTTTACATAAGATTCCCTACATTCTTCCCAAAGTTTGGTTATGAGTCTCAGCATTTGCTTTTATACACTGCTGGGTAGAGTCTTTCAGAGGGCATATGTGGTAGGCTTCTGTCCTGTTTCCTGTTTTTTCCTTCTTCCAATGTCCATCTCGTTTGTCTTTCTGAGTGAGGATTTCTCATCTTATCCAGGGTCTTCCTTCTTGCTTAGCTTCTTTAGGTGTACAGATTTTAGTATATTTATCCTACATTATATGTCTATTAGCCACTTATAAGTGAGTACATACCAGGTGTGTCTTTCTGTTTCTGGAATACCTCATTCAGGATGACCTTTTCTAGATCCCACCATTTGCCTGCAAATTTTACGATTTCCTTGGTTTTAAATATTGCATAGTATTCCATTATGTAAAAGTACCACAATTCTGTATCCATTCCTCAGTTGAGGGACATCTGGGTAGGTTCCAGGTTCTGGCTGTTACAAATAAAGCTGCTATAATCATGGTTGAGTAAATGTCCTTGTTGTGTTTTGAACAGCTTTTGGATATATGCCTAGGAGTGGTATAGCTGGATCCTGAGCAAGTGCTAATCCTAATTGTCTGAGAAAATGCCAGATTGATTGCAAAAGTGGTTGTACAAGTTTACATTCCCTCCTGCAATGGAGGATGGTTCTCCTTCCTCCACATCTTTTCCAGCTTGTGTTGTCACTTGAGTTTTTGATCTTAGCCATTCTTGAGGGTATAAGGTGAACTGTGAGGGTCATTTTTATATACATCTTTCTGATGGCTAAGGACATTGAGCAATTTTTTAAGTGTTTCTCTGCCATTCTATATTCCTCTAATGAGAATTCTGTTTGGCTCTGTACACCATTTTTAATTTGATTACTTGATTTGTTGCTGTATAACTTTTTAGTTTTTACATATTCTGGATATCAGATCTAGGGTTGGTGAAGATCCTTTCCCAGTCTGTTGGCTGTCTTTTTGTTCTGATGACCGTGTCCTTTGCTTTACAGAAGCTTTTCAGTTTCATGGGGTCCCATTTATTGACTGTTGATCTTAGAGCCTATGCTTTTGGTGTTTTGTTCATGAATTTGTCTCCTGTTCCAATGAGTTCTAGGCTCTTCCCTACTTTTTCAAGAAGTAATTATTTTTTATTTTAATTTTTATAATAAAATCTTTTTAATTTTTTATTAATTACATTTTATTCACTTTGTATCCCCCCCTGTGGTTCCCTCCCTTCTCCCATCCCAATCCTTCCCTTCCTCACCCTCTGCATGCATGCCCCTTCCAAAGTCCACTGATAAGGGAGGTCTTCTTTTCCTTCCTTCTGCTCCTAGTTAATTAGGTCTCATCAGGAGTGGCTGCATTGTCTTCTTCTGTGGCCTGGTAATGCTGTTTCCCCCTCAGGTGGAGGTAATTAGAGAGCAGGCCAATCAGTTCATGTCAGAGACAGTCCCTGTTCCTATTACAATGGAACCCACTTGGATACTGAACTGCCATGTGCTACATCTGTGCAGGGGTCTTAGGTTATCTCCATGCGTAGTCCTCAGTTGGAGTATCAGTCTAAGGAAAGACCCCTGTGCTCAGATTTTTTTGGTTCTGTAGCTCTCCTTGTGGAGTTCCTGTCCTCCCCAGATCTTACTGTTTCCCACTTCTTTCATAAGATTCCCTGCACTCTGCCCAAAGGTTGCCCATAACTCTTAGCATCTGCATTGACAGTCTGCAGGGCAGAGCCTTTCAGAGGTCCTCTGTGTCAGGCTCCTGACTTGTTTTCTCCTTTCCCCTTCTTCTGATGTCCGTCCTCTTTTCCTTTCTGGATAGGGATTGAGCATTTTAGCAAGAGTGCTCCCTCTTGCTTAGTTTCTTTAGGGGTACAGATTTTAGTAGGTTTATCCTTCTATATGTCTATATGAGTGAGTATATACCTTGTACGTCTATCTGCTTCTGGGATAGCTCACTCAGGATGATCTTTTCCAGAGTAATATTCCACTGTGTAGATGTACCACAATTTTTGAATCCATTCCTCCACTGACGGGCATTTGGACTGTTTCCAGCTTTTGGCTATTACAAATAAAGCTGCTACAAACATGGTTGAGCAAATGTCCTTATTGTACTTGAGCCTCTTTTAGTTATATGCCTAGGAGTGGTATAGCTGGATCTTGAGGAAGCGCTATTCCTAGTTGTCTGAGGAAGCACCAGACTGCTTTCCAGACACTTTGAGAAATGTTCAACGTCCTTAGTCATAAGAGAAATGCAAATCAAAACAACCCTAAGATTTCACCTTACACCCGTCAGAATGGCCAAGATCAAAAACTCAAGAGAGAACACATGCTGGAGAGGTTGTGCAGAAAGGGGAACCCTCCTCTCCTGCTGGTGGGAATGTAAACTTGTACAACCACTCTGGAAGTAATTTTTAAGCCCAAGGTTCTGACAGTCCATTTTATTTTTTTGAATGTTCAATCTCTTTTTCATTGAAAATAGGAAAACTATTATTAAGTACTGCAAAGGAATACTTACTTGCATTGTTTTGAATTATAGTCAGTTACAGAGCAACAGATACCATTACATTACCATGTTTACTAGACACAGAATTAAAATTGGGAAGAAATAATTTAACATTATATGTAATATTTTGAATTATTATAAAATAGTGATGTATAATGTATAAATCAATAATTCACCATACAGACAATTTTGAGTATGTCTTGATATATTTAATTTTGCTGTTTTTGTTTATAAATATATAATATATATACTCTTACAGCATTTAAATGATAATGTATTGTGATGCATTCATGAGGTAATCCAGAAAATAAATGTGGTAGACACTTTTAAATCCTCGTGAAAACAAAAAATTGATGACAATTGTGCTATGATGAAAATTTTTTTTCATTGTTAAACATTTTAAATTTACTGGTCATATGTTTATTTTCATGAGAAACCTGTGTTTGTATTACAGTGAAGAAGCAACAGCAATTCATATAAAGAGATCATTCAAAAGAGAATCATCAGTAGAATTCAAGAATACTGTAGCATACTGAACATTATCTAGTGTCTAAATTCATGTCTTAGTTGCCACTTTCAGTTATTTTCTCTAAATTATAGTTGGGAAGATATTTCACACAGATAACC
Organism: Psammomys obesus; assembly: GCF_907164565.1. Lineage (NCBI taxonomy): Eukaryota > Metazoa > Chordata > Mammalia > Rodentia > Muridae > Psammomys > Psammomys obesus. The sequence goes on from NW_026591086.1 coordinate 34,490,265, forward strand.
ATTCTTTGTGATTGGCAATCAATTACGGGCACAAATTCTGGTTTAGAGTGAAGATACAACTTCACCTTTATGTATGTGTGTGAATTCAGGCACATGATTTCAGTTCCTTTTCTTTTCCAAAGCAAAAGACACACTGTGTCATGTCTAAAATATTTTCTTCACCCTAACCTTTTAAAATTATTATGAGGCCAAAGAGTTGTGGTGATATACTAGTCAGCTTTTTGTCATTACAGCAGACATTTGAAATCAAGTCAAGTAGAAGAAGTTAGGAAGTTTTATTTCTCCATCAGTCTTATTTGAGGTGGGGGGGGGCATGTTGCAAAGACAAGGCAGTACATCGGGGCTATGGATGCCTGGCTACACAGAATTTCCTACCTCTGACTGAAAAGTAAAAAGAGGTAAAAGGAGGAGGGTGTCAGCACACTGTCCCTTTGACAGAATGCCCTCCATGACATGAACACTGCTGCTAGGACACCTCATATGGGACTCTACCTGGAACAAGCTTTTACCATGTACAGTTCTGAGAAACATTTACAGTATAAACTTCAAAGGGCCCAGGTTCAGTTCACAAGCGTTGGTCAGAACACTGCTATGCAGTAGAGAAAGCTAAAGGCAGTCTTGTAAAGATGAAAGGAGGGAGCTAGGGTAGGGATTAGGGCCAAGATTGCAAGTCTATGCTTTTTGGAAAAGTTGAAAAAAAAAGATTGATTTATAAAGAAAAAGGCAAAAGCACTAACGTCACTTGAAGATCCATACAGCAATTTTACCTATAGCATGACTCTTCACTTTTATAATCTTGGATATAAAATCTATAATTATTCACAATTTCATATTCATTGCTGGTAAAGAATGACATGTCTAAAAACATGAAATGACAAACATCAAATTTGCATTTTAAAATTTTCTTCCATCATGTTCTAATATGAAAAGTTCTAAGGATGGAAGACGAGGTAAGGAAAATTCAATGTTTTCCTCTGCTTATACTCATTCAAATGCTTATGGCAGACCTTTGTGAAAAGCAATTCTAATAAAAGCCAAATCTGTTAATAAGAGTAAGAACATAAGATTCCCTGCACTCTGCCCAAAGTTTGGCTATAAGTCTCAGCATCTGTGTTGATACCCTGCAGGGTAGAGCCTTTCAGAGGTCCAACTTTGGTCAGAGTGCAGAGAATCTTATGAAAGAAGGGGGAGATAGTAAGACCTGAAGAGGACAGGAGCTCCACAAGAAGAGCAACAGAACCAAAAAATCTGGGCACAAGAGTCTCTTCTAAAGCTGATATTCCAATCAAGGACCATTCATGGAGATATTTTAGAATCCCTGCACAGATGTAGCCCATGGCATTTCAGTATCTAAGTGGGTTCCATAGTAATGGGAACAGGGACTATCTCTGACATGAACTCAGTGGTTGGCTCTTTGATCACCTCCCCCTAAGGGGGGAGCAGACTTACCAGGCCACAGAGGAAGACAATGCAACCATTCCTACTGAGACCTGATAGACTAAGATCAGAAGGAAGGAGGGTAGACCTCCCCTTATCAGTGGACATGGGGAGGGGCATGGGTGGAGAAGAGGGAGGGCAGATGAGATTGGGAGGGGAGGAGGGAGGAGCTACAGGGGGGATACAAAATTAATAAACTGTAATTAATAATAAAAAAGTATAACAACATATTCTTTCTCAATGCAGTACCTCCATTCCTGTCAATTCCATGTAGGCCTAAGCTATTGAAGTCCTATTACCTGTAAAAACTGGCAGGTCTGAAGTTGATGGTTTCTGGTGGGGAGGAAGTTGTTATCTTCATTGATATAGTAACCCGGGTCAGTTACTCCTCTTCCAGTGGAATAGCTCCATATTCATTCTCATATGGCAGACTTGGTTAACTCTAGGGGATGAGAAAGTCAAACTGTGGACAACGCCAAAAGTCAGAAAAGTAAGTCAGGGATTTGGTTGAATAAGCGGGTCATATTAGTATGAAAAGAGAGCGAACTAGGATTGTGAATATGGCCATAGTATGTTGTATACATGTGTTAAACTGTCAAATGATAAGTTGATTTTCCAAATATCTTACCAAAATGAAGGATCTAAAACATATACTTTTGTTCATATGTAAAACATATTCAAACCACAGAATGTATTAATATCAGGAATTATACTTTTAAAGACATTGAAAGCTTGCTAAATACATACATATATGCATTTTATCATATTCAAAATTATATGATTTGTTATTGTTCCTATAAACAGAGTAATATGAGATAAAACCAATTGTATAGACAAGATTATGTGAAAATATTTCTTACTCATTAAATTTAAGGTTTTTTTTTTACATGTAATTTACATGTACGTGGCTTTTGGCACTTTTGATAATATAGTTATGTATTTGTTATAATATGCAATGATTAGCTCAGATTCAACATAGCCTGTATTTTTATTAGTCAGTTAACTCTTATTATGAAGCCAGAAAGGAAAAGTGTTCCTATATGGGCCCTTTGGCTTTAGGCTATCATATAAGCAAGAATATATTTTAGAAGAAGAACAATAAGCACTCCCCAATACCATGAAAGCAATTAAAATGTTTATAGATCATGTTTCAGGAAACTAAGGTGCTATTCATTTTGTCACAGGAGAAGAAGTCTTTAGTACAAGTACTATAGTAAGTGCCACACATTCATCATATACTGTATTCATTAGTTGTTGTTGTTGTTTTTTTAAATACCTTTCTAGAACCTATGAAATAGTTTTAGGTAACAAAGTCCACAACAGTTTCCATGATTAAGGTGGCATTCTTAATGAATACTTTACCTCAGCTTATATTAATGTTGATTTTAAAATATCCCTGCCTGTGGAGCCATTTGTTTTTTTATGTTCGCTGTCTCCTTATTTCTGTAGTCACAGGACTCAGGAGAAAACGTTTCACATAATATTTGACTTACTATAGTAGGCATTGTATATTTCATCCAAAACATTTCTTATTCAAAGCAATTGGGGACGAACAGTTGAGAAACAAATTGAAAACTCCTTATGCTTATGATCTCATTTTTTGCTTATTATCTACATTCATGTTAAGTTCAAAATAAGTGAATAGGTCATAAATTTCCTTCTCTTGACAGGTAAACAATCTCAAATTGTTCAGTGAATCACATTTTTGAACATTAAAGATTCTCACTAAGCCAGCTGCAATATTATTTTGAATATATGACTTTCACATCACCTTTAGAACATACTAAAATCAATTAAGCAATAAGTATATTCTCATTTACAAAAGAAATCAATCAGCTGTCATTTTTGATTGATTATTCTTAGTTTGGAGTGGTATTTAATCTATGAATTTATTACATATTTTTCAACTGGTAGAAAATGGCATATGAATTTGAAATGGTGTCCAGTAGTACATGGACAAAAAAGTCCAGTCCTTTAAGGCATTTTGTGGAGTGTTCCTGGAATAAAATTATATACCACTTACTATACAATTACAGACAAACCTTTTATCAAAACTTGAATCTAAAATACATATGTCTGGCAAATTGAGCTAACCATATTGTATATATGATGCATATGACTCATTAGAAAAACATTGTGTTTTGTTTTTTAACGTAAAAATAAATTATTCGGTGTAAGAAGTCTTTGTGGGTCAAGTCACCTAACTTGCATCCCAAATGCCATTCCACCACTTAATGACAGCTCCCGTTGTTCCGAACAGACATATAAAATAAAGGATCTCGTTAGACTCCTAAGAGAGAGCCATCTTTCACAGAAGAACGTGATAGGTTGGTTTTTACAGAGGTAAAGATACTGCTACTGTTAATAATTCCTAAAGACAGTTTTGATGAAAACTGACTGTTGCTTGATCAATATTATTACCTCTAAGGTTTTTCTGGCCTTTACTGTCCCGTTACATGCTCCTGCTATTCCTCATCTTTGATATGTCAAAGAATACTTAAATAGGAATATTTATTAAGAAACTGCTTCTCCTTAGAATGCAGCAACCTCAAGCACAGAGATATCAACATGAAAGGAATTTTCTTTAATGCATCTCATTTTCACCTTTTAATCTAAACTGATTTTAAAAGATAATTTCTGTCTAAGATGTTTTTTACCATTTAGTATGGATCATGAAGAATTGGGCTAACATATAAAATTAAAAAAATGTATTTTAAAATAGTTAATGAGTGGACATACCTAAAAAACTCTCCCAAACACAATAAAAGTAATTAAATGTGTAAATTATATCTTCCTGATTAAAAAAAAACAAAGTTCTACTTTTTCTCATAGATAAATTTAATGAAAATAAAAGTGTAAGTGGCATACAGCCCTGAGAAAAAACCACAAGGACAAAAGGAAGATCTGTGCGGAGGTGGAAAGTTGTAACATAAAACAAAAGGAAATTAAATTAAGAAAATAAACTCTGTAACTGGATCTGTGCATTTGCTTCTCATAAGAGAGTCAGATATTGCCAGTACATTTGGTCTCTAGAGAGCATGGACTGTTGCAGCTGAAGTGTTAAGTTGCAAACATTAGGTCTGTTTTCCTCTGCATGCAAAAGCGAGGGCTGACGTGGATTTAGTTCCCTGCAATATGAAGGATGATGAAATAAGCCACCCATATATACGATAGAGAGGATGTTCATTGAGACACTATTATGCGCCCTGGTTTGGCAGGAGGTGTGAGGTGTAATAATTTGTGTGGCGTTTGCGTCAATCTGTGCAGTATCAATGCTCTTCTCCATTTTGTGCATAGAAATGAAAATGAAATCGGAACACTTTCATTAGTTGTAAAAATTCCTATAGAATGTGGTATATAGAATTTGCAGGAAATTTAGTCTGACTGGAGTTTGCTTAGTGCTATTTTACCAAAAATATAAATATGAGAAATGCGTACATATGTGGACATGATGAAGACATCAGTAATCCTAGCACTTAGAGAAGCTAAGAAAGAAGGTTGGAGTTAAAAGCCAGGTTTCACCTGTGGCTCAAACAGAAAGAAAACACAAAGTACCAGAGTTAGCGGGGACGGGGGGCGGTAGTTGAGGTTGAGCCCCTGAAACGACTCTCATGAGAAAATCATGTCAATCCTTTAACAACAGACATTTTTACTGTGTTCTTTATATTTTTGTTAGCAGTTGAAAAATTATGATGCCTGATTAAGAAACAAAGAAAATGGTTAGTCAGCAATGATTTCCAGATTTCCAGTTCTCTTCATTCAGTTGTTACAATTGAAAATCCAAGTGATTTCTCTAAAGGAAATGTACTCCATCCGTGTGTGTGGTGTATACTACATGATGTTTTTAAGTTCTAATGATAATAGAAAGAGAGCCTGCTTTTTGTCATATGTAATAAAATGATAGGAACCAGGATGTTTTATTACATCTTTCACACTCTGTGCTTACATGTGTGGCATACAAGCATGAAAATATAAAACGTATAGCAAAGCGTCCACATTTCATTCTCAAATCTCCAACTGTTCTGTGCTTTAAGTGAACATTCAAAAGAATTTTGTGCCTGGCACAATAGAGGGTGGTTTATCAGTGAAGTAAGAAAAAAAAAAGTTGCGGTGGATAACAGTGCAAACCCAACTTCAGAGCCCTGACTTCACCCCTCAGTGATGTATCAAGATTACTTCTCAGCACTAAAAATATGTTTAGATGTAGAAATTGATAATCTTTTTCATCCAATATTTTGTTATTTCTACCCATAAAAACTGACTTCTCAGATAAATAACATTAAAATAAATTGAAAGGAATCAACATTATATCAAAATGTTCCACACTATACTGATAAAATTATGTTTTAAAACAATGTAGTAATTCGTTATATAATTAACCTTTCAAAAATCAAGGAGGTTGAGAAAACATATATACATTGATTTTGGTGAGTGAAATTGTTTTGCAACCTTCTTGTACTGTACATGTATTTTAGGGATAGAAAAGATTCACTACCCACAGAATATGTGGAAAATATCACAATATACGGCTCCAAACCCATCGCTGTAATACTTACTGTGTATTGGAAATCCACTTTTCTTTGTGAATTTGGACCAAATTCACCAAAACTTTTTGAAAGTATTGCAAAATTTTTGACCATATAAATACTGAACCATTTTATAAATTATGATATAAGAAATGCATTATCTAAGGTGTTAAGTATAGAGTAGGGTATAAATCCCTCCATGGAAATTATTCATTTTCACAAGCAGCTCTTAATGTCATAGAAATAGATAAACATACTCTGATTCTGTCTCATTTCTTCGAATGGAAAACATTGGATAACCGTAGATACTCTAGTTTTCTATAAAGTTTTCCAATGTAATGAAATGTTGTTCTGAAAATCTAAAGTGACCTGCAAAGCTCAGGGGGAATATGAATATGACCTCTTTTTCAGTTATTTCAGCAGACACAATATACTTTGTGAATTTCCTGACAGCTCTATTGCTTTCTCTTTCTCTACCAGGAGCTACAGATATGTTACCAGGACCCTCATCAAGATATGTTCAAGATACCTAGCATGCATATGTGGTTCTGCAACTTGAGACACAATGCAATGAATTGAGGTAAAAATGGAGGTGAATTATAGAATGATATCAGTAAATTAGCATTGTCTCAGGTTTCTTTCTCCTGTTTAAAAGAGTGTCATGGTAGGAAGCATCTAACATGAACATTTTTTTAAGGGAACTATCTCTGTGAAAATACATGAGAAAAACTGGAGGTTAAACTTCATAGAAATTTTAACCAACCGTGTTTAAAACTTTAAACATTGGCTAATAGTATATGGGTGAAAAAGAGGCAGTCAAGGTGCAGAGTGCAACCTCTGATTCATCTCTCATTTTCTGACAATTTAAAACATGTGGCAGAAATAACAGGAAATTAATTTCTTCCCTTTACAAATTAAGGAGAAATGGGAATTATGCAGCTCAGAAAAAAAAAAATACCAAAAAGGTTCTGGTGAAATATAGTTTTAGCATAAATGCAAACACTATGTTACCATTAAAATTGTACTGATAGAGTTCCTAAGCTTGTATGTAACATTGTGCTTCAGGACAATGTGTACAAATATAAATGAGGAAAAAAAAAGCTTTATTCACGTTTATGTCAAGTGTTTGGTTGGGAGAGTTATACAGAACAATTAACTTAAAAGGATCTAGTCCATGTGGAAAGAAGACTGAGGAGAATGCAAGGAAGGAAATGTTTTGCAGACGTACTGCATTTAAATTAATAAAATCTCATTAGGTTTTATGTTTGCCAATAACGGCTGGAAAAGTTACCATACATTGTAGAAACAATTACCCAAATCTTCACTGTCTCATTAGGTCTGTCATACTGTTTTCATTATAATACATTAGAACTTGCAAGTGAGCCTTCAGTAATGACATATTGTTTCAATTCTCCTTTCAGCAGGCTCTAAGACATTTTAGTATTTGTGCTATAAGCCAGCAGGTGTCTTCACTTTGCTTTTTCTGAATCAGTTTTATACACAGACCTCCAGACACAGAATGGAATGTAAAAGGGCTTTCAACAACCACATAAAACTGAGTCTGATTAGAGTAAAGCAATACACACTATTTTTATGATTTTATGGTAATTCAAGACACTAAAAATGTGCACCTTTAGAGTATATGTCTGCTCTGGTAAGACCTGTTAGTGAAAGCTGTATTAATGTAGATAAACCATGCAGTATATAAAGTTTAAAGATTTGCATAACAAATGGAAGACACAGAGCTGATTTGAATATCTAAAGCATTATAAACTTCAATAAGAAAAGCCAACACTGTTTGAGCTTTCAAGGCACTTGCATTCAAATGAGAAAGATTTAAAAAGGATACGATTTTTAAAATGCTTTGAAGCTTCCTATTAAAGGTCTTAGGCAGCTCAAGGTTAAAATAAATATTGGATTTAAGGTGGGTGAGAAAAGATTTAGAAGCAATTTAAAGTAGAAATCACTTATCAGTAGAACAGAATGAATGTTTATAGTTAATGTAATTGTCACCTGACCTTCAAAAAAACAAAGACCTGCTCCATGCCAGTCACAAGAGGAAACAACCCTACACCATGAACAAGAAGACCTCCAAGCACTGTCCTGCTCATCCCTTAGGATTACATATGACTTTGAAGTATTTTGCATATATATATACACCAAAGTGTTAGCTGCTTTTAAATGCAGAACACAATCCTGATCAAAACACACACCTGCTCATGCGTGAAGCCAAATAGCAATGCATGCATTGTTCTTTGTCAAAGCAAACGGAGGCTCAACGATGTCACAGTTGTGTACAAATGAGAAGAGCAAAATTCATTGTCTTGTGTACAATGATACGTTCCATGCATTCATGGGTGGGGTTTGTGTATGTTTTTAATCTTATAATTAAGGATTAAAAGTGAAAACCCAAAGGAAAATTGTTAATATTAAAGAGAATCTAAAATTGTTCTAAAGTCAAGTTCGATAAAGATATATTTTTGTGCTATATGCGTATGAATTTGTCATAACCATTCAGGCTAACACCGTGCATATTGTATAGTATGATTAATAATAATATCTAAAAAGAAATGTGCAAAAAGACCAAAGTGGTGATACAGCACCAGGCTTGCCTACCATTTGCTCATGTGTAGGGGACACTCACAGGCAGCCCGAGGCCCCGACTTAGTGCTCAGTACCACCTTTCCAAAACACCGCATTGCTTACAGCTTTATAAGAAGGCACACCGGTCCGCGCTCACCAGTTACTCCTTCACGACGGGAAGCTGCAATCGGTTCCATTGGCCACACTTGCTCAGCTAGGAGAAGGTACTGATAAGGTTTACAGTCTCTTAAACCTGCTGTGCCAGGACAATGTGGCCCAATAGCCACCTATTGTTTGCAGCATTGAACTTCCATGATTATGAGCAACTCGCCTTAACTAGAAGTTTGTAATACCAGGGACTTAGTGTTAACTATTTCAGCACTGATCAAAACGAAGAGAACCAAATCTTAAGCTGATCTTAGAGTCATGGCATCCTAAGCTGCATAAGAAATTTTCAGTTTCTTAGGCAAAAGACAGAAACAAATATGAAGGTGAAAAGCAATGAAAATGAAGAGTCTAAGAACAGCTTCTAAACTATGGAAAATGGTACACTAAAGTGTTTTCCAACTATTTATAACGGAATAATCCACTGAACATTTAATTCTACATTTATAAAGACACATTTTTAATTTTTTTCTAAATCTTGTTGGAGTTTTCTGGTGACAGACAGAGGAGCACTTTGTTTTAGCTTTTAGTTAATCTAAAAATCCCCACCCTTAAATATGTTTTTATTTCCCCACAAACAAGTTTGTTTGCTCGAAAACAGATGAATATGTAAATATTACATATAATAAACCATGTGATTAATAATGCACTTTTTGTGGATTTCTGGGTCCTCAACCTAAATGCATTTGTCAAACAGAAGAGACCTCTTAGGGGCCTGTCTGCTCTAGAGAATTTAAAATCATATAAACCTTAGCTAATAATGCAGGTTAGTACAGTGGTCTCTTGGGCCACTGTGCACTCACCTGCCTTCATGGTGCTTCACTTTCTTCTGCAATAAATAAACTCTATCATTTGAATGACATTCCACATATATTCTCTCATTTTATTTTGTATTCTCATAAGAATAAAGAACCTAGGTGAGTACAGAATGAGATTATGACACCAAAAATTGTCTAAGTATTTTCACTTAATCTGTATTAAGGTTGCAATGTCTACATTGTTGTTCATATATTTTATTATATATAATATTTACAAATCCATCTGTTTCCCAGTAAGTAAATTTGTGAAAGTGGAGATTATTTTTAAAATTTGTTTTTATTAATTATACTTTATTCACTTTGTATCCCCCCCATAAGCCCCTCCCTCCTCCCCTCCCAAACCCACCCATCCTCCCCCTTCTTCATGCATGCCCCTCCCCAAGTCCACTGATAGGGGAGATCCTCCTCTCCTTCCTTCTGATCTTAGTCTATCAGATCTCATCAGGAGTGGCTGCATTGTCATCTTCTGTGGCCTGGTAAGGCTGCTCCCCACTCAGAAGGAGGTGATCGAAGAGCAGGCCAATCAGATTATGTCAGAGGCAGTCCCTCTTCCCATTACTATGAAATTGGAGATTTTTAGATAAACTAAAACTAACACAAGATGCAACAGTTTCAAAAAGACAAATATACTAAAACAGCAGAAGTATTGGAATGTATTTCTGAGTATTTATTTTGACTTCGTGACTCAACCTTAATCAGGAAAGCTGTATTGGCCTATCCAAGATGGGAACATTACAGAGGAGTAGGGAGGAAAAAAAATATAAAAGTCAGAAAACATGGGTAAGAATGCTTTATCACAGTCATGATATGTCCTTAACACTTCTGAACTTGTAAACAGGTGTGGTTGCATGCATACACTCTAGCTCTTAACATCCAACCACAGGCAAGAATGGAGTCATAGGATGCCAAGCTCAGAAGGACCAAATGTAGTAGAGGGCTGCTAGTTAAAAGGAAGTCATTGCTTCCTGTGATGTAGCCACTAGTCAGGAACTCAGGCCTCAGTGAGTATCCTCCACCCATGCCCTGCTTATACCAGTGCGTCATAAAACAAAAAAAACTACAAAATAAAAGGAGGGGGGGGGGAGGAGAGGGAGGAAGGAAGGGCGAAAGAAAGGAAGGAAGGAAAAGAAATACAAATGGTGGACTGAGGATTTAGTACCAAAAACCAAAGGAAAATATTTCACCTAATCTGATTTTAGAAGATCTGTATAGTTGTTGATGTTTTGTGTAATAAACGATGTAGAACAATAAAAATGAAAAAAGCTTTCCAGTTTGTAGTGAAAAGCACACTCCACTTGTCTGTAGTTCAGATCTCAGTACTTACTGGAGGATGAACAGGACGTCCTGTTCATTTGCTTTTATAATGTTTTCCTGTATCTCTTTTGGAGTTGTCAGCATCTCATTACATTATTTCGTTTACACTGTATCTGTAATACACTGAATTACTCCTTAATGTCAAGTGAGCAAAAGTCAGAAACAAATATTAAGCTGAAAAGCAATGAAAAAGACGATTAAAAAGACAGTCTCTAAAATAAGGAAAACAGTGAACTAAAGCATTGTCTGACTATTTATAACATAATAATCCACTCTAAATGTTGCTTGATTTTTAAAGACACTTAATTTTAAGTCTGTCAAGTCCTACAATCTGGTTGTTTTTCTTCTCTTCTTGATTGCCGCTGAGCTCTTAGGGGAAAAGCTAGGTTCCTCTGGGGATTTTGACTACTTTGTTTTAATTAGGTCTTTTTTTAATGGACTTTTACTTTTAGAGTTAGCAAATGTGAATCATTTAATGTAATATACAAATTCTATCATCTCTCAATTACTCACAGGAACAAGAAGAGAAGTTGCACTTCTCTGGAAGTGCAATTCCAGGAAAGAGGAGGATCCAAAGACAATTATATTTAACTTTGGTATAGACAATGTTTGCTTCCAGTCAGTAAGTCCTTTACACTTTTTCTTTTAGTTTCAAGTAAAAAGAGTTGCCCCTTATTGAGTGTGTGCCAAAAGAAGAAGAGGAGCCCATTCTGTGTATGGAAAAAAGGATACACTGTCTACATTATAACTCTATTGACAAGCTTTTTCTACAGACGAGTAACCATTAACAAAGAAACATCATAGCCATAGTTAGTCATGAAGGTCTTTCTACTCATATTTTAATATGTTTCTTAAGCAACCACAATACTGTTAAGTAATAAAATGTTGAATACTTTCCAGACCATTTTTATATTTATTACACAAAAATTATTTCAGATTATCATAAAATGATTCTGTTCCACATTTTAAGAAAGATGCATTTTTAAACTTAACAACTGTCTCTGTGATTTCTTGCCTGTGGCACTCTGTAACAAGGCCAATGAGCAGTCGATACACAGCAGAAGAGCAAATGCAACCTAAAGCAATCTTATTTTATTATGTTCAAAAGACCACTTTTAATACAACTTTGTTTCTTGGAGTCAGTTCCAACAAATGCAATTTTCTTCAGGGCTATTGTTCAGAAGGATGACCCACGTATATATACACATGGCCGCCTGAAAGGGGAATCCAGGAAAATTTGAAGACACTCCCACAGAAATAGCATTAGATGAATAGAGCCTTTTATCATCTGATCTATACTCCTGCCGAAATGAAAGGGCAGAGCGTCTCTGAAAATTTGTAGAGCAGTCACACGTTCATTGCAAACCTCCAGCAGAGCTGCTTAACAGACCTCTATATCCTACCGACCCGTGATTGCAAACAAGTCAAAGGCTCACATTATGAACAGTATCACCAGAAAACAGTAAACTTCATGATATAAATGTCAGCATGACATGATGTATTGGTGTGCCACCCCCAAATATTATTCCTTAGATGTCGTGGTAGAAAATGTTCACTTCAGCAAAATATATAGAGACTTCTGACCTTTGGAATTTAACATACCACAGGGGACACTACCAAGTAACTGAAAAAAAATTAACAAACTCTGGATTAGAAACTCTGGTACTAAAAAGGCATTAAATAAATGAAATGGCCTAGGGTTTTGGTGAGTTACATGTTTTGGGGACTCTGTATGAGAACTGTAACATAACTCATTATAGCTCCGGGCACTAATAAGTTACGAGGCACTCACATGTATGAGATAAACCCCATAACTTACAGAAGCCTATATCATTCCTTCATTATATCTAGGGACATGTGGAATAGCTGAAATTCAGCTCAAAACCCCAAAGTTCAGTAATAAAAGTGAATAGATCAGCACATCTATTGATTTTGCTGTCTTTTCTGTGCTTTTTGTTATCCCACTCCCCTTTAACATCTGAAAGATCCCAGCATTTTTCTTCCGAGTTCCTTCCATTTTGGCATTTTAGGTATGCTGGCAAACATCAAAATAAACTAGGTTTCTGCTTCACTCTCCTCTCAAGAGTAATTATTTCAGTCAGTCAAGTCTAAGGCAGTTTTTTTTTTTATAGTAAACAAAATGTATTGCCTTATTTCCAAGGCTGAACATTGGCAACAAATTCAGTATCATCATGTACAGTGATAAATGAATAGAACTATGAGGAAATGCAGTGTATTTTAATAACAACATTAAGGCTGAGTTTCTTCGAATACTGCAGAAGTTAAGAAGCAGACTAATAGAAAACACTATGCAAGTGACCTGTTGGGTATCTGCTAAGTACAGGGTAGATGCTAAATTCTGTTGAAAATAGAAGGTCAGCAAGTGAGAAAGATTATTTACATTTTTCCGCTAAGGGTTTATGTCAGTAACCAGTGAGCACAATGAGCTTTTGAAGCCACCTTGCAGAGGCTGTTGATATAATCATGGTTATTGATTATATATGTGCTTATATCTTCTAAGGACACAGCCATTTCAATGTAGGCACTCCAAAGGCATTAGTACAGTGTTGAGGACAGGCTGGCATGTAGTGACTACGTTAGAGTGAGCATTCCACAGTGCTGTAGCACAGTGCGTGACTATGGATAACAATTATTTAGTTAATATTGCAAAATATCTAGAATAAATTACTCTGAATGCTTCCATCGTTAAGAAATGACACATAATTGAGAGAATAGGTGTGTCAAAACATGTTTATTTTTTGCCCAAATTATGATAACATCATTTGGCTACAGCTGGGATACAAAGTAAATAAACTGTAATTAATATAAAAAAAATAAAAATTAAAGGATGAAAAGAAAAAGAAAACACACAAAAAAAGAAAAAAATCTCATTCTATATCCTAATTCTTTCAGTAAAAATAAAATAATAATAAAAAAAAAACACTGAGGGCAAAATCGCCAAGATGTATATTGCCAAATATTGGCCATTCAGTAATATTTATCTGTGCTTAAGTACTTTTTATATCTCAGGAATTATTTACAATACCAGTCACATTATCGTCAGAGAAGTTTCTTTTATTGTCAGTAATCTTTGTATAGTTAAAGGACAGAAAAATAACGAAAGCTTTGCAACGGGGCGGATGAGGAAATAAAGGAGCAGGCACAGTGAAAGTGTCTCAACTTAAGCCTGCTCCCTTGGCCTTAGTATTACTGGTAGTCATTTTCACTATCATCCATAGCTTGGGTGGATTAATAAAGTGTGTGATCACACTGATATGTAAATCAGCAAGCCATGACACAGGCGACATTCAAGATCTCTACTTACCCTCAATTCACGACTTTCAGCTCAAGTTATAAATTCTGGCCATCAATTAATATTTAATCACTCTTGGTCAGGTAATCCCGCATTGAGTGTTATTTGTGGCATGTTTCATTAGTTTGACCAGGATGAAGATAGTGTCACACGCGTTTAGAAATGGCAGCATAAAAATAAGAGAGATCATTACAACTCTTAATCAAATAGCTAGACTTCATTGCAGTTGTGAGGTGAAGATGCACACTAATCTTATCATTTGTGCTCACCCAGCCACTGTTTGTCGGAACGTTTATGTGCATGCTGAAGATAATGGAGAAGCTGATCTAATTGAAATCCTGGTATTTAATAAAAAACAGCAGCTAAATAACATAAGATCTCATAACAACATCTACTCTGCCTCTTCACAAGCCATGGGACATCCTATTCTAATTTTGTCTGCAATGCAGCGTTAATATACTACAGCAATATAGGGTATTGGCACACAATAAATCATACACAAAAGGAAGGAGAATTTTTGTCACAAAAATTACATGATAATCTTCATATACTCTACAGTATTTGAAACAGAGCCTCCTGTTTTTATTGATTGTTTGATTTCCATAACAGATCAGTGACAAGGGTAATGGGCGTGTGGACTCAGCTTTTCATAATAATAAGCAGAAATGCCATGCCGGAAATGTATGGGGTGAGACATTCTCCGGGTTTGTTTATTAATTACCAGCATTCAGTACAGATTTTGCTCTCAATTGTGTGTTACAATAATTGTCTCAAAAAATAGAATTCCCTTTTTTTAAAAATATTTCAATAGTGCTGCCTTTTTCCCATGTGTATATAAACTAAATTGTGGCAGTGATATGGCTCACAAAACATTTTATTTATTTATTTATTTATTTATTTATTTATTTATTTATTTATTTATTTATTTATTTTTGGATTTTATGTGATGCTTCTAAACATTAGTAATAAACTAGAAAACATAAAATTTTATTCTCTCACATACCATTTCCTATGAAAATGACAGTCTCCCATTTGGAAGTCTTACTCCGTGGTGTTTCTTTATCTAGATATCTGCTTTAATTGATTTCTTTTTATTTCACACCACAGGTTAGTTCCTCAAGTGGAATGCAGACCAAGCCCCTTACCCAACCCCTCTGAAAGATTCTCCAGCATCTTCTGCAGTGCCTGTTTCACAGTTTACACAGTTACTGTGGGCATGTGCTTGTGTTCCTGTGTCATCACGCTTTCCTGTCACGTCACAAAGCACCACGTTCTTTAAGAAAAGGGATTATTGTCATCCACAAATTCCTTCCATCTTGCATTGAATTAAAGAATTTATTTATTTTTCTCTTTTTATGGAAGCATCTCATTTTGTTTATCAGGATTTTTTCAAGCTTGAAACAATTCTCCTGCCCCAGGACAAGCAACTACAGGAAACACCAGGCTAAAACAAAATTTATAAAAAACACATTAAAAAAACTATTAGAAAAATAAAATGTGGGGCTGGAGAGATGGATCAGAGGTTAAGGGCACTGTCTGCTCTTCCAGAGGCCCTGAGTTCAATTCCCAGCAACCACATAGTGGCTCATAAACCATCTATAATGTGATCTGATATCTTCTTCTGTCATGCAGGTGTACATGCAGATAGCGCACTCATATAAAATAAATCTAAAAAAATTAATAAAAAAGAAAAAGAAAATGTGAAATGTTATCAATTTTTCTCTCTTTATTCTCCACTGAATCTTGGAAAATTGAAAGAAATTTTTGGTATCAAACCTGGGTCTTAGAATAAAATAGTAAAAGTCCCTATTTTAGAGAGAGAGTACAGATATATAAAGGAAAATTGACACATTATAATTTGCAAAAATGAATTTTTTAAATGTTATTGGAGAGATAGCACAGCGGTTAAGAGCACCAGCTGCTCTTCCGGAGATCCTGAGTTCAATTTCAGCAACCACAAGGTGATCATAACATCTAAAATTTGATCTGCTGCCCTCTTCTGGCATGACGTATACATGCAGATAGAGCACTCATTAGGTAGATAGATAGATAGATAGATAGATAGATAGATAGATAGATAGAT